>NC_092710.1:214598275-215223275 GCF_047496885.1 Scyliorhinus torazame | reverse complement strand
GGTTAGCACAATTGCTTCACAGCTCCAGGGTCCCAGGTTCGATTCCCAGCTTGGGTCACTGCCTGTGCGGAGTCTGCACGTTCTTCCTATGCATGTGTGGGTTTCCTCCAGGTGCTCCGGTTTCCTCCCACAGTCCAAAGATGTGCAGGTTAGGTGGATTGGCCATGCTAAATTGCCCTTAGTATCCAAAATTGCCCTTAGTGATGGGTGGGATTACTGGGTTATGGGGATAGGGTAGAGGTGTGGGCTTGGGTAGGGTGCTCTTTCCAAGAGCTGGTGCAGACTCGATGGGCCGAATGGCCTCCTTCTGCACTGTAAGTTCTATGATTCTATGAACAGCTGATGAGTAGTGACTGTTGTTTAAGGAGATATTAAATTCCTCCCAAATAAAATATATTCTGGAGGAAGAAAGATTATAAGAGGGGGTTAAACATCCATGCTAAGCAAGGAAGTTTAAGAAAACAAAAAGACAAACACAGAGGCATACCATATTACAAAGGCCAGTGACAAGATGGAAGATCGGGAAGATCAACAAAGGTTACTAAAAGAAGTAATAAGAAAAGAGCAAAGGGAATTATGAAAGAAAACTAGCACAAATTATAAAAAGGATAGCAAAAGCTTCTATAGGTATATAAAAGAGAAGAGAGTAGCTCAAGTGAATGTTGGTCCCTTGGAGGATGGGACCGGGGAGATAATAGCGGAGAACACAAATGGTAAGTCGCTAAATCATTATTTCGCCATCCCAGTAGAGGACACTCGTACCATTCCATTAGTAACATGTAATGCAAAGGTAATGGAAAGGTGTGGGGGGGGGGGGGGGGGGACTTCAAACAATCATCAATGGGGAGAAAGTACTAAACAAACTATTTTGATTGAAGGCAGACAAGTCCCCAGAACCTAATGACCTAGAACCTAGTGGCCTACATCCTAGGGTCCGTAGATTGGAAAAATGCTAATATAACACCCATATTCATGCTCCATATCCAGAATGCCTAGTTCCACTGTGATTGGCATACCGCCGCAACCAGTCCACAGCAGACGCCATCTCCCTGGCCCTACACTCATCCCTGGAGCATTTCGATAACAAGGAGTCCCATTCATTGACTACAGGTGTAACTTCAACGCCATAATCCCAGCCAAGCTTATATCAAAGCTCCAAAACCTAGGACTTGGCTCCTCACTCTGCAACTGAATCCTCTACTTTCTGACGCATAGACCACAATCAGTAAGGATAAACAACAGCACCTCCACGATAGTCCTCAATACCGGGGCCCCGCAAGGTTGTGTACTTAGCCCCCTACTATACTCCCTATATACACAATTATTTAACTACTGTGTGGCAAAATCTGGCTCCAACTCTATCTATACATTTGCTGATGACACGGCCATAGTGGGTCCGATCTCGAACAATGATGAGTCAGAATACAGGATTGAGAAAGAGAACCTAGTGGAGTGGTATAATGACACCAGTCTCTCCCTCAATGTCAGCAAAACTAAAAAGCTGGCCATTGACTGTAGGAAGCAAATTATCGTACACACCCCTGTCTGCATCAGTGGTCCCGAGATGGAGATGGTTGACAGCTTAAAATTGCTAGGCGCGCACATCACCAACAATCTGGCCTGATCCACCCATGTCGACGCTATGATGAAGATGGCACAACAGCACCTACACTTTCCAGGAAACAAAGGAAATTTGGCATGTCCACAGTTACTCTTACCAACTTTTACAGATACACCATCAAAAGCATCCTATCTGGCTGCATCACAGCCTGGTATGGCAACTGCCCGGCCCAAGACCGCAAGAAACTACGGAGAGTCGTGAACACAGCCCAGTCCATCATACAAACCCGCCTCCCATCCATTGACTCTGTCTACACCTCCCGCTGCCTTGGGAAAGCGGGCAGCATAATCAAAGACCCCTTCCACCCGGCTTACTCACTCTTCCAACTTCTTCCAATGGGCAGGACATACAAAAGTCTGAGAACACACACTGACAGATTCAAAAACAGCTTTTTCCCCGCTGTTACCAGACTCTAAATGACCCTCTTATGAACTTCTGATTTTTCCACACATCATCTTTACTGAGTATTACTGCACTTCTGTATGCTTCACCAGATGCCTGTGTCTATATATTTCCATTGTGTATTTATGTATGCCCTATTTTTTTTCATCTATGGAATGATCTGTCTGGACTGTACGCAGAACAATAATTTTCACTGTACCTCAGTACACGTGACAATAAACAAATCCAATCCAATCCGATCCAATATTCAAAAAGGGAGGGAGGCAGAAAGTAGGAAACTATAGACTAGTTTAATTTCTGTTGATGGGTAATTGTTAGAGTCCATTATTAAGGAAGTAATACCAGGAGATTTAGAAAGTTAAAACGCAATCCATCAGAGTCAGCATGGTTATTAAGGGTAAATCGTGTTTGACTGATTTGCTAGAGTTCTTTAAAGATGTAACAAACCAGGTGAATAATGGGGATCCTGTAGATGTAGTATATCTGAACTTCCAGAAGGCATTTGAGAAGATGCCGCACAAAAGGTTAATACACAAGGCAAGATCACATGGCGTTGGGGCTAATTTATTAGCTTAGATAGAGGACTGGTTAACCAACAGAATGCAGAGAATCTTGTTAAATGGGCCTTTTTCTGGTTGGCATGATGTGACTAGTGGGCTGCCACAAGGTTTGGTTCTCTGGGCTCCAACTATGACACCAAAATAGGTGGGATAGTAAGTTGCAATGAGGAATCAGAAATTTAAAAATGGGCATAGATAGGCTAGGGGAGTGGGCCAAAATTTGGCAATGGAATTTAATATTTTAGGAGCGGCATGGTGGCAGTGGTTAGCACTGCTGCCTCACATCGGCAGGGACCCGGGTTCAGTTCCAGCCTTGAGTGTCTGCGGGGTTTGTACGTTCTCCCCGTTTCTACGTGGGTTTCGTCCGGGCGCTCCGGTTTCCTCCCATAGTCCAAAGATGTGCAAGTTAGGTGGATTGGCTGTGCTAAATTGCCCCTTGGTGTCCAAGGGATGTGCTGGTTAGGTTACAGGATAGGGTGGGGTGAATGGGAGAGAAGTGGACCTGGATGGAATGCTCTTTTGGATGGTTGGTTCAGACTCGATGGCTGCCTTCTGCACAGTATGGATTTTATGAAACCACTGGCAGGACACCAAAAACAGCAGGTGACTGGTGATATTGGACTCAGAAAATATTGCCCATTTTGTAAGCTCCTCCAAGCCTTGCTGGATGTGGTGAATACTAACAATATTTTATACCACAGGTTCTAAGACTTATTTTGGTATTTTCACTGTGATATTCATGACAATAGTAGAGAATCAGAAGAAAAGAGTAAAGAAGTAACATCAACCTTCAAATGTATCTGAGTGAAATTGGGCTGAATAGTGAATGGTTAATAACAATATTTTTGAATGCTTATAGATTTTATCAAAAAGGAAACAAAGAGGGGTGTGGGGATGGGGGTGTAGGTGATGGGGGAGTGGGTGGAGGGAGTGCATGATCAAGCATTAGCTAAATTTTGAAATTAAAATGAGGCAATTTCAATACAAGGATACAGTAAGGATGAAGAGCATTTAGTTTTTTTTATACATGTTTTTTATTGGGTTTTTGAACAAAGTATATTTACCGTTATGTACACAGAATAATATATATAGAAAAGAAAGGCACACACAAACGTACCAAAAAAAAAAAAATAATAATAAAAAGGGAATAAAAAATAAAATAACTGGCAAGGTATTATGCACCAGCTGAACAGCAGCAACTCTGTACAATTGGCAATATTATTAATAACACATAAGTAGGCATCTGTTTGTGGGGGGAGGGGGGGAACTGGGGAGGTAGATATACATTTGGGTGCCGGAACAATTGGGTGAATGGCTCCCACGTTCTGTGGAAGCCGTCGAGTGACCCTCGGATGGCGAATTTGATTTTCTCCATTTGGAGAGATTCCGAGAGGTCGGACAGCCAGTCTGCAACTTTGGGTGGTGCTGCTGACCGCCAGCCCAACAGGATTTTACGGCGGGCGATCAGGGAGGCAAAGGCAAGGGCGTCCGCCCTCCTCCCAGGAATAGACCTGGCTGGTTTGATGTCCCGAAGACCGCCACTTTCAGGCATGGCTCCACCCTTATCTCCATCACTTTGGACATTGCCTCGAAGAAGGCTGTCCAGTACCCCGCAAGTCTGGGGCAAGACCAGAACATGTAGCTATGGTTGGCCGGGCCTCCTTGGCACCGTTCACATCTATCCTCAACCTCAGGGAAGAACCTACTCATACGGGTTCTTGTTAAGTGGGCTCTATGTACCACTTTTAGTTGCATCAGGTTGCGCCTTGCGCACGTGGAGGTGGAGTTGACCCTATGCAGTGCTTCGCTCCAGAGTGCCCACCCTATTTCAATCCCCAGGTCCTCCTCCCATTTCTTTCTTGTTGCGTCCAGTACAGTGTCGGCCGTTCCTACCAGTCGGTCATACATGTCGCTACAGTTCCCTTTATCTAGGATGCTTGCATCCAGTAACTCTTCCAGTAATGTCTGTCGTGGCGGTTGTGGGTACATCCTTGTCTCCTTTCGTAGGAATCTTTTGAGTTGCAGCCATCCCCTGGATGGCTGGAATTTCTCTGTCAGTTCATCCAGTGTTGCAATCCTGCCGGCCATGTATAGGTCCCTGACTGTCAGTGTCCCTCCGTCCTGTCCCCACGTTTTGAAGGTGGCGTCAGTCAGCGCTGGTGTGAACCTGTGGTTGTTGCAGATGGGAGCTTAGTCCGACCTTTTGGTCAGGCCAAATTGCTGCCGGAGTTGGATTCCGGACTGGAGGGTGGCTATCTCCACTGGGCTGCTAGAGTGTTTTTTGGGTGGGGATGGGAGTGCCGCAGTGGCGAGGGCCTCCTCGGACCCCCCCCCCCCCATACGAATGACATGATTAGTTTGTCTAGTGCTTTGAAAAAGGCCTTAGGGATGTAGATCGGGATGGATCTAAGTAGGAAGAGGTACCTGGACAGTACGTTCATTTTGATCGTCTGGACTCTCCCCGCGAAGAAGAGTGGGAGTGTGTTCCATCTTTGCAGGTCCTTTTTTACTTCCTCTGTCAGACTGGTGAGGTTACATTTGTGGATCTCTTTCCAGTCATGGGCTATTTGGATCCCAAGGTAGCGGAATTTGTGTCGGGCTTGTTTAAGTGGCAGTCCCGTTAGTGCTGCCCCCCCTACTTGTGGGTGTACCGGGAAGATCTCGCTTTTGCTCATGTTGAGTTTGTAGCCCGAGAAGGCGCCAAACTCTTTTCGGAGCGTGATGATTCATGTCCATGCTGCTTTGTGGGTCCGAAATGTAGAGGAGCAGGTCATCTGCATAGAGTGAGACTCTGTGCTCTCTGCTACCCCTTCGGATCCCGCTCCAGCTTTCTGCTGCTCTGAGCGCAATTGCTAATGGCTCGATCGCTCGAGCAAACAGCAGCGGGGACAGTGGGCATCCTTGTCTGGTGCCGCTGTGCAGCTGGAAGTATCGGGAGTTGGTGTTGTTTGCCCGTACGCTCGCCATGGGAGCGTTGTATAGGAGTTTTACCCAGGAGGTGAACCCTGTTCCAAGCCCGAACCACTCCAGTACCTCTGAGATATTTCCATTCGACTCTGTCGAAGGCCTTTTCTGCGTCTAGGGAGACGATCACCTCTGGTATTCTTTCCCCAGATGGCTTCGTTATCACGTTCAGCAGGCGCCTGATGTTCGAGGTAAGCTGTCTATCTTTGACAAAGCCCACCTGGTCCTCTGCAACCACCTCTGGTACGCAGTCTTCTAGCCGTTTGGCTAGGATTTTGGCCAGTAATTTGGCATCTGCGTTCAGCAGTGAAATGGGTCTGTGTGACCCACATTCCATTGGGTCTTTATCTTTCTTAGGTATCAGCGAGATTGAGGCCTGTGCTAGCGTGGGTGGCAGTGTACCCTTAGCCAGCGAGTCTGTGAACATCTCCCGCAGATGCGGGGCCAGTGCTGTCGGAAATTTTTTGTAGAAGTCTGCCGGGAACCCATCTTGTCCCAGTGCCTTCCCTGCCTGCATGGAGCTAATGCTGTCCATGATCTCTCCCAGTGCTAGTGGTGCTTCCAGGCCCCGTTTTCTGCCCTCCCCCACGACTGGTATGTCCAGTCCATCAAGGAACTGTTTCATCCCGGACTCCCCCATTGGGGGGACAGCCCTTGGTAGAAGGCCTTGAAGGTTTTGTTGTTCTTTTCTGGTTCTGTTTCTAATGTGACTCTGGTATCCTGATTTGTGCAATTTCTCTGGTGGCTGCCTGCTTTCTCAGCTGGTGTGCCAACAGGCGGCTGGCTTTGACTCCGTGTTCGTATAGGGTCCCACGTGCCTGGCAGAGTTGGTGCACTACTTTCCTGGTGGAGAGCAGATCAATGTTCCTTTGTAACTCTTTACTCTCCGCCAGGAGCTCTACGGTCTGGGCATCGGAGTATTTACGGTCTACCTCCAGTATGGAGACGACCAGCTGCTGCCTAGCCGCCCTTTCCTCCGTATCTTTGCACTTTGAAAGCGATAATTTCCCCTCTTAGTACTGCCTTTAGTGTTTCCCAGAACTTGGAGGGTGAGACCTCCCCGTTCTGGTTCTCCATATACTCTGCTAATAGGGCAATGTCGAACCTCCATGTGGGGCATTGGGCCCTGCCTGTCTCCAGCCTCACGTCCATGTAGTGTGAAGCGTGGTCTGATATCACATTGCTGAGTATTCCACTTTGTCTATCCCTGGAAGCACCGTTTTCCCCACCACAAAGAAGTCAATTCTGGTGTATACGTTGTGTACTGGGGAGAAGGAGAACTCCTTCTCCCCTGGTTGGGTGAACCTCCAGGGGTCCACCGCTCCCATCTGTTCCATAAAGTGACCGAGTTCCCTTGCCATGTTTGAGGTTTTCCCCGTTTTGGAGCTTGATCTATCAGTCGTTGGATCCTGTACACAGTTGAAGTCCCCGCCCATGATTAGTCGGTGCGTCGCTATGTCAGGGATTTCTGCCATGGTCTTTTTGATGAAGCTCGTGTCCTCCCAGTTGGGCGCGTACACGTTAACTAGTACTACCAGTGCCCCATCCAGGGCCCCGCTGACCATGGCGTACCGGCCCCCTGCGTCGGTAACCATCTTTGTCGGCCTAAATATAGTTTCTTGTTGATCAGTATTGCCACCCCCCGGCCCTCGTCCCATAGCAGGAATGATAGGTTTGTCCCACCCAGCCCTTTCTTAACCGCAGTCGGTCCTGCTCTCTCAGTCTTCCTCCAAGAGACACACCTATGTCGGCCTTCATATTGCTTAGGTGGGTGAGGACTCTGGATCTTTTCACTGGGCCGTTGAGTCCCCTTACGTTCCAGGTGACTATCCTGGTGGGGGGCTTCTGCCCCCTTGCTCCTGTGGGATTAACCATACTTATCTTGTGGACGTGCCCCTGCCCTCCGGGGTTTCCCTTTGTTAAGGGGCCGTCCAGGATGGCCGCTGTCACTGCCCTCTCCATGCGGTCGGGTCCCTGCGCTCCGGAGGGTTTCCCTTTGTCCAGGGGGCACCCGACATGGCCACCCACTGTGCGTCCACCACGCGGGTCGCCCCCTGCACTCTGGGGTCTCCCTTCGCCCAGAGACCGTACTGGGAGGATGCTTTCAGCGATTCCTTGTTTCGAGCCCTTGGTTGTGGCACTTGTAACCCTATTGTTATTCCCTTTCTAGCCTTGTTTGTCCCTCCTTCCCTGTATCGTTCCCCTCCCCAGTCCCTCCCTTTCCCCTTTTTTCCCCCCCTCTCCCGTATACCCCTCTTTTGTCCCTCTTTCCCCTGTTCCTATCCCGGTTTGCTCTCCCGCCTCTGTCGAGTGGTTACCCCACCCCCCCCCTGCCTGGTGCCTTCCCCCCCCTGTTGGGGTCGCGCTGTGGCCCTGCTTTGTTGCATGCCCCCGGCACTAGCTTTCCTGCTATTGCGGTGGCCCCCCTCTCGGGAGTTACTGTCTCGCTTCTCCCTTGCCCGGCCTCTGCGGTTTTCTGCCTGCTCTTCCCACATCCTACCCTGCACTCCTCTCGTGCTGGGGCCTGGTCTCCCACCTGAAGCGCTCCCTCGGCTTTTTGTTCAGGGTGCGCTCGCCGTGGCGGGGGTAGAGGCAGGGGGGCCTTGGTGTTGCCTCGCCCCTCTTTTCCCCCCCCCCCCTCCCCATCGGTGTGCTGTTGCCCCTTGCAACGGGCGCCTTATTTCTACCCTAGCTGTTGGTTTTCCAGCCCGTGTTCATCGACAAACTTGTTTGCTTCAGCCGGAGATGTGAAGAAGTATTCTCTTTGTATGTGACCCAGAGTTTCGCTGGGTACAGCATACCAAAACGCACGTTCTTGTGAAGAGCTGCTTTCGCTCTATTGAATACCGCCCGTCTCCTGGCTAGGTCTGCCCCAATGTCCTCGTAAACTCTAATGAAATGTCCTTCCCATTTGCAGGTTCTGTTTTGCCTGGCCCAGCGCAGGATTGTTTCTCTGTCGTGGTACCGGTGCAGTTTAGCTATAACTGCCCTCAGTTGATCCTCTGCCTTGGGCTTCAGGCGTAACGCCCGGTGTGCTCTGTCCATTTCTGGTGGGTTGGGGAACGTTTTCCTCCCCACTAAGTTGCCCAGCATCTCGGCCATGTATGCCGTGGGGTTTCTACCCTCGATCCTCTCTGGTAGGCCCACTATCCTGACATTTTGCCTTCTCGAGCGGTTTTCCTGATCGTCCACTCTGCCCTTCAGGCTCCCCTGCATTGTGCCCAGTCTCGCCACCTTCTTCTCCACCATCGGGTCACTCACGTCAGTCGCGGCTTTTTCCAGCTCCTTAATGGTTGCCTCTTGAGCTTCCAGTTTCTTCTAATGGGCTTCCAGTTTCTTCTCTTGGGCTTCCAGTTTCTCCTCTTCCCTGCCCAGGGCGAGCTGCAGCTCCGCCAGGGCCTTGGTCATTGCTGCCTGTACTGTGGCCTCTATGTCTGCCCTAGCCTCTGCCTTGTTTTCCTGCTGGTGTTCCCTCAGCACCTCGACAAAGGCTGCCTTCCAGTTCCAGTTCCCCCCTGGCCCAGGGGTAAAATGCTCCTGTCTGTCCAGTTCTTTTTGTTGCGGCGAACATTCCATTCCGCCGCGTTGTGCGTCGATTAGCTCGTCTGAGCGGGCTCGCCCATTGTCCCGTCTGCTTTTGGTGCCCTTTCTCCCTCTGCTTTGGCTCCCTTCTGGCATTTTTTTTTCCTTCCCCTTTTTTTCCCCCTTTCTTTCCCCCCCCCCCCCTTTTCTTTCCCCTTCCCTTCTTTCCTTTAACACCTTTTTTTTTAACTCTTCAAAACAATTTTTTTTTTTTTTTTTTAAAGTGGAAAAAATTCTTTCTCTTTAAAAGTTTTCTTTTCAAAATGTTTTTTTTTTGAAAAACGGGAAGTTCTTTTTTTTCCTCACTCACCCAGGGTTGAGAGAGAGAGAGGCTTCTAGTCGGGCCAGGAGTCCCTCTTTGTTCTTTGTTCCGCTGCCTGCCTTGTAGTGGTCGCCCAGGAGGGGGGGGGGGGGTCGGTCTTTGCTGCTGGCTCGGTCCCCACTTTGGTCCGGGCTGCCGCTCGTCTTCCCCCGCGTTCTCCTGCCCGGCGGGGGGGGGGGATCTTTACTGCTGGCTTGGTCCCCGCTCGGTCCTACCCCGTATTCTCCTGTTGTGCGTTTGGGGGGGCGGAGCGCTCCGCTCCCAAGCGCCCAGATCTCCCACTTTAATGCGTTCTGGAGTCCGGGTTCTCCTTCTTTCCCACTCTCTTGTTGCGGAAGGCCCAAACGGACGAATTTGCACGCTTGGATGCAAGTTCTCGGCGAGGAGCGGGGCGCAAATGTGTTTCTCCCAGGAGCTCCTCCACCCGCGACCGTTCTCTTCCCCCGCCGGAAGCCGAATCCGAAGAGCATTTAGTTGACTGTGTATGCGTGTACATAATATACAATCAAATGTTCTTGTAAATTATTATAGTGTTTAAGCTGAACAAGTAGTGGAAAGATGTACCATGCTCCTCATTATTTGATGTCCCACAAAATTATTCTAACTACGGGTGGCGTGGTGACGCAGTGCTTAGCACTGCTGCCTCATGCCGCCGAGGACCCGGGTTCGATCCTGGCCCAGGGTCACTATCTGTGTGAAGTTTACACATTCTCCCTGTGTCTTTGTGGGTCTCACTGCCAGAACCCAAAGATGTGCTGGGTAGGTGAATGGGCCAAGCTAAATTGCCCCTTAATTGGAAAAACATGAATTGGATACTTTAAAATGTATATTTAAAAAAATATATTATTTTAACTAGACTTGTTGTTTGATGGATACTGATTAAAGTCTTGTCTGAAGGGATATAAATTCTATATTGTGTAAATGAGGAAAATATTGATGTTTCTGTAATGCAATATGTGCCTTATCTCAATAACTTGGTGCGCAAACACATCAGAATTAGCATTGAACTGTAATTTTAAATACACTTTGCCAGTTTCTATTTAACCATTGTAAAGGTTTTTAGTTTTGTTGTAGTAACTAATGGAGCAACAGGAACAGAAAGGCAAAATACTTCTGTCTCTTCATTGAGAGGACTTTGGGAAACCTCATGAAAAGCCCAAATTTAGCCATGCTAATTTTAAAAATAATCCCACTTAAGTGCTTATTAGCCTTAGCACAAGGCTAAATCGCTGGCTTTGAAAGCAGCACGGTTCAATTCCCGTACCAGCCTCCCCGAACAGGCGCCGGAATGTGGCGACTAGGTGCTTTTCACAGTAACTTCATTTGAAGCCTACTTGTGACAATAAGCGATTTTCATTTTCATTTCATTATTGTGTCCTGTTTATTTTGGCCACATGCCAAATGTTGCATTTTTGAATCTGGAATACATTTTTTAAATGTCAGAGGATATCAAGCCAGAACAATGTCAGATGAAATTCAATACCGACAAATGTAAAGTGTTACTCCTAGGAAGAAAAGATAGACAACACATGTAAGTCACGAATTGTGTTAAAAGTTTCTTCGACTCAGCATTAAAATGTCCCACCAATACAAAATAGCAATGAAGCTAATTTCCAAATAGTGGATATAAATTAGACAATAAAATCAAACTTTGCAGTGTTTTAGTCTGTAGTGCTTTAGTCAGAACACATCTTGTATGCTTTGGGCTTTATTTATTGTGTTGAACTCTGGAAATGAATCAGACCTTTCCTTGACTTTGGAAACTTGAACCCATCACATCTGCCCATGCTCACCATATTTTCATCTCTGGGAGTTATGGGCAGGGTAGGGTGTGGGTTTCCCAGCCCCTGAGGCAGTGATGAGATAGGCTGACCACTTTTTTCTAGGACAATGGCCCAGCTTTCCACATCATTCTCATGCTCCCTAATCCTCACCCACCTCATGCCCCTTGTACTCTCAATGCACCCAAGCCCCTGTGTGACCCCATGTGTTCTCCATAGCCACTCACCCAGTATACAATATGTACATTGCTCAGGGACCATGTAATATTAATGGGAAGTCTTTGAAATGGACATGAGATGAAGTAAACCTAACAATTTAATAGAGCTGTCACTTAAAAACACAACATTCATTCTGGGAAAAACAACTCCGGACCTATTAAGAAAAAACTTAAACCTCCTTAGTTAGTTCTTCAGTGATAAAAACAAACAAAAGCATCTACTCAGTAACCACATTAAAGGCAGATACTACTTTAATAATTCTTAAAACTGTCGATCAAACAATGCATATCACCCATTGTTGAGATAAGTGGTTCCAGCTTTTAGAGCTCAAGCGAGCATTCATAATGGGCTCAGCTGTCAAATAAACTATTACTGCTCCAGACAATAGAGATGATTGAAACTGGAAAAAACAGAAAGCTATTTTGTTTTCTCAGCTGCAACTGATATACCTGTCAATCAAAGCAGTCCAGGAGAAGATTGTTTTTGTCTCCTGACTGAAAGCTGCAGGCATACATTTAAAGCACTTTCAATATTTAAATCACTTCAGAGTATGACAATTGAGTTCTCAAGAACTGTTTTCTTCAGTTGGGAATACATAGCTTCCTGAATGGAAAAAATACTCCAAAGCATCTCAAAACTTGCACAATGTTGATCAATGTAATGGTCCACTTACTTTGCAGGACCAAGCCCTGTAATTAATCACTGCAGTAAAAACACGTCTAATGTATACTAGTATCAAATAAAGACATAGTTGCTAAAACATTCTACACTGTCATAATGTTCCTGACTCCTCAGCAGACGTCCTCCAATGCTCCCAACCAAGTCTGGTTTTTCAGAAGCCTTCCAGCACCATGAGAACAATAAGAGGTCGATGGCAGGGGAAAAGTAATGAGAGAAAGAGAGATCAGAAAAACAAATTTCCCATATGTCTTTCAAGGGCAGCCCTGTGTCAAAGGATGTGCATGTGGAGTTGTGACCCGACTCTAACCCTGCCTATGGGAAGATGGTGTGGATCCATTTATATGTGCAAAATTTCTGTAGGAAAAGAAATGTTAGCGACTCCAAGCCCCATTCCCAACTCCAGGAGGACTTTGAAAATACGACCCTTTGCCTAGCTCTAGTTGCTCAAAAACATTCAAGTGATGGAGGTAGTGCAAAGAAGAGTCAAATACTGCCCCACCATCTGAGTCAGTGGGAAACGAATCCCCACAGATGCTTGATATCCTGCAGCCATTTAATGCTCCAAGAGGGTGTTATCTCTCTGGTCATCAGCTTTGTAGTCCCAGTAGCATCACTAGGAACTGTGGCCACTGCTGTGACTCCAAATATTCTCCAGGTTCTAATCCCCAGGGCCAGATTGGAGGTATGTGTAGAGGGTCTCGCAATGGAGTATGGGATAGCAGTGGGTGGTCTGATAATAAAATCTAGGTAGGGAGGGGGCACCCAGGGAACAGTCCATTAGGGGAGGGTGTGAGGTGTGCCCCATGTGGAGCGGGGTCCAGTTGGAGAAGTGCCTCCTTCTTTTCCCACTCAAGCCCGACCAGAGTGACCTGTTGGGCTTCCCCTGTCCGTAACCTTCTCACAACTGCCTCAAAATTGAGGCCAGAGTGGACCACTTAATTCAACAGCTAAGGATCCCGATTAGGGTTAGGCCACCCAGGTCTCTGTAACCCCTGAAAAATTGAACATAGTTTAGGAGAGTTGGCAAACACAGTGGGGGCTGTCGAACTCTTCCATATGAGAGGAGACTGGGGAAACTTGGACTTCACATTCTGGGTAGAAGGTAACTAAAAGATGATGTTATAAAAGTATGTAAGACTGAAAAATGTAACCAACAGTGGTGCTTTTAACTGCCATAACAGAGAAAATGGTGCAGGTTCTGAAGAAGATGGATTTTATATTTGATCAGACATCAAGAAATCTGTTCATGAAAAAGTGGTCAACATGTGAAGAATAGTGAAAGCAAAAACCCTGGAATCGTTTGAGATAATTAGAAGCCACATTGCTGTTTCGCTAGTGGAATCATTTAGATGAGCGAATTGGCATTGATCATCCCTAAT
Organism: Scyliorhinus torazame; assembly: GCF_047496885.1. NCBI lineage: Eukaryota > Metazoa > Chordata > Chondrichthyes > Carcharhiniformes > Scyliorhinidae > Scyliorhinus > Scyliorhinus torazame. Next base: position 215,209,764 of record NC_092710.1, on the reverse strand, counting down.
TTGTAATAAATCCCCTTTGACTTGCTTTTTTTGACCATTTTATAAAGAAACAGCCTGCAAATTTGTTCTGGGTTATATTGAATTTGATGACCTTGAAGGAATGAACACGAGGATCATTTTATTTTACGAGACTCCAAATTAGAAGCTAATAAATGCTGTAAATCCAAACTAAATGTTTTACAAAACAGCTTTTTATTTTGCCCTGCCAGATGGTAGCCTCAGTACGTTAACTGGCAATGAAGAATACACATGGTGGGATTTCCAGCCCCATCCACTGCCAGGATCATCCGGTCCTGCTGAAAGTCAATGAACCTTTGGTCAGCCCACCATATCCCACACGGCAGGTCCTCCCAAGGCAGGGCCAGAAAATCCTGGCTACAGAAAAAGTGATCTGCACCATATCTTGTTTTACAGGGCAGGATGCTCTTAGGTGAAGGAGAACAGTAAAAAAACGAATTTCCTATATTGTTATTCAGTTGATCTAAACATACTTTTCTATTTTGTTAGATTATGTGCCTCACCTCCTCACAATAAAATTATAATTACAAGAACGTTTTGAGTATTCGATTCACAGGACTGAGTAAAAATAATTCTGTAATCCACGATAATTAACAAGTGCAAAGTGCTAGTTTTCATGTGTATTTTTCCAACTAATTCTGTATTTTATTTTTTGTTGCTTCTCCTTCATTCTCCAGTTATTAATTCAATAATACTGTAGATTTAAATAGTTACAGATCATTACTTCCAGAACTTTTTATCATGGAACTTTGGTTTTAAGAATCGGTTACATAACTTTGTTAATAAATATTTTTCTCTAATGCAATATTTTTTCTTATCTTTTGATAGGCTTGTTTATCTTTCCTATCTATTACATTTGTAAGAAGCAGAGGAAAAGGTCACAAGCTGGTATGTTTACGTAAAAACATGAACGAGCCTTGTTTACATTGGTACCAACGGATGCGTCAGGGTCCTCGCAGAACTCTGCAGTGAGAGGCAATAGCACGTAATTAGCATCAAGATACTGAACAAACATGAAACTGGGAATGATGACATGAATTATTTCTTGGCCATATTACTAAGTAGTACACCATTCCCAGAATACCTTCCAAAGAGCTAGCTTCAAGCACTGTGATATACAACTCAAGAAAGAATAAACTGGCTGGATGGATCTTGGGTAAAAGGTAACAGTGCTGGAGGTGGGGTTGTTTTTCCATTTTGCACACTTTAGCAGTACTAAGCTATAATCATGGATTATGTGGACCTCTGGCAAGTTTGCACTTCTTGCATTGTCCTAACACTGTCTTTAAAACCTCACTTTCAGAAGAGAACTTTTCCCTGCACTATGTGATGTACCTGTTCCCTTCGCAATGAAGATTCTCATCTCAAGGGATACTGATGCGCTACACATGCCACTTCATTAAGATTACATCTAATTAACTATTTTATTCACAACTTTTCTAGCAGTTAACATTTGAGGTGGCAAATTGTAATTCAGCTCAGATTGTGGTAGTTTGCACTATTCTCCCAAATTGACTCTGCCACTCAGCAAACAGTAACTATACCTGATCTTTAAAATTCTGGATGCATGGTCAGCAGCAGGAGTCTGCGTTTTAGCCAAAATAATGTATACAGTAGGTTTTGTCCTCGGCAAAGTCTGCCCTTGCTTTATTTCAGGAGTGGAAAATTTGGAACCTGATCAAACTCAATTGGCTGCTCAAGTGTGAACATGCATATCTAGTTCAGATGATGCACAAGCAAACTTATTTTTTGTTAGTTGCCAATTTGGATAACTGATGTCATCCAATTAACAAGTGTCCCTTTAATGGGTCACGACCCATAAAGTGAAAATTCTTTTTTTTAATTAAAATTTGGTCTTGGGTTCTGACAATTCACTCAGTCCCTCCAATGCCCATCAGTCACGGATGTCTCAATTATACTGGTGGACACGATGTGTGCCCTCTCTTCAGTGACACCTGAGTGGGGAGGCAGACAGTTAGGCCAAAATTCTCTGGCCATTGGAATTCTCTTCCCTCCGACACTCCCATCCACGGTTTTCCTGGTGGTGTGGGGCGGCTTCAATGGGAAATCCCATTGACAAGTGACAGGAATAGAGAGTCCCGCTGCCAGCGAACGGCGCACCGCCAAGAATCACGCTGCTAGCAGACCAGAGAAACCCCCTCAAACTGCACAGTGCTTGGACCTGTGGATGGCCACCTTGGATCATGCAAAATCAAATCTTTTTTACTTGCATCTCAATCAGTACCAGTTGAAATGACTGGCAAGGTTCTTCCCACTTAGACTCTCAGTTGATTTCCTATTGTGATTTAAGTACAAGGATAATGGAAGTAAAGGATATCCCGAGATCAGATCTGGGTAATCCCGTTTCACTTGCTTGAATTCCATTATATTAAATAATGACCCAAGAAACTTTTAGTGCCTTATTAGCAATTTTTTTGTGAGAGGAGAGCCTTTCAGCTGTTCGTAGCCATGCTATAGATTAGATATGGTTTGATTCCATTGCTGTAATATAAAATGGGTCATTTGACAGTGTAAACATAGTTTTTAAAAAAACAATCTTTAACTAATATTACAGAGAGCTACAAAGAAGTTGCGTGGGACAGTTTTGTGGTTTTGCTAGAAATGTTTCTTCATAGTGAGTAATTTTACAATATCACACACATATTGATCATTCAATGCCTCCTTACATTTATTGTTCGAAGAATTGAATTTCCATATACCGCTAGAATTTACAAAAATGTAAGAGAAAGACCATATATAGTCCATATATGACATTAATCATGGATTATATCCAACTCAATAATACTCGAAGTGCCATTTAAGATTCACAGCATCACAATGATTTTTTTTAATGAATAACTATGAACCTACAATAATCTAATTAATACATATCCCTTTACACAAAAATGTTTGTTTCCTGCCGCATTGTGTATTATCTGCAGTTTTTAATCTCAGTAAACCAATCTTTTTAATTGGACCAGAATTCTTTGAACACATTTTATCTCCTGCACACTTCTCTCATGACTGTATTATCAGCAAATTCAATATTAATAGAAGCACTGTTCTCCAAATCACTTGGTTGTCCTAACGATAATGCCAAACAAATTCCATTGGTCTCTGAAGTCAAAATAACTTTTTTAAAATTGAACAAGTACTTGCTTTCTATTACTAAGCTAATTTTAAGATGTGGAGATGCAGGCGTTGGACTGAGGTGAGCACAGTAAGAAGTCTTACAACACCAGGTTAAAGTCCAACAGGTTTGTTTCGAATCACGACCTTTCGGAGCACTGCTCCTTCATGTGAGGAAGGAGCAGTGCTCCAAAAGCTGGTGATTCGAAACAAACCTGTTGGACTTTAACCTGTTGTTGTAAAACTAATTTTAGTCAGCTATCGAATATGCCAGTATTGCCCTGAACCTTGACCTCCTTTAAAAGACTTGGCTGCAGCACCTTAACCCATGTCTTTTTTGTTTACAAATCTAAATAGTCCTCTTCTACTATTTAGTTAATCCCTCAAAAAAACAAACTAATGCTTCTGAAACCATGCTAATTATTATTTATAATCTTTGACCATATCCTATAGAATGCTCTTAAACCTTTCCCAAACAATGTAATTAGGTTAAATTGTCTTTCATTTCTAGACCCTCATCTAAACCATTTTTCAAATATTGGGATAAAATCACCATTCTCTGTATTTTATTAATCCCAACATAGACAAAACTCGATTAGATCATAATTTATGCTAATCCAGAAAAAGACTTTGTCATGATATTGCACCATAGCAAAGTCATTAATTATCATTAGTAATTTTCCTTTTAAATCAATTTGAAAGTTCCTTGACATTTTAATGTGCCACAATTTTATGTGCTGAAGTGCTTGATGAACAATTTCTAAATTTTATTGGTTCTTTATCAGGATTGACCTTCTTAGATTTGCCACCATTAATTTCCTCAATCAAAAAGGAGGTGCTGTGTGCAGAAATTGAAACATTTTTAATGAATTTGAATTTTTAGGAAAAGTATAATATTTTCATTGCCTTGTTCTGTGAAAAGAAGTGACTGCTAATAGTCCATCCAGACTGCAGTGTCCTCCTTCACATCTTTATTCTGTTTCCTGAGCAGACAAAATAAAAATAGAAGAACAGAAAAGTCCATTGCTTAATCACCGATATTAAATGCTTTTTGTCAAGGCATATTACCCTTTATAATAGTTTGCCCCCTCGGCGGTTTGAACCATCATCAGTTGCCATAAGGATGATTTTCACAAATTTGAAATTGATGGGGTAGATTTTCATCTCCACTGCCTGGGTGATAATTTAATGAGCTGGATACCTGCCCATTTTAGAATGGGTCGGCATGGAGGCACAGTGGTTAGAACTGCCGCTTCACACCGCCAGGGACCCGGGTTCAATTCCGTACTCGGGTGACTGCGTGGAGTTTGCACTTCCTCGCCGTATCAGCGTGAGTTTCCTCCAGATGCTCCGGTTTCCTCCCACAGTCCAAAGAAGTGCAGGTTAGGTGGATTGGTCATGCTTAATTGCACCTCAGTGTCTTAAAAGGTTAGGTGGGGTTACGGGGATAGGGTGGAGGCATGAGTTTAAGTAGGTTGCTCTTTCCAAGGACCGGTGCAGACTCGATGGGCAGATGGTCTCCTTCTGCACTATAAATTCTATGATAACCTGCCTGATTTCAAATCAATGAAATTAAAATTGGGTGACTGCTAAAACATTTACTGAGCATAAAAATTTGCCCGAATGGGATATTGGACAATAGGGCAAACCTTTTGATTTGCTCAATCACTATTGGTTTTCAAGATTGTTTTTCTCATTCTCTCAGCATTTCCTCCCTGCTTGTTTTTGTACCTGAGATGACCTCGCCTGTACCTGTTTTTGAAAAAGCTCATCTTTGCTGATTTTCTAATATCTGTTGCTTGCTGTTGCCCTTCCTCACATTGATTTTCTTTCATCTGATACCTCCCCTGCTGGAAATCATGAGGAAATTTCTTTCTCTTTGATGAATTCAATATCATCAACCAAGAATTTGCTCAGATTGGCCAAGTTAATACTTCATTCATAATGAGTTAATGATTGGGCAGGGATGGGGAGCCAGTCTCTATTGGAGGATCTCACCTGCTTTCAAATTACTAAAGAGTTGTCCACTGCATCCTTGGAATAACTTCTATGTTTGATCACGTGCAGCAAAAATGGTGGGGTAGGAATGGCAGCCATGACACAAATGGGGGCATTTACTTGTGTTCTGCTGATTGATTGACCACCGTAACTTGGGCAGAAGGTCAGTGGAATCCCACCCACTAAACAGATTTTCCACCAAAATGACGTAGACAATCATGAACTTCCTAGCAAATTCTCAGTGAGATTCTTTAATTGTGGTTAGTTCCACTCTGACTTTTCTTTTTGCCTGCGGAAATGTGGCATATTGGAAGATATCTTGGACTGTGGAGAAAAAAATGAAGTAAAAAATTTAAAAACATTGATAGATTGACCAGTCAGGTGAATATTATAAATATTTTTTTAAATCTACGGAGGTACTTATTTAGCAAAACCACAACCCATGGTGACATTTTGTACAGTACTTCATCTTTCAATCAGGATCATTCTGTTTAGGTCACTTTTTGTTGTTCCATATCTGTTTTTGTCTTTCTAATAACATTTAGCCATATATATGGTTATGAGGGTAACTGTGTGAGAAACTTGGTACCTGGACAGACATGCTGGTTTTATTATTTAAGTTTTATTATTTAACTGACTTTAATGTAGGTAACATTTTTCTGTTGCCAAATCAATGAAGTCGAATGAATGATGCATAGTGCCCTTAAAAAGATGGTTTCCGTTTGTATTAATGGGTAATTCACCAAAGCGTGTGCCTTTTTATTTGATGTGGCCTCATTAAAATCTTTCTTTTCACCAATAAAATTACTTAAGTTACAGCTGCAGTTATTTTAATGCCAAATTAAATTCCTCTTTCCCTATGCCCACCCTGCCTTCCACCATAGGAAAGAGCAGGGGAAAACTTGAATCCCAAGGTACTTTGCACTTGTGGTCAATGTTTATTGATTGACCTTCTGCCAATTGTAGGATCCTGCCGGTCAGGATTTAAAGAAAATTCAACAGTTTTACTTTTACAAATTAGTTCTGCAGTGGATTTTGCTGAGAAAATATATTTAAGCCGTTTAACTAATTTTATGTTAAATTTTTAAAAAGAGACATAGTTGTTAATCTAATGGCTGGAGTTATAGCCCCTCACTAACATGTTTGAAGATTGGGGAGGGATCGTAAAATGCAGCACGCAGCCTTTCCACCACTTTCTGGCCCGCCCTGACCTGTCTCCCATTTTACAGTGAACGGTGGGGGTGTCGGAGGGCCAGCCAACCTTTGTGCCAATTGAGCCCCATAGGTGGCCACTTAAGTACTTTGTCCCACCTTCGTTGTTATTTTGGCATGAGTGGTAACGGTGGACAGACCAACAGCTTTTACTGCATAGGCTGATGTGCAAGGTAGGAGGGGGCGGCGTAGCACACTTTGGCAGTCTCCTGTGCCCATCCGAGTCATCCGACTCGCACTCAAGGTCATACACCTTTCTAAACCCCTCCCCCCGAGCTTCTCAAACCCAACCCACCTTGGGGTCTGCCAGCTAGGCCCTGCCGATACCCCGGGCCTAGCTTAAATCTGGCTCCGTATCTCCTTTAGTTCGGGGACTGGCAAAAGTCCCAGTAGTGGCCACCACTCGAACTTGATGGTGTTGGCAGTGTAGAGCTACCGGTCAATTGGATTGGCCGACAGCTCACTAAGGTAGGACTTCCTCCCCTGATGGGAGTAGAAGTTTCATACTGAGCCAATTAACAGCCCTCCGATTGTAAAATACAGATGGCTTTTTGGTGGGTGGACTCCCAACCAACTTTATAATTGAGGGGGCCATGCCCCTGTAAAATCCAGCCCAATGCCACTGTTGCCGCCAATTCCATAAAAAACACTAAACTGAATCAGATTACTAAAAATCACGATAGATAATAATTCCTATGTAAATGTATCTGATTAATGACACATCTGCATTCATAAACAAGAAATAACATTTTGGGTAGTTCAAGTGACTTGTGACTGGACCACAACTACCGGTACTACTTTTTGAAAGCTTTTGTGCAGAAACAATAGCTGAAATAATGTGACTAAGTATATCAAATGTACTATTCTGAAGAAAAATAAAACAGAATTACATTGTGTCATGTTTTTAATTTGAAGTCGATGCTTGTATTTTCTCCTTTTTTTTATTTTTTTGGGAGCTTTAATTGGTGGCCTTCAGGAGGCAGGCCAGTGGGGACCAGCGATGCTTCATTTAATTCCCCTTTCCCAATGATCCCCGCAGCTGCAATTGCAAAAGGGCCACTGTTGCAGCCACAGGCTTGCCTGTGGATGACACATCCCCTTGACACATTTTATTAGTCTTCAGAGAGTGCCACCATCTTTAGGTGACGTCTCTTTCACCCACCTACAATAACAGTGCCCATCTCACCCAGGGGAGGTGCCAGCTGTCTAGAACCTCGGGCACTCCACTTAGATCTCCTGGCTATGGAGCTCACTATACTTAATTGATGGGTCTCCTAGAGATATCCTCTTAGTTGCTGCTTCCTCAAGAAATCCCCTCTGTCGTCCAGTTACTGGCATTTTCAGGTACCCAATGGTGGAATTGGGACCCGTGAACAAATATTCAGCTCAATATGCCTGACTAGGACTACCTCTGCTCACCATGCGCTGCATCCCACAAACACAGGAAGTTCAATATTTTGACTACCTGATCCCTTATGGTGATGGCCACCTTTGGGGCTAGTGCAGATTTTCCTCCTTAATGCTATCCCAGACCACTGATGGCCGAAAATTGAAAAACATATCCTTTGCAAAAATATTCAGCAGGGATCCACAAAACATTAAGGCTTGCTGGTCCCATGCCTAGAGATGCATGAGGCAGACAAAGTACTCTATTCTCTCCTGTTCATAGCCAGTATCTCATGTCATTCCAGCATCTGTTAACAAGCTGGCGATCTCTACTGACTGTTTGCTGCCAGTTCATCTTGGGTAGCCTTCTTCTCCTGCATCAATTAGAAGCCCACTGTATGACCTGATAGGCAAGCCATGGTGTTGGAAGTTGGATAACATGATCAAGCCAGCTAAACCACCTTTTTGCATTAGGATAAAAAAAACATAAGCTAATAGAAAATATTACAGGCTATTTTCATAGATTGATGGATGCCAACCACATTCTTACTAAAACGAATTAAACATTTTAGATATACAAACCATTGGTGGGAATTCAACAGAAATTTAAAAGTGGTAATTTAACTTTCCTGATCTGTATTTAGTTTGTTCAGGGCAATCCTTATGAGTGACACCTTCATTACAAAATGGAGCTCGAGAATGTCCTGGCAACATTGGATTTACCTGCACAAATGTGATACTTGAGATAAACTTCAGTACCGTAGTTTTTTTTTAAAGTTACTCGGCTATCAGGACATCACTAATACGAGCCTTATACTCCCACAGTAAACATTTAAAATTAAGTTCTAGATAAAAGTAAAACTTCACATCATTTTTGATTTTCTCCAAAGCTTCTACTTTTCCTCAACTCATCTTTTTTGTTTAACATGATTAACTTACTTAACACAGAGCTCGCCAAAGTTGTCCTCTTGCTAACATTTGCATCTATTGTATCAGTCAATATGTTGCTATTCCAACGAGGAATGAATGACGATCTGGTCTGATTATGAGTCATGAGGTAAAGTAAGTAGACTATCTTTTAAAACCAAAATGGAAATTTGGAAAACACTCACCACTACATAAAGAACTGAAGGGGAAAAAAAAAAATCAAGACTACCAAAATGGAAAAGTAAATTATGAAATAATATGGCTGGGATTTCACGCTCCCATTCATGTCAGGCAAGTTCGACAACCGGAACGGAAAATATCACTGGAAGGCCAAAGTCGAATTTCACAACGGTAAAAGCAGGAAGGGATTGTCCCCTCTCCGTGTCAGTGACGGGCTGTGTTTCTCAATGTTCTATGGCAGGAACCTCGCTCTAATAAATTAACATGTAATTATCAAGTCCATACACCAGAATCATGGGTGGGATTCTGTGATCCTGATGCTAAGTGTTGACACCTCGGAAACGGCGTTGCTTTTCCCGACGGCGTCAACACGGCCTCAGGATCAGCAATTCTGGCCCCTACAGCTGCTGATCCTGGCGTGAACTGGGCACCGTGGGGTCCGCGCATGCACAGTGGCACAGGCGCCAGCGCGTGCATGCACAGTGGCTTCCTGCTCCGCGCCGGCCTCGACACAACATGGTGCACGGCTACAGGGGCCGGCGCGGAAGAAAGGAGGCCCCCAGCCAGAGAGGCCGGCTCGCCGATCGGTGGGACCCGATCACGGGCCAGGCCGCATCAGGAGGCCACCCCTCTGGGTTGGACCCCCCCCCCCCACCAGGCCGCCCCCGGACCCTTCCATGCCAAGGTCCCGCTGGCTGAGAGCAGGTGTGAATGGCCCCTGCGGGACTCGGGTTTTTTATGACGGCCGCTTGACCCATCCAGGCGCCGCGCCAACCAGGCTGGCGCCGAGCGGAGAATCGCGTTGGGGCGGCGTGGCGCAGTTCGTGGCGGTCCTGGGGATTGCCTGGGCCCGGGCTGAGAGAATCTCGCCCCATACTCCCGCGACGATATGATGTCAAAACAACACAATGCACAACTGGTCACAGAAGGTGTGTACCTGCCGAGCAGTACACCCAGTGGATTTCGAAGGGAAATGCAGTGCTCAAGAAGGAGAGGGTGCCAGGCAGTGCCAGTCTGGTGTGACGGGGTGCACCTGGGTGAAGATTGTTTCCTGGTTTGCAAGCTGGGCACTGGGTGTTGTTTAGAAAAGTCGTCTGGATCATCGAGTTGCTGATTTGATGGACGGGTGGGTGGATCAGAGGCTACCTGCCAGCAAATGTTATGGACCTCGTGACTGCAGTTTGTGGGGGTTTTTCGAAGCCCTAGACTGTATAACGGAAAAAGCCGCCATTGCTGTCAGCAACCTCAACTCCACTTTTCCCACCTGACATTAGCCTTGCCAATATCTGCGAAAAACTCGCCCGATGAAACATTTTCCATATTAAACAGAAAAAAAAAGAAGAAGGGAGACCAGTTCAAATTTTAAACAAAACATTGAGCATTAGTAAAGCAAAGAGAGATTGCGGAATAAAATTAAATGGGGGGGAGAAAAGGCAATAAAATAATTCCGTTTAAGTACATTAATAGTAAGTAGATGGATCGCTTCTCTGCCTTTTGGATAAGATCGAGCGCAAGATCAGGTGTAAAAGCTGCATCTTGGGACCATGAATTGGATTTAATTTGAATTGGTTTTTGAAGCAGGTATGGAGGTGGATTAGGGGTTTGCTCCTGCCAATCTGGCACTTTGGCTTTTTTTTTTTAAAATGTTTTTTATTGGGTTTTTCATATATGGTATATTTACAGATGTACACACACAGAAACCAAAAAGAGATAAGAAAAACGCTACATAACTAAAAAAAAAACAAGGGGTGGGGAAATAAAAACTGGGGAAGTGTATATACATAGAAGCAACGGAGAGACAATTACGATATACATATCATTGTCCTATGGGGGGCTTTGTCCTCCCACCCCCCCCTTTCTGTTTTTAAATAAAGTACATACAGCACAAGCAAACCAAACAAAACTTGGTGGGCGGGGTGCCTGGGCGGCGCCACTGATGCTGCTTGCTGCTCCCGGTCGGTTTTCGCTGTTGTGTGTTTGCCTCCGCCTCGGCTGTCTGTCATTACTTCCTCCTGTACTTTCTTAGTCTCTGTTGCCCTGCTGTGTTCGTTGTGGTTTCCCGTGCTCTCCTTCCAGTTTGTGTTCCCTCGTCTTTCCTCCCCTCTGGCTCCCTTCTATTATTCTCTGCCCCTTGTCCTTCTTCTATGCCCCCCCCTTCTCCCTCCCCTCCCCCCCCCCTTCCTTCCCCCCACCCCTTTCCCCTCCCCTCCCTCTATACAGCTCCACTTCCTTTTCAGCTGTGTTTGGCTACCCCCTGTTGCACTGTTCCCCACCCCGGGTCTTTCCTTCCTTCCCTTTCCTTTCTCATGTCTTGGTACTTTCCCCTGCCTCTTGGCTACTTGTTTATTTATTTGTTTGTTCGTTGGCCACGAACCTGTCCCGGAACAGCTGGGTGAATGGTTCCTATGTTCTGAGGAAGCCATCTTCTGATCCCTGGATGGTAAATTTGAATTTCTCCATTTGGAGAAATTCCGATAGGTCGGACAGCTAGTCTGCAGCTTTAGGTAGTGCTGCTAGTCCAGCTGAGCAGGATTCTATGGCGGGTGATCAGGGAGGCAAAGGCAAGGGCATCCTCCGTCCTCACCTTGAAGAGATCTGGCTGGTCTGATACCCCAAAGACCGCCACTTTCGGACACGGCTCCACCCTCGGCTCCACCACTTTGGACATCGCCTTGAAGAAGTTGGAAGTTGGAATCTCCGCCAGTTCATCCAGTTTGGCCATCGGTGTATAGGTCCCTGACTGTCAGTGTCCCCCACGACCTCTCTTCACCTTTTCAAGGTGGCGTCAGTGAGCGCTGGCAAAACCTATCATTGCAGATGGGGGCTTTGTCGGACTTTTCGTTCAGGCCAAATTATTATGGTAATTGGTTCCAGATCTGGAGAGTGGATACCACCACTAGGCTGCTGGAGTGTTTTTTGAGTGGGAGTGAGAGTGCCGCCGTGGCGAGGGCCCGGAATAAGGTCTCCCTGCAGGAGAAGCAACCTCCATGGTCTCCTCCATGCGCACCCGCTTGGCTTCTGGCTCCTTAATCCATCTCATTACTCTTTCTGCTGTTGCCGCCCAGTTGGTAGTATTTTAGGTTTGGGAGGGCTAGCCCTCCCCTGGATTTTGTTTTCTGTAGGACCTTCTTTGGGCTCCCAGCATTCCCTGCCATACAAGCGCCATGAGGGTATATACATCAGGATGGATCTAAGTAGGAAGAGGTAACTGGGCAGCCCGCGAGGGAGAGTGGAAGTGTGTTCCATCTTTGCAGGTCCTTTTTGACTTCCTCTGTCAGACTGGTCAGGTTCCACTTGTGAACCCCGCCCAGTTGAGCGATTGGATCCCCAGGTAGCGAAATTTGTGTTGGGCATTGTCGTGTTATTCACCCTGGCGTAACACGGACTGCAACAGGATGCGGATGAATGGTAAAGCATACACCAAACGTAGGCGTTGGTTCAATACGATTTATTGAGCTTCTGTAACAATGTACGCAGCTGGCTGTGGGTTGGTACTCTACTACTCTAAGTGTACTAACTCTAACTTACTAGATCCGGCTAGCTCTGATCCACGTGTAGAAGGTGCTGACTGATAGGGGGATTAGGGGGATTGATGGCATCCTTTGTAAGCCAGATCGAGAGTCCCGCATGGTATGTTGCCTGCCCGGTGCCAGCGTGAGGGACATCTCTGATCGGCTTGAAAGGATTTTGGAGAGGGAGGGGGTGGATCCAGTTGTTGTGGTCCACTTTGGGACAAACAGCATAGGTAAGACTAGGAAAGAGGACCTGTTTGGGGATTATCAAACACTAGGGACTAAATTAAAGAACAGGTCCTCCAGGGTTATAATCTCTGGATTACTACCCGAGCCACGTGCCAATTGGCATAGGGTTGAGAAAATTAGGGAAGTTAACACGTGGCTAAAGGAGTGGTGCGGGAAAGAGGGATTCCATTTCATGGGGCATTGGCATCAGTACTGGGGCAGGAGGGACCTGTACCGTTGGGACGGTCTTCACCTGAACCATTCTGGGACAAGTGTTCTAGCGAATAGGATAAATAGGTTGGTCACAAGGACTTTAAACTAGCAAGTTGAGGGGAAGGGAAGTGTGAAGCTATGGACAGTATAATGGTTAATGGAGATCAAGGCAGCAGGTTACGTGACAGGTTATTATGTAGAGATATGGGTTCAAAGACGAGGAAAATTAGGAGAAAGGGTAAGAGGAAAAATAAACTGCGAAAAGTTACTGATCAAGGTGTTAGGATTCATAACAAAGACATAAAAAACAGCATACGTGTACTTTACCTGAATGCTCGTAGTATACGAAATAAGGTAAATGAGTTGATGGCGCAAATCATCGTGAATTACTATGATTTAGTGGCCATTACTGAAACATGGTTAAAAGATGGTCACGACTGGGAGTTAAATATCCAAGGGTATCAGACTATACGAAAGGATAGAATGGACGGTAAGGGCGGTGGTGTAGCTTTGTTGTTTAAGGATGGCATCCGGGCAATAGTAAGGGATGATATTGGTGCTATGGAGGACAAGGTTGAATCAATTTGGGTGGAAATCAGGAATAGTAAGGCGAAAAGGTCACTGATAGGAGTAGTCTATAGGCCACCAAATAGTAACAGGATGGTAGGGCAGGCAATAAGCAAAGAAATAACGGATGCATGTAGAAATGGTACAGCGGTTATCATGGGAGATTTTAATCTGCATATCGATTGGTTTAACCAGGTTGGTAAAGGCAGCCTTGAGGAGGAGTTTATAGAATGTGCCTGGGATAATTTCCTGGAACAGTATGTAATGGACCCTACAAGGGAACAAGCGGTCCTAGATCGGGTCCTGTGTAATGAGGCAGGATTGATTAATGATCCCATAGTTCGGGATCCTCTTGGAAGGAGCAAATGCAATATGGTGGAATTTAAAATACAGTTGGAGGATGACAACGTAAAATCAAACACTACTGTTTTGTGCTTAAACAAAGGCGATTACAATGGGATGAGAGAAGAACTAGCTAAGGTAGACTGGGAGCAAAGACTTCATGGTGAAGCAGTTGAGGAACAGTGGAGAACCTTCCGAGCGATCTTTCACAGTGTTCAGGAAAGGTTCATACCGACAAAAAAGAAAGACGGTAGAAAGGGGAAAAATCGACCGTGGATACCTAAGGAGGAGAGGGAGCATCAAATTGAAGGAAAAAACATACAAAGTGGCAAAAATTAGTGGGAGACTAGAGGACTGGGAAGTCTTCAGGGGACAACAGAAAGCTACTAAAAAAGCCATAAAGAAGAGTAAGGTAGACTATGAAAGTAAACTTGCTCAGAACATAAAAGCAGATAGTAAAAGCTTCTACAAATATATAAGACGAAAAAGAGTGGCTAAGGTAAATATTGGGCCTTTGGAAGATGAGAAGGGAGATTTAATAATAGGAGACGGGGAAATGGCTGAGGAGCTGAACAGGTTTTTTGGGTCTGTCTTCACAGTGGAAGACACCAATAACATGCCAGTGACTGATGGAAATAAAGATATGATAGGTGAGGACCTTGAGATGATTGTAATCACGAAGGAGGCAGCATGGGGCAAGCTAATGGGGCGAAAGGTTAGCAAGTCTCCTGGCCCTGATGGGATGCATCCCAGAATGTTAAAAGAGATGGCTAGGGAAATTGTAAACGCACTAGTGATAATTTATCAAAATTCACTAGACTCTGGGGTGGTCCCAGAGGATTGGAAAGTAGCAAACGTGACGCTACTGTTTAAAAAAGGTCGGCAGAAAGCAGGTAATTATAGGCCGGTAAGCCTAACTTCGGTTGTAGGGAAAGTGCTGGAATCTATCATTAAGGAGGAAATAGCAGGCCACCTGGAGGGAAATTGTCCCATTGGGCAGGCGCAGCATGGGTTCACAAAGGGTAGGTCATGTCTGATTAATTTGGTAGAATTTTTTGAGGACGTTACCAGTGCAGTAGATAACGGGGAGCCAATGGATGTGGTATATCTGGATTTCCAGAAAGCTTTTGACAAGGTGCCACACAAAAGGTTGCTGCATAAACTAAAAATGCATGGCATTGAGGGTAAAGTGGTAGCATGGGTGGAGGATTGGTTAACTAACAGAAAGCAGAGAGTGGGGATAAATGGGTGTTTCTCTGGTTGGCAACCGGTAACTAGTGGGGTCCCTCAAGGATCAGTGTTGGGCCCGCAGTTGTTCACAATTTACATAGACGATTTGGAGTTGGGGACCAAGTGCAATGTGTCAAAGTTTGCAGACGACATGAAGATGAGTGGTAAAGCAAAAAGTGCAGAGGATACCGGAAGTCTGCAGAAGGATTTGGATAGGTTAGGTGAATGGGCTAGGGTCTGGCAGATGGAATTCAATGTTGCCAAGTGTGAGGCTATCCATTTTGGGAGGAATAACAGCAGAATGGATTATTATTTAAACGGTAAGATGTTAAAACATGCTGCTGTGCAGAGGGATCTGGGTGTGCTGGTGCACGAGTCGCAAAAAGTTGGTGTGCAGGTGCAACAGGTGATTAAGAAGGCTAATCGAGTTTTGTCTTTCATTGCTAGAGGGATGGAGTTCAAGACTAGGAAGGTTATGCTGCAATTGTATAGGGTGTTGGTGAGGCTGCATCTGGAGTATTGTGTTCAGTTTTGGTCTCCTTCCCTGAGAAAGGACATATTGGCACTGGAGGGAGTGCAGAGGAGATTCACTAGGTTGATCCCAGAATTGAGGGGATTAGATTATGACGCGAGGTTGAGTAGACTGGGACTGTACTCATTGGAGTTTAGAAGGATGCGGGGGGATCTTATTGAAACATATAAAATTATGAAGGGAATAGATAGGATAGATGCGGGCAGGTTGTTTCCACTGGTCGGGGAAAGCAGAACTAGGGGGCATAGCCTCAAAATAAGGGGAAGTAAATTTAGGACGGAGTGTAGGAGGAACTTCTTCACCCAAAGGGTTGTGAATCTCTGGAATTCCTTGCCCAGTGAAGCAGTTGAGGCTCCTTCTTTAAACGTTTTTAAGAAAAAGATAGATACCTTTCTTTTTTTTTTAAATATGTTTTATTGAAATTTTTTTCCCAAACAATAATTTTTCCCCTCTTACAAAGCAAACGCAACAATAACAATACAGAAATTTTTAACAATACACAAGTAACAAAACCCCTTTATCTTTGACCTAAACTAAACTAACCCCCCCCCCTCCCCCTCCCCCCCCCCCCCTTCCCCCTGGGTTGCTGCTGCTGGTCATCTGTCTTCCCTCTAACGGTCCCCTAGGTAGTCGAGAAATGGCTGCCACCGCCTGGTGAACCCTTGAGCCGATCCTCTCAGGGCAAACTTTATCTGCTCCAGTTTAATGAACCCCGCCATATCATTTACCCAGGCCTCCAGTCCGGGGGGTTTCGCCTCCTTCCACATGAGTAGGATCCTGCGCCGGGCTACTAGGGACGCAAAGGCCACAACGTCGGCCTCTTTCGCCTCCTGCACTCCCGGCTCTTCCGCAACTCCAAATAGAGCTAACCCCCAGCCTGGTTTGACCCGGGCCTTCACCACCCGCGAAATCACTCCCGTCACTCCCTTCCAATACCCTTCCAGTGCTGGGCACGCCCAAAACATATGTGCGTGGTTTGCCGGGCTCCCGCCACACCTCCCACATTTGTCCTCCACTCCAAAGAACCTGCTCAATCTTGCTCCCGTTATGTGTGCTCTATGTAGCACCTTAAATTGAATCAGGCTAAGCCTGGCGCATGAGGAAGAGGAATTTACCCTGCTTAGGGCATCAGCCCACATACCCTCCTCTATCTCCTCCCCTAGTTCTTCTTCCCACTTTCCTTTTAGTTCGCCCACCGACTCCTCCCCCTCTTCCCTCATCTCTCGGTAAATCTCTGCCACCTTGCCCTCTCCGACCCACACCCCTGAAAGCACCCTGTCCTGTATCCCCTGTGTCGGGAGCAACGGAAATTCCCTCACCTGTTGTCTAGTAAACGCCCTCACCTGCATATATCTCAAGAAATTTCCCCGGGGCAACTTATACTTTTCCTCCAATGCTCCCAATCTCGCAAAAGTCCCATCTATAAATAAATCTCCCACCCTCCTAATTCCCAACTGGTACCAGCTCTGAAATCCTCCATCCATTCTTCCTGGGGCGAACCTATGGTTGTTCCTGATTGGGGACCCCACCAGGGCTCCCCGCACCCCTCTCTGTCGCCTCCACTGTCCCCAGATATTCAATGTTGCCGCCACCACCGGGTTCGTGGTAAACTTTTTAGGTAAGATCGGTAGCGGCGCCGTCACCAGCGCCTCTAAACTCGTCCCTTTACAGGACTTTCTCTCCAGTCTTTTCCACGCCGCTCCCTCACCCTCCATCATCCATTTACGTATCATTGCCACATTGGCGGCCCAATAGTAATCGCCCAAGTTCGGTAGTGCCAATCCTCCTCTGTCCCTACTACGCTGAAGGAACCCCCTCCTTACTCTCGGAACTTTCCCTGCCCACACGAAGCTCGTGATGCTCCTGTCTATTTTATTAAAAAAGGTCTTGGTGATTAGTATAGGGAGACATTGAAATACAAATAAGAACCTCGGGAGGACCATCATCTTAATTGCTTGCACCCTGCCCGCCAGCGATAGAGGCTGCATGTCCCACCTCTTGAAGTCCTCCTCCATTTGTTCTACCAACCGTGTCAGATTAAGTCTGTGCAAGGTTCCCCAGCTCCTAGCGATCTGAATCCCCAGGTATCGGAAGTTTCTTTCCACTTTCCTTAGAGGCAAGCCTTCTATCTCTCTACTCTGGTCCCCTGGATGTATCACAAATAATTCACTCTTCCCCATGTTTAGCCTATACCCCGAGAAATCCCCGAACCCCCTCAAAATTCGCATAACCTCTATCATCCCCCCCGCTGGGTCCGAAACGTATAACAATAGGTCATCCGCGTATAACGAGACTCGATGTTCTTCTCCCCTCTAATCACCCCTCTCCATTTCCTGGAGTCTCTCAACGCTATGGCCAGAGGTTCAATTGCCAACGCGAACAACAATGGAGACAGCGGGCATCCCTGTCTTGTTCCCCTATATAGTCGGAAATACTCCGATCTATGTCGACCTGTAACTACGCTTGCCGTTGGAGCCCCATAAAGAAGTCTAACCCAGCTAATAAACCCGTTCCCAAACCCAAACCTCCTTAACACTTCCCATAAATACTCCCACTCCACCCTATCAAATGCCTTCTCTGCGTCCATTGCCGCCACTATCTCTGCCTCCCCCTCCACTGGGGGCATCATTATCACCCCTAATAGTCGTCTCACGTTAACATTCAGTTGTCTCCCTTTTACGAACCCTGTCTGGTCTTCGTGCACCACCCCCAGGACACTGTCCTCTATCCTCGATGCCAGTATCTTTGCCAACAATTTGGCGTCCACGTTCAATAATGAAATGGGTCTATAGGACCCGCACTGCAACGGATCTTTATCCCTCTTCAAAATTAACGATATCGTCGCCTCCGACATCGTCGGGGGTAGAGTCCCCCCTTTCCTGGCCTCATTGAACGTCCTCACCATCAACGGGGCCAACAAGTTCACATATTTTCTGTAATACTCCACCGGGAACCCGTCTGGTCCTGGGGCCTTCCCTGCTTGCATGCTTCCCAGTCCCTTAATAACCTCGTCCACCCCAATCGGTGCCCCCAGGCCTACCACCCCCCGCTCCTCCACTTTCGGGAACCTCAATTGGTCCAGGAACTGCCGCATCCCCTCCTCTCCCTCTGGGGGTTGAGACTTATACAGTTCCTCATAGAAGGTCTTGAACACCTCATTTATCTTTCCTGCCCTTCGCACCGTGTCTCCCCTTTCGTCTCTAATTCCTCCTATCTCCCTCGCTGCTGCCCTCTTTCGCAATTGATGAGCCAACAGGCGACTAGCCTTTTCCCCATATTCATACCTCCTCCCCTGTGCCTTCCTCCACAGTACCTCCGCCTTTCTGGTGGTCAGAAGGTCAAATTCCGTCTGGAGTCGTCTCCTCTCCCTGTACAATTCCTCCTCCGGGGTCTCTGCAAATTCCCTATCCATCCTTAAAATCTCCCCCAGTAATCTTTCCCTTTCCTTGGCCTCTGTTTTCCTTTTGTGGGCCCCAATTGAGATCAGCTCTCCTCTGACCACCGCTTTTAGTGCTTCCCATACCACTCCCACAGGGACCTCGCCGTCGTCATTGACCTCCAGGTATCTCTCAATACACCCCCGCACTCTTGCACACACTCCCTCATCCGCCATCAGTCCCACATCTAATCGCCAGAGTGTTCTCTGCTCTCTTTCCTCTCCTAATTCCAGGTCCACCCAATGTGGGGCATGATCCGAAACCGCTATGGCTGAGTACTCAGCTTCTTCCACCCTAGAGATCAACGACCTTCCCAAAACAAAAAAATCTATCCGGGAGTACACTTTATGGACATGGGAGAAGAAGGAAAACTCCCTAGCCCTAGGTCTAAGAAATCGCCATGGATCCACTCCCCCCATTTGGTCCATAAACCCCTTAAGTACCTTGGCCGCTGCCGGCCTTCTTCCGGTCCTTGAGCTGGATCTATCTAGCCCCGGGTCCAGCACCGTATTAAAGTCCCCTCCTAAAATCAAGTTTCCTACCTCCAGGTCCGGTATACGCCCCAGCGTCCGTCTCATAAATCCCGCATCGTCCCAGTTTGGGGCATACACATTAACCAACACGACCTCCATTCCCTCCAGCCTGCCACTCACCATTACATATCTACCTCCGCTATCTGCTACGATGTTCTTTGCTTCAAATGCTACCCGTTTCCCCACCAAAATGGCCACCCCTCTATTCTTTGCGTTCAGTCCTGAGTGGAACACCTGTCCCACCCATCCTTTCCTTAGCCTAACTTGGTCCGCCACCTTTAGGTGCGTCTCTTGGAGCATAACCACGTCTGTCCTTAGTCCTTTCAAATGCGCGAGCACTCGGGCCCTTTTTATCGGTCCGTTCAGGCCTCTCACGTTCCACGTGATCAGCCTCACTAGGGGGCTACCTGCCCCCCTCCCGTGTCGACTAGCCATTACCTTCTCTAGGCCAGTCCCATATCCCGCCTCCGTGCTCCCGCTCGCTCCTCCAGCGTCGCACACCATCCCCGCCCACCCACTCTTTAGCCATTTCCTTTTGGATTTCCGCAGCAGCAACCCAGTTGTCCCCCCCCCCCCCTCCCCCTCCCTCCCCCCCTCCCCGCTAGATCTCTTTCTAGCATGATTGCTCCCCCCATATTACTTCCGTAAGTCAGCTGACTTCAACTGACCCCGGCTACTCCTGCTCACTCCTCGACCCCCCCGTGTGGGGAACTCCCATCCGCCTTGCGCCTGTCTTCCGCCTTATTCTTTCTGGCGCAGGAACATCCCTTTACCTGACCCGCCTCTTATGGCGCAGCTCCCTTTCCCCTCCCCCTCCCCTTCCCCATTCTCCAACTATGTCCCGTCTTTCCCCCCCTCACCGTCGCCCACATTTCCCCAATGTCTCCCCCCTTCCCAATTTACTTCTCAATTAACTTCAACTATAACATTAACAATAACATTTCCTGCAGCATCAGTCCCTCAGTTCCGATCCAATTTCTCTTCTTTGATGAAGGTCCATGCTTCCTCCGCCGTCTCGAAATAATGGTGTCTCTCCTGATACGTGACCCATAGTCTTGCCGGCTGCAGCATCCCGAACTTCACCTTCCTTTTATGCAACACCTCTTTGGCTCGGTTGAAGCTCGCCCTCCTTCTCGCCACCTCCGCACTCCAATCCTGGTATACCCGTACCACTGCATTCTCCCATCTGCTACTCCGCACCTTTTTAGCCCATCTCAGGACCTCTTCTCTATTCTTAAGGCGGTAAAATCGCACGATTATCGCCCTGGGTGGTTCTCCCGCTTTTGGTCTTCTCGCCGGAATCCGATTTGCCCACTCCACCTCCAAGGGGCCCGTAGGGGCCTCAGCACCCATCAGTGAGCTCAGCATCGTACTTGCGTACGCTCCACAGTCCGCTCCTTCCACACCCTCAGGGAGACCCAGTATCCGAAGGTTCTTCCTTCGCGCTCCATTTTCTAGGGCTTCGATCCTTTCACTTGGAAATATATTGCTGTTCCTTCACTGCCACTGGGTCAGAATCCTGGAACTAATGGCACTGTGGGGGTACCTACATCACAGGGACTGCAGCGGTTCAAAAAGACAGCTCACCACCACCTTCTCAAGGGCAATTAGGGATGGGCAATAAATGCTGGCCAACCCAGTGATGCTCACATCCCGAGAATGAATTAGAACAGTGTTCTTCAAAGTCGGGGGCGCGACCCGTGGGTGGGTCGCGGGCGGGTGTGGGGAGGGTCGCGGAGCCGTTGTCCGTGGCGCTCCCGATCGCGCAAATCCCCGCGCAGCAGCCGGCTTTTCATAACACCAGCTGCAAGCGGCCGCAATCATGTTAAAAAAAATTTTTGCCAGCATTGCGCATGCGCGCACGATGATTGGGCACGCATGCGCAGTGCGGCCGCAATTTTTATAAACGATTGCAGCTTTTTGTTTTACAAGTTCTGTAGTGGTTTTTATTCCTTTCTTCATTTATTTTATTCATTTAATTTTTTTTTTTTTTCATTTATTTTACTCATTTAAACATTTTTTTTTACAAGTTCGGGGGGGTTTTATTTGATAAACTTTTACAGGAAAAAAATTCAGAACTTTGGACAGATGGACACACATTAATGGTTTGGAAGGGAACTCCAGGTTGTGATGTTCCCATATATCTGCTGCCTTTGGCCTTCTAGATGGTTTTGGTCAAGGGATTGGAAGGTGCTGTCTGAGAAGGCTTGGTGAGTTCCTACAGTGCATCTTGCAGGTGGTGCAAACGGCTGCCACTGTAAGTTGGTGGTGGAGAAATTGAATCTCTGTGAATGGGATGCCAATTCAGCTGGTTGCTTTGTCTTGGATGGTGTCTAACTTAAGCGCCATTGGAGCTGCACCCATTCAGGCATGTGAACATGTATTCAGTCACACTCCTGTCATGTACCTTGGAGATGGTGAACACACTTTGAGGAGACAGGAGGTGAATTACTTGCTACAGAATTTCCATCTTCTGACCTGCTCTTGTAGTCACTGTGTTTATATGACTATTTCAGTTTCTAGTCAATGCTCCAGGTTCGATTCCCGGCTTGGGTCACTGTCTGTGCAGAGTCTGCACGTTCTCCCCGTGTCTGCGTGGGTTTCCTCCAGGTGCTCCTGTTTCCTCCCACAAGTCCCAGAAGATGTGCTATTAGGTTAAAAATGTAGCCAAATCATTGGACATGATTACTTGCATCTATGGATCCTAATAGAAGCTAAGGAAATTGATTCCTGTGTTAACATTGTTGATTTTGATGTTTTTCTGTTGTGTAGAAAGGTGGGGAAAGGGATACTCAATCGAAGGACAGAAGGATATAGTATGAGACTGTCTTGTCTGTGAGACACTAGTGGATGTGCTTTTCAAGTTTCCCAGGCTACTGACCGTATCTTCCGGCTGATTATCCAGTACATTCTGATTCAAATTGATTCCTCACGGACTATTAATATTTATTAGCTGTCCCTCAATTAACGAATGACGTCAACTCGGTCCCGAGTTTCTACCATGGATCTTCATGTGACTGAACAGGCCTTTTCCACAATAACCCACAATTCTGAGGTCATGTGGGGCAAGACGCACCACGAGATGGTGGGAGCGGAGTGCAGGATTTGCCTCCTATTCTTTCTCTCTCTTTTGCCAGCCTCATCATCAATCCATTGAGACTCAAAAGTAAGATGCAGTTTGATGGACAAGCTGTTAACATTTTGAATGATTGATAGCAAGCTCTTCACAGCATTAAGGTCATGCCCACCATGCTCAAGAAGAGCTTCAGAGGCCATTAAAGACCAAGATCAGATGGATTAAAAAAACTTTTTTCACAGGATGGTGTTTCTCTTCTAAAGGCTTTAGAGAGGGTGCAGAAGAGATTTACCAGAATGTTGCCTGGTATGGAGGGCATTAGCTATTTGGAGCGGTTGAATAAATTTGGTTTGTTCTCACTGGAATGAGGAAGGTTGAGGGGCGACCTGATAGAGGTCTACAAAACTATGAGGGGCACAGACAGAGTGGATAGTCAGAGGCTTTTCCCCAGGGTAGAGGGGTCAATTACTAGGGGGCATAGGTTTAAGGTGCGAGGGGCAAGGTTTAGAGTAGATGTACGAGGCAAGTTTTTTACACAGAGGGTAGTGGGTGCCTGGAACTCGCTCCCGGAGGAGGTGGTGGAAGCAGGGACGATAGTGACATTTAAGGTGCATCTTGACAAATACATGAATAGGATGGGAATAGAGGGATACGGACCTAGGAAGTATAGAAGATTGTAGTTTAGTCGGGCAGCATGGTCGGCACGGGCTTGGAGGGCCGAAGGGCCTGTTCCTGTTCTGTACTGCTCTTTATTCTTTGATGACAATGCCATACTTCAATACTGGAAACAACATTTTGAACAGCTCTTGAACTGTGAATTCGAGGAGGCAGTGGTATTGTCTCTGGCGTAGTAATCCAGAGACCCAGAGTCATGCTCTGGGTTCGAGTCCTGCTATGGCAGATGGTGAAATTTGAATTTAATTTTTTTTAAATCTGAAATTAAAAGTCTAAAGATGACAATTGTCGCTTGTCATAGTGTTAGTGTTTTCCCAATCAACAGCATTGCCAATACTGTGGCTATTTCTATTTATCTTAGTGAACCACAAACTTTCCCTTGTATCGATCAAATGACCAGACAACCAGTTAGTTAGTTCAAAAGATGGTTTATTTACATACACAAGGGTTATCTCAACATGCCAACACAATATCTACTACGAGTTAAACTACACCTAGCAGCTACAATAACCTATACTTAACTTCAGGGCGACCGGCACTGTTCAAATGGATAAGGCCTTTATCTGGATTTCACTTGTCTGGTTCAAAGAAGGTGGCTCTGTCTCTGCTGGGGTCATCCGTCAGGAACTTAGCTGGCTGTTCCTGCTGCAATTGGGATGGCACAGGCCGGATCCAAAAGAGACAGAACACATGGCTGTGCTCTCTTTTATCCCTCTGGGATTTTTCACTCTTTGGGGCAGTCCTTAACCTTGGACCCAATAGTTCGACAGGGCTTTGATCACTGTCTTCGATTTCGGCCAATAAAGGGGCGGGTGCTTGGTGGCTGGGCGGGTCCTTAGCGGTCATTGACCTTGGCAGTTGGGCTTTCTGAGTAAGGGGAGTGGCGCCGATCAGTCTGTGGCTGTACCGGTTGCTTGATTGGAGTGCTATTGTCCTGGGAAAATGGGCCATTAAAATGCAAACGAGCAGGGGTTTTGATCGGGTCTGGTTACCTGTGTTTCAGATACACATAGGCTCTGTATCTGTCTGAGCAGTGGGTTGGCCATAATTCCCATGGTCCTTTGCAGGTGGCCATTTAGATGGCTACATTCCGTCCCTTTAATCCTGAACATGAGGCGTGGTGGATCACACTATTGATCCCTGTTCATCCTTGGTGGCCCGGTCACCCTTGGTCAAAGCAAGGTTCTACTCTGCTCTATCCTATGGTTTGGGACATTTACCTAATATTTCATGAATACATTCATAAATAAAGTCATCACTAACAGTTACGATAATTCAGGTCACTATAAAACATTTAATTATCCGCACAGTTGATCTCTAGCTAACGCTATCTGAGCTACTCTCATGCTGCTGGTGGATATCAAAGAACTTATGTGCAGTCCGAAATTTATAACAGCAGCATCACATTTCTACTTAATCCTAATAAAGTTAAAGAGGTACATGGTTTATCTTTGCAGCGATTGTTACATGAGTTCAATTTTATTGAATTTCAAAGAAGGGGGATCGGACTGTATATATCGGGGAGCGGGAGGTTTTTGCTTGCCATTTACGGAGTCGGAGTGTCTGAATGACACTCACTCCCAGTGAGCCAGAGAAGACACAGCCAGAGTGAGACAGCAAAGAGTGAGTTTGGGAATTTGAATCAAGGTGGGCATTGAATCCAATCAAATCGGTTAGGCAATTCCTTTTAAATTTCCGGAGTTTAAATTAATTTAAATTAATCTAGAATTGTGCAGTGTAGGTTAACAAGGGCTGCCCCACCCACTCACATAACCGGTTGGAGTTAAGTGTCAGTCACTTTAATCTACTTTGACGAGGTCTTACAAGCTGAATTCAGGGAGTTAGGAGTTAATCTAAAAAGTAGGACCACAAAGGATTGCTACCAGTGCCACGAGCTAGTCAGAGTAGGAATGTCATGATAGATAGGATGACTGCATGGCTCGAGAGATGGTGCAAGAGGGAGGGATTCAAATTCCTGGGGCATTGGAACCGGTTCTGGGAGAGGTGGGACCAGTACAAACCGGACGGTCTGCACCTGGGCAGGACTGGAACCGATGTCCTGGGGGGGTGTTTGCTAGAGCTGTTGGGGAGAGTTTAAACTAATGTGGCAGGGGGATGGGAACCGATGCTGGAAGGTAGTAAAACAGGGACAGAAACAAAAAGCAGTAAGGGGGAAAGTGTAAGGCAGAGAAGCCATAGTCAAAAATCAAAAAGGGCGACAGTACAAGGTACAGTGACTGAGGTGAGCTCAGTGAATAGGACCAGGAATACTAAAAGGAATAAAACGGGAAGTAAAAATATTATTGGGAAGCAATGCGGCAGGTTGTTACATGAAGATACGGGTTCAACGACAAGGAAAATTCGGAGAAAAGTTAAGAGGAAATATAACTTAGGCGAGGTTACTGATCGAGGTGTTAAGATTCAAAACAAAGGTAAAAAAGCCAACATAAGTGTACTTTACCTGAATGCTCGTAGTATTCGGAATAAGGTAAATGAGTTGATGGCGCAAATCATCGTGAATGACTATGATTTAGTGGCCATTACTGAAACATGGTTAAAGGATGGTCACGACTGGGAGTTAAATATCCGAGGGTATCAAACTATTCGAAAGGACAGAGTGGATGGTAAGAGAGGTGGGATAGCTCTGTTATTTAAGGATGACATCCGGGCAATAGTAAGGGATGGCATCGGTGCTATGGAGGATAAGGTTGAATCCATTTGGGTGGCAATCAGGAATAGTAAGGCGAAAAGTCATGATAGGAGTAGTCTATAGGCCACCAAATAGTAACATTATGGTGGGGCAGGCAATAAACAAAGAAATAACGGATGCATGTTAGAAATGGTACAGCAGTTATCATGGGGGATTATAATCTACATGTCGATTGGTTTAACCAGGTCGGTCAAGGCAGCCTTGAGGAGGAGTTTATAGAATGTATCCACGATAGTTTCCTAGAACAGTATGTAATGGAATCTACAAGGGAACAAGCGGTCCTAGATCTGGTCCTGCGTAATGAGACGGGATTGATTCAGGATCTCATAGTTAGGGATCCTCTAAGAAGGAGAGATCACAATATGGTAGAATTTAAAATACAGGGGGAGGGTGAGAAGGTAAAATCAAACACTAGTGTTTTGTGCTTAAACAAAGGAGATTACAATGGGATGAGAGAAGAACTAGCTAAGGTAGACTGGGAGCAAAGACTTTATGGTGAAACAGTTGAGGAACAGTGGAGAACCTTCCAAGCGATTTTTCACAGTGCTCAGCAAAGGTTTATACCAACAAAAAGGAAGGACGGTAGAAAGAGGGAAAATCGACCGTGGATATCTAAGGAAATAAGGGAAAGTATCAAATTGAAGGAAACAGTATACAAAGTGGCAAAGATTAGTGGGAGACTAGAGGACTGGGAAATCTTTAGGGGGCAACAGGAAGCTACTAAAAAAGCTATAAAGAAGAGTAAGATAGATTATGAGAATAAACTTGCTCAGAATATAAAAACAGATAGTAAAAGTTTCTACAAATATATAAAACAAAAAAGAGTGGCTAAGGTAAATATTGGTCCTTTAGAGGATTAGAAGGGAGATTTAATAATGGGAGATGAGGAAATGGCTGAGGAACTGAACAGATTTTTGGGGTCGGTCTTCACAGTGGAAGACAAAATAACATGCCAGTGACTGATAGAAATGAGGCTATGACAGGTGAGGACCTTGAGAGGATTGTTATCACTAAGGAGGTAGTGATGGGCAAGCTAATGGGGCTAAAGGTAGACAAGTCTGGCCCTGATGGAATGCATCCCAGAGTGCTAAAAGAAATGGCTAGGGAAATTGCAAATGCACTAGTAATAATTTACCAAAATTAACTAGACTCTGGGGTGGTCCCGGCGGATTGGAAATTAGCAAACTGGACACCAATGTTTAAAAAAGGAGGTAGGCAGAAAGCGGGTAATTATAGGCCAGTGAGCCTAACTTCAATAGTAGGGAATATGCTGGAATCTATCATCAAGGAAGAAATAGCGAGGCATCTGGATGGAAATTGTCCCATTGGGCAGACGCAGCATGGGTTCATAAATGGCAGGTTGTGCCTAACTAATTTAGTGGAATTTTTGGAGGACATTATCAGTGCGGTAGACAACGGGGAGCCAATGGATGTATATCTGGATTTCCAGAAAGCCTTTGACAAGGTGCCACACAAAAAGTTGCTGCATAAGTTTTGTGAGGGCCACGAAGAATCCAGCACGAGTTTTAAGGATACAAAGTAATAACATTTATTTACAATAACATATATATAACAGCAGCAGCAACTTCCCTTGCTGCACACTCCTTCCTGCTGGTTCCAAACTGGCCAGCTTTATTTATACTTGGAGTTTAATAATGGTTTCTCCGCCCCCCTCATTGGGGAAGCTCATACTCCCACAGGATTGTGGGATTGTCATTAGTCCCCAGCCAATGGTAAGCAGGCAGGTTATAACATCCCTCCCCCCCCCCCCCCCCCCAAAGTCCAAGGAATCCACCGAAGACCCTGGCGAAGGAGGGCGTCGGACTTGTTTTGCCGCAGGCCGGACACCATTTGCACGCGGCGCTGGATCAGGCCGCGTGTAATGAGACGGAGACCGGCGCTTCCGTGATGAACGGCATAACGGTTGTACATCCACGGCCCGTGGACCCGAGGATTCCCCCTCTGATGCGTCCTGTGTCTCCATCCCGGAGTCAGAGCCTGCTGCCTCCGTCATGTTAGCGTCTCTATCTCTATTCGGTTCTGTAACGACCTGCGCAGGCTTCGAGTGAGGCACCAGTGGAAGATTGTGAGGACTACCTTCCCTTGTCTCTGGTCTCTGTGGCTGTAGAAATGAGCTCCGTGGGCGGGGAATGTTTTGCGGGGATAGTCTTCTGGACCGAACATGGTCTACATGTTTGCGCTGGAGACGATCCTGGGCTTGCACCTGGTAAGATATAGGGCCCGTTTGGCAAAAGATTACGCCAGGAACCCACTGGGCACCACCAGCAAAATTCCGAACGAACACTGGGTCACCGGGCGCAAACTGCCGAATCGGCCGAGGACGAGAAAATCCCTGTCCCTGCCATTCTTGTGTGCGGCGTACTTTTGCGCCAATGTCCGGGAAAACCATACTGAGGCGGGTGCGAAGTCTCCGGCCCATTAGGAGTTCTGCGGGAGCTACCCCAGTCACCGCATGGGGGGTGGTCCAATACGTAAACAAAAAGCGAGCCAGTCTCGTGTCCATTGATCCGAAAGACTACTTCTTTAGGCCTCTTTTGAATGTCTGCACTGCGCCCTCTGCCAACCCATTTGAAGCCGGGTGGTAAGGGGCAGTGCGTATATGGCGTATGCCGTTCATCTTCATGAACCTCGCAAACTCCTCACTCGTGAATGGAGTGCCGTTATCCGTGAGCAGCACCTCGGGGAGGCCATGTGTACTAAAAGACAAACGCATCTTTTCAATTGTTGCGCAGGACGTTGTCCCCTGCATCTTGTGCACCTCTCGCAATTTAGACTGGGCGTCGATTAATAGAAGGAACATGGATCCTTGAAAAGGGCCTGCGAAATCTGCATGCAAGCGTGCCCAAGGCCGCCCTGGCCATTCCCAGTGATGTAGGGGCCCGGCCGGCGGAAGCTTCTGATGCTCCTGGCAAATGGAGCAGTTTTGGGCCACCTTCTCAATGTCGGTGTCGAGGCCTGGCCACCAGACATAACTCCGGTCCAACATTTTCATTTTGGTCACACCTGGATGCCCATTGTGCAAGTCTCTTAATATCAGCTCCTGACCTTTTTCCGGGACAATCACACGCGTCCCCCACAAGAGGATGCCGTCTTCCATGCTGAATTCTGACAGCTTGGAGGAAAATGCCCGCGACTCGCCTGGGAGCTGTCTATGCTGCCGACCATACAGGATTATGTGCCGAACCTTTGACAGGACTGGCTCCGTCTGGGTCCACTCACGGATCTGTGATGCCGTGACAGGCAAGGTGTCCATAAAATTTAGGGTTGCAACCACCTCACCGGTCGTGGGGGTCGACATGGGGCCGGTCGATAAAGGCAATCAGCTCAGTGCGTCGGCATTTGCTATCTGCGTTCCTGGTTTGTGCGCCAGAGAATGCTCGTAAGCAGCAAGCAACAAAGCCCAGCGCTGGATCCGTGCGGAAGCAATGGGCGGTATTGGCTTATCCTCTCTGAAAAGTCCCAGCAGAGGCTTATGATCAGTCACGATAGTGAAATGGCGGCCGTACACGTACTGGTGGAAGCGTTTCACCACAAAAACCACTGCCAGGCCCTCCTTCTCGATCTGCGCGTACCTTTTCTCCGCTGCAGTCAATGTGCGGGAGGCGAAAGCTATCGGTCGCTCGGCCCCATTCTCCATCTTGTGGGACAGGACGGCCCCAATACCATACGGGGATGCATCACATGTGACGAGCAAAGGCTTTCCAGGGTCATAGTGGGCTAGTAACCCAGACGACGGCAATTGTTGCTTTACCCGCCGGAAAGCGGTTTCTTGCGGCAAAACCCAGGTGTGATTTTTCTTTAGCAGAAGGTGCAACGGGGCCAGCATAGTTACCAGATTGGGGAGGAACTTCCCGTAATAGTTTACGAGACCGAGAAAAGAACGAAGATGCGAAGTGTCAGTCGGGGCGGGGGCCTGTTGAATCGCACGCACCTTCTCTGCGACGGGGTGCAAACCTTCGCGGTCCACCCGATAACCTAGGTAGACTGCCTCCTTAGCCTGAAATACGCACTTTGTGCGATGTAAACGAATTCCAGCCTCCGAAAAGCGTCTAAGGACAGCCTCCAGATTTTCCAAATGTTCCTGCTCCGACGTCCCTGTAATCAAAACGTCATCTAAGTCGACAGCACCACATGGTAAACCTCTCAAAATGCCCTCCATGACACGTTGAAAAATAGCGCAGGCAGAGGATACTCCAAAGGGCAACCGTGTATATTCATACAGGCCCCGGTGTGTATTAATCGTTACATATGGTCGGGAGGCAGGGTCCAGCTCCAACTGCAGGTAGGCGTGACTCATATCTAATTTTGTGAAGGAGAGTCCACCTGCAAGCTTCGCGTAGAGATCCTCTATGCGAGGCATTGGATATCGGTTGAGTCGGGAAGCCATATTCACTATAAGTTTATAGTCGCCACACAAGCGAACTGTGGCATCTGCCTTCATTACAGGTACAATTGGTGCTGCCCAGCCAGCAAAACGGACGGGCCTGATAATACCCAAACTCTCCAAACGAGTGAGCTCCCCTTCTACCTTCTCGAGCAAGGCGTAAGGCACCGGGCACGCCCGGAAATAGCGTGGCGTGGCTCCTGGTTCGACTTGGATACGGGCTACGGCCCCTTTTATTTTCCCCAAACCAGGCTGGAATACATCTGGGTATCGTCCTAGCACCTCAGTCAACCCTTCAGAAACTGTTTGGAGGATGTGCTGCCATTGCAACCGCAAATGACGCAACCAGTCCCGACCCAACAGGCTGGGCCCATGGCCGCGCACCTCGATAAATGGGAAACGCCCCTCCTGGCATCCATAAACAACAGGGGTCATTGTAGTTCCTGAAATGTCCAGTGGTTCCCCCGTGTAGGTGGCCAACCTGGCCTATGAGTCGGTTAATGTAAGGGTCTTTATACCCTGCTTGATGCGGTCAAATGTCCTCTGGGCGATCACGGAGACTGCTGCGCCAGCGTCCAACTCCATCTCAAGCGGGTGACCATTGACCCATACTGTCACCTTAATGGGGGCCACACGGGGAGCTGCCACACAATGCAGCTGCAGGCAGTCGTCCTCCGTCTCCACGTCCTCAGGAGAAGTCACCGCAGGTTCATCCACATGGAAGGTACGGCCCCTGGGCTGGTCCCAGTTTCGGTCGGAACGACGGTGCCTCTGGCGCCCCCAGGATCGGAGTCCGCGACGGGGTCGGCGTCTACAAGTCTGACACGGACATGGCTCCTCATCCATTGGTTCTGGAGAAGGCTCCCTTCTGGGAGGAATGTCCGACGGCCACTGGCGTCGGTCCGGACGTTGCCTCACCCAAGGTACCGCAGGAGTGCGGGGGGATGTTTTCGGACGGAAGGGGTTGCGCCCCAAGGCATGCACTTCCATTCCCTGTAGCTCCTGCACTCCTCGTTCTGCGCTCTCTCGGGATAATACTATTTGAATGGCCTGTTGAAAAGTCAATGTTGGCTCAGCTAACAACTTTCTCTGGGTGGCCGCATTGTTAATACCGCAAACCAAACGGTCGCGTAACATTTCTGACAAGGTCTCACCATAGTCACAGTACTCCGCAATCCTGCGTAGCCTGGATAGAAAATCAGCAAGGGATTCTCCAGGGGTCCTCTCAGCGGTATTAAACCGGTAACGCTGGATTATTGTAAACGGGGTTGGGTTAAAATGTTGCCCCACTATATTCACAAGTTCATCAAACATTTTGGTGTCCGGCGCAGCTGGGTACGTAAGGCTTCTAATCACCCCAAACATATGCGGACCGCAGGCGGTGAGCAATATGACCACCTGGCGCTCGTTTTCGGTGATATTGTTTGCACGGAAATAGTAACGCATCCATTGTGCGTACTGGTTCCAGCTTTCCAGCACAGCACCAAAAACATCCAAACGTCCGTACAGAGGCATGGTATAATAGAAAACAACTTCCAACCTGTATCCAACAAAAATCCAGGGAGGTGGCTTCAGCAGTGTAGACAGCTATTCACTTTAACCCTCGTTGCCAGTTTTGTGAGGGCCACGAAGAATCCAACACGAGTTTTAAGGATACAAAGTAATAACATTTATTTACAATAACATATATATATATATCAGCAGCAGCAACTTCCCTTGCTGCACACTCCTTCCTGCTGGTTCCAAACTGGCCAGCTTTATTTATACTTGGAGTTTACTCATGGTTTCTCTGCCCCCCCCCCCTCATTGGGGAAGCTCATATTCCCACAGGATTGTGGGATTGTCATTAGTCCCCAGCCAATGGTAAGCAGGCAGGTTATAACAATAAGATAAAGATGCATGGCATTAAGGGGAAAGTCGTAGCATGGATAGAGGATTGGTTAATTAATAGAAAGCAAAGAGTGGGGATTCATGGGTGTTTCTCTGGTTGGCAATCTGTAGCTAGTGGTGTCCCTCAGGGATCAGTGTTGGGCCCACAATTTACATAGATGATTTGGAGTTGGGGACCAAGGGCAATGTGTCCAAGTTTGCAGTCGATACTTAAGATGAGTGGTAAAGCAAAAAGTGCAGAGGATACTGGAAGTCTGCAGAGGGATTTGGATAGGCTAAGTGAATGGGCTAGGGTCTGGCAGATGTTGACAAATGTGAGGTTATCCATTTTGGTAGGAACAACAGCAAAAGGGATTATTATTTAAATGATAAAATATTAAAACATGCTGCTGTGCAGAGAGACCTGGGTGTGCTAGTGCATGAGTCACAAAAAGTTGGTTTACAGGTGCAACAGGTGATTAAGAAGGCAAATGGAATTTTGTCCTTCATTGCTAGAGGGATGGAGTTTAAGACCCAGGGAGGTTATGCTGCAATTGTATAAGGTGTTAGTGAGGCCACATCTGGAGTATTGTGTTCAGTTTTGGTCTCCTTACTTGAGAAAGGACGTACTGGCACTGGAGGGTGTGCAGAGGAGATTCACTAGGTTAATCCCAGCGCTGAAGGGGTTAGATTACGAGGAGAGATTGAGTAGACTGGGACTGTACTCGTTGGACTTTAGAAGGATGAGGGGGGGATCTTATAGAAACATATTAAATTGTGAAGGGAATAGATAGGATAGATGCGGGCAGGTTGTTTCCACTGGTGGGTGAAAGCAGAAGTAGGGGGCATAGCCTCAAAATAAGGGGAAGTAGATTTAGGACTGAGTTTAGGAGGAACTTCTTCACCCAAAGAGTTGTGAATCTATGGAATTCCTTGCCCAGTGAAGCAGTAGAGGCTCCTTCATTAAATGTTTTTAAGATAAAGATAGTTTTTTGAAGAATAAAGGGATTAAGGGTTATGGTGTTCGGGCCGGAAAGTGGAGCTGAGTCCACAAAAGATCAGTCATGATCTCATTGAATGGTGCAGCAGGCTCGAGGGGCCAGATGGCCTACTCCTGCCCCTAGTTCTTATGTTCTTATGACACTGCAGATTATTGCAATTACTAGAAGGGCCTCTACTGTGAATGAAAGGGGGTTCCATTTGGCAATGTTTTCGCACCAGGTGGAGGTTTTGATGTCTGTCTTTATGTGTGGTGTAGTGTCCGGGCTGGTGGTGGCCTGATGTGTGGTCGTGTTCGGGGCTGGTGTGGGGTTTGTTAAAACAGTCCATTGTGCGCGCAGTTCCAGAAGTCCAGCGATGATCCAAACGCATGTCAGCAGTCCTTGCTTCATCCTGTGTTTTTTGTTGTCCATGTAATCCTGGGGGTGCAAGCATAGTATCTGTTATTATCTTTGGTTAATATCTCATTTTATTAGTCTTTCTTGCCTTACTCCAATTACCCGTTATGATTGTCATCATGAGTGACTCCCTCATTTTTTTTTTTTGAAATACCATTTTGGAGAGACAAGAAATGCAAAATTTTAAAGTACAGAGACTCTCGCAGCTTATGGTTGATGCGGGGAGTGGGCGGACAATTTCTTCAACCAGTCTTTTCTTTACTTGCAACCAGTGGTGGTTGAGGCTTATCTTAACCAGCCGAATTTCAGGGCGGCCAGTTTTATAGAGTTTTGTCCCAGGGCTCAGAGGTAGTTCACATGTAGCAGTGTGTATAGCAGCAGTGATTAGCAACCAATTGTGTCATATGTGTAAATAGCATGTGGGTAACGACCAGGGCATCGCGGGAGGTAAAGGAAAGAAGGGGTGAGCGTACAGAATGTGGCAAAATGCATTCTTTATACCACAACCAAAGGGAGAGTAGAAAAGGTGAAACTAAGGCCTGCCAAAGGCAACGCAGAGTATAGAGAACTGTTCCAGAGCGTGGGAAATGACAGGAACATCAAGTACGTGTGGGCCGCTGCGGGATAAGAATGGGTGGAATCCCCAGGTAGGGCGGGAGTTAGTGTCGTTACTCTACTACCCACGCTTAACTGACCAGATGCATTTGGGGTCCTCAGGTCGGGTGGGGATTAGTGCCGTTACTCTCTACCTGGGTGGGCGGTAAGAGTTTGTAGTCGTGTGGAAACTTGTCATAAAGACTGGGAGAACAGTGATCTGTTTCTCAACAAACTTGTGCCTTTAACTGACATTGGGTATCATACCCTCGAATCAGAAGAATAATTTTGTGTCGGGCGAGATGAATTAAAACCATGTAGTAGAAAAAAGAAGGAAAAAGGCGGGCAGGCTCCATCAGAATTTTGGACACCTTAATACTTAGGCAGGGATCTGACTAGGTTGTTGATGGGCGGGGCGTAATCGCCCCTATTGCCAGAGATATGTAGTGGGAGTGGCTACATTGTGATCCGTAGACTTTGAGTTGATTGATGTGGAACCAACCAGTTTTACCATTGGGGTACGTTATCTTGTACACGGAGGGGCTCACTTTGTCCAACATGGAGTAGGGTCCTGCAAATTTGGGGGAAAGAACTGGGGTTGTAAAGTGAAACCATTACTTGCTGACCAACTGTGTACTCTATGGGGTGGACGGTTTTGTCAATGCAAAATGGCTTCCTTCTAGCGCCTAATCTGACAGCTGCAGCAAGTTGTGCCGCTTTAATGTTATCTGTAACCTGTTGGACATCTTTTTCGTGGGTGAGGGCAGTTACTGTGGGGCTTGCCAGATCGAGGCCTAATACATATTCAATACCCTTCAGGGGCCGTCCGGTCATGAGAGTGTGGGGGGTAAAACCTGTGGAACTGGAAACGGTGTTGAGAGCAAATGGGAGGATTGTGTCCCACGTGGTATTGTTCTGTTGCACCATCTTCGTAATGTTCGCTTTTAAAGTTCGATTCATTCTCTCGACAATGCCACTGGATTGAGGGTGCTATGCTATATGGAATTTCTGCCTGATCCCAAAAATTGTTAAAACATTTTGCATGACTCTGCCAGTGAAGTGGGAACCTTGATCTGACTCAATGCTGCGGGGGAGACCCCAGCGTGTGAATATCTGTTGGGTCAAAATCTTAGCGGTGGCCTTTGCTGTGTTTGTCCGTGACGGAAATGCTTCTACCCATTTAGTAAAGGTGTCAATCACAACCAGCACGTACTTGAAACTGTTTTTGCAAGGGGGAAGGGGGCCAATGTAATTGATTTGCAAATTTGTCCAAGGGCCATTCACAGGTCGGGTGTGACGTAATTGTCCTTTCTTTGAGTAACGTTCAGGATTGTTCTGAGCACAGATAAGGCAATTCTCGACATAATGGGTTACATCGCTTTTTAAATCGGGCCACCAACACACAGGTCTTAAATGGGCAATGGTATTGTCTATCCCCTGATTTCCGTGTCCGTCATGGAATTGGTAAATGAGCTGGTTTCTGTCCTGGGTGGGAACCACATAAATTCCGTTTTTTTAAACTATGCCGTCCTGTACAGTCAGTGTGTCCTTCCATTTATCATAGGGGGCTGGGCAGTTGCCGTCTAAAACCTGTTTGAGGGTGTCGTCTGCTTTTTGGGCTTGGGATAGATCCTCAATATTGGTCTGGGAAACCTGGACTGAGTATATTGGTTCGCTTTCGATAGGCTGCCAGAAGTGACCATGCTTTGGCTAAGGCGTCTGCCTTTACATTACCGGGGGAAGGAGCGATGATGGCTTCTTACTTTAATGTTACCATATGTGCGATCTGAGGCTATCCTGAGAATGTGCTTTAACAACGGGACAGAGGGTAGGGGTTTTCCATCGGCTGAAACAAAACCTCGAGATTCCCATAGGAGCAGGAATTCTGTTAAGCTGTTGCACACATACAGGCTGTCCGAGTGTATGTCTGCGGGAGTTGGAAAAGAGTCAGAGTGCTGAATTACATAGGCAATGGCTGCGAGTTCTGCTGCTTGTGAACCTAGGTGGCCGGGCAATTTTAAAGAGATCTCTTCTAGTGGGGGTCCCTGCACGTCTTCAACGTAAATTCCACAACCAGTAATTCTAACTCCATTTTCGATTATGGAAGAACCGTCTACATAGATTTTTCAAGTATCCCCTGTGGTTTGGGAATCCTGTGTCTTACTGCCTGCTCGTGGGTGTAGTAACTTTGGGATAAAGTGTCCTGTGTGGTGTTGGGCTGCTATGATCTGGCACTCATGTGGCGTCCCTGCATATTGGAGATTATCGACCAGAAATGTGTGGCTTTTGGTGCGTTTTACCTTAATGTCCCTGCCTTCTAACAGTAGCGTCCAGTGAACTGCTCTAATTTGGCTGACTGAACAGTCCTTTAATTTACCGTCTAGTAATAGTTGCGTGGGGGTGTGCTAGGTCAAGATCGTGACTGGGTTGAGGCCTGTGATGTATGCAAAGTACTGTCCTGCCCAAAAGACTGCAAGTAAGTGCCGTTCGCAGGCTGAGAATCCTTGCTCTACGGGGTCCAATACTCTTGAGGCATAGGCTATGGGTCCTAATTCATTGTTCTTGCAGGAGCACTGCTGATAGGGTTCGGTCGGTGGTTGCTACTTCAATGGCATAGGGCAAGTCTAGGTCTGGAACTTGTAAAGCGGGGGCTGAGCCTAGGGCGTGTTTTAAATCATCATTCCCCATGGGGCATTCTTTTTAAGGAGCTCTGAGAGTGGGGCTGCTTTGGTGGCAAAACCATCTATGTAATTTCTGCAATATCATACCAAACCTAGGAATACCAGAGCGCAGTGACATTTTGGGGCAGGGGCAATTTAACGATGGACTCGATCCATTTTTGCTCAATTTCTCTCTGCCCGTGGGTGATGATGGTGCCTAAATAAAGAACTTTTTCCTTTAAAATCTGGGCCTACTTGGGGTTGACCTTTCATCCGATTGATTGCAGTAGGCCTAGTAATTCAGATAAGAGCTCTACGTGTTCCTCTTTTGTGTCCGTTTGCAAGAGCAGATCGTCTACATATTATATTAGGCATTCGGGTTGAAAATGGAGGGGGAGTTATGGAATCCTTGTGGGAGGCATGTCTACGTATATTGCTGCCCTTGAAATATAAATGCGAATTTATACTAGCAGGCCCTGTCTAACGGGATGGACCAATAGCCATTGCTGATGTCCAGCATTGTGAAATATTTTGCCTGTACTCCCTGTTTGAGCATGGTCTCGGGACTCGTGGCAACAGTGGGGGCTGCGAAAGGGGTTACCTTATTAAGTTCTCGGTAGTCGATCGTTAGTCGCCATGAACCATCGGGCTTCTTTATGGGCCAAATTGGGGCATTATTTGTGGACACTACGGGTCGAATAACTCCTTGGTCTAACAAACTGTCAATAACCTTCTAAATCTCACCCTCGGCTTGCTGTGCGAAACCGTATTGCTTTTGCGGCTTTGGATCGGGACCTGAAACCTTTACTGTACCTGGGATCTTCCCACAATCATGCTTGTGTTGTGCGAACTAAGCTTTGTGTTTTATGAGGACACCTCTAATCGTCTGGTCTGCATGAATTGTTTGCGGATTAAACCAATAGTCCCCTGCTGAGCAAATCCTGTTTTCATAATCCCCTACTGTGAGCGTAGTGGGAGCCCTAGCTGTTTTAGCCATTCACCATACACATTTGTTTACTGGGTCAAACGAAAGGTTATGGGAGCTCATAAAATCAATGCCTAAAATGTGCTCTGCGGTTTGTGGTAAGTCAACTAAAACGACAGGGTGTCTGGTGCTAATGTCCCCTATCTGAATGGGTACGGAAGCTGTGATATATCCTTGTTGCATGTGGCCTGTGAATCCACTCAGGGTGATGGTGTTGTGGTCCTGTTGAAACATGGTGGAGGAGTTCAAAGTGGTGCGGGATCCTCCTGTGTCCCAAAGAAAATCGACTGTATGTCCCTGGACTGTGCCTGTAACTACTGGTCTGCCTGATTTGTCCCAGCGTGTGTCACAGACCCAAGTTGGGGAGTCCGAACACCGTAAATCTGTGGGGTTAAACGCTAAGTCCTCTGAATGGGCGCTAACATTATGCAGGGCCTAACATTGTTCCTAGGTGGGGGGTTTGGTTGTTGGTATTGTTGCTGGTTCGGGGGGTTTTGTCGGCAATCGCGGGCGTAATGCCCTATGTGGCCACAATTGTAACAACCTTCATGGTGCCTGTGCTCTGGGGTGCTGTCCCTCGTGTCTACTCTTGTTTTTCCATGCTGGGTCCTGGCTAATCCTAACTGGGTGCATGTTTGCTTCTATATCATCCTGATCCGTCTGTCGGTGTAGGGTTTGTTCCCATGGTCTAGCAAGTCGTTTAAGTACCCAAACTTCATTGTGTGTGTGGTCTTCGGGGTCATAGTTGACACAAACCTTTTGACCTGTGTCTGTGGCATGCGAGACTAAGGTACAGGACCATTTAGTGGTGTCGTCCTCATTTAGGTGCGCGCGGTTCAATTGTCCGTAGACTCCCATGAAATGAATCCATAGGAGACCAGCAAATGCAGTCGGATGTTCTCCCTTTTGCCTGCAGTGATTTAAACCCTCGACTGGATCTCCTTTGTTATACCCGATGGCATCTAATATGCTGTTTTCATTTCCTGTAGGGTTCCTCTCATACATTTTGAGGTTCGGGCAAAGCTGATCTGATGGACTGGCTAAGGCTCATAACTATTAGCTTTACTTCCTCCCTCTAATCTAGGCTGTACATAACTTTCTGTTGGCGCATCTCCTCAAAGAAGCTGTGTGAGTCTGCGGTGGGCTGGAATGGACTAATTTTCAGGCAAGCTTTTCTTAATTGGGTAATGGATAGTGAGGTGGTAAACAATATCAGGCTCCTCCTGATCCGATGACTTGCGTTGTGTGGTAACCGGATTCATGGGGGTCCAATTGTGAGTGGGGTGTGTGCTGCCTGTGCAGTCGGTGCTGTGGGTGCTTTTCTTTTTGGGGCGTGGGGGGCTCGATTTTGATTTACTGTGTCCTCTACGTATCTTTGGGCGCTTTCGTTTAACTCTTGCCAATTGGGAGCATCTTCCTCATCTAAATCCTGCCCGAAAGTATACCTGAAGCCATTCTGTACTGAGAGAAGCGACTGTAACTTTTCTATCTTCTGTCAGCATTTAGCATGGCCAACGCTACTCTACCTCTGTTCCTTAGTGGAGCTGTGGAGCGCTTGCAAAGCTGCTTTTAAATCTGCGTATTTGCTAGTTAGCTGGGTGACCTGTTGTTCTGTTTCCTCTCTTACCAGGATTGCGCGCTGTGTATCTTGGTAGGTTTTATCGTACTGGGTCTGGAAGCTACTAAGGTGAACTAGACAAGATTGATGTGCACGTTTTACATTGGCCATTTCCTTATCCTTAGCTGCTGTTCCCGGAGTTGCTCAATTATCTTCTCGCTTTTGTTACTGTTTCCCTCGTTCTTTTCTTCCTTCTCAATTCACTGCCTCCGCTGTGCCTCGCAACTGTGCCAAACAGGACACTATTGCCATCGGCTTTCTGACTTTCCCTACATTTTTCTTGTGGACCTCGCTTAGGTTCTCCCACCAAGTCTGTCCTATCTTTCTTGGACCTGACTCATCATTAGCGCAAAAATTCGACCAAAGGGGCCATCCTTTCCCCTTTAAGTATTTCCTTAACTCTTCCTCCCATATGGGGCATTGCTCTGCTCTTTGGTCGCTGCAACCTTGGGTTCCTGTGGATTCATCAATCT
The DNA here is from genome assembly GCF_047496885.1 of Scyliorhinus torazame. Lineage (NCBI taxonomy): Eukaryota > Metazoa > Chordata > Chondrichthyes > Carcharhiniformes > Scyliorhinidae > Scyliorhinus > Scyliorhinus torazame. The sequence goes on along the minus strand of NC_092710.1, from coordinate 215,169,858 downwards.
TTCCATTGCTTTAGTGGTCATTACTTCTCTTATCTCTTTCTCTACTTTTAATTTGGGACAGGGGAATAAGGTGGCGATTTGAACAGCGGGTATGGCTTAAGCTATTTTCCGGCTCACAATCCCTCGATAGTTGTACACAATTCTAACGAGTTTACCTTACTCTTCCTGTTAGGTAAGCATGTGGGTTAGGACACACTTCCAAAATTCGGTTATTTGGGCGATATGGGACTTGCACTTGTGGCTCTTTCTCTTTCTCGCAATTGGATTCAAAGTTTATGGGTTCTCTCGGAGTGGCAAAAGTCACTTCTAATTGAGTCCCACCAGAGCTCGCCAATAATGTTGTGTTTTTCCCACCCAACAGCGTCGCCAATACTGTGGCTATTTCTATTTATCTTAGGGAACCACAAGCCTTCCCTTATATCGATCAAATGACCACACAACCAGTTAGCTACTTCAAAAGATGGTTTATTTACACACACAAGGGTTATCTCAACATGCAAACACAATATCTACTATGAGTTAAACTACACCTATCAGCTACAATAACCTATACTTAACTTCAGGGCGACCAGCACTGTGCAAATGGATAAGGCCTTTATCTGGATTTCACTTGGCTGGTTCGAAGAAAGTGTCTCTGGCTCTGCTGGGCTCATCCGTCAGGTAGCGATCGTTGGTCTTGAACTTAGCTGGCTGTTCCTGCTGCAATTGGGATGGCATAGGCCGGGTCCAAAAGAGACAGAACACATGGCTGCGCTCTCTTTTATCCGTCTGGGATTTTGCACTCTTTGGGGCGGTCCTTAACCTTGGATCCAATAGTTCGACAGGGCTCTGATCGCTGTTTTCGATTTCGGCCAATAAAGGGGCGGGTGCCTTGGTGGCTGGGTAGGTCCTTAGCGGTCATTGGCCTTGGCAGTTAGGCTTTCTGAATAAGGGGAGTGGCGCCGATTAGTCTGTGGCTGTACCGGTTGCTTGATTGGAGTGCTATTGTGCTGGGAAAATGGGCAATTAAAATGCAAACGAGCGGGGGTTTCAATCAGGTCTGGTTACCTGTGTTTTAGATACACATAGGCTCTGTATCTGTCTGAGTCCTGGGTTGGCCATAATTCCCATGGTTCACAAATGTTCGTTAGGGAAGGAAATCTGTTGTCCTTACCTGGTCTGAGCTACATGTGACTCCAGATTCTCATCAACGTGGTTGACTCTTATATGCCCTCAGGGATGGGCAATAAATGCAGCCCCAGCCAGCGATGCCCACATCCCATGAACAAATTTTTTAAAACTCTCCAGGTACTCCTGCAGCACACTGTTGTAGAATCCATAGTTGAGGCACTATTGAGGGAAAAGTTTCAACAATCAAACCGATGGAAAAACAACAAACTCTGCAGCATAAGTGGTATTCCATCTGAGGTCTCTATACACTCAACACGTCTCCCCTGGGGAATGGGAAACTAATAACTGGGTGGGATTTCTCGGACCCTCCCACTGAAGTCAATCCCTCGCAGCAGGTTCCCCGGTGGCGGGACAGGCAAGTCACGAAAAGCCTATAGCCTTCGGCGGGACCGGGTGTCCCCCCGCTGGCCAATGGTTCCCCCCCCACCCCCTACATCCGGTATGGTAAAGCCCTTTTCAAGGGGTTGAATCCTGACCAGAGTGCAAGTCAAAGTAGGGCAGCGTACAGGCAGCATAATTCAGCATAAGGTGGAGTATAGATGGGAAATAATTTGGAAATCAGGCGAACAGAGTTTTGAACACATGAATCCTTCCTATTTCAATCTGGGTTTTTTAGACTTGTGGCAGTGATAATTGAATCTTTCACTACCATGAACAATTTACCTCTATCAGCTTTGTCACTCTCCTTCACAATCTTGAAAACCTCAATTAAATTAATTTTTAATTCACTCACGTACAAAGAGTAAGTCCAACTTCCCTAACTTTACTTAATACCCAGAATGCATTAGTTGGTCACCTTTGTTCAATGCAGAATATAGAAGTACTTCTACTGGTACTAAAGGAAGATAGAAGAGTTAAAGAATCATAGAATTTTAACAGTTCAGGAGGTCATTCAACCCATTGAATCTGCACCAGCTCACTGAAAGAGCATTCTAACCAGTCCTACTGCCCTGCCTTACCTCTGTAACCCTGCCATTCTCTCTTTTCAGAGAGAAATCTAATTCCCTTTTAAATACCTTTGTTCCAGACTCCAACCACCCTCTCTGATTGCAGGGGGGGGGGGGGGGGGGGGAATCCACACATAATCTTTACTCCTTTTGTCAATTATTTAAACCTTTGCCATCTAGTTCCTCTTTTTGGGAATAGTTTTTGCTGTTGACCCTGTCCATAGCCCTCAAGATCTTGAATACCTTTATCAAGGCTCCTCTCAGCCTTCTTTTCTCCCAGCGAAACAGTCCCAACCGTTCCAATCTAGCCTCGTAGCCACAGTTCTTTACCCCTGGAATTATTCTTATGAATCTCCTCTTCTTTGACTGGGTCTCAGTTATAGCAATAATATTTGTCAACCTGTGCCTGTAGTTCACCAATTTTATTACCCACACCCTGTGCATTCATGTACATGATTTAGTTTTTTTTTAACTTTCTCTCTTACTCTGGCCCCATCTAATGACTTACTATTGCCTACCCTAATTCTGTGAAACTCTTCAAGTATTCTATTTGCTTTGATATTGCTCTCTGATGTATCCTCTTTATTAGTTAATACTTCTCTATTCACTACTGCCAATTTTTCTCCTCTCCACTCTGAATTTCTCCTCCAGCCAATCTAGTTTAAACCTTCCCCAGTAGCACTAGCAAACTTCCCTACGAGGACATTAGTCCCAGTCCTGTTGAAGTGTAACCTATCCTTCTTGTACTGGCTCCACCTGCCCCAGAACGGGTCCCAATGCCTCAGAAATCTAAAGCCCTCCGTCCTACTCCATCTCGCCAGCCATGTGTTGAACTGTTCAATCTTCCTATTCTAATACTCACTAGCACATGGCACTGGGAGTAATCCTGAGATTACTGCTCTTGAGGTCTTGCTTTTTAATTCCCTCCCTAACACTCTAAAATTTATCAGGACCTCATCACTTTTCCAACCTTTGTAATTGGTCTCAATGTAAACTACAACCTCTGGCTATTCACTTTCCCAAGAAGAATGTCCTGCAGCCGCTCAGTAACATCTTTGACCTGGCACCAGGGAGGCACCATACCATCCTGGAGTCAGGTTTATGGCTACAGAATTGCCCATGTCCTCCCCAAACTATAGAATCCATGACCACCTTAACACTTCCACTCTTACCCATCACCTCCTATGCAGTTGAAGTGCCACTAACATGTCACTTGCTGCATTTCTCTGAGGAGCAATCCCACTCACCAGTATTCAAAATGGAAAAGTAGTTAGAGAGCGAGATAACCTCAGGAGATTGATGCACTACCTGCATGTTTCTCTCAGATACACTGGTTCTCACCCTTTCCTTCTCTGCCGGTATACTTCTTACTTGTGGTCTGAACACTCACGCAATCTTTAGCCTTGTGGGTGCATCAGAGTGACTCTAGCTGCCACTTGAGTTCTCCAACCCACCGCTCAAGTTTCTGTAACTAGTGATACTTCCTACAGATGTAGCCATTGAAGGCACTCTGTGCCTGCATGACATACACTTCCAGCAGGATGCGTATTCCACATGGTCGAGCTGCACTGACATAACTTTGAACACTTTATCATCTGTCACTCACCAATCTTCTCCTCTGTGCAGAGTCTGGAATGGCCTATACCCAACCAATCAACTTACAGGGCTGTCACAAACCACATTGATAGTATCTGAGAGGGTATCCCAACTTGGAACACCAGTTTGTGGGTGTGCATAGTTTTGTTATGGTGTGAAGAGTCAAGTGAAGCCCCAGTGAAAATAACCAGCCCAGTCCCCGTGTAACAATTATTAAAGACTATTTATTAAATAAAAGACAAATGTACAGGACTACAATACTCTAGCACAGTTAAGTGTATGAATCACTAAATACACAGTTTATGTAGAATATACCCCTTGTTCCAAACTATATCTATAATCCCAGAACTCCTTAATACCCCCCCCCCTTTCCCCAAACAACATCCAAATTGAAATCTGTAAGTCACATCCAGTTTATAGTTACCACACAATATAGTGTGGATAGTCAAGTCTGGGAAACATGTTTTCCTGTCCAGTGAAGATTTTTAAACTGCCTTTATGAAGAACCCTGCTCGCCTTGGCACCTGGCTGTTATATTTCCAACTTGCCACTTTGGCTGTTGTGGTGTTCTTTGTGTTGCTAATTCTAGGATGGTTGGCGTAGTGTTCAGAAAGACCACAAATAGCTTTTATATTGAACAAAGCTATAGATTTATTAACATTACTTAATTGGATTTGCCACTTACTCCTATGTAATACACAGTTAATAATAAACATATAATCTACTATTAATCTCTACACTATTACATTAACTATGATCTGCTCTCACTCACACTATCCTTCCTTCCGTCTGTCCTCTAGCTTTCTCCTCAACTTTTCACCCACAAGTCATCATATTGATGCCTTATATATTTATGCATCTAGCTCCCTCTAGTGGTTGATTTAGGCATAACATTAACCCTTACAGTTTTTTACATTTATGATAATGTCACAGCTGTTAAAAGTAAACTGCCTTTCTGCTTCTGAGGCTGCTGGTAACTATATAAAGGTTTGCCTTGACACCTGCATCTCTTTATTTTTAAAATCAGATCTTATGCCTTTTGAATGCTGACAACTGCTGTCACTAGGCAGATTTCTACCTGTTGCTGGGCAGACCCATGACACGTTCTCCCTTTGTTAAAATAAAATGTCTTAATTTGAAAGATGTTTCATTTCTCAACCCTTTTCTTATTAGTTCTAACTTATTGAGCATTACGAAATTCAAGAACATGTATTAAGATAGAAGATACCCAGAGAATTTACAGCCACTATTCACAAAAGTCTCTCTTCTATTCTTCTAAGCAATCAAACAGCTCCTTTAGGTCAGGGTGGGTCGCAGGCGGGCGTCAGGAGGGTTGCAGAGAAATCGGACACAACGTTCACGATTGCAGGAAATGCATCCAAAGGTCACAACCAGCTTTTAAATGTGAACTGTGCAGTCTTCTCACCAGAAGCGGCGGCAGAGAGCAGGCCATATGTCCAGCACGTAATGGGCTGGGCACAGTAAGAAGTCTTACAACACCAGGTTAAAGTACAGCAGGTTTATTTGGAATCACTAGCTTTCGGAGGGTCGCTCCTTCATCAGGTGATTTCAATCTGCATGCACCACACTCTCAGACAGTACAACTCATATTTAAAAAAATGTCCTCACATTATATCTGTGTCCTCTGGTTCTGAACTCTTCTGCCAGTGGGAATTGTTTTTCCTTATCTACACTGTCTAGGTGCCCATGATTTTGAACACTTCGGTCAAAACTCTCCACAATATCTTTGAAGAAGCTGGTGTTGTTCTCACCAATCTATCCACATAACTGAAGTCCCCCATCTCTGAAACCATTCTGGTTAATCTGTTCTGCACCCACTCCAGCACCTTCACACTCTTCCTAAAGTGTAGTGTCCAGAATTGGATGCAATACTCCAGTTGAGGCCAAACAGTGTTTTACAAAGGAACATCATAGCTTCTTTGCTTTTGTGCTCTATGCCTGCGTTATTAAGAAACTTGTAAGCCTTTTGAGCCACTTTCTCAGCCTGCACTGCCACCTTAAACGATTTATGTACATGTATAGATTCCCTGCTCCTGCACCATCTTTAAAATTGTACCTGTTATTTCATATGCTTCTCCTCACTCTTGCTCCAAAAATGAATCACTTCACACTTTGCTGCATTAAATTTTACCTGCCATTTCTCTGCCCATTCCACCAGCCTATCTATATCCTCTTGAAATCTATTACTAACCTTCTCATAGTTCACAGCAATACCAGAATTTGTGTAATCTGCAAATTTTAAAGTTGGTACGTGCAAAGTACTCCATAAGGTGCTCCAGGTGTAGTATGGCCAACAGGTATGTGTCAATGTTGTAGCCACATTTGATTTGTATGTTTTCTGCAAATGCAAACCCATTCCTTTTTGCTTATACCTTCATATATTCCCTCTCTCTGTAGGATGTTTCTTGGATGCAGAATCCTGACATTCTATAAGTTTTGTTTCCTGTGAGTGCAGCTTTACTGCTAGAAGCACAGCAACACTGAACCTTTCCTTATAATCTTAAACATATTTCACTAACAGTAGATTCATGTTCTCAAACTGCCTCTTGGAAAGACAAATAAGATAAATTGCAAATGGATTAGAAATCAATGTAAGCAAATAAATCTAATTATGGAAAAAACTGATGTACACGACCCATTATGTATGAAATCATTATAGATCAATTACCTATATTTTTCCAGTGATTATGCTGACAATTTTCTCCTAATAGCTTTCCTCCTTTTAAGACTGAGGGCTAATTTAATTGAGTCTAGCATGACCTATATTTGAAGCTATATACTTTCAATATTAAACAAAATGTATTTGTCAAACCTGTACCGATCACACAATGAACATTAATATTTTACTATTTTAATGGATGTGATCAGTTTTGAAATGTATAACAAATGTCAACTGTGATGTCACAGTGTGGTGTGCTGGAGGGGCAGTATCTGATACTCGCTCCTCCACTTTCTAGATCGCGTCCATCACTCAATCAACACAGCTGCTGAATACAGCCAGGCCTTAAACAAGATGGCCACTGGCAATCCAGAAGCAACTGACAGCCCCCCCCCCTCCCTGCCAATACACACACACCCATCAGTCACCCCTGCCTGGAAGCTAAAGAGCAGTCAATACAGTGATTTTTCACTTTACAGTCCCTTACACCTCAGACAGAAGTGTTAAAAGCAGCAGCTGTTACTTCATAGAAAGCCAAAACATATTGCAAGGCTTTCACCGCCTCAGATCCTTTAATCTGAAAGGTTTCTATTCACTTTCAAAGAGAAATATCTTTTAGTAGGCTGTAATTGACAGCCATGATGTGGAGATGCCGGCGTTGGACTGAGGTGAGCACAGTAAGAAGTCTTACAACACCCGGTTAAAGTCCAACAGGTTTGTTTTGATGTCACTAGCTTTCGGAGCGCTGCTCCTTCCTCAGGTGAAGGAGCAGCCTTCCTGAGGAAGGAGCAGCACTCCGAAAGCTAGTGACATCGAAACAAACCTGTTGGACTTTAACCTGGTGTTGTAAGACTTCTTACTGTAATTGACAGGGTACTGGCTTCAAGTCAGCCAGGTGTCTGTAACACAGAATTGAAGTGGCACATTGTGCCCAATTACTTCTATAAATTTCCTTCCAAGCCTGTCTTGCCTGAGTGGAATAATTTTCCGAGATCCAGGTGAAGTAGTTGGAGTCCTGGATACACACAGGAAAGAAGCTGCTCTCTCACTCTTTCCCTCATCTTTTCTCTAGAAAAGCTGTATATCTGTACAGAGAATCTGCATGAACCTACATTGAAAACCTTGAAGTGAACGCCTAGATTGAAGAAAGGTGTATGAGAAACAACCATCTGAAATAAAGACTTTTTTACTCTCATCATTATTTTTACACCCCTCTTCTCCCCTCTGCATGTGTCTGCCTTGTATGTGTGTGTCTCTATAGAGGATGGGGCAAGATTAAGTTGGAGGAGGGGTTCAGTAGAGGGAAGGTGTTTTTCAAAGAAATCTTTATTTCAATTATGTTGCGACTCCTGGTAAAGTGGTGCTGGAATTGACCGCGTACTAGCGCAGGGGGTCGTAACACTGTTCTCAGCCTTTGCCGTCACTAATTAGCTACATTGGAGACTGAATAGCAGATTTGCTTACGTTTTTTAAAAATTCTCTTTTCTGAATTTATAGCTCTGAATGACTTCAGCTATTATATTAGTTGTAATGCTGTCATTGAAATCTTTGAATGATTATAGGAGGTTTGTTGTATTGAGATTCAGAATGATCTAATCGCTGGGAGACTGGGAACTACAGCTCTCAGCATACTTGGCAATTTCCACGGCTGTGCATGTGTAGCACAGTGTTTTAGAGTTCTCAGGGCACTTACATGAAGAGAAACTAAAAGAAACAAAGTAAAACCTTGATCATGTGATTGGAAAAGGAGTGCCATAACCATAAACAAGATGCATCCCAGCAGGGAACAGGGAAAGGTCGTCATTAAGAAAAGGCACAAGGAGAAAAAAGACTGCAGTTAGCAGAATTTAAAGCTCAGGAGGGCCGAGGGCTCAGGAGAAGGCCAGGAATTTGAAGGGGGCAGCAGAAGGTTGATAATTCCAAGCTGTGGGATGTTTGGGTCAAGGTAACCCTTTGGAGCATTAGTAATCTGCTCAGCACGGTCAAACATTTGAAGTTATGGTTGGTGCTGGAGATCATACTCAAGAATTCAGGGAACAGAATCTTAAGAGATGATACTGATATGCTCTGACGTAAACCATCATCAAAGCTGTTCCGAGTTGGAGCGATTGTTTTTGGAGAGAATTCCAAGACAAGATCTTCAAAGGTAAAGACCTAATCCCGCATAAGAGAGACTAGAATTTCAACAAATTGGTTGACTCAGTGTTGATTGACGTTATTGAGAAATTCGTGGAATCTGTTTTGGTTGCCTCTATCATGGATTGTGCAGTGTGCTGTATCAACCACTGTTTGCCTATTAATTGACATGTACCTCATTAACCATGAGTATTAGAATAGACGATAGACATTGTATTTGTTTTATCTCTCTGACCATGTTTTTCCAAAAGCTTTGGAATCTTGTGCGTTCATTCTCTTAGCAAATGTCTTGAATCTCATACTTTTGTCTACATTTAACAAAATGTTATTGGTCCCTAACCGAATGGTTCCAGAACTTGAGGGTAGGTCCAGGATCCTAACACGTGTAATATTTTGGCGACAATTTAATTTATAATCGCTTGTCCTGTCACTAATATCAGAATTTATTTCTGTAAAGTATGCAAACTTCATATAACAGAATAGACATGTGATCATTATGGCTCAGCCAACAAATGGAACAAAGACTTCTTCAACTTCCATGTTATATATTGACTAGATTCTTTTTAATCCCCATCAGATTTGCAGAGTACAATGAGGTAAAGCAATTAAAAAAAAGGATGTATACTTACACTTTTAAAAATGCTGTGTGATTTGAGTACTTGGGAGAAAATGTCTTGATCGACTTGGGGGGAAATGACTTGGTAACAATTCAATCTAATAAGCGATGTGTACGATGTTAAATATATGGCGATGGGTAATTCAAAACACTATAAATTGCGCCGAGACTGAACGAGAGGGTTCAAATTGGAAGTCATCCAGGCCGGGGTGGGGGGGGGGGGGGGGGTAGGATTTTTCTTTTGAAGCTCTATACGCAATAACGTTGGGGAATCTAGCATTTCTCGGGATAGAGGAATAAGATTAACTTTAACAAAGTCTTCCCCATCCCTAAACATGTTACGGCGCAGGAAAGCATCGTGCATCGCTTCGACTCCTTGGTGCTAATGCAAAAGTGGCAAGAAGCTCGTCAGCGTCATTGGAATCATGAAATTCGATAAACTGATAATGATGCAATTAACAAATATGGAAAAGCATATAAAATTTATAGTTGGAAGAGTAGGAGTTTTCTCTGAACCCAGGAATTTTTTTCCCCAAAACGGATGACCTGCAGAACGAGGAGACTGCATTTTCTCCCAGCTATGTTGGGTCTCACTCGCATATTGCTCAGTAAGAAACTGCACTATGAGGAACGCGTGCAATAGCATCAGTTCCTGGGTCAGACGGATGTTTGGTTTCGTCTTGGTAACGGAGTGATCAGAAAACTGGAACTCGAGGACAGTGCAGAGCCTGCAGGTATGTATTGCCGCTTTCTTTTTTATACGATGGAGTGATTGATGCACTCTTTGCAACAACTGGGGGGACTCGACAAGCGCGGCAATTCAATGGGAGGCAGTTGTCCCCACCGCGTGGACTTTATCTGTTCTTACAGTACGCAGATGTCAGCTTTCAATTCTCTTTGGTTTAAAACTGCAAACCTTTATGTTTTATCATTATTTAAAACCGATTTGGTTCCACTGTTAATGTTGGTTTTAAGATTAATTGCCCTTGAAATATTTCAGAAGATCAGGACCATAGTGTCGCGTTAATGTGAGGATCATCTTATCACCTTGTCAACCTGCCAGAGTGGAACAAAATACTGATAGTCTCAAAATTTGCGGAACCCGCTAAATTGGAGGAGGACTGCCAGAATACAGGAAGACATTAATTCACTTGCAGCATGGGCATGTAACTGGGAAATGAATTCAATGTAAAAAGTATAAGGTGGCGCATAAACACCCGCATGGGCCAATTGGCGTGTTTCAGTGCTGGATATCCTATGTAAAAGTTCTAAATGTGCATCCCCGAGATAAAAACTGTGAAATCACAGTGGAACTCTGGATTGTGGGAGCATGTGGGAGTTTGCTCCCTGGAGAATGTATTAGAAGAATTCTGCGTAAGAGAAGATATCCTCCATCTCTGTGCTATTGCAAAGTGACCTGAAAAGACTGGGGGAATTTTATGGAGGTGATAGGGGTCTTGGCAATTGGCTGGAGTGTCGTTGAGTGACCCGCATTGCCTCCATTGAGGGAAGGCCTGCCGAATTTCAAGTTAACCAGGTCAACAGCCCGGCCCTCAACTGGAGCAGGACTCCAGGGGTGGGATGCAGAGAGGTACCAGCCGATCAGAGACTCGTTTACTCAGCAGCTGGGTGGCTGCTGTCAGCAGTAACGTAGTTCCAGATTACCATAGGCTGCTTTCCCCTTTGAGCGGGAGAACTGACTGGCAGTGATTTAATCTGAGGATCGCCACACCTCGGGTGAGGGGCAAGGTTGAGAAGGTGGGCCTTCATGAATACCCTCAGCTGGTGCAGGAATTGAACCCACACTGTTGACCTCAATCTGCATCACAAACCAGCTCTCCAGCCAACTAAGCTAAACCGGCCCTGTGTTGGAAGTATACCAGGATCATGCAGCAACCGAGGCCAGAGGTAAGTGATTATGGGAGGGGTTTTGTGGGCTTGTCGGCAGCATCAAGGGAAGGGAAGGGGGACTCCCACCACAGGGGCCCCTCACTTGGCGATGCTAGATCCCTCAATTGGACAACATGTACCTTTTGAATGAGGGACATATCTCTTTCCCCCCCCCCTCCCCCGACCTCTATAGGGGACCAAATAAAAGCATAGATTTGCTTGTTGTGCTCCCTGTGTGATGACAATCCCACTGCCACTGGTCTAATACCAGCAGCGGTAGGATGAGGCTGTTAAAGGGGCATTAATTGTCTAGGCCCAACAATCTTCAGCTGTTATATCAATGACCTTTTCATAATAAGGTCAGAAGTGGAATTTTGCTGATGATTGCACAATGCTCACCATTCACAACTCCTCAGATACTGAAGCAGTCTGTGTTCACATGCATCTAGACTTGGACAACATTCAACCTGCAAGTAACATTCACACCACACCTGTTTCAGACATTGACCATCTCCAACTGCGAGTGCCAGGAATCATGCGGCTAAACACGCTCACTAGTGGACTTTGTTCCCTTTGGGAGAATCGCGCCCTCAGTCTTGTAATAATTCAAAGAGAAGAATGTTTATTAAACTGTTAAATACAAGAGAGGCCACAATACAAAACACAATTAACTACAGTAATGGCTACACACACAGTAAACGTGAATTAACCCTGTTCCACAACTATCCACATCCCTAAACTCTGAGAACATCTCTTTACCTAAAACAACCCATAAAGTTTAATTTAGTGCCAAATCCAGAAAATTGTAGAATCCCGACAATGCAGAAGGAAGCCATTCGGCCCATCTAGTCTGCACCGACCCTCCAAAAGAGCTCCCTAACCAGGCTCCCGCCCTATCCCTGTAATCCCATAACCCCACCTAATCCACACATCCCTGACCACTAAGGGGCAATTTAGTATGGCCAATCCACCTAACCTGCACATCTTTTGATTGTGGGGCAGCAACTTAAGGAATTGTACAGGCCTTCATCCCTCTACCTGCAATCCTGTCAGTGGGGGGGGGGGGGGGGGGGGGGGGCTGTAAAATTCTGCCTCTAGTTTTATTTCTGTTCCCTAGGCATCTCTCTGTCCATTTCAGGGCATTGGTAGAACTAGTTCAACATCTGATTGGTAGCAACCCAAAGATGATGCTTTCTGACTGGGTGATGGTGGTGCTGTTCAAAATCAGAGGTTGACGGCTGGATATCCTCTTTGGGCTGGTTATAGCCCAGCATTTGAGTATTGTGAATGTTACCTGCTATTTGTCAGTTCAAAGATGAAAATTATTCAAGTCTCGGACCACGCGCCACACTACAGGGACGTGAGGTTGGAGACGGGCCAGATCCAGCCCCTCATGGAGGCTAGACCCAGCTGTCCTTGCCGATAAGGCATTCTGTGAGAAAATATCACAAGTCATCAACAGGTATGTAACCTGCAACCAGGATGGGGAAGTCTCACCCTCCACATTCTGGGAGGTACTGAAGGCAATGATGAGGGGAAATAATAGCTTGCAGAGTTCTCAGGGACAGGAAGAAAAGGGCAGCTAGGAAACGACTGGTTGATTCCATATACCACGGCTCCAACCACGATGCTACTGCCGGAGAGAAGAAAACTACAAATGGAATTCAACCTGCTTTCTACTGGGAAAGCAGTGACCAAGCTCCACCAGAGATAGGGGATCTTTTATGAACATGGAGACAAAACCAGCTGCCTACTGAGAAAGCAGGCAGCCATGAGGGAGATAACATAGATGAGGGATGAGAATGGCAGGCTAGTCACAGCAAGAAATAAAATTAACGAGGCCTTTGCGACCTTCTACCGGGGACTGTACACATGTGAGCCCCTCGAAGGTGACTTGGAGATAAAACAGTTTCTCGACAGGCTGGACATGCCAGTTGTGGGGAGGAAAAGAAACGGACTGAAATCACCACTGGGACTAGGAGAGATCATGGAGAGCAACAGCTCCATGCACTCAGGGAAGGCACCGGGTCCAGAAGGATTTCTGGTGGACTTCTATTAAAACGTTTGCTGCAGTGGTACTGGCCCCGCACCTGGGGGAAATGTTCAATGATTCACTGTTGAGAGGGACTCTGCTGCCCACGTTGGCATAGGCCTCAATATCGCTGACCCTGAAAAAAAAGACAAAGACCCAATGCAGTACGGCTCATTCAGATCCATCTCATCCTGAATACTGAAGCCAAAGTCCTGGCGAAGGCCCCGGTGAAGCGACTGGAGAGTTGCATGCCAGAGGTAGTCGCGGAAGATCCCACCGGATTTGGCAAGGATAGACAGCTAACGGCAAACATGAGACGCCTGTTGAACATGATTATGATCCCACCCGGAGAGGAGACACCAGAAGTGATCTTCTCCCTGGAAACGGAGAAGGCCTATCACAGTCGAATGGAGGTACTGGAACGGTTTGGGTTTGGGTCACGGTTCACCTAGTGGGAAAAAACTACTGTACAGCGTTCCCATGGTGTACTGCCAAACGTCACCAGCTCTGAATACTTCCAGCTGCATAGAGGCATGAAGCAAGGATGCCCATTATCTCCGCTGCAATTTTCCTTAGAAATCGAGCCACTGGCAATCACTGTCAGAGGCATCCAAAGGGGAGACAGGGAGCATAGAGTCTCTGTAGATGCAGATAACCTCCACCTCTATGTCTCAAACCCCCTAGCCAGCATGGGAGGAATAATGGAACCCCGAAGGGAATTTGGAGCCTTCTCAGGTCCCCATGATCCCTAACAGGGAGGGTCAGATCCGAGGAAGCTGTCGTTCAAGTTGGTCCACAATTCTGGTACCTGGAGATCCACATAGCCCATGACTGGACACAGCTCCATAAGTGGAACCTGTTGAACCTGGTAGAAGAGATAAAGAGAGACCTGCACAGGTGGGAGTCACTTCTGCTCCCCTAGCGGGAAGAGTGCAGACAGTAAAAATTGAACAAGCTGCCAAGATTCCTCTTCCTATTCAGATCCCTCCTGATCTTCATCACCAAAGCCTTCTTCACCAAGGTGGATAAACTAATTATGGTGTTTGTGTGGGTAGAAAAAACCTCCGGTTCCATAAAAGTATCTTGCAAAGAAGAAGGAACATGCGGGCCTGGCGCTGCCAAACCTCCTCTTCTACCACTTGGCGATGAACACAGAAAGGTGCGAAGGTGGGTAAAAGACTGGAGGCGCAATGGGTGTGAATGGAGGAGACCTCCTCTATGGGGGTTAGCCTAACCTCGGTTGTTGGCAAGATGCTAGAATCCATTGTTAAGGATGAGATTTCTAAATTCTTGGAAGTGCAGGGTCGGATTAGGACAAGTCAGCATGGATTTAGTAAGGGGAGGTCGTGCCTGACAAACCTGTTAGAGTTCTTTGAAGAGATAACAAATAGGTTAGACCAAGGAGAGCCAATGGATGTTATCTATCTCGACTTCCAAAAGGCCTTTGATAAGGTGCCTCACGGGAGACTGCTGAGTAAAATAAGGGCCCATGGTATTCGAGGCAAGGTACTAACATGGATTGACGATTGGCTGTCAGGCAGAAGGCAGAGAGTTGGGATAAAAGGTTCTTTTTCGGAATAGCAACCGGTGACGAGTGGTGGCCCGCAGGGTTCAGTGTTGGGGCCACAGCTGTTCTCTTTATATATTAACGATCTAGATGACGGGACTGGGGGCATTCTGGCTAAGTTTGCCGATGATACAAAGATAGGTGGAGGTGCAGGTAGTATGGAGGAGGTGGGGAGGCTGCAGAAAGATTTAGACAGTTTAGGAGAGTGGTCCAAGAAATGGCTGATGAAATTCAACGTGGGCAAGTGCGAGGTCTTGCACTTTGGAAAAAAGAATAGAGGCATGGACTATTTTCTAAACAGTGACAAAATTCATAATGCTGAAGTGCAAAGGGACTTGGGAGTCCTAGTCCAGGATTCTCTAAAGGTAAACTTGCAGGTTGAGTCCGTAATTAAGAAAGCAAACGCAATGTTGTCATTCATCTCAAGAGGCTTGGAATATAAAAGCAAGGATGTACTTCTGAAGCTTTATAAAGCATTAGTTAGGCCCCATTTAGAATACTGTGAGCAATTTTGGGCCTCACACCTCAGGAAGGACATACTGGCACTGGGGCGGGTCCAGCGAAGATTCACACGGATGATCCCAGGAATGGTAGGCCTAACATACGATGAACATCTGAGGATCCTGGGATTATATTCATTGGAGTTTAGGAAGTTGAGGGGAGATCTAATAGAAACTTACAAGATAATGAATGGCTTAGATAGGGTGGATGTAGGGAAGTTGTTTCCATTAGCAGGGGAGACTAGGACCCGGGGGCACAGCCTTAGAATAAAAGGGAGTCACTTTAGAACAGAGATGAGGTGAAATTTCTTCAGCCAGAGAGTGGTGGGTCTGTGGAATTCATTGCCACAGAGGGCGGTGGAGGCCGGGACGTTGAGTGTCTTTAAGACAGAAGTTGATAAATTCTTAAGGAATTAAGGGCTATGGAGAGAGAGCGGGTAAATGGAGTTGAAATCAGCCATGATTGAATGGTGGAGTGGACTCGATGGGCCGAATGGCCTTACTTCCGCTCCTATGTCTTATGGTCTTATGGACATCCATCCAAGCACTGGCTAAGGCCCCACTCCCAGTTCCCCCAGCCAAGTATTTCGAGAAACCCAGTGGTAGTGGCCACAGTAAAGACCTGGAACCAGCTTGGGGGCTGGTTTAGCGCAGGGCTAAATAGCTGGCTTTTAAAGCAAACCAAGGCAGGCCAGCAGCACGGTTCAATTCCCGTACCAGCCTCCCCGAACAGGTGCGAAAATGTGGCGACTAGGGGCTTTTCATAGCAACTTCATTTGAAGCCTACTTGTGACACTAAGCGATTTTCATTCATTTCATTCATTCATTTCATTTCTCAGGCACCACCTTAATCTTGGTGCAATGACCACTATGGCCCCCACCTGCAACAACCATGAATTAATCCCGGCGACAATAGATGCCTCCTTTGAGCCTAATGCAGCTAAGGATGGTGCCACAAGTCACGCCTGACCAGAACACACAAGTGGGTTTTTCCCGAAGGTGGAAGACAAATGTGAACTGTGCCAGGTAGGCCCGGCCAACCACACCCACATGCTCTGGGCCTGACCCAAGCTTGTCGGTTACTGGATCACCTTTTTTGAAGCCATGTCCAGGGTTTTGGGTGAGGATGGAGCCATGCCCGATGGTGGCAGTCTTCGGGATGTCAGAGCCTTTGCATCCCTGATCACCTGCTGGAGACTCCTGCTCGGCTGGAGATCAGCAGCACCATACCACACCGCAGACTGGCTGTCTGACTTGGTGGAGTTCCTCAAATTGGAGAAAATAAAATTTGCCATCAGACGATCAGTTACATGGAAGCAATTCACCAGCCTCTTTGAGGACCTGCTCGTGACCAGCAACTAACTGGGGAGGGGAGCTGGAGGGTACCGAACTAGACCGGGGAAAAGAAGGAGAGGGAGAGAAGAGGGGGCGAAAAGGGAGAAGGGGAGCCAACACCCAGAGGGAAGGGAAAAGCAATTACAGAGGGGGCTGAGGGAAGAAAATATCCAGTGATGCTGCCAAGGCCTCAAACACACCCCTGGTATGTTTTAATACCATGGGAAACATGTATATAATTAATACGCCTGTTATTATGGCCGATTCCGAGTTCACTGTTAATATGCCTCATGTTTATGTATATGTTTCCTATGTGTTCTTACCGTTTCTTTTTTGTTATAAATACAATTGAAAATCAAATAAAAAGTAAATTAAAAATAATGTTTTTAAATTATTCAAGTGTTGGCAGAGACGGGCATGAGAAATTCATTATTATTGGAGGAGTTGTGAATGGAACTAAAGATTGGAATTGTTGCTAAACAGTTGTTGCTAAACAGTCCCACTTCTGACCTTTCTTTTTTTTGCCGTTCTGCTTTCTTAGGTTCAGCTGGAAAAAGAGCTAACTGCTATTCAACATGAGCACTTTCCCCAATGAGTTCCAGTAAGATTACAGAGAATAGAGAATTCCGTTTTGCGAAGTACTTTCTGAACCTTATAGTGGGAATGCTCAGTGGCTACCCATTGTGAGGCAGACTAGATAACTCATCATGAACAATGTTGTAAAAGTGGTACAGTAATTCCTCACAAACTTTTGGTTGCATTGCTGAAAATCACAGCTTTAGGTGCAACATTGGACCCCATCAGAATCAATATTACAATTCTAGTTAGGTCCTATAGGACCTTTCTCACCAGAAAAAACAAATATTAAAACATTATAGCATCTGGGACAGCACGGTGGTGTAGTGGCTAGCACTGCTGCCTCACGGCATGGAGGACCCGGATTCGATACCAGTCCCAGGAAAAGTTGTGAAGGGTAGGTTGATTGGCCACGCTAAATAGCCCCTTTTTTTGGAAAAAAATAATTGGGTACTCTAAATTTATATGAAAAAACATTATAGCATCTAAGTTGAAATATTTTAGATTGCTGATTCCTACATTGGTAAATTAAATCACTTTTAAAATAAAATAAGTTTAAAATTGTAATTACCTACTAACAGTTCCTCCAGCTTGTCGTGGATCCTGCTTCTCGAACCTCCCTCCCCCTGATCCCCGGAGGCAACACATCCTATCACTCCTTAAACTTCCAAGTTGTAGGTTTCCCTCCTCTCCAACCTCAGAGATGTGGCCTCTAACCTCTGCCCGACCCCACACCCTGACTCACTCCCTCCTTTACCTGCATTCCCATTTGAAAATCCGGATCCGACCCAAAGCCGGAGCTCCAATGCTGTGGAAGTGCGAGTCTCAGTGGTGTAAATGTGCTGAGCTGGGACTGCTACAATGTACGATTGCTTTTGAAATGCCCCTTCAAATGGGAATAACATCCAGGAGAGGGAAACAGTGAGAGGGTGAATCTGGGGATAGGAGGTGTAGCCATAAGGTGAATCTGGGAGGCTGCATCTCAGTGGACGGAAAGGGGGAGTGGGGGGTAAGGAGGTTACAACTCGGGGAATGAGGAGGGGAGAGGCCACAACTCTGGGAGTGGGGATGGGAGCGGTCACAACTCGGGGAGTGGGGAAGTGAGAGGTCACAACTCAGGGAATGAGGAGGGGAGAGGCCACGACTCTGGGAGTGGGGATGGGAGCGGTCACAACTCGGGGATGTAGGGAAGGGAGAGGTCACAACTCGGGGAATGAGGATGGGAGGGGCCACAACTCTGGGAGCGGGGAAGGTTGAGGTCACAACTCTGGGAGTGTGGACCGGAGAGACCACAACTCTGGGAGTGGGGATGGGAGAGGTCACAAATCTGGGAGTGGGGAAGGGAGAAGCCACAACTTTGTAGTTGGTGAGTTGGGAGAAGCTGCTCCAAAATGGGGGCCATTCAGATCTCGTCGGAAACCACGTTAAGATGAATCTTGCAAAGCTCAGCGAGATTACAGTCTCCACTAACCTATCGATGTTAAAACAAAATATGGCAACATTAAGCAAGGACTTACTGTACAGGCTGGCATATTTGCAGCAATAAAATTTCAAGAAAGATATTGAGTATTCCAATTGTTATTTTCTATTTGTGAAATGTGTATAATTTGTATAATATGTTGGCATAATTCTGTTGTATAAATTCCTTCCTTTCCTCCTATAGTTCAACCAAAAACCTATTGACTAGTGTTGAAACGGAGTTTATAAAGAATCTCCAGCAACAGATTTATTATCTGGAACTTGAAGCCAACTTCCTATATCCTTTCTACACTAAAATTGTTTCATAATTTTGCATGTATACAAAAATAATCTTGTGGTGCTTACATTTACTTATATGCCTCGGAGCTTTAGCTCACGTCTCTGACTTGACTCTCATTCAAGCTGCTTTTATTATGCAAATTTCAGACCATATTTGAAATAGAACCCATCTACAAATATATAAAACAAAAAGAGAGTAGCCAAGGTAAACATTGGTCCTTTAGAGGATGGGAAAGCAGATTTAATAATGGGAAATGAGGAAATGGCTGAGGCATTGAGCAGGTATTTTGTGTCGGTCTTCACAGTGGAATATACAAATAACATGCCAATAATTGTTGACAATGAGGCTATGACGGGTGAGGACCTAGAAACAATCATTACCACTCAGGAGGTAGTGTTGGGAAGCATAATGGGGCTAAATAGACAAGACACCTGGCCCTGATGGAATGCACCCCAGGGTATTAAAATAGATGGCAGGGGGATTGGCAAATGCGCTTGTGGTAATTTACCAAAATTCTTATGCAGCAGCCTTTTGTGCGGCACCTTGTTGAATGTGAAGACGGACACAAAATACCTGTTCAATGCCTCAGCCATTTCCTCATTTCCCATTATTAAAATCTGCCTTCCCATCCTCTAAAGGAAATCCAGATACACCACATCCACCGGTTCTCCGTTGTCCACCCCATCGTAATTCCACTAGTCAAACATGACCTGCCTTTCATGAACCCATGCTATGTCTGCCCAATGCGACAATTTCTACCCAAATATCTCACTATTTCTTCCTTAATGATAGATTCAAGCATTTTCCCTACTCAGAGGTTAAGATAACCAGCCTATAGTTACCCACCTTTTGTCTACCCCCTTTTAAAAAAAATAGTGGCATCACATTTGTTTTCCAATCTGCCGGAACTGCCCCAGCCCAGCGGGATTTGGTAAATTACTACAAGCGCATTTGCCAATTCCCCTGCCATCTATTTTAATACCCTGGGGTGCAGGGTATATTCCACTGTGAAGTCCGACACAAAATACCTGTTCAATGCCTCATGGTGTTCTGGGTAATGTCTTAGCATGGATAGAGGATTGGCTAACTGACAGAAAGCAGAGGGTGATGAGAGAAGGCTGCTTTAGTGACTAGAAGCCAGTGTCCAGTGGCATACCACAGCAGTCTGTGCTGGTACTATTCTTCTTCATTTATACAAATGATTTTGCTGAATATGTGGGAGGTAGGATCAGTAAGTTTGCAGATGACACAAAGATAAATCATAGATCATAGAATAGAATTTACAGTGCAGAAGGAGGCCATACGGCCTATCGAGTCTGCACCGTCCCTTCGAAAGAGCACCCTACCTAACCCAGTAACCCCACCTAACCTAAGAGCAATTTAGCATGGACAATCCACCTAACCTGCACATCTTTGGACTGTGGGAGAAAACCGGAGCACCCTGAGGAAACCCACGCAAACACTGGGAGAACGTGCAGACTCCGCACAGAAAGTGATCCAAGCCGAGAATCGAACCTGGGACCCTGGACCTGTGAAGCAACTGTGCTAACCACTGTGCTACTGTGTCGCCCGAGGCTATGTGGTTAACAGTGAGGTTGAAAGTCTTGGGTTATATAGACGGGACGGTCAAATGTGTCAGATGGAATTTAATCCTGAAAAGTGTGAAGGAGCAATTTGACTGGGAAATATTCATTGATTGGCACCACACTGGGAAGTCCTAAGGAACAAAGACCTTGGCATGTTTTAAATATATCTCTGAAGGCAGAAGTGCAGGTTAATGGGGTGGTGAAAAAGGCATATGGTACATTTGCCTTTATCAATCGTGGCATAGATTACAAATGCAAGGAAGTCATGTTGGAGCTATATAGAACATTGGTGAGGCCACAGCTGAAGTATTGTATGCAGTTCTGGTCACCACATTATAGGAGGGAATTGATTGTACTGGAGCGGGTGCAGAGGCGTTTCACCAGGATGTTGCCTGGGCTGGAACATTTTAGCTATGAAGAGAGGTTGGATAGGTTTGGTTACAAGGCTGAGGCATTGAACAGGTATTTTGTGTCGGCCTTAGAACATAGAACATTACAGCGCAGTACAGGCCCTTCGGCCCTCAATGTTGCGCCGACCTGTGAAACCACTCTAAAGCCCATCTACACTATTCCCTTATCACCCATATGTCTATCCAATGACCATTTGAATGCCCTTAGTATTGGCGAGTCCACTACTGTTGCAGGCAGGGCATTCCACGCCCTTACTACTCTCTGAGTAAAGAACCTACCTCTGACATCTGTCCTATATCTATCTCCCCTAAGATCACCTTCATGGTGGAAGACACAAATAACATGCCAATATGTGATGGAAAGGAGGCTATGGCAGGTGGGGACCTAGAAATGAGTTCAAGGTGAGGGGTGGGAGGTTCAGGGGGATTTGAGGAAAATCTTTTTTACCCTGAGGATGGTGATGCTCTGGAACGCACTGCCTGGGAGGGTGGTAGAGGCGGGTTGCCTCATATCATATAAAAGGTACCCGGATGAGCACTTGGCATGTCTTTAACATTCGAGGCTATGGGCTAAGTGCTGGCAAATGGGATTAGGATTGGCAGATCAGGTATCTTGACTCGATGGACCAAAGGGCCTTTTTTGCACTGTATTAATCTATGATTCTGTGAAAGAGCGGGGATAAATGGGTGTTTTTTTAGTTGACGATCAATGGCTGGTGGTGTGCCTCGTTGATCAGTGTTGGGTCCGTAATTGTTTACAATTTACATAGATGATCTGGATTTGGGGACCAAATGTACCGTGTCAGAGTTTGCAAATTACACTAAGATGAGTTGTGGAGCCAAGTGTGCCGAGGACACTGAACATCTGCAGAGGGATTTGGATAATTTAAGTGAGTGGGCAAGGGTCTGGCAGATGGAGTACAATGTTGGTAAATGTGAGGTCATCCATTTTGGTAGAAATAACAGCAAAATGGACGATTATTTAAATGGGTGTCCTTGTGCACGAATCACAAAAGGTTGGTTTGCAGGTGCAGCAAATAATAGGGCAAACAGCCCTATTCCCGTAACAGCCTCCCCGAACAGGCGCCGGAAATGTGGCGACTAGGGGCTTTTCACAGTAACTTCATTTGAAGCCTACTTGTGACAATAAGCGATTTTCATTTCATTTCATTTTCATTTTCATTTTAATTTCATTTTCAAATGCAATTTTGTACTTCACTGCTAGAGGGATGGAGTTTAAAAGCAGGGAGGTTATGTTGCAGCTGAATAGGGTGTTGCTGAGGCCCTACCTGGAGTACTGTGTACAGTGTTGGTCTCCTTACTTGAGAAAGGATGTACTGGCACTGGAGGTTGTGCAGAGGAGATTCACTAGGTTGATTCCGGAGTTGAGAGGATTAGCATATGAGGAGAGACTAAGCAGACTAGGACTATACTCATTGGAATTTAGAAGAATCAAAGAATTTAAAGAGCAGGAGGCCATTTGGCCCATCAAGTCTGAACTGACCCACTGAAAGAGCACCCTTCTTATGTCCACGCCTCCACCCTACCCCCATATCCCAGTAACCCCGGTTAACCTTTTGGACACTAATTTAGCATGGCCAATCCACCTAATCTGCACATCTTTGGACTGTGGGAGATAACCGGAGCACCGGAGGAAACCCATGCAGACACGGGGAGGAAGTGCAGACTCCACATGACCGTCACCTGAGGCCGGAATTGAACCCGGGTCCCTGGAGCTGTGAGGCAGCAGTGCTAACCACGTGCTGCGAATGAGGGGGGATCTTACAAAAACATATAAAATTACGAAGGGAATAGATAGGATAGAAACAGGGAGGTTATTTCCACTAGCGGTTGAAACTAGAACTAGGGGGCATAGCCTCAAAGTAAGAGGGAGCAGATTTTGGACTGAGTTGAGGAGGAACATCAAAAGGATCGTGAATCTATGGAATTCGCTGCCTAGTGAAACAGTTGAGGCTACCTCGTTAAATGTTTTTAAGGACATAGAACATACAGTGCAGAAGGAGGCCATTCGGCCCATCGAGTCTGCACCGGCCCACTTAAGCCCTCACTTCCACCCTATCCCCGTAACCCAGTAACCCCTCCTAACCTTTTTGGTCACTAAGGGCAATTTATCATGGCCAATCCACCTAACCTGCACGTCTTTGGACTGTGGGAGGAAACCGGAGCACCCGGGGGAAACCCACACTGACCAGAGGGAGAACATGCAAACTCCACACAGACAGTGACCCAGTGGGGAATCGAACCTGAGACACTGGCGCTGTGAAGCCACAGTGCTCTCCACTTGTGCTACTTGTGCTTTCAGGCAAAGATAGATACATTTTTGAATAGTAAAGGATAATGAGACGCTGGGAATATTTTATCTGATATTATCAGAAATTTGAAACAATCCAAGGCATCTTTAAAAGGAATCCAATCTCTCAATCAGTGCCCTCGGGTTATTTTTGCTCTTAACCAAAATGTACTCGTGATCAAACAAAAAAATCCACCATACTCCAGCCAAAAGTGGAATTAGAAGCAGAGAGAATGTTACATAAACTACAGGTAACAATTAATGGTTTTTTTCAAAAAATAACTCATTACAATTGCTGCTGGTTCACCCAAAAATCAAATGTGGAGAGTAAAAAGGATAAAACTGACCTCCTCTTCATTAGAAATGCACCTCAACCCCATGCCCACCCCAACTCTAGCTCAGTAACTTTACGCATTCGGAGACATGCTACATTGATCCCAGGGTCTGTGCTAAGTTGGCTGCGGAAGTGGGTGCTATAATTGGTTTAGTAAAGAACTACTGCTTTTTCAAGGTATTGGGGCATTCACTGTCACTCATTCAAAATCCTGAAATTCTCTCCCTAACAGCATTGTGGGTGTACCTACAACCCAGGGGCTGCAGCGGTTCAAGAAGGCAGCCATCCTTCATCTGAGACCACCATCTGAAGGGCAACTAGGGATGGATAATAAATGCTGGCCGAGCCAGCAACACCCACATCTGCAAATGAATAAAATAAAAATGGGCACAGTAAGAAGTCTTACAACACAAGGTTAAAGTCCAACAGGTTTATCACTAGCTTTCGGAGCGCAGCTCCTTCCTCAGGTGAAAGTCATGACTATGAATCTGCCATAACTCTGGTAGAAGTGAGCTGGAAAGTTTGGAAGTCAGTTCCAAACTCATAAATTGTCGATTTCACCTCTAAAACACCAGTGGTGTAGTAAGGGACAGTGTCAGTTCCTCAGAAGCTTACTGAATGACAAAAGTGCCTCCATCTGTGGTTCCAAACTGGAATCATGGCCTCCATCGCCCAAGCAAATAACCCACAACCTCGCGTAATAGTGCAAGGCTGGCAGGAGCGCACACAATCTCTGAGTATGGGTTTTATATATTACAAACCCTCACTGAACACAGAGAGCATGGAGTTCAAGGAAAGATTACCCTTCTCCATGCGCAACTACAACGCTCCTTCTAAACTACACCTTCACCTTTCCAGAATGCAGACCAGTTGGGGGATTACATGAGTCTCCAAATTACATAGCAAAGAATGAACCTGCAGTGCATGTCACGAGATGCTTTGCACAAGCATACTTTCATTGAGGATGAGGCATCACTAATCATAGAATCCCTACAGGACAGAAGGCACATCGGACCTGCACTGACTCTCTGAAAGACCACCCAACCTAGGCCCATTCCCCTGCTCTTTCCCTGTAATCTGCACATCCTTAGGCACGAAGAGATGATATAGCATAGCCAATCCACCTAACCTGCCCATCTTTGGACTGTGGAAAGAAACCGGAGTACCTGGAGGAAACCCACGCAGACATGGGAGAATGTGCAAACTCCAAGCAGACAGTCACCCAAGGCTGGAATTGAACTCGGGTCCCTGGCGCTATGAGACAACAGTACTAACCACTGTGCCACCTGTCAGTAATGAACGTAGAAGGCACACACTGTGCTGAGATAGGGGCACACAACATCGACCAGAACTCTGCATACAGAGGAGACATATACAACAGGAGATGTGGAATGAGTGAAATTCTATTTACACTGGTGAAAAGTATATACATGTGAATACTGGCTCACCATGGAGCTCCTAATGTTTCTAGATCTTCCAAGCCCTGCCACTAATGTCTTGGTGCAACCACCGCAGCCACAACAATGAACAATTAGGGGTCAATTATTGGCTTGTTATCACTGCAAACAGCATTAAAAGTTTGGCGTGAACATCAAGGCAGGGGTGGGAAGCTGGATTTTTAACCTCCATTGCGTAAAGTGGGGGGAGGAAGGAGTGGAGTTACTCTTTGGGGGCTGCCCTTTGCCAATCATGGGGTTGTCCCCCTCACTCTTAGATTGAAACCTTCCTTCCTACTTGCAACACCCCTGCCCCCCTTCCCTACCTGCCCAAACTCTCCCAGCCCAAGACCCTGGACTTCCCTGCTCCAAGGATCCAAAGCCTTTGGGATCCTTTCTTCTCCTGCAGTCCCAGAAGTAGCCACTGACACTCTTTTGGCGCTGCCAGGACTGATGAAGATGCTGGTACATTCCAATGAGGCGAAGTCCCACCCGGTCCTCATTAATCCACTGCGCTTTGTGCCTCAGGGGTGGTTTGGCTCCACACCAACATTGTTTCCGGTCAGGGCATGATGGCATTATTCAGCCCTATATTTCAAAAATACTTCATGAGCTGTGAAAATCTTCAGGCCACATTGGAGTTATGAAAAAAGCTTTTGTAAATACAAGTTGTTACTTTCTTTGTTAGTAAAGTTTGATGATGCAAATATCGGGGAAAAGTACAGAAATGTTTCATTGACCAGCACTGTTCTGTTCCTCAAAGCTTTTATCAATATATTTGTCATTGTTCAGGAAATGCGCTCTCAAGTTGATGGTCTACACTTAGAACTGAAAAGAAAAGAAGCCAATTTAAACATGTTGCAGACAGAAAAAGAGAGACTTGGCAAGCAACTTAAACTCTCAGATGGCAAGTTCTGTGGTTGTCACGTATCGTGCACAAATTATAATTTATTTTTAAAATATGTATAACCTGTCATTAGCATGAGGTTTTATATTTTTGCTTCATATGAAAGTTGATTTGTTTACAATACGAACAGTGCCTTTAATTGAGATTCATCACAAGATGGATCACAGAAATGTTACAAAGCAAAATCTAACTCTGAGCCACATAAGGAGGAGCAGCGGGGTAGAGCACTAGTGAAGGAAAATATACAGTGATGGAGGCCAGGAAGAATGAGAGCAGAAGGAGATGTGAAGCATGACAGCAGAGGAGTCCCAAGATGAGGAGGAGCAGCTGCTGAGCAAGAGTACAGCGAGGTGTTAAGTGTGGTAGCAGAGCAGGTGAGATGAGGAGGAACAGGAGCTGAGAGCAACTCAAACACAGGAATAAATTGGAAGAATTACTCTTGAATCAGTGCCGAGAGGAAGGAGAGGCAGACCCAAGGGAGGGAAAATAGTGATCAAGATTAAGTATTGCGGTAAGGATCTAAGGTAAAGATGTGGAGTAATTAAACCCGATTTAAAAACTGAGGTTTTATATTTCTGTAGGTTTAGATAATAGTAGAATAATTAGAGTTATGGCAGACCCCTGTTAAATATACATCCTGTTCCACATGGGAAATCCAGGATGCTTCGCGTGTCCATGACAACTAAATGCGCAGAAGGTGCAATTAGGTGGAGGATCCTAAGCTCCATGTTTTTAAGCCTCAGCAGCAGCAGACATCACCATGGTGCAACAGCAGGGCTACATGGATAGTACTTTTCAGGAGGTGGTTACCCATAGCTTAAGAGTACACAGAGGGAGAATGTGCAACCACCAGATAGACAAGGAGGACGAACCAAGTAGTGCAAGGGTCAAGTGAGTGTGTCTTACTCTTCAACCGATATTCAGTTCTGAATAATGGTAAGAATGATGATTGCTCTGGGGAATACATCCAGAGCCATGTCCACAGCACCATAAATGGCTCAGCTGTCCAGCATTTGCTGCATTTGGACTTGGACTGCTTCATTATCTGAGGAGTCGCAGATGATGCAGTCATCTGCAAACATCACCACTTCTGATGATGGAAGGGAGATCTGGAAGGGCTGGATATTATGCTGCTCTGCCAGCAAGTTTGAAGGCAGGGAGGAAGTCTTGTTAAATCCAGCAGGCAGTCTCACCACTTCTTACCAAAATGTCCTTGCCCCCATCACAATTATACAAGCAGAGGTGTGGCATTGTGTTTCCCAACTGTCAATGAGCTAATTCAGGCCCTTAAAACAGGTAAGGCAATATTTGAGCAAATAGCCAAAAACCTAACCAAAGAGGTCTGGTTCAGGAGCATCTTAGGAAACAAAATTAAAGAGGTTTAGGAAGGGAATTCTGGAACTCGGGGCCTAACTGAAAACAAGGTCACCAAATGGTGGAGCAATTAAAATTGCAGATTCTCCAGAATTAGGCGAGCACAGATATTTTGTTGGGTTGTGGGTCTGGAAGAGCTCGAAGACAGATGACATGCTAGAAAGTTCATTAAATGGCCCAGAAAGGTTGACATGAGAAACACAAAAGAGACAATCACAGTACTGGAAAAATACAGCAGGACCCCAAACAGTCAGAAGGAGATAGAAAAACAAATGCATAGGCATGTTCTGTGAAATGCTGAAACTATATAGGGCTTAATAATGTTAGGGGATTTCAGCTACCCAAATATTAACTGGGATAAAATCAGTGTGAAAGGTACAGAGGGTACAGTTCTTCAAATACATTCAGGAGAACATTTTTTAACCAGTATAGGAAACCCAAAAAGGGAAGGGAACGTTTGCGCTTAGCTTTAGGGAATGAAAGGGTGGAAAGGTATTCGTGGGAGATCATTTTGTTGGTAGTAATAATAATTCGGTTAGTTTTAACCTCACAGAAAAAGATATAGACAGACAAGGGTAAAAGTTCTAAAATAAAAACAAAATGCTTAAAAAATTCTGGAGGTCTGGCAGCAGTTGTGGGGAAAGAAACAAAGTTAACGTTTCAAGTTCTCGTCTACAGAAGTGTTTATCCAGCATTTTTTGGTTTGATTGCAGATTTCCAGCATCCACAATAATTTTCTTTCAGTAAAAGTTCTAAATTGGGGAAAAGCCCAGTTTACTAAGCTGAATTGTGATTTTGTAAAAGTAAGCTGGAAACAGCGATTTGAGAGTAAATTAATGTCAGAGTAGCGGGAGGGCATTCAAAAAGTGGGTAAAGAGGGTTAAGAACTCTGGGGTGGGATTCTGCGAAAACCGGCGGGGCGGGCAACTCCAGCACGAAGGAGTGGCGTGAACCACTCCGGCGTTGGGCCGCCCCAAAGGTGCGGAATCCTCCGTACCTTCAGTGGCTAGGCCGGCGGTGGAGTGGTTTGTGCCTAGCCGGCGCGGAAGGGGCTTGGCGCCATGCAAACCGGCGCCGAAGGGCTTCCGCCAGCCGGTGCGAGTTGGCGCATGCGCGGGAACGCCAGCGTGTGCTGGCGTCATCCCAGCGCATGCGCTGGGGGGGTTCATCCCCGCATCGGCCATCGCAGACTATTACAGTGACTGACGCGGAGGAATACAGTGCCCCCACGGCACAGGCCCGCCCGCGGATCGGTGGGCCCCAATCGCAGGCCAGGCTACCGTGGGGGCACCCCGGAGGCCGCCCGCGCAGCCAGGTCCCGCCGACAAATACCAGTTGTAATTTATGCCGGCGGGATTGGACGAAAACGGGCGGCCACTCGGCCCATCGCGGGCCGGAGAATCACCGGGGCGGCCGCTGACCAGCGCGGCGCGATTCCCACCCCTGGCGCCAGAGAATTCGGCAGCCAGCGGGGGCAGGATTCACGCCGCCCCCCAGCGATTCTCCGACCAGGCGGAGGGTCGGAGAATCCCGCCCCTGAATTCTCGCAATGGAAATCTCAAACCCCCTAAAGTCAAAGAGCATAAAGGGTAGAAAACTGCAAAACAAAAGAAAGCTAATGTCAGATACTCAGAGCTCAGTACTCAGGAAATCCGAAAGGACTATAGAAAGTGTTGTGAAAAGTGTTGCGAAAGCAAAGAGAGGGCAGGAAAAAACATTGGCAAGTAAAATTAAGG
This sequence comes from Scyliorhinus torazame, assembly GCF_047496885.1. Taxonomy (NCBI): domain Eukaryota; kingdom Metazoa; phylum Chordata; class Chondrichthyes; order Carcharhiniformes; family Scyliorhinidae; genus Scyliorhinus; species Scyliorhinus torazame. Next base: position 215,140,960 of record NC_092710.1, on the reverse strand, counting down.
AAACTGAAAAGGTAAGCAGTTTGTGGAGGCGCATGATTAATGATTCTTAATGAATACTTTTATCTGTCTTCACGGAAGAAGTGGACGGTATAGATGTTTTTTTAATTTCAATTATAGCATACAAAATGGTCAAACAAATGTATCCAAGTTTTATAAAAATATCCCCACAACCCAGCCCCATCTGTATTTACCCAGAACCCTCCCCCTCCCCACCCCCTCCTTACCACCGCCACCTCAATCGCTTTCGCCAGGTCATCAGAGACCGCTTGTCTCGGTTTCTTGAGCTCATGTGTAAGGAATTCCACCAGCCTCTCAGTTATCCACTGAGACAGCAACGACGACACAGGGGCCTCCGCCATTTTCGCCCCTCCTGCGACACGAGGGCTTTTCAAGTCCGACGAGGACCCCTTATTCAATTCGTTCCTCGTTAGATAACCTCCAGACATCACACGCCAGAAGAGGGAAAAAAACTTTCAAATTACACCACTTTTCTCTCCAAACAACACCCATTAAACAGGCAAGAAGGGTCAAAAACTGAATCCCCAAGCAGGTGCCACCTTATGTGTGACCGTTCACCTCATGGCCACCACCAGAAGTCAATGATATAGGTGTTGTAGTTAAACATAGTGAGGGAGGAAATAATAAGCGTTTAAAAAAATAAAATGTATCCGAGACTGCTAAGCGAAGCAAAGGAGGAAATAGTGGAAGCTCTAACCATCATTTTCCAATCCTCCCAGGCTACAGGCGTGGTTCCTGAGAACTGGAGAACTACTCATAGAACTTTGAACAATACAGCACAGTACAGACCGTTCGGCCCATGATGTTGTGCCGACCACTGATCCTAATCTAAGATCACCTAACCTACACCCCTTCAATTTACTGCTGTCCATGTGTCTGTCCAAGAGTCGCTTAAATGTCCCTAATGATTCTCACTCCACCACCCCAGCTGGCAGTGCATTCAATGCACCCACCATTCTCTGTGTAAAGAACCTGGGCAAGATTCTCTGACCCTCGCCGGGGGCTGGCGTGAATCCCGTCCCCGCCAGTTGCCGAATTCTCCACCACCGGATATTCGGCGGGGCCGGGAATCGTGCCGCGCCGGTTGGCGGGCCCCCCCCCCTGCGATTCTCCGGCCCGGATGGGCCGAAGTCCCGCCGCTAAAATGCCTGTCCCTCCGGCGTAGATTAAACCACCTACCTTACCGGCAGGACAAGGCGGCGCGGGCGGGCTCCGGGGTCCTGGGGGGTCGCGGGGTGATCTGGCCCCGGGGGGTGCCCCCACGGTGGCCTGGCCTGTGAGCGGGGCCCACCAATCCGCGGGCGGGCCTGTGCCGTGGGGGCACTCTTTCCCTTCCGCCTTCGCCACGGTCTCCGCCATGGCGGAGGCGGAAGAGACTCCCTCCACTGCGCATGCGCGGGAATGCCGTCAGCGGCCTCTGACGCTCCCGCGCATGTGCCGCCCGGAGATGTCATTTCCGCGCCAGCTGGCGGGGCACCAAAGGCCTTTTCCGCCAGCTGGCGGGGCAGAAATTCCAGTGTGGGCCTAACCCCTTAAGGCTGGGGCTCGGCCCCCAAAGATGCGGAGCATTCCGCACCTTTGGGGCGGCGCGATGTCCGCCGACTGGCGCCCAAAACGGTGCAAATCAGTCAGGCATCGCGCCGTTTCCGGAGATTTGCGCCCCCTATCTCTGATATCTCCCCTATACTTTTCTCCAATCATCTTAAAATTATGTCCCCTCGTGACAGCCATTTCCGCCCTGGAGAAAAGTCTCTGGCTATCCACTCTATCCATTCCTTTCATCACCTTGTACACCTCTATCAAGTCATCTCTCTTCCTTCTTCGCTCCAGTGCGAAAGGCCCTAGCTCCCTCAACCTTTCTTCATAAGCCATGCCCTCCAGTCCAGGCAGCATCCTGGTAAATCTCCTCTGCACCCTCTCCAAAGCATCCACATCCTTCCTATAATGAGGCGACCAGGACTGGACACAATATTCCAAGTGTGGTCTAACCTGGGTATTACAAAGCTGCAGCAAAACCTCGCAGCTCTTAAACTCAATCCCCCTGTTAATGAAAACCAACACACCATATGCCTTCTTAACAACCCTATCAACCTGGGTGGCAACTTTGAGGGATCTATGTACGTGGACCCCAAGATCCCTCTGTTCCTCCACACTTCCAGAATCCTGCCTTTAACCCTGTATTCAGCATTCAAATTTGACCTTCCAAAATGAATCACTTCACATTTCTCTAGGTTGTACTCCATCTGCCACTTCTCAGCCCAGTCTGCATCTAATGTACTTTTGTTTAAAAAGGGAGAAAGGGATAGACTTGAGTAATTACAAGCCAATCAGCCTAACCTTGGTGATGATCTTTCATGATCTTATTAAAGGGCAGAGCAGGTTCGAAGGGCTGACTGCCCTACTCCTGGTCCTTGTTCATATGCTCATTGACAATGGTGTCAAATCAACATGGGTGAGTGCTATGTTGCATGTGATAAGTGGGAATCCCTCATCTTTCCACCACCAACGGCCATGTATATCGAGACTCTGCTTCTCTCCAGTGCATTGTGCTGCTCGGCAGTCTGCAGAATGCTTCCCCCATCCTGCCACACCCAGTTCCCTTGCCTCTCCCAAGTGAATTGCTTTCCCCTCTGTAAGAAGAGTTAAGAGTCTGAGAAATATTTTGAGAGTTTGGAAGAACAATATTTGTGGGGGGGGTGAGATTAAAATAAGATGAAGGTGAGTGTGTATCCTGGCTGTTCAGATGGCGATATGATGGAGAGAGATGAATGGGGTGAATCTGTGAGGTATGTTCATCTTAGGAATGCTGTGCAAGAGAAGGCTGAGGAAATCAGAGTGAGGGAGTTGAATGTGGTATGTCACTCATCCTGATGAAGTAATTGAACCTCTTCGTATCTACGAGTGAGGGACCACGCTCCTTCTCACCTTCTCAGCCACTTCTGAGCTTAGCTTCAGAGGCAGCGCTGGTCCTCTCATTCACTCAAAACAACATTTCTCTGTGGTTGCTGATAACTAACAACTTGATCCATTGGCAGGCCTGTTGCTATCTCTCTGTTAGCAATTGTAGAATATTTGTATTCTCTCCCTACACCAGAACCCCTTTAAATTCTGAGGTTTCAACAGTCAAATGTGGGTTTTAAATATGCCCCAGCCCACCCACTCCAATTGGTCAGGCAATCCGGAATCAGGATGCTATTGCCGTGGTTCAGTTAAAGCACCATGGAAAAAGTTGCTCCATGGATATTCAGGTTACCGAACTACAGCCAGTGTGAGAATATTCGAGCACTAAAACTTAGCCCAGTGGCTTCAGTATTTAGTTACAGGAAATTTCTGCTCACCCACCACTGAATGCCAGAGCAACTGAAAAACCTGAGTCAGTAGAGGCATAATGAGAGGTGGTTGAGCACTGGAGCTGGGTAAAGCACCTGGGAATGTTAAAAACACTATTTAAATGCATGTTGTTGTTTTATGCTGCATAGGGAATCATTTTCATCAGGTTACCCACGTACTTCGAGCTACAATTTCTGATGCATGTCAAACCTGCCTGGCCTTTCCTCCCATAAATGATTTATAAAGGTGTATTAAAATGGTTTTATTTTTATTTCAGGAAGTCCTCATATGAATCAGTGCCTTCAGTAGTATTTCAGAATATAATTTCTTTACAAACTGCAGATTCACATTTGAAGGAAAAGCAGTCTCTTGTGGAAGAGATAGTGCAGCTGAAGAGGATGAAGGAGATCATGGACACGGAGATCTCCCACAAAGAAATGGAATTCCTGCAGAGCAAGCAGGAACTGGAACGACAGCTCGCTAACCTGAAGAGCAATGAGCATAAAGTTACCATTATAAAGCAACAGGTAAGTTCAGCAGAACCATCAGTTGTTGTCTATGTTTAGTAAAGTTCAGTAATTAAGTGGTGAGGTATTTGAGTACAGCTGAAAGTTCTTCTTTCTGGACAAGCAGTATGCCTGCCTGTTCCAACAGTGAACTGTATAAGTAAACCAAACTGGGCTTTAGCTTTGGGAGTGGCCTTAGGATCTGGGTGCATGGGGCTGGGAAATCAGGATCTATAATCAGAGTGCAGGATAGGCACTTCTTGAGGAGACTCCTATGGTCCAGGAACACCGATTTTTAGATCCCACTTGCGGTTCTAAGATGTAATGACCCTTAAAGGCCTTTCAAAAAAGGGGCCAGGAAATATTTTACTTGTAATTTTGTGGAGCAAGTTCTGCTCCTCCTGTGCCCACAAGAAAACTCCAATCCCTGGCCAGATCGTTTGAAGGAACCCTTGGGATCAATAGTTCCCCAACACCAACTTCCAGCCAGGCAGACCTGGCAGTCGACTAGTCATGTGAACCAGCCTCTCCCCCGCCCTCTTGTAACTTGCTAGTAGGGTATCCATTTGGTACCCTTAGCATTTGTTCACACTCTTCAGCATTGGGGTTGAACAGGCAGTGTGGCTGAAATACAAAATAGACCTTCAGAATTAAGGAAATACAGTAATAGTGCAGTTAATGATTTTAGGCAAGACCTTAAAGGCAGTAAACATTTAATAACTGGAGAACTGGTTAGAGCTACAAAACATCCCACGAGAATGTGCATAAGCAGCTGATTCACAGGTAAAGGGGTCAAGAACAGCTTGCCCCATCTCTCAAGGCTGCTAGACTCCAAACACCCAAATACTACCAGCACTGATGCTGCCAAACTCTGGGGGTAGGAAGTGGCAAATTGAGTAGCTGGAAGCACTTGAGGTACAAACACCAGCCTATACCTGTTGGGTCTGACAGCCTATATAGTTGTATGTAACCCCAAAGTATCTGTTTCCAATGTTTCCAGATCCCAAAACTTCTATCCCAGTGATCTCAGATTCTAATATCATCTCCAATACGCTTGCAACCTTTCTCTAAAGTGTTTCTGGACCCTAGGTGTCTCAAGAGGTGCTTATCCTGCAATGTCTTTGATTACTGGCTGATTCCAATTTCCCTATCCCCATGCTCCCAGATCCTAAGGGCACTCCCAAAACTAATAAATCAGTGTTCCTATGCACACTAACTGGCACCACGTGGTATATGGTCATCTAAAAGTTGCATCTCATTGTACGCAACACTATTGGGCATGAATTAATAAGTTAATACAACATCTGAATTTTAATAAAGGTAGTTTTTAAATTAACGCTGAAAAAAAACTATGCTAATTAATTTTTTTTAAAATTCATTTACGGGATGTGGACTTAACTGGCTTGGCCAACATTTATTGCCCATCCCTAATTGCCCTTGAGAAGGTGGTGGGGAGCTACCTTCTTCAACTGCTGCAATCAGTATGGTGTAAGTACACCCGAGTATTGTTAGGGAGGGAGTTCCATTAACCCAGGGACAGTGAAGGAATGCAGATATATTTCCAAGTCAGGATGGTGAGTGACTTGAAGTGATGGTGCTCTCATGACTCTGCTGCCCTTGTCCATCGCAATGGTAGTGGCCATGGGTTTGGAAGGTATATCTCGGGAGACTTGGTGAATTCCTGCAGTACATCTTGTAGATTGTACACACTGTTCGTCAGTGGTGGAGGGAGTGAATGTTTGTGGAAAGGGTGCCAATCAAACGGACTGCTTTGTCCTGGATGGTGTCTAGCTTCTTGAGTTAACATTACTTGTTTAAATTTTGTTTCCAGATTGAACAAAGGTCTGAGCAAGAGAAGATGATTGAGACACAGCTAGGAGAAAATAGTCTGGAGCTTTTAAAAGTCCAGTCAGCTCACCATGAAATTGAAGAAAAGTACTATTCCATGACAGCTACCATGCAGGATAAAATTACACATCATTTCAGGTACTAGAGTGTAGGAGAACAGGGAAGATGGCAAACTACAAGTTAACCAATCAGTGAAAGGGTTAAAAAATAATGCTTCCTTTTATTGCCATGCTACTAATTTCCATTAGTGCTGACAAGCCACAGTACAAGTAATCCTCACTTAATCACCATCTTAAGACGTTTTATAATCGAGAAAAGGGCCTGGATTCGCCACTTCCAGCCGCCGGAAGCAAGGATTGCAATCGGGGGGAGAATAGCGTGCAATGGAAAAATCGCGATTTGTGCCCAGTGCCGATTCCAATGCCATCTCCGGTCCCCGTCTGGCAGTGTTATCCTGTGCCAATGGGCCCATGCAAAACCGTCATTTGCATGAATTTGAATCTCATCGGCGAGTTGGACACTTCATGCTCCACACCTCCGCAGTGCTCCGCCCCTCATAGATGGAAGTCACATCGGTGTGAATTGGTGCAAGTATTTACAATGGGGCCTGGGTGCATGGCTGTTGAGGGGGAGCGAGAAGCTGAAAAAACTCTGAAAAGCAGTTGAGTTTGCTGGGGAGTGATGCCCCAGCAGTGGGGAGTAGCGGGGGAATGACTTTGTGCCAAGTCCGGGATCGGGGTGGCCTGGCTCAGACTGTCATTGCTGCAGTATGTGATTAAAATTCACCCCTTTGGTGCTACTTGCAGGCTCCTGGCTGTTCACATTGCTGACTGCTCATTGTGTCCTGTAAATGCTCAGAGAGCTGCCCCTCTGGAAGCCCTTATGCCCAACGGTATCATCAAGGGGATAGGCGTGGCCATGCTGAATCAGTGGCAACAGTTGCTTCACTCCCCCATACACTCCTCAGAAGTGCTGCCCCACTGCAGAGGAAACAAGTGATTAGCAGACTTTGGAACCCCCCTGGTTCTGTGCTCCTCTCAGGGCAGAGGCCTTACCAGTGATCCCCATTCCTCAGGATCACCAGCTCTCTCCTCCTGGTGAGGCTGGCAGCACTGACTGTGCCACCACCTCACAGAACTGTTCAGGAAGGAGGGCTTGAGTTTGCGGCTCACCCTCTTCTCCTCATTGGCATCGAGCAGTGGGTCTACTTCAGATTCCCGACATCTGGGGTGGGGGGGGGGGGTCTTCTCTGAGCCATCATCATAGCTGCAATGAGTGTGCAGTGAGTGGAGCACTTAAAGTCAGTTCCAGCTGTCAGGCTCTTTAGCTCTAAATCTGGCCCCGCTGGGCCCGGAATTGCTTTAAATTCACGTTGGCAGAGTACTGGCCCATTTGCATGTTCTGAATTGCGAAATGAATTGCACCCCCAATGGAAACTCGAATTGCACGCTATTTAGGGCCGGCGGGAACACTTAGGGCTGGATTCTTTGATCGCCGACGTCGAAATGGTGTTCGGCCGGAGAATCTATTTTTGTGCTGGAATCGGGGGGGCGGCACTGTTTTTACGAAGCTCCACCCCATCAAAAACGGCGAACTCGGGTACACCGCACGCCGTTGGGACGGCCTCAGGACATCACCTGAGGCCCTCCACCGATACACCACCAGCAATGGGCCGAGTCCCCGACAGCGTGAGACACGTGTCCTCACAACTTCCATGGACCTCGCGTGGCCGCTGCTGACTGCATCCAGCATCGCCACAGTCGGGAAGGGGTGGGGGAGCCATTCCGCTGGCGGGGGGACTTCAGTGGAGGCTGGAGGGACTGGTGGGGGGTGGTCTGGAGGTGACGAGGGCGGTTGCAGGGCGGCAGTTTTTGGCAGGCCGTGTCCGCGCGTGGCTGGCGCCATGTTGTACGGCACGGCCGCCGCAGGCCGCTGCCGTGTGCATGCACGGCCACAGATCCGGCCATTCTGCGGCCGTATCCGCAGGTAAAGCCTACATGGTGGGGCTGCTAGCCCCCCACCGGGCGGAGGATCGGTGCGTGGCGGTGCAGACTTTTTGGTCATAAGACCAGATGGATCCTGCGGACATAGCCGCAGAATCGGAGAATCCAACCCTCAGTCTCCCAAACGGAGAATACAACCCAAGAACCTTTGGTGCAAGAGGCTTTATTATACACATTAACACTCCTAGCATAAACAACTTGCATCAGGAGCACATACAGGACCTAATTTATGGCACAAAAATAACCACCAAGTCCATTTGTCATACAGGCTTTCATCCTTTGATGTGCAGGCAACGCTAAGCCATAAGAAAAAAAGTGCCAAAGCCCAGTAGCAGCTCGGATTGCTCCTCCTCACTTGTGCAGTGCTTACCAGGTGCCTCCCTCCTAACCCTGTTTTTCTGGTGCCTTGAGGCAGCTGTACCTGAGCTTGCTTCTGTATGCTCATGTAATGTCCCAATATCTTGTACATTCCTGGTGACGGGTATTAAGGCCTCTACACAAAGAGAAAGGAAACTATGTTCTGGAGACTCATGCCTTGTTTAAATTTTCATTTTCATCAACTGGGTGGTGAAAATCCATAATCTAGAGTGAAACGGGCAGATTCTATCAAGCATGTGTGATCTTTCTATCAGACTACCCGCCAGATGATGAAAATGTAAACCTTCTCAGATATTAAGGACACTGAGTGCCCCCCCCCCCCCCCCCCCCCCCGGGCCAAGCTGCTGCTGCTGCTGAATAGTTGAACCTATTTGTTAATCATTAATTGGGGGGTGTTTTCAGCTGCAAAACCTACATTTTTGAGTAAGGTTTTGGTCATCTGTCCTAATATCATCTTGAGTGGCTCAGTGTTAAATTTTGTTTGATAATGCTCCTAAACTGCTGTTGCTTAACTGAAAACCAATATAGCTCAGTGAGCTCAAGCCTGTTTCGCTCAATTGGCTAGACAGCTGGTTTGTGATGCAGAGCGAGACCAGCAGCACAGGTCCAATTCCTGAACTGGCTGAGGTTATTCATGAATGCCCCGCCTTTCAACCTTGTCTCTCATCTGAGGTGATCCTCAGGTTAAATCACCACCAGTCAGCTCACCGCCTCAAAGTGGAAAGCAGTCTCTGGTCTATGGTCATTTGGGACGATGGCAACTTTATCTTTACCCTCATGGGATTCCAGGCTATATATGTGAAACACATTTCTGTTGGTAATTAGATTCTATTCAGATGAAAAATGGCTGATAGGATATGTGAAATAAATTTAATTTGCGGTGCAAAAGTAAACTTAAAAGAAAACAGAACTATGTGGAATTAAGAAAGTAGGAATGAGGAAATTATATTAATCATACCTATTCAGTGAAGATGCATATCAACTAAAATTCACAAAGGCACTAATTCATATCTGCACAGATGACATAATTTGGCATGCCAATTTTATTTTATTTTTAAAAATAAATTTAGAGTACCCAATTCTTTTTTCCATTAAGGGGCGATTTAGCGTGGCCAATTGACCTACCCTGCACATCTTTTTGGGTTGTGGGGTTGAGACTCACGCAGACATGGGGAGAATGTGCAAACTCCACATGGACATTGACCCTGCATGCCAATTGTAATAGGGAAGTATTTGTGATGGCTTTGAGATCTGAAGGATTTAAAAACTTTGAATTAGATCTTTCAATATTCAAAGGAGCAAATACTAAATATCAGGTAGGAAATGCCAACCAGTGTATGAAGAGAAAAAGGCACTTGGTGCCAGAACCTTCTTGGCAAGTTAATAAATTGTAAGAAGCTGATGTGTAGCATTTTCCTATTGGTAATTAGATTCCATTCAGATGAAAAATATTATTGTAATAACATTCAAATGTATTATTACACAAAAAAATAGTTTATGGATTCACAGTGGGTCTGGATTAAATGAAGCATTTTTCCTTGTAGGGACATGTTACATGCATGCAAATTGAAATGTCACAATCTATAAATCAAACTTCCCAGGGCATTAATGTATTACTGAATTATTTACAGTCAATGTAGCTAACAGAGAATATCACGTGAATGGTTTAAGATTTAACATCTTTCAGTGAGTGGGTGTTTGCTTTCACCAAGAAAAACAGTTCCATAGCACAGTATATTCTTCCTTGTTGCTCTCAATGTCATATAGATCGCTGCCCCATCTTTGATGTGCTTAACCTCCAAACATGAGTTATGTGCTCTAAATATGATATTAAGTTGTACTTGTTTTGTGTTCAAAGACATCAGTGCTTTCTAGTGTCTTACTTAGTGTGAGATCTTTATTCAACTGATGTAAAATGTTTGCTTATAGAGAGTCCCTCATGGCAGAGGTCACATGACTGTCGCAAGCCAGATAGGACATAAGGCATTTCAAAACCCAAACATCCCACTTTTCATAATGAACAATAAGACACAAATATCCCCCATTCCTAATAAACAAAAGACAAAAGTTCATGTGTAACTGTGAGTTACCCATGATATACCCACTCTTCTCATGCATTAACAACTGTTTATTCTACTGGTCCATAAGGCATAGGTGCAGAATTAGGCCATTCAGCCCATCGAGTCTGCTCCGCCATTCAATCATGGCTGATATGTTTCTCATCCCCATTCTCCTGCCTTCTCCCCATAACCCCTGATCCCCCTTTTTCAAGAACCTATCTATCTCTGTCTTGAAGACACTCAGTGACTTGGACCCCACAGCCTTCTGCGGTAATGAATTCTACAGATTCACCACCCTCTGGCTGAAGAAATTCCACCTCATCTCGGTTTTAAAGGATCGCCCCTTCATTCTGAGGCTGTGCCCTGGGGTTCTAGTTTCTCGTACTAGTGGAAACATCCTCACCATGTTCACTCTATCTAGGCCTCTTTGTATTCTGTAAGTCATTCTCTGAAGCTGTTCATCTGGGTGATGAGTGATGTTTCCGTGGCATTTATTGCCATGGTGTCTGTTTGTTGTCCATTGCTGTTGTTGGGTACCCTCTGGAATTGATGGTAGGTAAAGTTGATGAGATCCCTTCTCCATGAGCTGCCAACTGTGGTAAAGGATCAGCTTTGCTACTTGTTTGTATATGCCTGTGGCTACATTGGAATATTTAGTGTGCACTTTCACTGCATATGATCAACATGACAGTTTCACTATGCATTTTGCAAATTGCCAACTGGAGCCTGACTGACTCTCCAATGTCCACCTCTGGCAATAGTTTGGCTGTCTTGTCAAAATGAAATTTTTCTTTCTGCTGCTTCACCTTTATTTTTTCGCTCACACCTATTACTACTTCTAGATTCAGGAACTTTTATAGAACCATAGAATTTACATTGCAGAAGAAGGCCATTCGGCCCATCGAGTCTGCACTGGCCCTTGGAAAGAGCACCCTACCCAAGCCCACATCTCCACCCTATTCCCATAACCCAGTAACCCCACCCAACGTTACTGGACACTAAGGGCAATTTATCATGTCCAATCCACATAACCTGCACATCTTTGGACTGTGGGGGAAACGGGAGCACCCGGACGAAACCCACACAGACACGGGGAGAACCCGAGAATTGAACCTCCGACCTGGAGCTGTGAAGCAACTGTGATAACCACTGTGCTATTTGAACAGTAGTTTGTGTGCAATGTGACATTAGTCTTTTGACTGGACTACTTTCCATGTCCTCAGTCGGTGTGTTTCTCCACTCCAGGATTATATTGTATACATCTCTGCTAGGTTTGCTCGATTTTTAGATGATTCCTTTGGCGATTTTCACTGTTGCCTCAGCCTTTAGGGTGGAGATTGTTGAGTTTCCTCACCCGTTGTGAAGTGGCTGAATTCTTCACTCGTAAACTAAGGGCCATTGTCACTTATCATATTGTCTGGAAAGCCATAATGACTAAAGTCTGCTTTCATGCTAACTACTATTTCTCTTGTCGTTGTTGAAGTCAGCTGTTCTAATTGTCAATAGTCAGAACAGTCGTCTACATGACAAGATAATCAATTCCTGCAAGTGAAGAGGCCTAATCCCAGCTTCATCTATAGTCTGTCTGGGATGCCATGTGTTGTCAATTGCTCTCTAGCTTATTTAGCTTGGTACATGTTACAAGCAGCGCACTGACCAATGTGCTATGTAATTTCATTGCTCATGTTTGGCCAGTAGAATACTTTCTCTTTCCTTTCTCAGACTCAATTCCTCTGATGGCTAGTATTGGATGCACTTCAACATCTCTCCTCTCATCTCCTTAGGGATGATGACTTTATTTATTTTGTACAATATGCTATCTTGGGCTGTCAATTCACCTCCTGCCCGAATTACTCTTGTGACCACAGGTGTGACCTTGATGCTCTCAGGCCATCCTTTCATTTCTATTTCTTGTAGAACATGGAGAATTTCATCTTGTTGTGTAGCTCGCTTGATTTGAGCAAGGCACTAGTCTGCCAGATACAATGGCCAGGATCTCCCCCACCCCAGCAACGGACTTTCCGGCAATGGAGGAGTTCACCATTGGCCGCTGGTGGGATTTTCCAGTCCTACCAAAGTCAATGGCCATTTGCATTGTTTGCCAACCACGCTGCTGGGGAGTCCGCCATAGTCGTTCACATTCTGGTCCCACCAGGAAGGGCTGGGAAAACTGTTGAATTGATGACTTCCAGATCATGTCGCGCTGCAGCTTCACATTGAATCTGGAAGTCTTCACATTCTGTTGCAGCACCTTCAACTTGCTTCATGGGGAGCATTGCTTTTGACACCGATGTACATCTCTTTCCCTTGCTTATATGTCAAGTCCAGATTATGGGTGCGATCTTCCCAAAAGGGAACAAAGTTCCCTAGCGAGCGCGTTTAGCCGCATGTTTTCTGGCACTCACAGTGCCGAGAAACACGAGGCTATTCAACGCTATTCGTGTGGAATAATGTGACTAAACAGGAAACGCAGGGCTGAGGCCGCACATAGCCATAACTTTCAAAAGGGATTTGAAAAGGAAAATAAAGTGTGTGGTTATGGGGATAGAGCAGGGGAATAAGACTAATTGGATAGTTCTTTCAGAGAACCACCACATACCACCAAATGAAAAGTCCACCTGAAACCCAGCTGGCATGCAGCGATATAGCGAGAAGTTTTAACTGAGTCAGAGTAGAACTTCTGCTGGCATCTGGGAGGAGGTCCCGCCTCGACAGCTGCCAGCAAATCTAATTGGCCAGCAGCTCTAATTCCAGTAGCATCCGAATAGAGTAGTGGCCACTGCTGAGTACAGTATTCCCTCAGGAATAAGTGTCATAGATCCTGGTAAGTGCTGGGATTTTGGATGGGCCTGCCTCACAAACTCTGCCGAGGGGAGAGTGTGTTTTAGAGGGCGTGAGGAGGCTTATGGGGAGGGAAAATGATCTTGAGGAGGTTGTGTGAGTGTGGACTCCAGTGGCACAGGAACTCTGAAAGGAAGTTTCTCCCCCCCCACTTCCTGCCCGAGAACTACCTGCAAGGTGAAAGTCTCCGGGCTGCCCATCTTGCTTCTGCCATTCCCTGCCACATGCTTTATAGCAGCAGAGGCAGAATGAGGCTCTTATGTGACCATTAACTGGCGACTTAAGTGCCTCCACAGACCCACGGGCAGATGGGCTACCTGTTGCCTTATCCGCCTCCAGTAATATGTGAGACAGGTCGGGGGGTGCAGTAAAGCTGCCGGCAGGTCACGCATTTTATTTTACCAGTCCTCCCCTGCCTTCAAATATGCTGGTGGGGGCCATAAAATCCAGCCTTTGCTCCATCTGGTAGATTTTGCTACATGTATTAAACACTAGAATGTAGTGTGTTTTGCAGAGTGCCACAGTGGAGTCAGCGTAACATATTTAACTTAGACCAGCACCTTGGGTTGGTTTCAGCAGACACCACTGTTGGAGTCGATTCTGTTTTGTCAGCACTGGACCAGGTACTTTATGTTGTATCATTTTCACCATCCCATAGATTTTGAAATATTATACATGCTTATGATTTACAAAGAGAAAGAATCATGACCTACAAGTGCCCACTGGGATATGGGAAGAGAATGTTCTCTATTCACTGTGTTGGTTGTCATGATATGCGGACACACACATAATGATATGCAGACAAGCAGCTAATGGACACAGAGAACAGGACATGACCAATAAGCAGGCAGGACACTCAGGGGTGGGATCTGACTATAAAAGACACGAGGCACTCACACTCCGCCTCTTTCCACTGATGAACATCTAGAGAGTCAGTCAAGGGTGTTGTTACAATCTCACACCTCCACCACATGGCTAAGAGCTAGTCTGGTTCAGTCAGGCAGAGTAACCACATTTAAATTAGCAGAGAGTGGAACTCACAGAGAACTGTGCTAACTGTGCTATTAGTTCAATAAATCTGATGGAACTAACCTCAAGGTCTGGGGTCTCTGATCTAAGCTGCATCCAGTTGCAGCCAGTGTTAGACCAGTGTACCTAACACGACATTGGTTATGTCACATTGTTCTGTCAAGTTTGAAACAAATAAAATAAAAATGTTGAATGGAGAGAGATGCAGGAAAACAAAGCTATTGAACATTGTTGCTTGTTTGGGCATGTCATCTACCTCATCAGATGTAAAGGAGGAAGAAGAGCTTTGTTGGATACAGACACAAAAGCTTTCTTAAGTACAGGATGTTCAGAAAAAAACTTTTTAAAAAATCAATAGCTGGACCTCTGCCTCCTCTGCTGCGATGACAGGCAAATAACCCATTCCAGAATATCTGGCAGAAACTCTTTGGTTGCAGGGAGGTCTGTGATACGACTCTGGCAGGCACAGGAAAGACAACTGTCTCAGTGTAGTGTTCCCTCGATAAAGAACTGAGGAGGGGGAAGAATCAAACCTGGTGCCATATACAGTGCGCTCTCTTAATAATTTTTGCTTCGATCATTTCTGTTCCAGTAATGAGCATTTTGAGCTTTCTGGGTGAAATTGTTGTGTCCGCTGAACTGTAGGATATTTGGAAATTAAAGTGAGATAGCCCGTGATCATTTCAATTAAAAGCCTGATCTGACTTCTACCCATTAACCATCCTAGGTATAAACCCACATTCTAATGATGAAAAAAATGCTGTTGCTATCTCATTTAATAATTCCGATGAAAGGGCAGCACGGTGACGTAGTGGTTAGCATTGCTGTCTCACGGGTCCGAGGTTCGATCCCGGTTCTGGGTCACTGTCTGTGCGGAGTTTGCACATTCTCCCTGTGCTTGCGTAGGTTTTGCCCCATAACCCAAAAGATGTGCATGGTAGGTGGATTGGCCACGCTAAATTGCCCCTTCATTGGAAAAAATTAATTGGGTAGTCTTAATTTATTTAAAACAAATAATAATTCAGATGAAGATGGTTTAATGATTATGTAGAATTGTGACCTGAGAGAAATAAGAGAAGGCCTTTAAGGAGCCCTGCTGCACCAACCTAAACTTGGTATTAATGACTACACTTGTCAGAACATTTTTGATTATATGTCACATGATCAGTGCAATATAAGATATTGTACGGTTCTTTCCTCCCCCCTCCCAGAGATGAGATCCGTCAGCTTCACCAACAACTTCGGGAGAAAGAGGTGATGAGAGAGCAGGACCGCTTCCTCAGAAGCAAAATGGCAGATGACTGTGCTGCTATAAACAAGGAGAATGTTGTGTTACATTCGCAGACCCTTGAGCTTAACAAGCAATTAGAAAGGGTATGTGGAATTTCACTTTGTGCAATAATTCAGTGTTTGAAACTAGAAGTTGAAGTTTTAGGCCCTGATAATGTTCCCAAAAGTGTTGAGGAAGAACAGGGCAGCTGCCTGGAGACAGCCTCCCAGTGATTGGGGCTAGTGCACCAGTCAGGCTTCGAGGCCCTCCCGTCTGCATGGCTTCGACTGCAGCAACATGTCGCACAGCCTCCTACCCCACAATTGGTGACATGGCTGCTGAGGAAATTATTTTACTTTAACGTTTTAAAAGATTGGAGAGAGGATGCCTCCATCCTGAGACACCCTCCCTCTCACTTCCCTGGAAAGGTAACCTGCTGCTTCTCCAGCACTGGAGAGACTCCTGTTGGCCCTCCAGCTTAGAGGATCCACCCTCTGTCTAATAATTGGCCAGTTTGGAGCAAATTAATATAGGAAGAAACTTGATGCTCTTACAAGTACTGCAAAAGAAAGAAATGCCCTTTAATGTTTTGTGAAACCCCTAAGACCAAGGCATCATTAGGTGCATTCACAATGGTATTCAGCCAAACCTAGAGAAGTTGGGGTAAACATTTTGGTGCAGTGTGATTACAGCTTTGCACCATGATAAATATTGATTTCTTCCAAATGTGAATTTGAGGCACCAAATGAAACATATTGGGCTGGATTTTCCTCCTGGCAATAGGAACCCAGCATCCCGTGAACCTCCATATCCTAACTGCACACCGCAAGGAAGTTCCCCCGAGGCTATTTTTCAGTGGAAGGCCAATTAATGGTCAGAGGAGTGCTCACCATCCAACTAAGGATGACAGCTGGGGTAGGCTGAAGGGTCCCCAGCAATGACATATCAGCAGACTCACCATCAGAGGTGGGAGCTGCTAGCATAGGTAGGATAGAGAGCGGGAAATCGATCTTGAGGCGCCCTCTGATCACTCCTTTAAAATATAAAATTAGAAAGAGGCCACGGTTACCAGGTCATCCACATTGAGGGGGAACCATTCCACAGGGAAGCCTGCGGCCACAGATATGGCCATTGTGGTATGCTGGCAGCAGTCGGGTTGGTTAGAAAGCCTACTGGAGCATTAGCCCCCTTGGTATACTGCCAGGAGGCCAGCTCCTCTCGCTGGTTGTACTTCAGCCACTGCAGGAGGCCATTCTGCTGGCTCGGAAATTCAAATTGGTGCAGTAGAGGGAGCTTAATAGTGGTGCAACTGTGCTGGCAAACCAAAAAATCTGGCCCATTGCTAGCAGCATCCTACCCCAATCCAAAATATGGATTTTTATTTAAATTCTTCTGCCTTCTCTTCTGGAAATAATGATTCATACTACTAATAATAATCTTCATTAGTGTCACAAGTAGGCTTACACTAACACCTCAATGAAGTCACTGTGAAAATCTCCTAGTCGCATCACTAGGGCACCTGTTCGGGTACACTGAGGGAGAATTCAGAATGTACAATTAACCTAACAGCACGTTTTTTGGGATTTGTGGGAGGAAACCAGAGCACCTGAAGGAAACCCACGCAGACACGGGGAGAACGTGCAGACTCCACACAGGCAGTCACCCAAGCCGGAATGGAACCCGGGTCCCTGGCACTGTGAAGCAACTGTGATACCATGCTGTCCAACAATGGAGCTCCATGAATGCCATTAATTTCTAGTTCTTTGCTCAAGTATAAGTGTATGTGTGAGTAAACTATTGTCACAATCAGCTGAGGAGGGGTGAAAGGCTCCCCTCTTTTTCTGTTCCTCGTTTGGCCAAAACATGTGTTTTGTTCAAATTGATGTACTTGCCAATTCAGCGTGTGTTTAACTGTTTAAGTATTGTGATCATAAGAGACAACGGACAGGTTTTCTTGAGTTTTAACAAAGGTAAGTCTATCTCAATGGACTTGTAGTGTGGATGGTACAGTGATGCAAATTTTATAGGAATGGGTTGACCTTTTTTTGATCAATTTGGTAGTACATTCAAAAATGATACTATTTTATAGCAATACATCATGCCAAATCCGAATCATATCCTGTATTTGACACATACACTTTCTACCATGGTGACAACTGACATTCTACCATGATGACAACTTCTGTCTGAAAGAGAGAACCTGGGTGGCATAGTGACACAGTGGTTAGCACTACTGCATATGGCGCTGAGGACCCAGGTTCAATCTCGGCCCCGGGTCACTCTGTGTGGAGTTTACACATTTTCCCCGTGTTTGCATGGGTTTCACCCCGAAAACCCAAAAATGTGTAGGTTAGGTGTATTGGTCACACTAAATTGCCCATTAATTGTAAAAAAAATAATTGGGTACTCTGAATTTTTTTTAAAAAGAGAGAACCTGGGAATTTTATTTACCACCTGTGGTATTGAGGGAGTTTCAAATTATTGTTCTTCCCATCGCCCCTCTCGCACCAATTATCTATTCACCCTGTGCATGCTGACCTACAGTGACTCCAATTAAATGAAAGCTTGATTTTAAAATTCACAAACCACTTCATAGCCTCCCTCCCTCCTCCCCCACCCCCCCTCCGCCCCCAGCCTATGTAACATCCTCCAGCCCTACAACTCTGAGATACCTACACTGTCCTAATTCCGGCTTTTTAAGCAGATTATAATTGCTCCACCATGGTGGCTGTACCTTCAGCTGCCTGGACCCTAAACTCTGCAATTCCCTGCCCATACCCCTCCAGCTGTCTACCTTGCTTTCTTCCTTTATGACGCTCTTTAAAACCCTATCTCTTTGTTCAAGCTTTTGATCATCTGCCCTAAAACCACTTTAATGTGGTCTGGTGTCAGATTTTGCTTTATAATGCCTCTATGACGTGCCTTGGGATATTTATAAATACAGACCTCTTCCTGTATTGCAAATGTTGAGAAATAATAACATACTTCTGATTCTCCTTTTTCTGGTATTTTTGGTGCTACTTGTAAATGCCATTCCTGGGCGATGTGTTGTAGGAGAGGATGCTGAAAGAAGAGACAAATTTTTGTCGAACTTCCAGTGTAGTTCAACTGATCACTGTAAAAGGCCGAGAAGAACAACTGCGGTATGAGGTTAAAAGGCACAAGGAACTCCTGGAAACTGAGAAAAGAAAATTTAAACAACTGATGGAAAAGGTAGTTGGAGTTAATGGGAAAATAAAGCATGCAAAATAGTAACTTGTTCTGCTGGTCACATTCCTTTAAGGACCAATAAACTTACTGGAAGCAGTATATTGCAGCTTAATATTTGCTAAGATGCCCTCGCTTTCAATTTTTTTTTCTCCTCTGGTTCCTTTTTCTTGATTTCTCCATTTAATGCTCTATTCCTCAGAGAGGGTATTTCTCATGAATCTCAATGTGTAACTGGCTAGTTGGTGTACCTGGGCTCCCCAAAGTCACCAATGTCTCCAAATGTTATCTTTTTCCCTGTGATGAGATGCCACATGGCACCTCACCATGTTTACTTAGCTGACATCAATAACTAAGTAGCATAGATTTCCAGGTACAGTGCCAGAGGGAGTTGCATTATGCATGCCAGATTGGTTGGAGGTAAACTACATTCAGAATGCCATGGTTCACCTCATTAACATTAGATTACAAGCAAAACTACAAGTTAAACCTGTTGCATTTTTGACTTCAACAACTTGAACGCATAGAGTGCAAAGAGCATCCAATAAATTTCAGGTGTTCTTCAACTGACAGCAGTCTTAGTAACCTTTTTTAAAATTGTGAGGAGAATGGTTATAAAACTCCAGAGATCTCAATGACACCCGAAGAAGGTGACTTTGTGTCATATTGTGCATAAATCTACACCAGAGCAGAGCATTACCTAACATCAATGTGGGAATTGCATATGATTGCACGGGGCAGGACTATATAAATGAACATCAGAGGGTTTACAACACCAGGTTAAAGCCCAACAGGTTTGTTTCGATGTCACTAGCTTTCGGAGCGCTGCTCCTTCCTCAGGTGAATGAAGAGGTCTGTTCCAGAAACACATATATAGACAAATTCAAAGATGCCAAACAATGCTAGGAATGCGAGCATTAGCAGGTGATTAAATCTTTACAGATCCAGAGATGGGGTAACCCCAGGTTAAAGAGGTGTGAATTGTATCAAGCCAGGACAGTTGGTAGGATTTCGCAGGCCAGATGGTGGGGGATGAATGTAATGTGACATGAATCCCAGGTCCCGGTTGAGGCCACACTCATGTGTGCGGATCTTGGCTATAAGTTTCTGCTCGGCGATTCTGCGTTGTCGTGGTACATTGGCGAGACCATGCAGACGCTGCGACAACGAATGAACGGACATCGCGCAACAATCACCAGGCAGGAATGTTCCCTTCCAGTCGGGGAACACTTCAGCAGTCAAGGGCATTCAGCCTCTGATCTCCGGGTAAGCGTTCTCCAAGGCGGCCTTCAGGACCCGCGACAACGCAGAATCGCCGAGCAGAAACTTATAGCCAAGTTCCGCACACATGAGTGTGGCCTCAACCGGGACCTGGGATTCATGTCACATTACATTCATCCCCCACCATCTGGCCTGTGAAATCCTACCAACTGTCCTGGCTTGATACAATTCACACCTCTTTAACCTGGGGTTACCCCATCTCTGGATCTGTAAAGATTTAATCACCTGCTAATGCTCGCATTCCTAGTATTGTTTGGCATCTTGGAATTTGTCTATATATGTGTTTCTGGAACAGACCTCTTCATTCACCTGAGGAAGGAGCAGCGCTCCGAAAGCTAGTGACATTGAAACAAACCTGTTGGACTTTAACCTGGTGTTGTAAGACTTCGTACTGTGCTCACCCCAGTCCAACGCCGGCATCTCCACATCAGAGGGTTTATTAGAGGATCACAGACGTGACGCAAACTATCGGGAAATTTGAACAGACCAATGTTCCAAACCAAATACACATGAATATTTGAGAAAAAGGCTAGTTTTACTCCATAGTTATACCTAGAGGTTCCAGGAAATTCTGAGTCATACTAATGCTCAGTGTTGTTCTGATTATTCATCTGTTTCAAGATGCTGCAATTATTAATTCCACTCCAAAAATTGATTTAGAAACAGTAATCAAAAGTGAGGAAAACAGCTAACTTTTGCTTTTTAAGGTTGTGTTGAGATAATTAATGAGGAAGTCCTCAACCATTCTGTATCGCAAGTTAAATTGAAAAATGAATACCTGAATGGATGGCTTCATCATGTTGTGCATTTTGAGTAGCAGCAAGTTAGGTTGAGTAAAGCAGAACTTACGCAGCTAAATCTAATTATGTCTTAAACATTTTTCCCGAGATTCTGCTCCTTGAACAAGGGAAGACCTCTGTGGAACTGAATGAGGCCACTGTGCGTAGTCGTGTAGCTGAGACAGAAAACAGATTTGCAAGTGGCGAAGAAGAGAATCTCCAGCTGAAAAAGGACAAAGCACTACTGGTTGACCTTATTGCTGATTTACAGAATCAGGTAATTGATTCTTCAACTAATTATTCACTGTCTGCAGTTATTAAAAACCAAATCAGTCCTGGTTTACATTAAAGAAGCCAATCAGATTGCAAAATAATTTTATAATTTAAATAGCTACTCTCTGCTTTTGTTGCTGTCAACGGGGAAAGGATATCAAAATTAATCTTTAAATTATATGAAGTATGCACTTTCAGTCATAGATTGATTTCCAAAGAAATACAGAATACAAAGATGTCAATTGGCTATAGTACTTGTGCCAATGCCAGTTCTTCAACTGGAAATTATTTTGGGCGCGATCTACCAGCTGCGTCCTGCCAGGATTGGGGCAGGTCGTGGCCGGTAGGCCCCGGCAGAGGCCATCCCGGGATTCCTGACAGCCGTTACACCTCGTGGAATCGAATGAGATCTCACGAGACGTTGCGATCTGGGTCACAATGGGTGGGGCTCAGTCCAGCATGGTTAAGTCAATTTAAGGACCCACTTAGCCGTGCTGACGCTCGATGGAACAGCCACCCAGCATCTATTGGGCTCACCGAGGAGGCCCCCACTGCACTCCTGTATGCTTCACCCGATGCCTGTGTCTATCTATTTACATTGTGTATTTTATGTTTGCCCAATTATGTATTTTCTTTTCATGTACGGAATGATCTGTCTGAGCTGCACGCAGAACAGTACTTTTCACTGTACCTCGGTACACGTGACAATAAACCAATCCAATCCCAGCCAAATACCGATTAGTACTGGACCGCACAAACTGGGACCACGTGTACGGGCACTTGGGGGACTTTCATCGGCAATCGGAGACCCCTGGTGGTTGGCCACTTGCCAGGTAGGCACCCTGGCACCACTGGTGCCAGCCAGCACCTTTGCACTGCCATCTGGGCATCCTGGCAGTGCCATCTAGTTGCCAGCCTGGCACTGCCAGGGGTACTTCCAGAGTGCCAAGTTGGCATTTTGCTCACTCCGGGATCAAGCCCGGGGGTGACCTGCCCATGTGAGGTAGGGTGCGGGCGGGCTTCAGACCAACAGGGGTCGCGTTGGGGGGGGGGGATCAAGAGATCAGGGCACTGTTTAAAAATGGCGTCCCAATCTCTTTCTGCACTGGGGAGCTCTGATTGTCATAGCACCTCGTTGCAGGAAATTACGCTGGGTGCAGCCTCAAGGAGGGGTCGGGGATAATCCCCGCTGGGGCCTGAAATGGCAACAGAGTGCTATTAGATACCGGAGTGGTTCCCAGCCCTTAATCCCGCCCAGAACGGACTCTGATTTTTTTCAGTTAGATGGTGTCCCTTCTATATTTGCTCTTTCTCTGTAATTTTTGACATTATTCCTATCCAACTACTTATCTGATTTCATCTTGAATTTTATTAAAACTTTTGCTTCAGTTGTCACTTATTATTAATTTCCATGTTCTAACAACACGTCAAATTTCTTTAACTAAACATCCTCCTTACTTTTCCGTTGTCATGGAGGCTTTAAAAGGTGTTTCATCAAGTTATCCATGAACAATGTGTGTGTGTGTTCTTACCCAAGGAGTGAGGAATTCAATATAAAATAACCAGCAACAAAGCCTTATTACTTAAAAATGAAACAGTTACTTTATTTCACTCTATTGCTCTGGAAGTTACTTCAGAAAATATAAAATTACAAACACACACAAAGTTCAGTTACAAATGATGACAAAATGGCACTTCAAAAAATTGGACCAGTTACATCCATATTCAGTGCAGGTGTGATATTTTTGAAGTTGAGATTTTTCATTTGTCTGAAGTGAAGTCTTGAAGTTGTAGGATTGTCTCTGCACCTGCGATGGATTCCACTATTGAATTGCCAGAGTTAGCTTAGTAAATGGAATCAGGTAGATGAGGGGCGGAGGTGGAGGAGGAGAGTGGGGGAGTGGGGGGGAGAAAGAGAGAGGAATTGCCCTTTTTTTAACCTGGTTGATTACCGAACTTCAGTGGCTGTACTTGTTGGTCCTTCATTTCCGGTGCTGAAGCTCCTGTCTGCTTCTGTAAATTCGCTCAGCTTCCTGCCCTCTTTAATGCTTTTTGCAGGATGTTTACTGTTATTGTGACCTGTGCAAAATGTCAAGTCATCTTCCAAATAAGGCATCAACACTTCAAACGGCCCTTCTCCCACCTGTGGCTTGTGTCTTGCATTCCTACTCGACACATCAACAAAACTTCATATCCCCTGGACAAGAGCATAGTGAACCATAATTAAATTAAGGATTGCCTTTTGTGCGCTTGGAAGAGGAAGGCAATTCTGAAGTCCACAATTCTGTCTGGAAACGAAGGGCCATTTTGAGAATAGTCCTCAAAGACAGTCCAAGGTTTTTTGTTAATATGACCTTCAGAACAGTATTTTTCTGAACATTTGTCATATCATAACTGCACACCATAACATTATTGATAATCCTTAGTCTCTGCCCTCCTGTTACATATTTCTGAAAGCCTTTCATGATTTGAAAGTCATAGAATCATAGGGTAGAGGGCCAGTGCAGAATCGATGGGCCAAATGGCCACCTTCTGCACTGTAAATTCTATGATTCTATAGAATGCCGCCATTGTCGCACAGCTTCCACAATGGCTTGGGCATCCTTTTCGACAGATGAGTGCCGAATTTTGGAGGCATCGAGGGTGCGGGAAAAGAAAGCCACGGGTCTGCCCGCCTGGCTGAGGGTGGCGGCCAGAGCTACGTCCGATGCATCGCTCTCCACCTTAAAGGGGAGGGTCTCATCGACTGCGTGCATCGTGGCCTTGGCGATGTCTGCCTTGATGTGGTTGAAGGCCTGGCGGGCCTCAGCCATCAGAGGAAAAACTGTGGACTTGATGAGTGGGCGGGCCTTGTCCGCATAATTAGGAACCCACTGGGCGTAATATGAGAAAAACCCCAAGCATCGTTTCAGGGCCTTGGGGCAGTGGGAGAGAGGGAGTTCCAGGAGGGGGCGCATGCGGTCGGGGTCGGGCCATTTTCCACTACGTAGCCAAGGATGGCTAAGTGGTTGGTGCGGAATACGCATTTCTCCTTATTGTAGGTGAGGTTAAGGAGTTTGGCGGTATGGACGAATTTTTGAAGGTTTCCATCGTGGTCCTGCTGATCATGGCTGCACATGGTGACGTTATCTAGGTACGGGAAGGTGGCCCGCAGCACGTACTCGTCAACCATTCGGTCCATCTCTCGCTGGAAGACCGAGACCCCATTGGTGACGCAGAAGGGAACTATAAGGAAATGATAGAAGCGGCCATCTGCTTAGATCGCAGTGTATTGGTGGTCCTCCAGGCGGATGGGGAGCTGGTGGTAGGCGGACTTCAAGTCAACTGTGGAGAAGACTCGCTACTGCGCAATCTGATTGACCATGTCAGATATGCGTGTGAGGGGGTACGCGTCGAGCTGCATGTACCGGTTGATGATCTGACTGTAGTCAATGACCATCCTGTGCTTCTCCCCAGTCTTCACTACCACCACTTGAGCTCTCCAGGGGCTGTTACTGACCTCAATGATCCTGTCCTGTGCACTGTACCGTCTGCTCCTAGTGGTGACGGGCTTACAGTCCGGGGTGAGGTTTGCAAAACGTGAAGGTGAATCGACCTTAAGGGGCGTGAGGCTGCAGACGGTGAGGGGAGGCAGGGGTCCGCCGAATTTCAAAGTAAGGCTTTGGAGGTGGCATTGAAAATCAAGACCTAGTAACAGGGCAGCGCAGAGATGGGGGAGGACGTAGAGCCTGAAGTTGCTGTACTCTACGCCCTGAATGGTGAGGGTTGCAACACAATACCCCCGGATTTGCATGGAATGGGATCCGGAGGCCAGGGAGATTTTCTGGGTGACGGGGCGTACTGGGAGGGAGCAGCGCCTTACCGTAGCAGGGTGGATGAAACTCTCTGTGCTCCCGGAGTCAAAGAGGCAGGTTGTCTCGTGCCCGTTGATCTTTACCGTCGTCATAGCGGTCGCGATTTGCGGGGCCGAGACTGATCAAGGGTGATGGAGGCGAGCTGCGGAAGTTGTTGGGAGGACCGGGGCTGATCGGTGGTAGCGGCGCCATCGGCGGTCCACGAACGGCCAGGTGAACAGGGGTCCTGAACGCGGTCCAAGATGGCGCTGAAGATGGCGGCACCCACGGGGCGCACATGGCAGATGGCATCAAAGATGGCGGCGCCCACGGGCCACACGTCTCTTCTTCTCGCACCCGTTGCAGGTTGCGCTCCGCACCGGGCAGCGCTGCCTGGGATGTTTGTTCTGGCCACAAAAATAACATTTGGGCCCTCTGGAGTTGGCTGGCTGCCGTGCAGCGCACGCTTGCGGTGTACTCAAGTCGGCAGCTGGTGGGCCCATGATGCCCACGAGAGTGCCGCGCGGTCGGGGTGTAGGCCTACAGATTACGGGAGGCCATTTCTAGGGAATTAGCAAGCTGCACAGTCTCTGCAAGATCGTGCGTACCCACTTCCAAAAGCCGCTGGCGAACGTAAGTAGACTTAATGCCCGTGACATAAGCGTCTCTGATTAGTAGTTCGGTGTGTTGTACTGCCAAAACTGCCTGGCAGTCACAGTTCCTACCGAGAATCCGTGGAGCACGCAAGAAATCATCCAGAGTCTCCCCTTGGAGTTGCCGTCTCGCCGCCAGGAGGCGCCTGGCGTACACTTGATTCACAGACTTGATGTACTGTCCCTTTATTAGCGTCATCGCTTCTGTGTAGGTGGGTGCGTCCAGGATGAGGGGAAAAACTTGAGGGCTCACCCGTGAGTAGAGGACCTGGAGTTTCTGTGGGTCCGAGAGTTCTTCAGTGGCTGCTCTGAGGTAGCCTTCAAAGCAGGCTAGCCAGTGTTCGAAGGTGGATGTGGCGTCGGCTGCGCGAGGGCTCAGCTCCAGGCAATCAGGCTTGATTAAGATGTTCATCTTTTAAAATCTTGTGCAATAATTTGATGTACCGTCAATTACCACGAGACGAGAATGGCGAAACAATCGAGGCTTTATTGTACAAGATGTTGTGCCTCCTGCAGCTGGAACCAGAATGGGAGCAGCGCAGGAGAACATACACTTTTATACGTCGCCTGCTGGGAGGAGCCAGCAGGCTGGGATTTACTGTGGTACCTGTAATACAGTGGCAGTACCGTAATACGCATAGTGTGTTACCAGTGGTGTTTACCACAGAAGTCAAAGAGGCAATAGACAGGGGAGGGATTTCCCACATTGACAATTTCATTTGTTGTATCTCCACTCTGCCAACTGATTCTAGACCCTTGGAATACCTTTTGTTCAAGGGCCCACCTGAGTTCCAGGCTGGAGTCATGGTATGGAAGAAGCTGGAAATTGTTTTTATTATTGTTAGTATTTTTTCTAGTTGCCTCTTTGTGCAGATGGAGAGGTAATAATTTTTTCTGACGAGGCTGTCAGCAGTTCCCCAAGAAACCAGTTGGCAGTGCCAGCGTGCCAGTAGCACAGCCAGGCTGGCAGTGCTAGGATGCCCGGATGCCTTTTGTCACTGCCAGGAATCAGGCCGGGGGACCGCTGCCATGTAAAGGGAGGGAGTGAAGGGGATCAAAAATGGTGGGGTTAGGGCTGAAAGGAGGGGAGGGAAGATAGGGGCAGCCAGACAAAATGGCACCCGATCTATGAGGGGCCTTTTGGCTCGCCAGCAGGAAATCCTTCAAAAGTGCAGCTTCAGTGGAGAGAATCTTCCCAAGGCCAAAATACAAAAGGTAATGCGCCGTTGAAGAGCGAGATGTTTAGAGCTGAGAAACACTCCGCTAAATGTGCCATTCAGTGGACTTAACTCAAGTCTGCTGAATCGCGGCCATCATTTCTAAATATTTTGGAATCAATTATTTCCAAAACTGTGATACACAAGCTTTTTTGATAAGTAATCAAAGCTGATAATATTTAAAATTCCTGTAATGTTTAATGCAATATGCCTCCAAAGAACAGACTTCAGGTGGCAACAAGTAGGTCAAGAGCTCTTTTTTGCTTGATTAAGCAATTTATTTCACTTAGCATCAATTATAAAAAAGGTATCTTAAGTGAAAGATCAATGACAATTGAACCAGCATTAGACATAAACAGAGAAGCCTATATTATTTCCCCATTATGATTTGAAAGCTTCAAAGTGCCTGAAAGAACAGAGTAGATTAGGAAATTATTTTTTTTGTCTGTAATAAATACAGTATGAATGCCACTTTCTACCGTCACCACTATAGCAGATACCTATGCAGCTATTAACAAAGCATTTTTGGCACTTATTGAGCAGTGGATCGAAGCTGGAAAAAGAAACATTCCTGCATCCAACAGATATTTAAGTGAAGGCCATTAAAGTACTAGATGTATTTACCATGATGAGACAGCAACAGCAGCTAAGTGCAGATTGAACCTGTTTCACTTAAGGTTCTGTCTCTTCACAGGGGAGATTGAAAGTAAAGCTAAGAGAGCTTCCGATAATTTAGACTCCATAAATTTTCTTTCGTAAGATATATAAGGGATAGGGAAGTAAAATTCAATCCATCTTAGTTTATTTTTCCAGTGCAGAAAAAAAAATCATAGCATTCAATTCTCACCTGCCTCTGGTTCTTACCTAGCTATCGATTTAAACTTTGTGTCTGAACATGTGCATTCACCCTGGAAACCCCCATATTTCACGCCACAAAATACCAAAAACTAATTGCTAAACTGTTCCTGAATCTGAAAAAAAGGTTTCAGAAGTTACTTTGAGTTTTATGCACTTACACTCACAAGAGGTTGGCTTGACCAGGCAACTGCTGCAATCCATTTTGGTATGGCATAGGTACAAAATCTTCAGGGTCAACCTTGTTTCCTGTGATGGATTTCATAGTTTGTAACTCAGGTAGAAATAGCTTGATGCTTAGAAAATTGGAAGGTTCAGTAAGTGCTAAGTAACTAGAACTGTAGCATGATTGTTAGTTATTGAACTAGTATTCTCAGGAATCATAGAATTTACAGTGCAGAAGGAGGCCATTCAGTCCATCGAGTCTGCACCGGTCCTTGGAAAGAGCACCCTACCTTTTTTAAAAAACATATTTTATTACAAACATGTATCAAATCAGGTTACAGCAAGTAAACACCCGGGAAGCATACTTCCCAGCAATCAGCTATACAATTTGTAGAGATTTCCCCCCTTTTTCAACACCCTCTCCCCATTACCCCCCCCCCCCCAACCCCCTGTGACGAATAACTCTTCAAACACTCACAAACGTCCCCCACGTTTTCTCAACTCCCTGTTGAGCCCCTTAACTCATACTTTATCTTCTCTAACCGCAGGAAGTCGTATAGGTCACCCAACCATGCTGCTACCCCCGGTGGCGACGCGGAACGCCACTCCAGCACAATTCGCCACCGTGCAATCAGAGAGGCGAAGGCCACAACATCAGCCATCCTCCTCTCCATGAGCTCCGGCTTCTCTGAAACCCCAAATAACGCCACCAAAGGGTCCGGGTCCATCTCCTCCTCCACTATCCTGGCTAAGACCAGGAACACTCCTGCCCAGAATCTTCCCAATTTTCGCAACCCCAAAACATGATTCGCTGGCCCCCGCCCACACCTATCTCACTCATCTGTTACCCCCTGAAAGAACCCACTCATTCTCGCTCGAATCATATGCACCCTGTGCACTACCTTAAACTGTATCAGGCTCATCATTGCTCAAGAGAAGGTCCCGTTTACCCTTCGCAGTGCCTCACTCCATATTCCCCAATTGATCTCCATTCCCAACTCCGCTTCCCATTTCTCCTTGATCTTCGCCACAGGCTCACCTTCCTGCTTCCCCACACTTTTTATATCCCCAATTTTTCCCTCCCCTTCCACATCCGGAAGCAGCAGTCACTCCAGCAGGGTGTATCCCGGCAACCTAGGGAACCCCTTCCAAACCTTTCGTGCAAAGTTCCTACTCTGAAGATACCTGAACTTACTGCCCCTCAGCAGCTTACCCTCTCCCTTAGCCCTCCAGACTGGCGAACTCTTCCTCCAAATACAAATCCCTCACCTTGACCAGCCTCATTTCCCTCCACCTCCTACATACACGATCCCCCCCCTCCCCCGGCTCAAACCCATGATTCTCGCACAGCGGTGTTAGCATCGACCCCTTCCATCCTAAAATGCCTCCTCAGCTGATTCCATATCTTCACTGTGGACTGCATCACTGGGCTCCCTGAATACCTACTCAGAGCCATTGGCAATGCTGCCATCACCATAGCCCTCAAACTAGACCCTTTACAAGATTCCTACTCCATCCGAACCCACTCTACCCCTTCTCCTTCCCACCACCACCGCACCTTGTCCACATTCGGCGCCCAATAATAATGAAGCACGTTCGGCTACGCCAACCCCTCCCTGCTGCCTCTGCCTCTGTAGCAGGGTCCTCCCCACCCTCGGCACCTTGCCCGCCCATACAAAGTCAGAAATGATTGTGAAGAGCACCCTACCTAAGCCCAAGTTCTACCACAGCAGATGGGAAATGTAAATTCAATTAATTAGATAAAGCTGGAATAAAAAGCGAGTAGTGGTGATGATGAAACTACTAGAGTGTCATTAAACATCAATTTAGTTCAATTACTAACAATAGCAGGTGACTGGAATGGGGTGGGAATCCCGGAATCGGATCCTGCCCACGATTTTTACGCCCACCCGCCTCTGATCCAACATAGAAAAAGGCATGAAAATCTGGCCCTTGATTTATAGTGCTTGATCACTATTAAGGTTGACTATTAAGATTGGAGGGTAAGTTGAAAACCTACCCCATTAATCCAAAGTGTGGGTCTAATACATTTTATGCTTAATGACTTCTATTGTCGACTCGAGTTTACATGTTTAAAATTAACTCCGTCAAATTCTGTAGAGGAATTTTGTTCTTGATCAATTGCATTCATCAAAACTGAAATGTTACAGAATAAGCATTGAAAATTTACATGCTACAGATTTCAATTCTTTCAACACAGCTTTCAAATAAAGAGGAAGAGCTCTCCCAAATCTACTCGGAAATACAATTGTTTGATCAGGACATCACCACTCTGAAATCCCAGAATGCTCTGCAACAGTCCCTCCACTTTGAAAAATGGCAGGAACTCTCGGGAGTGTCTGGCTCTATGATGGAATTAACTGGGCCAATGAGGAGATGCATTAATACCAAGGCTGACTAAGAATTGGGTCAGTGTACAGTATGATTTACAGCAAGATATGGATGAAGTAAATAAACAAAAATCTTTGTATCTTGAAATATATTCATCAGAATTTTTCCTTTGAAAACTAACTTTATTTAGCAATTTATGCCAACCCTGCTTTTTTTGTTTATATAACACCAGTTTAGACAGTCAGAGACTTTTTCCCCGGGTGGAACACACCATTACAAGGGGACATAAATTTAAGGTGAAAGGTGGAAGATATAGGAGGGATATCAGAGGTAGGTTCTTTACCCAGAGAGTAGTGGGGGCATGGAATGCACTGCCTGTGGAAGTAGTTGAGTCGGAAACATTAGGGTCCTTCAAGCAGCTATTGGATAGGTACATGGATGACGGTAAAATGATATAGTGTAGATTTATTTGTTCTTAAGGGCAGCACGGTAGCATTGTGGATAGCACAATTGCTTCACAGCTCCATGGTCCCAGGTTCGATTCCGGCTTGGGTCATTGTCTGTGCGGAGTCTGCACGTCCTCCCCGTGTCTGCGTGGGTTTCCTCCGGGTGCTCCGGTTTCCTCCCACAGTCCAAAGATGTGCGGGTTAGGTGAATTGGCCAATGATAAATTGCCCTTAATGTCCAAATTGCCCTTGGTGTTGGGTGGAGGTGTTGAGGTTGGGTATGGTGCTCTTTCCAAGAGTCGGTGCAGACTCAAAGGGCCGAATGGCCTCCTTCTGCACTGTAAATTCAATGATAATCTATGATTAATCTAGGACAAAGGTTCGGCACAACATCATGGGCCGAAGGGCCTGTTCTGTGCTGTATTTTCTATGTTCTATGTTCTAAACCGTAACAAATAATGTTGCTTTATTTTGCTCCCTTAAGTCCTAGTGATACAGATTTGAGTATATTTGGTGAATAAATGATTTAGCCATTCATTACCAGACCTGACTGGACCACATAAATGCCTATCTGGCCTTCCCCTCCTTTAACAATTAAAATTAACTCAGTCAAATTCTGTATATCCCATTGGGGATGGGGCTGGGGAGTGGGCCTGAGTGGGGTGCATTTTCAGAGGGTCATTTCAGACTTGGTGGGCCGAATGGCAAATATTCAGCCTGGATCCCAGTTGCCAGTGGCGTACCACAGGGATCAGTTCTGGGTCCTCTGCTGTTTGTGATTTTCATTAATGACTTGGATGAGGGAGTTGAAGGGTGGGTCAGTAAATTTGCAGACGATACTAAGATTGGTGGAGTTGTGGATAGTGAGGAGGGCTGTTGTCGGCTGCAAAGAGACATAAATAGGATGCAGAGCTGGGCTGAGAAGTGGCAGATGAGTTTAACCCTGAAAAGTGTGAGGTTGTCCATTTTGGAAGGACAAATATGAATGCGGAATATAGGGTTAACGGTAGAGTTCTTGGCAATGTGGAGGAACAGAGATATCTTGGGGTCTATGTTCATACATCTTTGAAAGTTGCCACTCAAGTGGATAGAGCTGTGAAGAAGGCCTATGATGTGCTAGCGTTCATTAACAGAGGGATTGAATTTAAGAGCCGAGAGGTGATGATGCAGCTGTACAAAACTTTGGTAAGGCCACATTTGGAGTACTGTGTACAGTTCTGGTTGCCTTATTTTAGGAAGGATGTGGAAGCTTTGGAAAAGGTGCAAAGGAGATTTACCAGGATGTTGCCTGGAATGGAGAGTAGGTCTTACGAGGAAAGGTTGAGGGTGCTAGGCCTTTTCTCATTAGAACGGAGAAGGATGAGGGGTGACTTAATAGAGGTTTATAAGATGATCAGGGGAATAGATAGAGTAGACAGTCAGAGACTTTTTCCCCGGGTGGAACAAACCATTACTAAGGGACATAAATTTAAGGTGAATGGTGGAAGATATAGGGGGGACGTCAGAGGTAGGTTCTTTACCCAGAGAGTAGTGGGGGCATGGAATGCACTGCCTGTGGAAGTAGTTGAGTCGGAAACATTAGGGTCCTTCAAGCAGCTATTGGATAGGTACATGGATTACGGCAGAATGCTATAGTGTAGATTAGTTTGTTCTTAAGGGCAGCACGGTAGCATTGTGGATAGCACAATTGCTTCACAGCTCCAGGGTCCCAGGTTCGATTCTGGCTTGGGTCATTGTCTATGCGGAGTCTGCACATCCTCCCCGTGTGTGTGTGGGTTTCCTCCGGGTGCTCCGGTTTCCTCCCACAGTACAAAGATGTGCAGGTTAGGTGGATTGGCCATGATAAATTGCCCTTAGTGTCCAAAATTGCCCGTAGTGTTGGGTGGGGTTACTGGGTTATGGGGATAGGGTGGAGGTGTTGACCTTGGGTAGGGTGCTCTTCCCAAGAGCCGGTGCAGACTCGATGGGCCGAATGGCCTCCTTCTGCACTGTAAATTCTATGATAATCTATGATTAATCCAGGACAAAGATTCAGCACAACATCGTGGGCCAAAGGGCCTGTTCTGTGCTGTATTTTTCTATGTTCTATGGTTTTCTATGAATGGCCTCCTTTGCACTGTAGGGATTCTATAATTCTATGAACATTGTAGTTAGTTACACAGCACGGTACTTGAGATCCATTCAACTGTGAAGGGAAATGAAAGTAAACAATCCAGACAGCTAGCTGTGCGCAAGCTGTCAATCATAGCCTACTACAAGCAATTCACTGATGTGAATGAAAGCCTTGCAGAAGGGGCTGGTTTAGCACAGTGGGCTAAACAGCTGGCTTGTAATGCAGAACAATGCCAGCAGCGCGGGTTCAATTCCCGTACTGGCCTTCCCGAACACGTGCCAGAATGTGGCGACTAGGGGCTTTTCACAGTAACTTTATTGAAGCATACTTGTGATTAAAAAAATGATGATTATTATTATTATTTTCAAAGATCTGAGGGGGTTTAAACCCTAGAGATGTGGTTTTTGCTTTCTAGCAATTTATAGCTGCTGCTTCCTCTGCTTGAGCCAGCAGGTGTATTGCACAGATGAGTTATAAAGCAGTGATTTTTTTTCACTGACTCTGTCTGGACTGCTCTCTGGCTTCCAGGTAGGGGTGTCTGGTGGGGATTGTTATGAAGGAGTCTCTTGTGGGGTCTCTGGTGGAGGGGCTCTCTTATGGGGGCTCTGGTGGGGGCTCTCTATTGGAGGAATCACTGGTGGGGTCTCTCTTTTGGGTGGATCTGGTGACAGTCTCTCTTCTGGGGGTCTCTGGCTGGGGGGATCCGATGGGGGGGTTATGGTGGGTGATGAGGTGGGCAGGATTTGCATTGTGGGGAGGAGGGGGCCCCCAATGGACTTTGGGAGAACCCACCTTGAAGCCCTAGTCCCGTGACCCATTTCGAAGTCCACTGCAGCAGGGCCATGCTGGGAAATACCTGCACCAATCCACGGCCATAGGGCCGGGGAATCACGAAAGTGTGGAGAATCCGATGCCCAACCCGTTAAAAGGGTGCAAATTGGTCCATTTGACTTATTTGCGTCCTCCCGCTGGTGTGAGGTGTGAACTTCGATGCCGCCGCCAGTGGGGATAGGAGCATCGGAAATGGATCAGCGTTGATTCCATATTTTCCCTGATGTTGGATTCTCTGCCACATTGGGAACTCCATTACCGCCGCTGGTGGTGGAGAATCCAGACTATTATCTCAGCATCTACCCTGTCAACCCCCTTAAAAATTCTGTTTCAATTCAGGCACTTCTCATTCTTCTAAACCCCAGGGAATATAGGCCTAGTCTACACAATGTCTCCATGTAGGACAAGTGAGTCATGTCAGGAACTTTCTAGTGAACCTCTGTTGCACTCCGCTTGGACAAATACCTTAGGTACCTTAAAAATCCTTAGGTAAGGAATTTTAAATTGAAAAAATAATCAAATTGTTAAAATGTATTTTTACTATAAAGGTGATACAGTGAAACATTTTAATGCTAGAAAATGTTATCAAAATCAATATGTAAAATAAGAAAATTGCTTCCCAAACGTTAATCTTCCAATAGTAAAAGTGTCAACAAAACAGATAAACATTCACTGCTACATTCATTGCTACAATCCAATGGGAATCCTTTTTGCAAACGTGGCAATTATACTTTATTACTGCACTCTACTGAGATCATTCTGTACTGTACACTGAAAACACCTAAAGCACCAAAATAAATGTTCACTGAACATGGGTCCATTCTGCATTGGCTGTGGAATATTGGCTATTAATTATTTGAAGAAAGGAATGTTTTGTGATGATTCCCTCTTACTTCAGAAAATACTTATAGTTTCAGTAAATGTTTGGCATTAAGATGAGATTTAAATTATTCATCTTCTCCATTTTTTATTTTATTGGTATCTGCCAAACACACAAACCCTTCGGCAAAGGCTTATCTAGGTATTGCTGTGTCCATTCTTTCAAGCACTCTTATAATTATGATAAATTTTCAAGTAAACAGAAAGGTAAATAACTCAGTATCATTTTAAAATAATTATTTACATCGCCATAATTAGAGCTGAATAATGAACAAGCATCTAGAACTGAAACGTCCATTTTAAAATTCGGTTAAATGCCCTTCAGAAAACATCCCAAGCTCCTGTTGGATTTGGTAAACTCTGTTGTGGTAGGATCTGGCACATAAAAGGTTAACATGAGACTAATGAGTACAGTACCACCCATATCGAGGGAGCGCATGAGCAGAGGTACCTGGGGGTACATGTGCACAAATCATTGAAGTTGGAAGGGCAGATTGTGAAAGAAGTGCAGAAAGAGGCAGAAGAATTCCAGGTATAAGGAACTTCAGTTCAGGGCAGCACAGTGGTTAGCACTGCTGTTTCACGGCGCCATAGACCCGAGTTCGATTCCCAGCTTGGGTCACTGTGCGGAGTCTGCAAATTCCCCCGTGTCTGCATGGGTTTCCTCCGACTGCTCCGGTTTCCCCCCACAAGTCCTCAAAGACGTGCTTGTTAGGTGAATTGGACATTCTGAATTCTCCCTCAGTGTACCCAAACAGGCGCCGGAGTGTGGCGACTAGGGGCTTTTCTCAGTAGCTTCATTGCGTGTTAATATAAGCCTACTTGCGACACTAATAAAGATTATTATTATTGGGGTGGGACAATTATTTGAAAAGAAACAATTTGCAGGGGGGGGGGTGGCTGCGGAAAGAAAGACAGTGGAGCGGGGAAGGATGTGGAACTTGCTGAATTGATGCTGCAGAGAGCTGGCATGGACGCAATGGATTAAATGGTGTTCATAAAATCATGCTGTACCCATTCTATCATTCTATATAACTTTTGGAAGCAGACTAATGTTTTTGCTTGCTTACATACCCTAATTGAGAATCATTTTTTATTTAAACGGTTAAGAAATACACTTAAAAGAAAAAGAGGTTGAATTAGATTAGGTATCATTTAAAAAGTATACAAGAATCTAGAATTGTCTTAAAGTTTCAAGGGATATACAACCAGGCTCTATGACTCCAGGCTTTCACTAACTACAAAAGTTTGCTTCAGAATTAATTTGAACTCAATCTGTCCTTGGAAAGTAATTCCTCCTTCATGTGTTTCCCTTCTGCAGCATTTATTTTCATCACCCGCTGTATTTTTGTTATCTTAAACTGCCTTGAAATTAAATGGAATTAAATAAACTTTTTAAAATGACCATTCGTCAAATTGATTGAAAGATTTTCATTCAGCCAAAGGTGTAAAGGGTTATGGAAGGAAGGTTGGCAGATGGAGTTGAGAACAGATCAGTCATGATCCAATTGAATGGCAGAACAGATTCAAGAGTACGAATCGAAAACAGAAAATACTGGACTATCTCAGCAGGTCTGACAGCATCTGCGGAGACAGGGGAACTAACGTTTTGAAACTAGATGACTCTTTGTCAAAGCTGGAGAGAACTGGAAATAGGTTCAGATTTATACTGGGGGAGGGCGGAGTGATGGGGCTGGACAGAGGGCCAGCGAGAGGTGGAGATAGACAAGGATGTGGAGGACAGAAGATAAAGTGAAGTGGCACATCAAAAGATTAAAACGTGCGAATAGCAGAACAAAGATGAGCAGAACAAACAGTACAAATGGTCTATTCCTTGTTCCTAGATTCCCATCTCAATTAGGACCCATGTCAAGAATTGCAGTTACCTGCACCAACCGCCCAGTGGCGTCGCTGCTATGTCCATTCAGAGTGGTAGTCCTCCAACCGGCAGCGGCGCTGCTATGTCTATTCAGAGTGGTAGTCCTCCAACCGGCAGCGGCGCTGCTGCTGGGTCCATTCAGCGTGCTAGTCCTCCACCCGGCAGCGGCGCTGCTGGGTCCATTCAGAGAGCTAGTCCCCCAACCGGCAGCGGCGCTGCTGCTGGGTCCATTCAGCGTGCTAGTCCTCCAACCGGCAGCAGCGCTGCTGGGTCCATTCAGAGAGCTAGTCCTCCACCCGGCAGCGGCGCTGCTGGGTCCATTCAGAGAGCTAGTCCCCCAACCGGCAGCGGCGCTGCTGCTGGGTCCATTCAGAGAGCTAGTCCTCCACCCGGCAGCGGCGCTGCTGGGTCCATTCAGAGAGCTAGTCCTCCACCCGGCAGCGGCGCTGCTATGTCTATTCAGAGTGGTAGTCCTCCAACCGGCAGCGGCGCTGCTGCTGGGTCCATTCAGCGTGCTAGTCCTCCACCCGGCAGCGGCGCTGCTGGGTCCATTCAGAGAGCTAGTCCTCCACCCGGCAGCGGCGCTGCTGTGGCAACGCAGAGTGCCGGTCTCCCAACCGGTGCTGAGAATGTGAGTCCTCCGACGCTGAAGCGTTGCTGGAGCGGAGCGCAGTCTGTTGTGAAGAAGTCTGTCTGGTCGAAGCGGGGAAGTAGGGTCCGTTCCTCTAACAGGGAGGGAGACTGATGGAGCCCGTTGAGCATGGTAAGGGTGCGTGGTGAACGAGCGGGTGTATGTGTGTCGAGGCCGAATCCCCTCTCAATGAGCCCCAGAAGTTTGCAGGGACGAGGAGAGAAGAACGAGGTTAAAAGCCTCAAACTGACATGACCGTGAAATAATCCGTTAAATTCTCCAATTGGTTATTTTTAAATCTTCCCAAAGCCTATTGTTGCAGTGGAAATGTTTTCTGGACAGGGTTTCCAGCTGAGCTGGTTGTGCCACCTCAGCATTAACTCGGGTTGTTCAGCAGCTAAAGGTGATGGCTGAGTTTGCTTGTGCATCTCAAAACACCATTAATCTGGAGTCACTACTCAATTTAAGATTGATAAGTTTTCAATTTGGAGTTGGTTGCATTCATTGCACAGACTTGTACCCCATGGTAGATCGCCGCCAATATTAAACTAAACTGGGTCTTGCTGTTGTACTAGGGCTGTGTGTTGCCTTGGAGTTACAGTTCGCTTGTGTGTCTGTTTTCCCTCCCCACGCTAAGTATTAACGGCTTGGACACCGATGAGTACTGAATCGACTGCTTTAAAACCATGAGGGATGGTTGGAAGAATGGGAAATGTAGCACCAGACGTCAGCACCTAATTCAAGGTTACCTTCTTCCTCCACTCCAGAGGCACTTGCGGGGCGGGGCGGGGGAATACCTGAACTTGGTGTTTTCAAAAGAAGGAACTTGTATTTGGAAAGTGTCTGAAGCTAGTCACTTACTTCGCTTCAAGGAAAAATATTATAAATGTGCCCTATACAAGTCATGGCTTTCTCACGACTTCTCTTTAATTTCTTATGACTTATTTAAGTAAGATATCTAGGAACGTATATTTCCAATGACACTGTGCCAACAATACATTCTGTTCTTGAGATGAGGGGGGTGGTTAGTGTTTGGCAACAGAACAGTTTTTTCAACTTTACATCCCAATATTAAAACTGGACATCTCCTGAAGTGTTTGGGAATCGGTGTGGTTCAGATCAGAAGAGGTAGAACGTTTTTGTCTGCCTCAGCCTTGTGCCTTAACTCCAACCTCAAAAGAAATGTCAGCAATATCGCAATCAGCTGCCATTATCCAAGCATGACTGTAAATTGCTTATGTAAATATCGTGTAATTGTTTACATAAATCTAGCAGGAGACTTGGGTGGAAAAATAAAGAGTCTTTTGGTTTAAACTCAAGTCTGGCTCCTGGTTGTCTGCCAGTACATTTAAAACATGTGTAATTACTGGTCTAAATATGGTAATCACAAGAAAGGACTGATTCTTGTATTTTCTTGAGTGTGTCAAGTGCACTTCTAAAATTTTAAAAACAGATTTTTTTTTCTGTTTTAATGTTTAAATTAATTTCTGTTACTCGTTATTTATGTTTCAGTTACAGTGCAATAAACAATAAATGTATTCTTTCCTGTATTACGTTCAAAATCAAATGGGGACATCTTCTAAAAGTTCACAAGAAGTTTCTGCTAAAGT
This sequence comes from Scyliorhinus torazame, assembly GCF_047496885.1. Classification (NCBI taxonomy): domain Eukaryota; kingdom Metazoa; phylum Chordata; class Chondrichthyes; order Carcharhiniformes; family Scyliorhinidae; genus Scyliorhinus; species Scyliorhinus torazame. The sequence continues at coordinate 215,102,673 of NC_092710.1, read as the reverse complement.
ATGTTTCTTTGTTCAGTGGATTATTTAGCCTCACAATTTTGCTGATATGCATGTGTTCAGCTGCTGCGTTTTTAATTTTGAAATTCTATTCAAAGAATTTAAAGCGAAGGAGGAGGCTATTTGACCCATCATGTCTATTGGCTCTCGATAAGAGCAACTCGCCCCATTTTATTTCCCCCATAGCCCTGCAATTCTTTTCTGTTCAGATAATTATCTTAATTCCCTTTTGAAATTCCCATTTGAATCTGCCTCCAACACACTCTCAGGTAATGCACACACAAGCTTTTCATCATACCATTGCTTCTTTGGTCAGTCATCTTAAACCTGTGCCCTCTGATTCTCAATTCTTTCCTCCAGTGGGAACAATTTCAACCAAATCTACTCTGTATGGACCCCACATGTTTTTGGATAGCGCTATCAAATCTCTCAACCTTCTCTTCAAGGAAAATGCTTCTCCAATCTATCTACGTGACTGAAGTTCCTCAGCCCTGGAACCATTCTTGTGAATCTTTTCTGAATCCTCTCTTAATTCTTTCAAATCCTTCCTAAAGTGTGGGACCCAGAACTGGACACAGAACTCCAGTTGAGGCTGAACCAGTATTTTGTGCAGGTTTATTGTACCTTCACTGCTTTTCAACTCTATATCCTGTTTATAAAGCATGGGATTCCATATGCGTTATTAACTGCTGTCTCAACCTGCCCTGCCACCTTCAATGATGTGCACATAAAGCTCCTTTCGCTCCTCCACCCCTATTAGGATGGAACCCTTTAAAGTACCCAATTATTTACCTTTTGTCCAATTAAGGGGCAATTTAGCATGGCCAATCCACTTAACCTGCGCGTCTTTGGGTTGTGGGTATTCAGGGGTGAAACCCACGCAGACACGGGGAGAATGTGCAAACTCCACATAGACGTCTGCCTATTTCACTAACCTGGTCTATGTCCTCTTGAAGCATATCAATATCCTCCTCACAGTTCACAATCCTTCCAAATTATTTGTTGTCTGCAAATTTTGAAATTGTTTTAAATATATAGCAGAAAAAGGACAGGCCCGAACACAACTCTGAGGAGGCCCACTATGTACCTTCTTCCAAACTGAAAATAACCGGTCACCACTAGTATCGGGTTCCTGTCACTGAGACAATCTTGTATATATGCTTAGACTGTTCCTTTTATTCCATGTGCTCTAACTTTGCTCACAAGCCGATTATATGACACTCGATTAAATGCTTTTTGGAAGTCCATGTACACCATATCAATTACGTTACCCTCATCAAAAAAACTCCAGCAAGTTAGCTTAACACATGTGTCATGGTGACTGCTAATTTTATCCCAGGTGATCATTTTTAAAAACATTCCCCGACACCAAGGTTAAAATATTTGGCCTGCAGTTACTGGGCTTATGCTTATACCCGTTTATTGTACCAGGGTGTAATATTTACAGTTCTCCAGTCTTCTAGATGTTCCTCTGGTAAGGAGGGATGGAAGATTGTAGTCAGTGCCTCTGCAATGTCCGCCCTTACTTCTCTCCGTATTCTTGGATGCGTTTCATCTGATGCTGGTTGAAGGGGGGGTTACAGCGATGATACCTCTTAAAACTGAATCATTAGCATGCCACTAGAGTAGTTTTACATAAGTTATTTTATTAAGGATTGAGATGAATTATAGGACTGAGTAATCATTATTAACTATTAAACATGTATTTTTAGGACATAGCAGTAATAAGTAATCAAATGGGATTTAGGATGGCTAACTTGACCAAAAGGACATTACTTCTGACATCGTGGCCAGGATTCTCCCGCAATTGGCGGGACGGCCCGACGCTGGCGCCAAGAGCGGCGCGAACCACTCTGGCGTTGGGCCGCCCGGAAGTTGCGGAATCCTCTGCACTTCTGCAGGCTAGGCTGGCGCCGGCGGGGTTGGCGGCGTGTCAACTGGTGACGATGGGCCGGCGCGAGTTTGCGCATGCGCAGAACTGCCGGCGTGTTTCCTGCGCATGCGCAGGGGGTTTCTTCTCCGCGCCGGCCATGGCGGAGCCTTACAGAGGCCGACGCGGAGGGAAAGAGTGCCCCCACGGCACAGGCCCACCTGCAGATCGGTGGGCCCCGATTGCGGGCCAGGCCACCGTGGGGGGGAGCCCCGGTGCCGGATCCTCCCGAGGACTCCGCTAGCCACCCTCCAAACCATGTCCATTTCACGCCGGCAGGACTGGCTGAAAACGGGCGGCCGTTCGGGGCCCGGAGAATTGCCGGGAGGGGGGGTGCTGCCAACGGCCCCCGACCGGCGTGATCCCCGCCCCCGAACGAAAACCGGCGCCGGAGAGGCAGTGCGGGATTCATGCCCCCCCCCCCCCCCCCGGCGATTCTCCGTCCAGGCGGGGGGTCGGAGAATCCCTCCCAATTGTCTTTGTGAAACAATTCAGGGTGCTGGTTCTGTTCTGCTTCTCACAAACAATCAGCAAGCTGCTGGGATTGCACACAGCGGTCAGGATGAGGATCAATAATGCGTTACTTGCAATTCTATTGGGTGAAGTTTAAACACTGCTTGCGATTCTATTGGATAAGTTTTAAAGTAGCAGCTTCAGGGATTGGATCGCGTCCAACTGGGGCGAGCTATTGATTTTTGAACCTTGTATAAGGACTGTGTTCTGGTCTTTGTTCGGCAGAACAGGTCTTGGCCGATATCCAATCTGTTCTCTGTGTATATGCAACAAGCTTGATTAAGTAAGCCATCTATGTCCAGGTTGTCATGTTTGTTCCTCTCTGTACTGAGCTGAGCCACAGGGAATAACCCCATGTGGACACTGACTCAATACACAGGTCTTGAAACCGCCCCTGCATCACTGGTGTCTTATCAACTTTTAGTGCAGCCATCCTATCTAATACCTCTTTTGTCCATCCATTGTTTCAAGCACCTCATCTTTCTCAATGACTTGGGCAGCATCTTCATGGTAAAGCCAGATGCAAAGCATTATTTAGCACTTAATCCATGTCCCCTCCCTCCATGCGTAAATCCCCTTTGTGGCCCCACCCCTCCTTTTACAGCCCTCTTACTATTTATATGCCAATGGAATAGTTTTAAGTTCTCGTCTCTGTCAGCTACCAGTCTCTTCTCATACTCTTTGTTTCTTACATTTCTTATGTTTAGTCATAAATAATTAAAAATATCTGCATGATCGAATGGCTTGCAGGTTGTTAACTTCAATTTGTTTTGACTTCAGTGCTGAAGCAAGGAAATTATTAGAATATTACTACATACCAATACATTGTATTTACAGCCTAACAGGGCCATGCTTTTATGTTCCTCATGAACGTCCTTCCACCTTTCTTCATCTGACCCCATCCTTCCTGTATTTATTTAGCTTCCCCTTAAATGCTCCTAAGTTCGCTGTCTCCTTATGATTCCATGTTGAAATAGCTACTGGTAATTTTTTATTTGTGGCTTCTGGTTATTCTTGTAAAGTGTTGGATACTGCTCAGTAGGTTTTTATGAAGTATTTGTAGTCTTAATAGGTTAACTGTATGTATTTATTAGCTACAAGAACAATGTACGTATATATAGCAAAGGGTACAAGTTAGGAGCGATCTCCATGCTTGCTTCTACACAGCTTTGTTCAACATTATACTGATCCCTGGATGCAGGTCACATGTTGTCTTGCTTCACTTTGTGGGACTGCTGTACTTAGCTCCACGTTAACCCTATGTGAGCCCACCTCCTCCTCATCGGTTTTATATCCTTCTAGTGTTTGAATTACCTCTTAATTCACCATGGCCAGGGTAGTATCTTCTTTGACAAAGACATATGTAAAGTATTCATTTAATCATAGAATAGAATTTACAGTGCAGAAGGAGGCCATTCGGCCCATCGAGTCTGCACCGGCTCTTGGAAAGAGCACCCTACCCAAGGTCCACACCTCCACCCTATCCCCATAACCCAGTAACCCCACCCAACACTAAGGGCAATTTTGGACACGAAGGGCAATTTAGAATGGCCAATCCACCTAACCTGCACATCTTTGGACTGTGGGAGGAAACCGGAGCACCCGGAGGAAACCCACGCACACACGGGGAGGATGTGCAGACTCCGCACAGGCAGTGACCCAAGCCGGAATCGAACCTGGGACCCTGGAGCTGTGAAGCAATTGTGCTACCGACAATGCTACCGTGCTGTCCAAATACTTCCACAATGCGTAAATCCTCGCTTTGGTCCCTAATCAGCCCTACTTCTCTTATCGCCCGTTACTATTTATATACCTGTAGGAGACTTTGGGATTCCTTTTTATATTAGCAGTCAATCTACTCTCTCTTTATTTGCTTTTTCACTCCCTCTCCGAACCTTCTATGTTCAGCCTGGTTCACCATTGTATTGTCATAAGCACACTTTTTATTTGGCATCTTAATCTCTATCTCTTTTATCATTCATGGACTCTGGGTTTGTTTTCCCCTATTGTGGGAATATACCTTGACTGTCTGAATTACCTATTCTTTGAAGGCAGACCATTGTTCAGTTACCATTTTTCCTGCCAACCTTTGGTTCCAATTCATTTGGCCCAGATCTGTTCTTACCCCATAAGGTTTAGTTATGACATGTTACTTTGTTTAACTCCAGCAAGGTGACCTGTCGATATGGTGACACATTGTTTTGTATTATTCTGCAATGACAACTTGTACAGATTTGATTATATGAATCTGATATTAATTGTTGTCCTCCGTGTTCAGTTGCTATCTGATAAATAAAACTATTTAAAGCTTCATTGTGGCAATGCCTAAACATAAATGTCGTAGGATCAAATTATTGGACTGATTGGTGTATTTCAAATAGAGCAGCTATCTTAAGATCTTAATTTGTTACAACCACTTCCTCACATTGTGCGAGAAAATTTGCACCCTATTAAAATTACTGTTGAAAAGAACTTCTCATGTTTTATTTCAGCTTGCCAAAAGCATCTGACATTACATCTGTTGCAATCAAACTGCTATTACCTGCATTTTCTGTACCTATTGGGAACAAACAGACTTACTTTTCTCATTCTGTCTTTGAGGCACCACACAACAGCTGGGAAATATTGTGACAGGGCAGGTTGCAGGGGTGGGGGGAGCCAGAAATTGCAACCTCTTGCAGTTTAGAAGAAGTAAATCATGCAGGTCTTGGGGAGGGAAGCAACAGAGGAAGCTACAGGCATATACATAGTAAAGGGCGGTAAGAGAAGTAGAGCTGATTAGGGACCAAAATGAGGATCTACACATGAAGATGATGAAATAAGATACGTCAACTGCTTGTTTATCATGGTATACAGTTTAATTTCATATTCCATATTATGTTAATTTTTGTTTCCAGTTGGTTATTTTCTACTTGGGTATAGTTTTGTTCATTCCATCATATTCCAGCATTTTACAGTATTTATATTTCTAAAGATAAAACATGTAACAAAAATATTAAAATATGAAACAATTCAATTAAATGAGATCAATTATTTACACACTACATCTTTCAGTTGTTCAACAATTCCACCCACTCCATGTACAGTATACCGCATTAGATTGCAAAGTCTCTGAATTAGCATGAATTATCCTCTGCTACTTTAGAGTTTAAGGTTCTTAGCCAACCATTGTGAGCCCCAATTGCACCTGAGTCTCTGTTACAGTTAATGTGCAAAAAGTGTACTTGTACAATGGAGCTGTGCAACCAGACTACAATTCCGTAAAAAAACTGTTGTTTGCTTGGTTCGTCCTTTCCAAGCCCAATCTGCTGATTATTAGGCCTCACCTAAATTAACTCTTGGATCTAAATATTCGCTCCTGGGCTGGAAGTGCAGATTCGTGAAAATTTCTCACTCCACAAATCCGTCTCCTGAAAAACTACCCGCAAGTTCTAATTTTCATTTGGGGGAGGGAGAGGGGGGGGTGGGGGGGGGGGGGGGGGGGGGAGTTGTCTAATGGGCCATGCCTGCTGACCCCTAAAACAGCTCAGAGGCAGCACAGAGGCTGCTGGATGCAGAGGCCGGCTGAGTGAAATGTTGGCCATAGTGGTCTGGCACTTTGTCCCAGCTGCATAAAAAACAAAATCAGTTCTCGAGTCCTCACCTCCGACACACCCCATTCTCCATCCATGCCACTCACCCATCTTCCCATGGTCTCTCATTCCCTCTGTACCAACTGATGCCCCCCCACCTACCTCCATGCCCCTCTACCAATGCCCCAGACTCTCGTACTGTCCAAGTTAAACTATGCCATTCCCCCCCACCCCCAATGACTGTAATAGCCCCATGCCAACTTAGTGCAAACTCATGCCAAGACATGTCCCCTACCCATCACCTTTTTCCCCTTACACACTCCATGCCACCTCACCCAATATTCATCATGGGTAGACCCAAGCTGAAAGGAAATAAAATAAAGTTCATAGAATTATAGAATTTCCAGTGCAGAATGAGGCCATTCGGCTCATCGAGTCTGCACTGGCCCAAGCTCACACCTCTCCCTGTAACCCAGTAACCCCACTTAACCTTTTTGGACACTAAGGGCAATTTAGCATTGCCAATCCACCTAACCTGCACATCTTTGGACAGTTCTAAGTGTGTATTGATGACTTCACTATTTTAAAAAATACAACTGTTCACTACATTTAAATTTGTTCAACCATTTAATTCCATATAACAACACTTATATTCATAGCCCAACTTCAAAGACTTTCAAAGAACTTAAGCCGTAAAAACTGTGAATTGATAGGCACCCATCGCACTCTGGTATTTTATGAAATCAGTAATTCAGCACAAATTCTACAATGACATCCCTCAGTCTTATATGAACAAACAGTGAACATAGGAACAGGAGTAGGACACTCAACCCCTCAAGCCTGCTCCACCATTCAGTGAGATTATGGCTGATTTGTGGCCTAACTCTCCCTTAATAACTTTTCATAACAAAAATGTATCTGTATCAGATGTAAAATTAACAACTGATCTAGCATCGTTGCTGTTTGTGTAAGAGGGTTCCAAACCACTACCATCCTTTTGTGTGTAGAAGTGCTTCCTAACATCTCCTGAATGGCCTGGCCATAATTTCTAGACTCGTTCTGGAATCTCCAACCAGTGGCAACAGTTTATCTTTATCTCCCCTGTCTTTTCCTGTTGATATCTTGAAGACTTTGATTAGACCATCCCTTCACCTTGTAAATCCTCGAGAAAACATGCCTAATTTGTATACTCTCTCCTCATAACTTAATTCACGAAGTCCAGGTATCATTTGTAAACCTACTTTGCACTTCGTCCAAGGCCACTCCATCCTAAGGTGTGCTGCCCAGATCTGCTCACAGAGCGCGAAGTGGGGTCTAACCAGGGTTTTGGAAAGCTGCAGGCATAATTTCTATATTCTTATACTCAAGTCGTCCAGATAGAGAGGCCAACATTCCATTAGTCTTCTTGATTACTTTCTGCACAATTTCATAGCATTTTAAAGATCTATGCATCTGAAACCCCAGGTCTCTTTCGACATCCACACAATTTAACTTCATACCATCTAAAAAGTACCCTGATTAATCTTTATTATTGTCACAAGTATGGGCAGCATGATGGTGCAGTGGTTAGCACTGCTGCCTCACGGTGCTGAGGCCCCAGGTTCGATCCTGGCTCTACGTCACTGTCCATGTGGAGTTTGCACATTCTCCCCGTGTTTGCGTGGGTTTCATCCCCACAACCCAAAGATGTGCATGGTAGGTGGATTGGCCACGCTAAATTGCCCCTTAATCGGAAAAAATGAATTGGGTGCTCTAAATTTATTAAATAAATAAAAAACTACTGTCACACGTAGGCTTACATTAACACTGCAATGAAGTTACTCTGAAAATCCCCTGGTCGCCACACTCCCAACGCCTGTTCAGGTACACAGAGGGAGAATTCAGATTGTCCAATTTACCTAACAAGCACGTCTTCGGGACTTGTGGGAGGCAACCGGAGCACCTGGAGGAAACCCACACAGACACGGGGAGATCGTGCAGACTCCACACAGACAGTGACCCAGGCGGGAATCAAACCTGGGACTCTGGCGCTGTGAAGAAACTGTGCTAACCACTGTGCTCCGATCTAGGGCGGCATGGTGGCATAATGGTTAGCATTACTGCCTCATAGCGCCAGGATCGGAGTTCAATTCCAGCCTTGGGTGACTTGTCTGTGTGGAGTTTGCACGTTCTCCCCATGTCTACGTGGGTTTCCTCCGGGTGCTCCAGTTTCTCCCATTGTCCGGATGTACAGGTTAGGTGGATTGAGGGCAGCACGGAGGCACAGTGGTTAGCACTGCTGCCTCACGGCGCCGAGGTCCCTGTTTCGATCCCGTTGCACATTCTCCCCGTGTTTGCGTGGGTTTCGCATCCACAACCCAAAGATGTGCAGGGTAGGTGGATTGGGCACATTAAATTGCCCTTTAGTGTTCAAGGGTGTGCCGGTTAGGTGGGGTTACAGGGATAGAGTGGGGGAATGGGCTAAGGCAAGGTGCTTTTTTTTTTTTTTTTGGAGGATCGGTGCAGCATCGATGGGCCAAATGTCGTCCTCCTGCACTGTAAGTATTCTATGTTCTATGTATCCTTTTTTGGTTCAAAATGAATAAAATCCTGCTTGCTTACATTGAAATCCATCTGCCATAGTTTTGCTCATTCACCTAGTGTATCAATGTCCCTTTGTAATTTTATGCTGTCATCTACACCGTCTACAATTCCACCAACTTTGTGCCATCAGCAAATTTGCATCTGTGACTTTCTGTGCCATTATCCAAGTTGCTAATGAACAATTGAGGCCTGAACAAAGATCCCTGTAGGGCACCACTGGAATCAGAGGTTTAAAGCATGAAAACAGGCCCTTCAGCCCAACTTGTCCATAATACCCAGTTTTTACCACTAAGCTAGTCCCAATTTCCCTCATTTGGCCCATATCCCTCGATACCCAGCTTTCCAATATAACTGTCAAAATGCTTTTTAAAAGACAACATTGTACCTGCCTCCACTACTGCCTCTGGCAGCTCGTTCCAGACATTCACCACCCTGTGTGTGAAAACATTGCCCCTCTGGACCTTTTGTATCTCTTCCCTCGCACCTTAAACCTCTGCCCTCTAGTTCTAGACTCCTCTACCTTTGGGAAAAGATGTTGACTATCTACCTTATCTATGCCCCTCATTATTTAATAGACCACTATAAGATCACCTACGCTCCAGGGAAAAAAGTCCCAACCTATCCAGCCTCTCCTTGTAACTCAAACCATCAAGTCCCGATAGCATCCTAGTAAATCTTTTCTGCACCCTTTCTAGTTTAATAATATCCTTTCTTTAGTAGGGTGGCCAGAACTGTACAGTTTTCCATGTGTGGCCTTATTAATGTCTTGTATAATTTCAGCAAGACGTCCCAACTCCTGTATTCGGTGTTCTGAGCAGTGAAACCAAGCATGACGAATGCCTTCTTCACCACCCTGTCCACCTGTGACTCCACTTTCAAGGAACAGTGAACCTGTACTAGATCTCTTTCTTCTATAAACTCTCCCCAGCACCCTACCATTAACTGAATACGTCCTGCTCCGATTCGATCTACCAAAATGCATCACCTCACATTTATCTAAATTAAACTCCATCTGCCATTCAAAGGCCCAATTGATCAAGATCCCATTGCAATCCTAGATAACCTTCTTCATTGTCCACTATGCCACCAATCTTGGTGTCATCTGCAAACTTACTAACCATGCCTCCTAAATTCTCATCCAAATCATTAATAGAAATAACAAATAACAGCGGACCCAGCACTGATCCCTGAGGCACACCGCTGGTCACAGGCCTCCAGTTTGAAAAACAACCTTCCATAACCACCCTTTGTCTTCTGTCGTCAAGCCAATTTTGTATCCAATTGGCTACTTTACCCTGGATCCTGTGAAATTTAACCTTTGCAACAACCTACCATGTGGTACCTTGTCAAAGGCCTTGCTAAAGTCCATGTAGACAATGTTGACTGCACTGCCCTCATCTACATTCTTGGTTACCCATTCAAAAAACTCAAATTCATGAGACATGATTTTCCGCTCAGAAAGCCATACTGACTGTCTCTAATCAGCCCTTGCCTCTCTAAATGCCTGTAGATCCTGTCTCAGAATACCTTCTAACAACTTACTCACCACAGACGTTAGTCTCACCGGTATGTAGTTCCCAGGTTTTCCCTGCGGCTCTTCTTAAATAACAACACAGCATTTGCTACCCATCAATATTCAGCCACCTCACCTGTGGTTGTGGACGTTTCAAATATCTCTGCTAGGGGACCCGCAATTTCCTCCCTAGCCTCCCACAATGCCCTGGGATACATTTAATCAGATCCCGGGGATTTATCTACCTTGATATGCTTTAAGACTTCCAGCACCACCTTCTCTGTAATATGCACACTTCTCAAGACATCACTATTTATTTCCCCAACTTCCCTAACATCCATTCCTTTCTCAACAGAAAATACAGATGAGAAATATTCATTTAAGATCTCCCTCATCTGTTGTGAATCTGCATAGAGATGACCTTGCAGATCATTATGTGGCCCTACTCTCTCCCTCGTTTCTCTTTTGCCCATTATGTATTTGTAGACGCGCTTTGGATTCTCCTTTGCTTATCTGCTAAAGCTATCTCGTGTCCCCTTTTTGTCCTCCTCATTTCTCTCTTAACTCTACTCCAACAACCTCTATACGCTTCAAGGGATCCACTTGATCCCAGCTGCCGATGCATGTCATATGCCTCCTTTTTGACCAGGGCCTCAATATCCCGAGTCATCCAGGGTTCCTTACTTCTACCAGTCTTGCCCTTCACTCTAAAAGGAATGTAATTACCCTGAACCCTGGTTAACACATTTTGAAAGCTTTCGACTCACATGCCATCCCTTTGCTTGCCAACAGACTCCCCCAATGAAGTTTTGAAAGTTCCTGTCTAATACCATCAAAATTGGCCTTGCCCCAATTTAGACTTTTAACTTTTGGGCCAGACCTATCATTCTCCACAACTATCTTAATACTAATGGAAGTATGGTCACAAAGTGATCCCTCACTAACACTTCTGTCACCTGCCCTTCCTTATTTCCCACGAGGAGGTCAAGTTTTGCCCCCTCGCTAGTCGGACCATCCACATACTGAATGAGAAATTCCTCCTGATTGCACTCAACAAATTTCTCTCCATCCAAACCCCTAATGCTTTGTTGGGAAAGTCAAAGTCCCCAACTATTAACACCGTAATTTTCTTGCAGCTATTTATAGTCTCCTTTCATGTTTGCTCTTCAATTTCCCGCTGACTATTTGGGGGCCTGTAGTACAATCCTATCAAAGTGATCTCTCCCTTCTCATTTTTCAGTTCTACCCATATATACTCAGTGGGCGAACACTCGGATATATCCCCTCTCAGTACTGCTGTGATATTCTCCCAAATCAAAAATGCAACTCCCCCTCCTTTCTTACCTCCTGTTATATCTTTCCCAAAGCATCTGTACCCTGGAACATTGAGCTGCCAGTCCTGCAACCCCCTTAGCCATGTTTCAGTAATAGCTAAAATATCCCAGTCCTATGTACCCACCTGTGCACGAGTTCACCTGCCTTGCCCGTCAGGCCTCTTGCATTGAAATAAATGCAGTTTAATTTAGACGTCCCTTGCTCTCTGCCCTGCTTTCTCAGACCATCGGTCCGGTCATTTTTGTACACTCTCCCTGTGTTTTATTTCTTAGCCTTACTGGACCCATTCACCGAGTTCTCCACCGTCTCTGTATTGTGGCCCTTTTTGATTTTCACTTTTCCCCTTACTGCCTTTTGTTTCTGTCCCCACTTTACTTCCCTCCGACTTCCTGCATTGGTTCCCATCCCCCTGCCACATTAGTTTAAACCTTCCCCAACAGCACTAGCAAACACTCCTCCTATGACATTGGTTCCAGTCCTGCCCAGGTGCTGACTGTCTGGTAATGGTCTCATCTCCCCCAGAACCGGTTCTGATGTCCCAGAAATTTGAATCCCTCCTTCTTGCAATATCTCTCAAGCCACATGTTTATCTTGTCTATCCTGAAATTCCTTCTCTGACTAGAATGTGGCACTGGTAGAAATCCTGAGATTACTATCTTTGAGGCCCTACTTTTTAGTTTAACTCCTAACTCCCTAAATTCAGCTTGTAGGACCTCATCACATTTTTTACCTACATCGTTGGTGCCAATATGCACCACAACAGCTGGCTGTTCACCCTCCCCCTCCAGAATGCCCTGCAGCTGCTTCCTTGACTCTTGCACCAGGGAGGCAACATACCGTCCTGGAGTCTTGTTTGCGTTCACAGAAATGCCTGTCTATTCCGCTTACCATTGAGTCCCCTACCACTATAGCTCTGCCACTCTTTTACCTGCCCTCCTGTGCAGCAGAGCCAGCCATGGTGCCATGAACCTGGCTGTTGCCACCTTCCTCTATTGAGCAATATCCCCCAACAGTATCCAAAACGGTATATCTGTTTTGGAGGGAGATGACCGCAGGGGACCCCGGCACTGCCTTCCTATTCTTCCTCTGGTGGTCACCCATTTCCTATCTCCCTCAGTAATTTTTAACGTGTGACCAATTCACTGAACGTGCTATCCACGACTTCTTCAACATCATAGATGCTCCAAAGTGAATCCATCCGCAGCTCCAGAGCCGTCAAGTGGTCTAACAGGGGCTGCAGTTGGGCTCGCTTCTTGCCGTGAAGGAGCCAGGGACACTGGAAGGGTCCCTGAATTCCCGCATCGCACAAAAGGAACATGACAAGGGCCTGGGATCTCCTGCCATGACATAATCCTTAAGTTAATTTCCAACAACAACTACAATGCCAAGAGAAAAAGAGAACAAAGAAAATAAAAATTACTTACCAATCACCAGTCAATCAATTACTTGCTGGTCGAGGTGACTGAGTTGACATCTCCCAGAATCCTCTTCTGCAGCCTCTAATGGACGAAGATCTACCTCCTGTATGTGACTGGAGGGGTTCTTCGGCTACCCACTGTACAGTTGTGGTGACTGAGTTGACGTCTCCCAGAATTATCTTCTGCCTCTACTGGACGATGTCAATTTGAGTACCTACCCATTATGCCTACTTTCTGGCACCTACCATTCAACCAATTTCCCAGCCATGTCAGTAATTTGCCTTCAATTCCGTGGGCTTCTACCTTTGTTAACAGTCTCTCTTGTGGGATTTTATCAAATGTCTTCTGGAAGTCCATACAAACAACAACTGTAGACATTCCCCTGTCCAATACCTTAGTCACCTCTTCAAAAAATTCAATGAATTTTGTCATTGCACCATGCTGGCTCTCCCTAATTAACTGAAAATTATTGATGTGTTCAGTTACCCTATCCTTGATTATAGACTCCCAACAATTTCCCAACCACAAATGTTAGGCTAACTGGTCTGTAATTCCCTTGTTTTCCTTTTTCACCCTTTAAAAAGCAGAGTGACATAAGCAATTTTCCAATCCAGAGGGATGACGCCTGGATCTATGGAACTCTGAAAGATTAATAGTTAGGGCATCCACAATGTGCCCCTTTCCTTTAAGACCCTCGAATCGACACCGTCAGGTCCTGGAGATTTATCCTTCTTTAGTTCCATTAATTTCCTTATTATCAATGTTTTACTTCACATTAATTTTATTTAGTCCCTGTCCCCAATCCACTATTAATGTCCTCTGGACCTCTGGCAAGCTATCCTTCTTTTTGATTGTAAATTCTGAGGCAAAGTAATTATTCAACATGTTTGCCGTTTCTCCATAGTTATTGGCAATATCCCTACTTTTCCAATCTTTAGCAGGCCAAAATTGCTCCTGACCATCCATTTTCCCTTTATGTAACTATAAAACATCTTATTGATTTTGATGTCCCTTGCTAGTTTCCTTTCATACTTGCTTTTAGTACTCTTGTAAGCTGCTTTTTGGCCCTTTGCTGGTCTTTGTATCTTTCCCATTTGGTAGGATCTGTGCATTCTTCTGTGCCCTTTTTAGTTTTCTGCTGTCTCTTTTCTCTTTAGTTGTCCATGGCTGTTTTTTCTGTGAAGTGGAGCTTTTCCCTCTCAGGGATATAAACTGGTCCTGTATTGCGTTAAATGTTTCTTCACACATCCACTGTTCTTCAGTTCTGCCCATTAGCAGATTTTCCCAGTTAACTATGGACAGTCTCAGAAAGCAGAAAGAGCAAGCAGATTTTAAAAACATGCTTGACAAGTTTTTCAAAATGTGACGGTCAGGAGGTTTGAAATCCTTGACAACTTGACAGTTAATTGAGCTTTGACAGTGTCCTTGACCGCTCCAATGAGCTTGACATTTCCACTGAGTTCATGCACTTTTAAATGCATTCATGTCTACTTTTAATAATCCCAAAGGGCACATTATCTCTCCCAAAGGATACATTATAACTCTCAAAGGGCACCGTTACTCTCCTAGTTAGTTGCTAACTTTGGCAGGTCTGATTGTCATTGACAGGTCTGAAGTGCACAAGTTGTATTTCTGACAGCCAATTAGCCAAAACTGGACAAAAGGCAGCTGTACTTAACAGGCACAGCTGCCCCATGAATCATGGGGGTGAAAAGTGTAATCTGCCTATTCCCCATTCCTCATAGCCCCTCCTCCCTTGTGAAAATGGTGCGGATAAGTTCGAGGGGCAGGACTTCCAGATATGGGTCTCTGGCACCATTTTTGCAACGATGGAAAAGCTCTCCATCTAAACAAAAAAATCATGCCTTGGTATTCATATAAACAAATCTAATTTTGGATATAAAACCCCTCTTGCTTTTCAGGCCTCAGCACTGCATTCTATATTATTCTTGTAATCTGTTCCAATTAATCTCTTTCCTTTGCACCCAACATTCATGCCTGATCCTTTTGTAAAATACAGCAGAGTGAATACTCACATCTGATCCAAATTTATACTGTTAATGAGGATATTTATGCTTCAAAGCATATCTGCAGTTTAACAAATGCAATTATCAATATTAATACATCAATAGCCTTTACATCTGTGCATACTTCAAGTTGGCTCTTTCCATTGTAAATGATTGTATCTATATTTCAACTTGAAAGGCTGCAATCGTACCCTCACCGTAGTGGCATTACCTAGTGGAGCTGTGTGCTTTTTCTGGTTGCAAGCTTGGAGATGAGAAGGGCATTTAATTAGGCAGAATGGTAGCATGCATGAACCGTACCACCTTTCTGCCTCTGCCAGAATTACGTTTTGGGAGGGAAGGCCCATGGTCAATCTTCCTGCCTCTTGACCAATTAATAAACACGTAAGTACCTCATGCCGCTGGTATTAACTCATCTGCCGATGGGCCTGTTGCCATGTGGCATGGCATGCACAGCAGTTAAAATTGCAAGGCCAGCATGTTACCTCCTGGGAAAGGGGTACCTTGATCAAAGGCATTCAGTTCCTGGTGGAGAGGCATGACATCGAGAAAGGAGGGTTGCCCATTAAGAGCCACCCCCATCCTAACTGCTGATCCTCCTGCATTTCTTTCCCCATGACCCCCGCCCCGCAAATCTCTTCCCCCCCCCCCCCCCCCCCCCCCCCCCCACCCCCCCAAATCCTCCTTCCCCACATGCAACCCATTGTGAACCTGGTCTGCAGTGCCTGTCCTGCTGGCAGCAGCCACGGCCTCTCCTGTTGCACCGCTGAGCAGATGAGCTGCCGACCTCTGATTGGCTGGAAATTCTCAATAGGCAAGACTTCCACCCCCCAGGTCTTGATTCCAGGAGAAAGCCTCCCTATAGCCTCAGCACTGTCTTATTGGCACATCAAACGTTCCTAAAAAAAGAGGGAGGGTTGATGTAGGATCTCTTATTTTCGAAATAAGTCCGGTGGTAGTTATTGCAAAACTTAGTACAAATTCAGATATAAAGCACAAAGGAGCAAAAGAAAGAGAGCAAAGAAACGAACCACGCACACAAAGGGTCAAGCTTTCTTATGCACATTTTTGGTAACAGCCCTTCTTTGTCTCCCATTGGCTTATTAATCTCAGTTGTGACTCCTAATTGGCACTCCATCGCAGCATTTTATTCCAGCATTTTATACCATGCATTTACACTTGTATCTAAATTACTGGCTGCGCTTACATTGTTACATGGTCACATTGTGGTTTGGATTCTGAAAAGCTGATGTGTCACTCTGAAGGTAGTTCCCAGTTTCAGTATTTCCACACAGTCCTCCCTTTGATTCTTATCAAAGTTAAAAATATGAATCCCTCGGAAAGAGCAAGCGGAAACTAACAAAAGGGACACGAGCACAGATGCCTTTGATGGTCCCTTTGTTCAGAAACAGCCTTCAACACTAGAACGGGGCAATCCGATATACTGTTACATTCCTTTAAATATAGGAAGTGTGCTTATTAAGCAAGAGAAGTCGAAAGTTACAAGTTAGCTAGGAAGGACCTAAAGAGAGAGCTAAGAAGAGCCAGGAGAGGCCATGAGAAGTCTTTGGCAGGTAGGATCAAGGATAACCCTAAAGCTTTCTATAGATAGGTCTGGAATAAAAGAATGACTAGGGTAAGAGTAGGGCCAGTCAAGGACAGTAGTGGGAAGTTGTGCTTGGAGTCCGAGGAGATCGGAGAGGGGCTAAATGAATATTTTTCGTCAGTATTCATGCAGGAAAAAGACAATGTTGTCAAGGAGAATACTGAGATTCAGGCTACTAGACTAGAAGGGCTTGAGGTTCATAAGGAGGAGGTGTTGGCAATTCTGGAAAGTGTGAAAATAGATAAGTCCCCTGGGCCGGATGGGATTTATCCTAGGATTTTCTGGGAAGCTAGGGAGGAGATTGCTGAGCCTTTGGCGTTGATCTTTAAGTCATCTTTGTCTACAGGAATCGTGCCAGAAGACTGGAGGATAGCAAATGTTGTCCCCTTGTTCAAGAAGGGGAGTAGAGACAACCCCGGTAACTATAGACCAGTGAGCCTTACTTCTGTTGTGGGCAAAATCTTGGAAAGGTTTATAAGAGATAGGATGTATAATCATCTGGAAAGGAATAATTTGATTAGAGATAGTCAACACGGTTTTGTGAAGGGTAGGTCATGCCTCACAAACCTTATTGAATTCTTTGAGAAGGTGACCAAACAGGTGGATGAGGGTAAAGCAGTTGATGTGTATATGGATTTCAGTAAAGCGTTTGATAAGGTTCCCCAGGATAGGCTACTGCAGAAAATACGGAGGCATGGGATTCAGGGTGATTTAGCAGTTTGGATCAGAAATTGGCTAGCTGGAAGAAGACAAAGGGTGGTGGTTGATGGGAAATGTTCAGACTGGAGTCCAGTTACTAGTGGTGTACCACAAGGATCTGTTTTGGGGCCACTTATAAATGACCTGGAGGAGGGCGAAGAAGGATGGGTGAGTAAATTTGCAGATGACACTAAAGTCGGTGGAGTTGTGGACAGTGCGGAAGGATGTTACAAGTTACAGAGGGACATAGATAAGCTGCAGTGCTGGGCTGAGAGGTGGCAAATGGAATTTAATGCAGAAAAGTGTGAGGTGATTCATTTTGGAAGGAATAACAGGAAGACAGAGTACTGGGCTAATGGTAAGATTCTTGGCCGTGTGTATGAGCAGAGAGACCTCGGTGTCCATGTACATAGCTCCCTGAAAGTTGCCACGCAGGTTGAGAGGGTTGTTAAGAAGGCGTACGGTGTGTTAGCTTTTTTGGGTAGAGGGATTGAGTTTCGGAGCCATGAGGTCATGTTGCAGCTGTACAAAACTCTGGTGCGGACGCATTTGGACTTTGCGTGCAATTCTGGTCGCCGCATTATAGGAAGGATGTGGAAGCATTGGAAAGGGTGCAGAGGAGATTTACGAGAATGTTGCCTGGTGTGGAGGGAAGATCTTATGAGGAAAGGCTGAGGGACTTGAGGCTGTTTTCGTTAGAGAAAAGAAGGTTAAGAGGTGACTTAATTGAGGCATGCAAGATGATCAGAGGATTGGGTAGGGTGGACAGTGAGCCTTTTTCCTCGGATGGTGATGTCTAGCACGAGGGGACATAGCTTTAAGTTGAGGGGAGATAGATACAAGACAGATGTCAGAGGTAGGTTCTTTACTCAGAGAGTAGTAAGGGCGTGGAATGCCCTGCCTGCAACAGTAGTGGACTCGCCAACACTAAGGGCATTCAAATGGTCATTGGATAGACATATGGACGATAAGGGAATAGTGTAGATGGGCTTTAGAGTGGTTTCACAGGTCGGTGCAACATCGAGGGCCGAAGGGCCTGTGCTGCGCTATAATGTTCTATGTTCTAAGTCTGGAAGTCTTGAGAGGCACAACCTTAGGAGGGGCTTTGGTTAATTGTTTCAGTTTGGTGGGTCTGGGCAGCTAGGTTCACCTGTAATTGTCCTTTTGGAGTACCTGACATAATCTTAAGCAATCTCTGCATGATTTATTGAACCACCTGCCCTGGGGTGATGTCAATTCTGGGCAGCATTTTGCAGTGCTTGCATATGTCAGGTCCTCCTTATGGGTCCTTTAGTTATGGCTCGATAAACTCAGCCCCCTTTCTCTGTCCCCCACCTGGTCGAAATGGTTTACCATTTCATGTCTGTCTCGGTGGACGTTAAGAAAATTTTATTTGTACAAAGAGACTAATAAATGTTGGGGAATAATCCCAACTCTTAAATCCTCAATGCCTGAACAAACACCCGCTAGCAGATTTTGGATTAAGTTATTAATTTCATTTTTGCTTCCTTTGTGGATGTCATTTCAACTTGAGTCAGGTATAAATAAGGTTCTAGTTTCCACAGGGTGAGATCTTATTCTTTAACCCTTTAACTCATTATTATTATTGGTCACTTTCTTTCTTGAGCCCTTGAGTGGGGTGATCTATGCAGGGAGATAATTCAGTTCTTTGTTTTTGTTTTAGGTTCCAGGTAACTTGTGTTAAATTCCAGTTTATTCCATAACCTCTTGTAACTTGAATCTGATCTCTGAATAATTAGATTGGTACCCCTTTCTCTCTGAGACTCCCTACTTGCAGATCATCTCACTCAATATCATTAATATCTTCATGCATGGACTTAAAATTTCTCCAGATATCCAATCATCTGTATCCATCTTTGTGGCTGCTCCTCATCAGGTTTACTTGCTACTAGGCCCTTACTCGTTCCAAATAATTTACCCTGTCCCTTCAAATGTGCTCATTTTGACAGGTATAAGTGTGTTTGATTCGATCCCAATTATTTTAAAGTCAGTTTCACTATGGAGTATGTGTCAGTGCCTTGATCACTTAATGGTGTTGTTTCACTCTATTGGCCCTATTGACCGTTTCCTGCCATGCTGTTTGTCAAGTAGTGTGCATGCATGGGACCTGCTCTTTAATGCATAATGGCAAGGAGTTTCAAACCCTTGAAAGGGTCAATTTTGAACTGGATTCCTGACTAGAGTTACTTCACACGCAACTCATCTGCACACTTGTGCAGTGCCCCAAATGTACCATACATTCTTGAACCTTTTGTGATCTTATCAAAAGATCTCAAAGTTGTTGCTCATCGCTCCACGTATGGTCTAGATGCCTTGGGTGGTGGCCAGGGTATCAAAATGTTGTTCCCTTAAGTAAAAGCATAGACAAGGACACAGCATAACCAAGAGAAAGTTTATCAATTTACTAGCCTCCTCTAGACTTTCCCCTTCATATCAATGCCAGATTGAAATATTCCATTGAATTGCACCAAATATTTCAAATCCCATTTCATGTCTCTATCGTCTACACTCAATTACCTAATCCTATCTCAATCATGAGCACCGGATAAATCCTGCAGTCCAATATAATATCTTCATGTTTAAAACTGAAATCATTTTTTAAAACTGTGCTATGATACACGTTTGTAATAAAATACATTTTTTTTAAAAATTAATCTTTCCACTTTGCTGCAAAAAAAAAAAAAGAAATCAAATATTTCCATTTGATTCCAGGCAGTAACATTTTAATTGCTTGTTCTTGCTGAGATAACTTGCTGAGGTAACTGGCTAAATGACATTGCCTTTTCACATCGCAGAAATGTCCCAAATTTAAACAACTGTGTTGTTAGCTTTCAGATCTTCATTCATGTCCAGTTCATCTCTTCTTCAAAAGAGGTTTTGTCTTTTAGTTCATGGAAACCACCTAAACTGTGTATGTGATTTAAAAAAATGTTATTGTCATCTTTAAATCCCTTTAAACGTCAATTTTTTATTCTCCCCTCATCATTGTCGTTCTCGTTACCCGTCAAATAGATTCCACTTTTAATTTTGTACCGCCTTGTTCAACTATTGCTCATCCTGTTCTTGACTTTTCATTCACTCTGCTGTATCCTATTGTCACAAAGGCCTCCTCGAATCGCTCATCTCCTACCCTACTCAACTCTAATCTTCTTTCTTTATTATTAGTGTCACAAGTAGGCTTACATTAACACTGCAATGAAGTTACTGTGAAAATCGCCTAGTTGCCACACAATGACACCTATTTGGGTACACTGAGGGAGAATTCAGAATGTCCAAATCACCAAACAGCACTTCTTTCGGTACTTGTAGGAGGAAACTGGAGCACCCGGAGGAAACCCACGCAGTCACGGGGAGAATGGGCAGACTCCGCACAAACCGTGATTCTAGCCGGGAATTAAACCAGGGTACCTAACACTTGTTGCCAATTCGCACCGGAGACGTCAATAATGTTGCTCTTTTTATCTGGATACTGATATGACAGTTATTAATGATACTGCTTTTCAGAATCGCCAGGTATCAAATGATTCCACCACAAAGTTTTATCGGATATCGATCAAAGACCAAACAACCAGTTAGTTAGTTCAAGTTCAATGATAGTTTATTTACACACAAGAATTACTTCGACATGCAGCATAAAACACTGCAAGCTAAATTACACCTAACACTACAACAACCTGTATTTAACTTCAGGCACCGGCTTTATGCAGAGGAACAAGGCCTTTGTTCGGATCTTGCATGGCTGGGTTTCTGCTGGGCTCATCCGTCTGGTAGCGATTGTTGGTCTTGAACTTGTCTTCTGGTTGTGATGCTGCACTTGGGTTTAGTCGTAGGTCGGGGCCAAGAGAGACCGGGCGGCGGGGCCAAGAGAGACTGAACACATGGCAGTGTCTCTCTTTATCCTTCTGGGGTCCGCGCTCTTTGGGCGGTCCTTAGCTTTGGACCCAATAATTCGGCAGGCTTCGATTACTTCCTTCGATTTTGGCCAATAAAGGGGCGGGTGCCTTGATGGCGGGGCGTGTCCTGAGCGGTCATTGACCTTGGCTTTTTGCGCTCCATGAGCAAAGGGAGTGGCGCCAATGAGTCTGTCTCTGTATCTGTTACCTGAGTACAGGTCTTTTGTTCTGGGGAAATGGGCCATTAGAATGCAAAGTAGCTGGGGGTTTTGATCGCGTCTAGTTATCTGAGTTGCCAATATACATAAGCTCTGAGCGTCTGAGTCCTGGGTTGACCATATTTCCCATGGTCCTTTGCAGGTGACCATATTTCCCTGGATCCTTTGTAAGTCGCCATCCCAGATGGCTACACACTGTAAAGCACTGTGCTATCGTGCCACCCATCTGCACATTACATAAATATTCCTTTCCTCAATGTTCATATATCCCACTTGGTTGCTCCCTGCATCCTTAAATACTGTCATGAGAATGTCGCTTTAAGAAATGTTTGGCTGCTCATGTTACTGCAGTGATGTCAGAGTGTGGGTGGAGCTGAGATTTGGCTCTGCTTTTTCGTTTCACTTTGAGAAAAGCTTGGGTGTGTCTGTTTTTTGGTTTTGTTGCAGTGTCTGAGCTGAAGCCAGACAAAGCAGGTGTACTGTTGTTCTCTCTGCCATGAAAAGACAATCTCTTGATCATTTGGTGAATTCAGAATTATAAATGTTCTCAGTGGTGACTAAAAGCGGACTGTTAGATTTGGCAAAAAACATTGCAATTAACATTACCTGACAAATTGCCTGAGATACAGTTTGACTCATTGGAAATGGCAAAAATTCAGTTACAACTTAAACAAATGGAACATGAGAAAGAATTAAAGCAGCTTGAATACAAAAGAGATAGAGAGGAAAAAGAAAGAGAGAGAGAGAAGAAAGAAGAAAAGAAAGAATAGCCCTAGCAGAACAAAAAGAAAGAGAAAGGGAGATACAGATCAGGGAAAAAGATAAAGAGAGAGTTTGAACTTCAGAAAATGGCCATGAAACATGACACTCAGTTAAAATTGGCGAACGTAAAGGGAAACGTACAGTTGGATGATAGTGATGAGGATAGTGAGAAAGAGCGTCATAGTCGAAGGCTTGGTGGACATCTGTTTAAATATGTCCAAGCATTGCCAAGATTTGAGGATAAGGAAGCCTTTTTCATTTCATTTGAGAAGGTAGCTAAACAAATGAAATGGCCACAGGACATGTGGGTATTACTGATTCAAACAAAGCTGGTAGGTTGGGCTAGTGAAGTGTTTGCATCACTACCGGAGGAGGTATCTGGGACGTATGAGGAGGTGAAAAACTCCATCTTAGGTGCATATGAACTAGTGCCTGAAGCCTACAGACAAAGGTTTAGAAATTTAAGGAAAGAAATTGGTCAAACATACATGGAGTTTGAAAGGCTCAAACAGAGTAATTTTGATTGGTGGATAAGGGCTTTGGAAATAGACAAAATGTATGAAGCTCTCAGAGAAATTATATTATAACTTTTGGAGGAGTTTAAAAATTCAATTCCTGATGTAGTGAGAACTCACGTGGAAGAGCAGAGGGTTAAAACTGTGAGATTAGCAGCAGAAATGGCAGATGATTATGAACTAGTTCATAAATCAAAGCTTGGTTTCTGACATCAGTTTCAACCCGTGAAGGTTAGAAACTGGGGACATGAGAAATACTCAAGTGGTAGAGGCAAAGGTGATCTGATGGGAGATATTAAGGAGAGTGTACCTCAGACTAAAAAATAAATCCAGGGAGGTGGAAAAGAAATGAAAAGTTTCAAATATTTTCACTGTAATAAACTAGGCCATGTAAAGTCACAGTGTTGGTGGTTGAAGAAAAGCACTGGGAAGGCTAATGTGGTAAAACAGGAGAAGACAGTGGGGTTTGTTAAAGTGGTAAAGGAAAGCCCAAGTGAAGCGAAGGAGGTGCAAAATATTGTACAGCCTGATCAAGAGGTGATTGATAAGCAGATGCCAGATCTCTTTAAAGAATTTACTTGTGTGGGTAAAGTTATTCATGTGTATTAGGAGGAGCAGGTAAATAAGTCACAATTTTAAGCGATACGGGAGCTAGTCAATCTTTAATGGTAAGAGATGAAGAGTTATGTAGTTCTGGAAGAATATTGCTAGAAAAGGTGGTAATATGTTGAATTCAGGGTGAGAGGAGTAGTGTTCCATTATATAAGGTAAGGTTGGAAAGTCCAGTGAAGAGTGGTGAAGTGGTAGTAGGAGTAACAGAGAAACTATCTTGTCCAGGAATACAGTTTATCTTGATATAGCTGGATTGTAGGTGGGAGTGATGCCTACTATGTTGATAAGCCAGTGGACAATCAGACAACTGAAGTGTTTATGAACGAGTATCCTGGGATTTTACCGGATTGTCGCAAAATCACAGGTTAAGACAAGAGGAGAAAGCAAAGAGTGAAGATGAAGTGGAAGTGCAATTATCAGAAACAATTTTTGATCAGATGGGTGAAAAAGAACAAGAACAGGTGGAGGATGAGACAGATATTTTTAGTTCAGGAAAATTGGCGGAGTTACAACAGAAAGATGTAGAAATAAAACGGATGTATCAGAAAGCATGTACGGAAGAGGAATCTGAGTGTATACCAGAGTGTTATTACCGTAAAAGTGATGTCTTGCTGAGAAAATCGAGACCTTTACATATGCAGGCGGATGAAAAGTAGGCAGAAGTTCATCAAGTAGTATTGCCGGTAGGGTATAGAAAGGAGGTGTTGCGAGTTGCACATGAGGTACCAATGGGAGGTCATTTGGGAATAAGGAAAACGCAAGCTAAAATACAAAAACATTTTTATTGGCCTGCACTACATAACGATGTAGTTAAATTTTGTTGATCATGTCACATGTGTCAAGTGATAGAGAAACCTCGAGCAGTGATAAAACCAGCACCATTTAATACCCATTCCAGCATTTGAGGAACCTTTTACAAGGGTCCTAATTGATTGCGTAGGACTGCTTCCTAAAACGAAAAGTGGGAATCAATATCTTTTGACGCTAATTAATGTGTCTACTAGGTTTCCAGAGGCCATTGCAGTACGTAATATTACAGCTAAAAAGATTGTGGAGGAGTTACTTAAATTCTTTTAGATATGGACTACCCACAGAAATACAATCGGATGAGGGATCGAATTTTACCTCTAGGTTATTCAAAGAAGTTATGGATAGCTTAGGAATAAAACAATTTAAATCAACTGCGTATCATCCAGAATGGCAGGGAACGTTAGAAAGGTGGCATCAGACATTAAAGACAATGTTGAGGGCTTATTGTCACGATTATCCAAAGGATTGGGATAAAGGAATTCCATTCCTACTGTTTGCAATTAGGGATGCACCTAATGAGTCAACCAAATTCAGTCCTTTTGAACTAATTTTTGGTCGTGAGGTAAGAGGACCACTTAAATTGATTTAAGGAAAAATTGGTGAGTGAGAAATCAGAACTTACATTATTGGATTACGTGTCAAATTTTAGGGAACGATTAAATAGAGCAGGTGAATTGGCTGGACAACATTTAAAAGTTGCACAAAATATGATGACACGAGTAGCGGACAAGAAATCCAAAGTTTGTAGTTTTGCCAGTGGAGATAAGGTTTTAGTGTTGTTACCAGTGGTCGGTGAACTCCATGAAACACTTTGGGGTTCTCTAAACCCTGGCCAATAACACTACTGTAACCCACCCATTTAATTAGTAGACACTCCCCTTGAGCCCTTCTAGCATTTTGAGATTATTTTCAATCTTCCCATGTTCAGAATCTGCACTAAGAGTTGTTCCTCATGGATTTCCTATATCTAACAGCAACCTCTGATTGCCTGTTTGAGTAACAGACTACAGTGCACTTATAATCACCATATTGTTGGGTCAGTATGGCAATGTAGTAATTCCCATTATTATGGCCATGTATGTGGAAGGGAACAAGTACAATCTGGCAACCCTATTGCTGACACTTGCTAGGACTTGTCTAAGACTGGTGAATGTGACCTCACACTTCTCTATCCTTTAACAGCTTCTCACTGAAAGACCCTCCCCCGCTCCTTCACTGGATTTTAAATCAGGCCGACTATTGCTGCAAAATTGAAAGTCTTACAAAGGGGGTGGCACGGTGTTTAACACTGCCCCCTCCCAACGACAAGGACCTGGGCTCCACTCCAGCCTTGGGTGAACGTTTGTGAGGAGTTTGCACTTTCTCCCTGTGCATGCGTGGGTTTCCTACCACATCCCAAAGATGTGCAGGGTATGTGTATTGGAACTGATCAATTGTCCCGTAGTGTCCAAGAATGTGTAGGTTAGGCGAGTATGTGGGGATAGAGTGAGGAGTGGGCCTAGGTAGGGCGCTCTTTCAGAGCGTCGGTGCTGACCCCATAGGTCTCTTTCTGACTGTTGTGAATCTATGATGCTGGGATTCTATTAAATAACTTCTCAACCTCCTTAAGCTACTGCAAATCTTGTTCCACTTGCAGTTACCTGTAAAGTAAAACACAAAAGATCCATTCTGCTTGGGGCAAAGATGGTTAATTAGTCTGAACATATCTGACAATTCAAACTTAAAGTTCCTGTAAAAATTAAAATACATCTTCAGCTGTTAACAGTAAAAGGTTAATTCTCTGCTGGTTTGAAAAGGGGTGGAGTAAAAGTTTTTAACTGGATGTCATTTCGTCAGCACCTCTCTTTGTTTTGACCTAACCAGAAACACAATGAGGGACCACTTTCTTTAATATTCTCTATTTTACACCTTTTCTTTCAATCTCAGGGTTTTTTTTCCTGTTTTTCTTTCTCTGGCAGAGAGTGGGGTTAAAGGGGTCTTTTTCAGGATGGCAGTCAGTGACTAATGGTGTGCCTCAAGGGTTGGTGCTAGGACCACAAGTTGTCGATGATACAAAGAGATGCAGAGGGACAGGTAGTGTTGAGGAAGCTGGGGGGGGGGGGGGGGGGGGGGGGGGGTGCTGCAGAAGAACTTGGACAGGCTAGAAGAGTGGGCAAAGAAGTGACAGATGGAATACAATGTGGAAAAGTGTGAGGTTGTGCACTTTGGAAGGAGGAATGGGGGCATAAACTATTTTCTAAATGGGGAAATGCTTAGGAAATCAGAAGTACAAAAGGACTTGGGAGTCCTTGTTCAAGATTCTCTTACGGTTAACGTGCAGGTTCAGTTGGCAGTTAGGAAGGCAAATGCAATGTTAGCATTCATGTTAACGGCTAGAATACAAGAGGAGGGGTATACTTCTGAGGCTGTATGAGGCTCTGGTCAGACCCTATTTGGAGTATTGTGAGCAGTTTAGGGCCCCGCATCTAAGGAAGGATGTGCTGGCCTTGGAAAGGGTCCAGAGGAGGTTCACAAGAAAGCTCCCTGGAATGAAAAGCTTGTCATATGAGGAACGGTTGAGGACTCTGGATCTATACTCATTGGAGTTTAGAAGGATGAGGGGGGATCTTGTTGAAACTTACAGGATACTGCAAGGCCTGGATAGAGTGGAATGGAGAGAATGTTTCTACTAGTAGGGAAATCTAGAACGAGAGAGCACAACCTCAGGCTGAAGGGACGATCCTTTAAAGCTGAGATGAGGAGGAATTTCTTCAGCCAGAGGGTGGTGAATTTGTGGAACTCGTTGCCACAGAAGGCTGTGGAGGCCAGATCACCTTGTGTCTTATAAGACAGAGATAGATAAGTTAATGAATTATATGGGATCCGGGGTTATGGGGAGAAGTCAGGAGAATGGGGATGAAAAGGATATCAGCCATGATTGAATGGCGTAGCAGACTCGATGGACCGAGTGGCCTAATTCTGCTCCGATATCTTATGGTTGTACAAGTCAGTTGTGCCTTTTTTTGAACCTGACCAGTTTTAACACAAGATCAATCCAACACAGGATTGTCCATATTCATTTTTGATATCCAAACTCCAATAAATCCTATTGAATTAAAATTATCTCATTCTTGCATATGTTAATTTGTATCCGGACTTAAATTCCCACATGTTTATCAAAAATACCCTGGAATCATGCCTCTGGCCAGGAAAATATGACTCCAGGCTTTGTCAGCTGTTTGACTATCACTTAAACTAGGATCTCAAAGATTACAATTTGAGACAGAAAACATCAATGCTTGAAACAGATGTGCACTAATACCATTTATATACAAGCAGCGAAACATATCAAGTGCTTTAAAACACCAATAAGCAAAATGAATGAACTCCGTGTCCTTGTGATTCTGTTGTAAAGTTCCAGAGTGTCTGTAATTAAAAACTCCAGGCAAGGTTAATTACCCAGAACACCAATATACAAACATTTTCATAAAACATATGAAACACGCCGATTCCTCTGTTCGTAAAGTTCAAACAGTTAATCATCAGCCTTGTCTCGCTGCTGCAGATTCTTAAAGAGACAAAGGACTGCTAGCTCACACTCTTTTGGCTAAAATAATAAACAAGATACTCCATTCTGCTGTATGATACGACTTGAATTTGTTATTTGATCCTTGTTTATTAATATCCTCTTCCATTTAGGCCGATCTCCAACAAATAATTCCAAAGGCATCATCTATCCTTCCTTAAATTCAAATCTCAAAGACGTTTTCACCCCAACACATTATGACCTACAAATCGCTTGTTCGCTAATGGGGGTGATGTGATAGTACAATAAAATTCTCACATTTGTTCCAAATTCCTCGAAAGTGTACTTAAAATTTCTGCTTTTTAACTGCCGTCATTGAGTTCCCGTAAATCAACAAGATATCGATTTATATCGAGTAATTTACACACACAATTTTCTGGGCAATTTACAAACCAATTAATTACCTGCTGAAATAGTTAACTTTTGTGCTCCAATTTATTTTCCTATATCCTTTATTTTTCCTTCAAACCAATTTCAATTTTGTTACTTAACCAAATTTGAAAGAAATCTTAACATTTCATTTTTAACTTGTTTTGAACAATTCAAATTGGATCACAGCCAAACTGCAAGCTTATAATCTGACCTTGATTCAGAACAATGCAAGCTTGTATTTCATCTACAACCCAACTAATTCTTTATTTGATCAATTTTGTTATGGCATTTTTCTCTCCACAGTAGCAAAAGGCACTGTTTCAACATTCCTTGTCTGAATATGTTCGCGCAGTAATTTCAGTTGGTCCTTCATACTGGCCGTTTTCCCCCAGACTCTTTTAGTATCTTCCAAGGACCACTGTCCCTTGCAGGCACCATATTCTTTGCTCAATCTCGATACAGATTTTGCTGCTCTATACTTTTAATTGCCAAAGGATCTTATCTTCCGAGATGTCCGGCAGGGCCTGCCCGCCTTGGACAGTGGTAGGCAAGTGTTTGTTCTTTTCCTCTACCATAATACCTATTCTTATTGGGGGTCTTGAGCCGTGGGGCATTTTAGCCAGATAGGTACATTATACCACCAAATTTCAGGCATCTGTTAAGGGCTTGAGCCGACTACCAGACCAGAGGGTCCCAAGGTCGTGTAAGGGGGTTACTGAGTCTAAACAACGGGCAAGGACTTTTCTCGAATAAAGAGGTGGCCTTGCCTCTGGGGGTCGATAATGGTCCGATGTCGAGATCTCATGTTCTTTTTCCTCCAGCGACCCTGCTACCAGCGGCAAGTTGTAGGATCTCTTATTTTCTAATAAGAGTCAAAGTCTGGTAGTAGGTTTAGATTGAGTTTATTGCAAAACCAGTACAAATTCAGATATAAAAACAAAAGAACAAAGAAAAGAACCACATGCACAAATGGTCACACTTTCTTATGCACGATTTTGGGAACACCCCTTCTTTGTCTCCCTTTGGCTTATTAATCCTGAGTTGTAACTCCTGATTGGCACTCCATCGCAACATTTTATTCCAGCATTTTGTACTATGCATTTACACTTGTATCTAATTTGCTGGCTGCGCTTACATTGTTACATTGTCATATTTGTGATTTGGATTCTGAAAAGCTGATGTGTCACTCTGAAGATTCAATATTTTCCCACAGTTCAATATTTCCCCACAGTTGGTCTCTCACAGATAGGCGAGACCACCTGATACCTCAAGTCCACCCGCTTTCAGCACCACAGCTGCTATTAGGGTTTTTTGATTCATTTAGAGGATGTGACATCGCTGCCTGTACCAGTATTTCCTGCCCATCTGAAAATGCCCTTGAGAAAGTGGCAGTGAGCTGCCTTCTTGAACTGCTGCAGTCTATGTGGTGTGGATATACTCGGTGTCATTAGGGAGGGAGTTTCAGGATTTTGCGATCCTAGCATTCTTTCCCCCTCCATACAAATGACATGATTAATTTGTCCAGTGAATTAAAAAAGGCCTTGGGGATATAGATTGGGATTTATCTTCGTAGGAAGAGGTACTTGGGCAGTACGTTCATTTTGATCGTCTGTACTCTCCCCACTAGGGAGAGTGAGTGTGTGTTCCATCTCTGCAGGTCCTTTTTAACTTCCTCTGTCAGACTGGTCAGGTTCCATTTGTGGATTCCCATCCAGTCATGAGCGATTTGGATCCCCAGGTAGCGGAATTTGTGTTGGGAGTGTTTAAACGGCAGTCCCACCAGAGCTGCCCTCCCCCATGCGGGTTCACTGGGAAAAATCTCGCTTTTGCTCATATTGAGTTTGTAGCCCAAGAAAGCACAAAACCCTTTCAGGATTCGTTCCAAGCTGCTTTGTGTGTCCGGGATGTAGAGGAGCAGTTCATCCGCATAGAGTGAGACTCTGTGCTCTCTGCCTCCTCTTTGGATACCACTCGTTCTTTGCTGTTCTGAGCACGATCGCTAATGGTTCGATCGCTCGGGCGAACAGCAGCGGGGCAGCGGGCATCTCTGCCTCGTGCAACTGTGCAGCTGGAAGTACTGGGAGCTGGTGTTGTATGTCTCTCCGCTCACCATGGGAGCGTTGTACAGGAGCATCACCCATGAGGTGGATCCTGTTCCAAGCCCGAACCGCTCCAGTACCTCCTATGAGGTACTTCCACTTAACTCTGTCGAAGGCCTTTTCTGCGTCCAGGGAGATGATCACCTCAGGTAATCTCTCCCTGGATGGGGTCATGATCACATTTAGCAGACGCCTGATGTTCGATGTTAGCTGTCTACCTTTGACAAAGCCGTTTGATCCTCTGCGACCTCCTCTGGTACGAAGTCTTCCAGCCTTTTGGCTCGGATCTTGGCCAATATTTTGGTGTCTATGTTTAGTAGCGAGATGGGTGTGTACGAACCTCATTCAGTCGGGTCTTTGTCTTTCTTAAGTATTAGCAAGATTGAACAAAGAACAAAGAAATGTACAGCACAGGAACAGGCCCTTCGGCCCTCCAAGCCCGTGCCGACCATGCTGCCCGACTAAACTACAATCTTCTCCACTTCCTGGGTCCGTATCCTTCTATTCCCATCCTATTCATATATTTGTCGAGATGCCCCTTAAATGTCCCTATCGTCCCTGCTTCCACCACCTCCTCCGGTAGCGAGTTCCAGGCACCCACTACCCTCTGCGTAAAAAACTTGCCTCGTACATCTACTCTAAACCTTGCCCCTCTCACCTTAAACCTATGCCCCCTAGTAATTGACCCCTCTACCCTGGGGAAAAGCCTCTGACTATCCACTCTGTCTATGCCCCTCATAATTTTGTATACCTCTATCAGGTCTCCCCTCAACCTCCTTCGTTCCAGTGAGAACAAACCGAGTTTATTCAATCGCTCCTCATAGCTAATGCCCTCCATACCAGGCAACATTCTGGTAAATCTCTTCTGCACCCTCTCTAAAGCCTCCACATCCTTCTGGTAGTGTGGCGACCAGAATTGAACACTATACTCCAAGTGTGGCCTAACTAAGGTTCTATACAGCTGCAACATGACTTGCCAATTCTTATACTCAATGCCCTGGCCATTGAAGGCAAGCATGCCGTATGCCTTCTTGACTACCTTCTCCACCTGTGTTGCCCCTTTCAATGACCTGTGGACCTGTACTCCTAGATCTCTTTGACTTTCAATACTCTTGAGGGTTCTACCATTCACTGTATATTCCCTACCTGCATTAGACCTTCCAAAATGCATTACCTCACATTTGTCCGGATTAAACTCCACCTGCCATCTCTCCGCCCAAGTCTCCAAACAATCTAAATCCTGCTGTATCCTCCGACAGTCCTCATCGCTATCCGCAATTCCACCAACCTTTGTGTCGTCTGCAAACTTACTAATCAGACCAGTTACATTTTCCTCCAAATCATTTATATATGCTACAAACAGCCAAGGTCCCAGCACTGATCCCTGTGGAACACCACTGGTCACAGCCCTCCAATTAGAAAAGCATCCTTCCATTGCTACTCTCTGCCTTCTATGGCCTAGCCAGTTCTGTATCCACCTTGCCAGCTCACCCCTGATCCCGTGTGACTTCACCTTTTGTACTAGTCTACCATGAGGGACCTTGTCAAAGGCCTTACTGAAGTCCATATAGATAACATCCACTGCCCTACCTGCATCAATCATCTTAGTGACCTCCTCGAAAAACTCTATCAAGTTAGTGAGACACGACCTCCCCTTCACAAAACCGTGCTGCCTCTCACTAATACGTCCATTTGCTTCCAAATGGGAGTAGATCCTGTCTCGAAGAATTCTCTCCAGTAATTTCCCTACCACTGAAGTAAGGCTCACCGGCCTGTAGTTCCCGGGATTATCCTTGCTACCCTTCTTAAACAGAGGAACAACATTGGCTATTCTCCAGTCCTCCGGGACATCCCCTGAAGACAGCGAGGATCCAAAGATTTCTGTCAAGGCCTCAGCAATTTCCTCTCCAGCCTCCTTCAGTATTCTGGGGTAGATCCCATCAGGCCCTGGGGACTTATCTACCTTAATAATTTTTAAGACACCCAACACCTCGTCTTTTTGGATCTCAATGTGACCCAGGCTATCTACACACCCTTCTCCAGACTCAACATCTACCAATTTCTTCTCTTTGGTGAATACTGATGCAAAGTATTCATTTAGTACCTCGCCCATTTCCTCTGGCTCCACACATAGATTCCCTTGCCTATCCTTCAGTGGGCCAACCCTTTCCCTGGCTACCCTCTTGCTTTTTATGTACGTGTAAAAAGCCTTGGGATTTTCCTTAACCCTATTTGCCAATGACTTTTCGTGACCCCTTCTAGCCCTCCTGACTCCTTGCTTAAGTTCCTTCCTACTTTCCTTATATTCCTCGCAGGCTTCGTCTGTTCCCAGCCTTTTAGCCCTGACAAATGCCTCCTTTTTCTTTTTGACGAGGCCTACAATATCACTCGTCATCCAAGGTTCCCGAAAATTGCCGTATTTATCTTTCTTCCTCACAGGAACATGCCGGTCCTGTATTCCTTTCAACTGCCACTTGAAAGCCTCCCACATATCAGATGTTGATTTGCCCTCAAACATCCGCCCCCAATCTATGTTCTTCAGTTCCCGCCTAATATTGTTATAATTAGCCTTCCCCCAATTTAGCACATTCATCCTCGGACCACTCTTATCCTTGTCCACCAGTACTTTAAAACTTACTGAATTGTGGTCACTGTTACCGAAATGCTCCCCTACTGAAACATCTACCACCTGGCCGGGCTCATTCCCCAATACCAGGTCCAGTACCGCCCCTTCCCTAGTTGGACTGTCTACATATTGTTTTAAGAAGCCCTCCTGGATGCTCCTTACAAACTCCGCCCCATTTAAGCCCCTGGCACTAAGTGAGTCCCAGTCAATATTGGGGAAGTTGAAGTCTCCCATCACCACAACCCTGTTGTTTTTACTCTTTTCCAAAATCTGTCTACCTATCTGCTCCTCTATCTCCCGCTGGCTGTTGGGAGGCCTGTAGTATACCCCCAACATTGTGACTGCACCCTTCTTATGCCTGATCTCTACCCATATAGCCTCACTGCCCTCTGAGGTGACCTCTCGCAGTACAGCTGTGATATTCTCCCGAACAAGTAGCGCAACTCCGCCTCCCCTTTTGCATCCCCCTCTATCCCGCCTGAAACATCTAAATCCTGGAACGTTGAGCTGCCAATCCTGCCCTTCCCTCAACCAGGTCTCTGTAATGGCAACAGATTGAGGCTTGTTCTAACGTGGATGGCAGTGTGCCCCTCGCCAGTGAGTCTGTGAACATCTCCTGCAGGCTGTCCCAAATTTTTTGTAGATGTCCGCCGGGAACCCGTCTGGTCCCGGCCTTCCCCACCTGCATGGAGTTTATACTCTCCATGATCTCTCTCAGTTCTAGCGGTGCTCCCAGACCCTGTTTTCTGTCCTCCCCCATGGTTGACATGCCCAGTCCATCGAGGAACTGTTTCATCCCCTGTTGGGGGCTCTGAGGTGTACAGTCCCCGGTAAAAACTTTTGTTAACCTTGTCTGGGTCTGTTTCTAGTGTGCCTCTGTTGTCCCTAATTTGCGCGATCTCTCTGGTGACTGCCTGCTTTCTCAGCTGGTGTGCCAACAGGTGGCTGGCTTTGTCCCCATGCCTTCTGCCTTGATCCCCTGGCTAGGTGATAATGGCAGAGTGGGGGATACGCCGAGCCATGATGTTACAGATTGTAGATTAGTACAATTCTGCTGCTGCTGGTGGCCTATAGCGCCTCACGGTTGCCCATAGAATTTAAAGAAAGTCTTCACTGTTGAATATTATGTGCAGCATTGAAAGTTTTTCAGAACCTATTTTTTCACTTTTAAAATTCATTTAGCACTGCAGTAAATGTGAAAAATATGTTCTGTGTAGACTGCATTTGGTACTTAAAGGTTAGTACACCTATCTCATAACAGACATGTTCCATGTAGGAGTGGTGCTGGTTCTATTAATCTGATGAATACAATTGTGTGGAACTTTGAAGTAATGATTTTCCCTTCAGTACACATCCTTGAATTATAGACTGAACATTCCTACTGTTACTTCAATCGTAATTGTAGTTTCAAAGCAAGGCTGCCAACCAATTTTTTGAAAAATTTGATTAATCTTGTCATTAACAATTTAATTGTGGTTAATCTGGGGTTTAATTGCTTTATATACCATAAAATCCTGTTTTTCTATTTCTGAATTCGTACAAATCTCCTGTCCAGCTAACAATTAAGGGGCAATTTAGCGTGCCCAATCCATCTACCTTGCACATCTTTGGGTTGTGGGAGTGACACCCACACAGTTGCAGGAAGAATGTGCAAACTCTACACAGACAGTGACCTGGGGCCGGGATTGAACACAGATCCTCGGCAGCAGTGCTAACCATTGCCCCACCATGCCACCCCTGGTAATCGGTATATAATCGACATCCTTGCATTAATTTGTGATGGATATTAGTTCACAGCACCATAACGAGTCAGCAGCTAATTTTGCTGAGGCCTTGAAGTTACACATTTGAATGGTATTGAAAAGCCTTCTTTAAACAGCTGTTGTGAATTAAGATCCCAGAGAGAACTCGCATGGAAAATATTCAAGATTCCAACTTTAATTAAAGCAACCACAAATCCTCAACCCACCAGTAGATTCAGTGCACTAGTCAGATGCAGGAGGCCTGCAAAAAAAATGGAAGCTCCAACCAGGTCCTCATTCAGAATGCAACTGAGAACCTGTACCTGCTGAAGTCTGGTCAGTGAGATTTCTACTCTCCTCCAATATGAGCCATGTCATCTGAGCAGGTGAGGTAAGGGTATGGATTTCCCACGCACTATTGCCCAACGATCTAAATCCTGGGATGAATCTGTATCAGTACCCTGATAATTATTTGTATAGAAGTGTAACATTTATTAAATTTGATTTTTAAAATAATCTCCTATCTATCCTAAGAGTGATAGTTTCAGCATGGTAGCATAGGACAGCACGATAGCATAGGACAGCACTATGGCTTCACAGCGCCAGGGTACCAGGTTCGATTCCCGCTTGGGTCACTATGTGCGGAGTCTGCACATTCTCCCAGTGTCTGCGTGAGTTTCCTCCGAGTGCTCCGTTTTCCTCCTACAAGTCCCAAAAGACGTGCTGTTAGGTAATTTGGACATTCAGAATTCTCCCTCTGTGTACCCGAACAGTCGCAAGAATGTGGCGACTAGAGGCTTTTCACAGTAACTTCATTGCAGTGCTAATGCAAGCCTACTTGTGTCAATAAAGGTTATTTAAGGGGCTGGTTAACCTAACAAGCACGACTTTCGGGTCTTGTGTGAGGAAAGCAGAGCACCCGGAGGAAACGCACGCAGACACAGGGAGAATGTGCAGACCCCGCAAAGATAGTGACCCAAGCTGGAAATCGAACCCAGGCCCCTGGTGCTGTGAAGTAAAAGTGCTAACCACTGTGCTAATGTGCCGCCCGTTACATCAAATGCAGAGGCTGGTTTAGCCCAGTGGGCTAAACAGCTGGCTTGTGATGCAGAACAAGTCCAGCAGCGTGGGTTCAATTCCCATACCGGTCTCCCCGAACAGGCGCCGGTGTGTGGCAACTAGGGGCTTTTCACAGTAACTTCATTGAAGCCTACTTCAATGACAATAAGCTATTATTAATATTATTATTAATATTATTATTATTATTATTATTAATATTATTCTTATTATTCAGTGTCAAGCTCTATTTACAACTCTTCCAATAATGAGGCAATACATTCCAGTCTACAGCAGGGTCTGTTAAGTACCAGTTAACTTTCGGATAGCTACTGACCTAGGTACTGAGTGATTATTTAGCCCAAAAATGACCGTGTAATTCAAATCCTGACCTTTGTCAGAAGGTGGAAACAGGCTATAACAAAATGCTTATATTTTCACAGACTCTCTTGAAACAAGGCGTTTTAGTGACCTGGGTGCTGAAATTGACCTTGGCAAACTCCCAGAGGGAGACAAAGAAGACCTTGGTGTGGAATTGGCCAAGGTAATCTTAGATTACTTGTATATTTGTGTGTATAAAATGTATTATCATTACATTGTCATCTGTTTTTAGAAGACTTGATATAAATCAACTTTCGAGTATTTCAACAAAACTGCAAGGTTATACTTATAATCATTTGGCATGCAGAGTAACCAACCTGAAACACATAGGGGAAAATATGGAAAAGCCCTTGTATTACCACATCTTTTCTTCATGAGAGTACTGGGTTATTAAGCTACATTGTGAACAATAACAAAGTATTAAAAATAATCGCCTTTAAATTCAATTGAATTTTTTTTTATTGTTCCATGGGACGTGGGCATCTCTGGCAGTGCCAACATTTGTCCATCCCAAATTCCCCTTGAACTTAATGGGTTCTTGGGCCATTTCAGAGTCAACACGTTGCTGTGGATCACGTAGCCCAGGCCGATTAATGATGACATATTTCCTTTCCTAAAGGACATTAATTAACTTTTTAAAACAATCGATAGTTTCATGGTCACCTTGTGAGACTGACGAATGTGATATAAAATAGTTAGTTTAAATATATTAGTTACAGTAATGTAGATGTAGCCAGTCTAATTCTAGTGAGTTCACAGACAAAGGATTTCAGAAAGCATGGCAAGGAAGGGGGGAGGTGTGTCTGGTGAAGGAGGAGAAAAGGATGCTAGGTAATAAGAGGCTCAGGGTTAAGGAATGAGAAGTGAGCCAATTAGGATGTATGGCCAGGTCAGGAGGGGTATAGGATGACCTATGGGAATCGTGTATGTGAAACTTGATGCCATTTGAATGTATTTGTAGAGATTCCTTTGTCTCCAATAGCACTCGATTCGGAAGACCCAGGAGGCAGCTTGTGTTCTGGGTTTTTGTGAAGCGAGTCAAACTTGCGAGTTGGTTAAAAATAAATAATATTATGCCTCCAAATCCATCTTGAGTTTTATTGAGGCCAGATGACGGGTAAAGAATTCAACATTTGTCAAGACTACCTTTATACTCCAGATTCGTTAATTGAATTTAAATTCCACCAGCTGCCATGATGAACAACCAAAACAAAACAAGATCATTCACTTTGAAATAACATTTATTTAAAATCTCTAGACTTTCCCAATGTGTTTAGAGTTTATCCAATGATGAGCTGGACCACATGGATTTGCAAGATGATGGGTTGGATTCCTGGTTTGTGCTTAGTTCCTTCACCTCTGCCTGTAAGATTGTAAAAGCAATTTCAGGAGAGGGATTTGCAGATGATTCCTCCATATTCTGCTTCATTCGCAATGCTTCTGATGATGGGGTCCATACCAGCCTACTGCTGGGCGTGGATAATATTCCAGCTCGGACCAACAAGTGACAGATAGCATATGCAACAGTCAAGTGCTAAGTAATGCTATAATCTCAAATGCAGAATGTCCAGTCATCTGGTGCTGACCTTGAATAGGATTATTTTCTCCACGTCTTTTGCTACCCTTACTTTGAGGGTCATCATTGATCAGAAGCTTAACTGACCCAATTGTAGCAGCAATGTGAATATGATGAGTGGTTCACTATTTTGACATCGGGCATGTTGATGGAAGGACTCACCATTCACCTGAATAATTGTAGCTGCCGAACGGGACAGAGCAGTTTGCTTGATTAGTGTTTGCCTTTGGACTTGAACTTCATTTCATCTATTATTGGCACACTGACTGCAGGATGCATGAACTTACAGGATGTACTCTATTAGACTGGAAACATTAACTGTTTTTCTCTCTCTACAGATGCTGCCAGACTTGCTGAGTTTTTCCAGCACTTTGTTTTTATTTTGGATCCCCAGAATCCACAATATTTTTTTTTTACTGCAGCAAGTCTACTTGGTTACTTGGACAGTATCTTCATCCCCTATTTCCCCAACTAATGAGGACAAGAGCAGCAATGTCATGAAAGCATTCTCACCTCCATGTTCTCCCTCTCTCCCTGAACCAGGTCACACACAAACAAGAATTGGAAACTCATCACTGTTGCTTCAATGTCACTGTGCCAGCATCCAGAAATTCTCTATCTACCACCAGTGTAGGAACAAATCACCAGAATGGTCTAAGGAAAACATAAGTTGCTCAGTACATCCAGTGATAGATAATAATTGTAGTATTCCAATATCTGGGGATTTTCACAGTAACTTCATTGCAGTGTTAATGTAAGCCTACATGTGTCAATAATAAAGATTATTATTATACCACCCAAGTCCTGAGAGAAAAATATTCTTAACCTGTATCACGATGCTGGCATTTTTGAATGTTTTTCCCCTCTGTGACAAGATTAAGCCACCCCTCCTCATCCTTCTTAACTTGTCTGCAGCCTTTGACATGGTTGACCACGCCATTCTCCTTGAATGTCTCTCCACTGTTGCCTAACTCCGTGGGATTCTACTTGTATGGTTCCTTAGCTATCTAATCATATACAGGAATCTCTGCAATGGCTTCTCTTATCATTCCTGCATTTTTACCTCCAAGATCTATCCTGACACCCTCTTCATTGTCATCCACCTGCTGCCTCTCAGTCACATCATCCAAAAACATGTTAGTATTTGCGTGTATGCTGACAATACGTGACTATACCTCATCACCACTTCAAGGTTGCTAAATTATCTATTTGCTTATTCAGCATCCAGAACTGGATAACAGAAATTTCCTCCAATGAAATATTGGGAGCAGAGGCCAGCAGTTGATAAGTATCAAACCAGGTTGTCTTTTCCACCACAGGAATTGCATTGCCTGCCAAGAATTCCAGAAAGAAAATGATTTTATAACAATATTTTTTAAAAGTCAAAATTGCAACTTAAACATTCACATGGCTTCGCAGTAATGTTTGTGTGGTTAGAACTTATAGATTTGCAAACTGAGTGCATTCAGTACTGCTATAATTTCACGTAGTGACTTACCTGAGCAAGATACCCACTGGCTAGAGGGTGTTTATGCTTTTAGATTGTAATATGTATTACTGAAATATCTATTTAGAATGTGTTCATGAAGAATTAAGTACTTTTTTACTGTCAGCTAGAAGATGAAATCTCCACACTGCGACAAGTTCTGATTGCCAAGGAGAAGCATCTCATTGAAATAAAGCAGAAGATGGGCATCACCCCACTGAATGAAATAAGAAACAACTTAAGCAAAGGCTGGCACGATATGCAGACTTCTGTGATGTAAGTCTTTGAGTGAAGGAGTTTGCTGCAATTTCGTTGGACCATATGTACTTTATTCCTGCTGTTGTATGCCGGTGTTTTGTTGTGATTCACCCAACTGTTTCTTTAATTAATACAAAATATACTTTTGAATGCTGGTTAATTTTTAATCAAACCAATAGAAGTACCTGTTTAAAAACTAAAATAAACAATTCCCCATTGTACTAATAGAGTAAATGATCCGGGGTTATCAAGGTCAAAAATTGAAAAGTGCACATGTAGACATTGGCAAGGATTGGATTGAATTGGGCTAAGCTGCATTTGGATGCTTTGCAATTACTCATCTATTTTCAAGCTTAGGCTGCCAGCATTCGCAGAGCTTTATATCAGAATCAGAACAGGGAAACATTTATATTAGTAAATAGTTTATTTAATAAGTGATAGCATGTTGAGTAAGTATTTCATAGGAATCTGTTTTTCACGGAAGCAAAAGAAATTCGGCATGTCTGCATCGACTCTCACAAACTTGTACGAGAGCATCCTATCCGGCATGACAGCTTGCATCACACAAGCTTGCCACCCGCACAATGTTTCTGTCTACACCTCCCGCTGCCTCAGGAAGGCAGACAGCATTATCAGAGACCCCTCCCTCCCAGGTTTTGGCTTCTTCCAGACCCTTCCATCAGGCAGAAGATACAGAGGTCTGAAGACCCGCACATCCAGACATAGGAACAGCTTCTTCCCCACAGCTACTAGACTCCTCAACGGCCCCCCCTCTGACTGATCAGTTCCCTGTAAGAACACTAGTCACGATGCCCAATGCTGCTCTTGCTTTGTTTGGCCCTTGTTCCACACTGTGACCAATCAATGTTTTTCGATGTACCATTTGTCAATGTACCCTGTCTATTATTTTTTTTTTGTCTACTATGTACGTACTGTGCACGTTCCCTTGGCCGCAGAAACATACTTTTCACTATACTCCGGTACATGTGACAATAAATCAAATCAATAAATTTGGAGAACCTGGAAGAGCTGATGGCTGATAAAATGTAGACTGTACAAAACTCCAGACTATCTTTCTATGCTGTTTTCATTTTGGCTAATGTAAGTGGGTGGGGGAAAAATTACAACTTCAGCAAAAGATATGTCCTTTTGAAGTCATTTTATACTGATAAAATAAATGCCACATACTGCGATTTAGATTTACCCGCTTTACTCTTCGCGCCATGAAAGAGCTTTTTTTCACCTTAATGTTTTATTCAAAATAAGTACAGGAATAGAAAAGGTCATCATAAAATCAACAGCTGGATACAAAGATTAGCACTGTAGTCATCACTTCCCTTTTTGGGATATGAAGCCTGAAATGTGCCCGCTCAATAATACAAACATTATCCTGAATTTCAGTTTCATATTGGCTGGTTACAGTTATGAAAGGAGCAATAAGATGACAACAATGTTTAAAATCAGTGCCTTTTATGTTTCTAAAAGTAAATCATACTTGAATACTTACCTTGATTGCACATCATGCTGATGAAATTTTAGTCATTGGATTTGAGTTGAGAGTTGACTATACAATAATAATAATAATCGCTTATTGTCACAAGTAGGCTTAAATGAAGTTACTGTGAAAAGCCCCTAGTCGCCACATTCCGGCGCCTGTTCAGGAAGGCCGGTACGGGAATTGAACCCGCGCTGCTGGCATTGTTCTGCATTGCAAGCCAGTTGTTTAGCCCACTGTGCTAAACGAGCCCCAGTACCGTTATCAAGCCTTCAGCTCAGAGGCAATAGGTCCAGTAGGAGCAATCAATGCTTGTCCTTGTTAAATGCTCAGGTTTTGTTTGCATCCCCAATGTTAGATTACATTTTCAAGCATTGTACTCTGTATGAAAAATGATTAATTTGGAAAATATTTCCAATTTTCTTTTTGTTCATGGGATGTGAGCATCGCTGGCAAGACTAGCATTTGTTGCCCATCTCTAATTACCCTTGAAACGATAGTGGTGAGCAGTTTTCCTGAACTGCAGTCTTTGGTTTGTAAGTACACCCACAGGGCTGTTAGGAAGGGAGTTCCAAGATTTTGACCCAGCATGCTGAAGGAATGACGATATAGTTCCAAGTCAGGGCGGCATGTGGCTTGGAGGGGAACTTGAAGGTGGTGGTGTTTTCATGCATCTACTGCACTTGTCTTTCTAGGTGGTAAAGGTTACAGGTTTGGAAGAGGCTGTGAAAGGAGACTCGCTAAGTTGTTGCAGTTGAACTAATATGCGATGCACACTGCTGCCACTGTGCGCTGATGATGGATGGAGGGAATGAATGTTTAACGGTTTGGCTGGGCTGCTTTAACCTAGATGGCGTTGATTTCTTGAGTGTTGTTGGCGCTGCACTCATCCAAGCACAGGGGTAGCATTTCATCACACCCCCTGACTTGCGCCTTGTAGATGGTGGACAGTCTTTTGGAGTCAGGAACTCAGTTAC
Source organism: Scyliorhinus torazame (assembly GCF_047496885.1). Lineage (NCBI taxonomy): Eukaryota > Metazoa > Chordata > Chondrichthyes > Carcharhiniformes > Scyliorhinidae > Scyliorhinus > Scyliorhinus torazame. The sequence continues at coordinate 215,061,016 of NC_092710.1, read as the reverse complement.
TCAACACAGGATTTCTAGCTACGTTGTTTATATGGCTGGTTCAGTTAGATTTTTGGTGAATGGTAATTCACAGGATGTTGATAGTGGGGGGATTCGGAGTTGGCAATGGGGAACTAGTTAGATTATCTCTTGTTGCGATTGCTCTTGTCTGGCACTTGCGTAACACAACTATTACTTGCCACTTCTCAGCCTAAGCCTGAATGTTGTCCAGGTCTTGCTCGATGCAGATGCAGACTGCTGCAATATTTGAAAAATTGCAAATGGTACTAAACACCAAAATCATCAGCGAACATTCTCACTTCTGACATTATGATGGAAGGAAGTCATTGATGAAGTAGCTGAAGATGGTTGAACCTGAAGCATGTCTTGAGACTGAGATGATTGGCCTCCAACTACCGCACCCATCTTCCTTTAGAACATAGAACATAGAACATAGAACAATACAGCGCAGTACAGGCCCTTCGGCCCACGATGTTGCACCGAAACAAAAGCCATCTAACCTACACTATACCATTATCATCCATATGTTTATCCAATAAACTTTTAAATGCCCTTAATGTTGGCGAGTTCACTACTGTAGCAGGTAGGGCATTCCACGGCCTCACTACTCTTTGCGTAAAGAACCTACCCCTGACCTCTGTCCTATATCTATTACCCCTCAGTTTAAGGCTATGTCCCCTCGTGCTAGCCATTTCCATCCGCGGGAGAAGGCTCTCACTGTCCACCCTATCTAACCCTCTGATCATTTTGTATGCCTCTATTAAGTCTCCTCTTAACCTTCTTCTCTCTAACGAAAACAACCTCAAGTCCATCAGCCTTTCCTCATAAGATTTTCCCTCCATACCAGGCAACATCCTGGTAAATCTCCTCTGCACCCGTTCCAAAGCCTCCACGTCCTTCCTATAATGCGGTGACCAGAACTGTACGCAATACTCCAAATGCGGCCGTACCAGAGTTCTGTACAGCTGCAACATGACCTCCTGACTCCGGAACTCAATCCCTCTACCAATAAAGGCCAACACTCCATAGGCCTTCTTCACCACCCTATCAACCTGGGTGGCAACTTTCAGGGATCTATGTACATGGACACCTAGATCCCTCTGCTCATCCACACTTTCAAGAACTTTTCCATTAGCCACATATTCCACATTCCTGTTTTTCCTTCCAAAGTGAATCACCTCACACTTCTCTACATTAAACTCCATTTGCCACCTCTCAGCCCAGCACTGCAGCTTATCTATATCCCTCTGTAACCTGCTACTTCCTTCCTCACTATCGACAACACCACCGACTTTAGTATCGTCTGCAAATTTACTCACCCACCCTTCTGCGCCTTCCTCTAGGTCATTGATAAAAATGACAAACAGCAACGGCCCCAGAACAGATCCTTGTGGTACTCCACTTGTGACAGAACTCCATTCTGAACATTTCCCATCAACCACCACCCTCTGTCTTCTTTCAGCTAGCCAATTTCTGATCCACATCTCTAAATCACCCTCAATCCCCAGCCTCCGTATTTTCTGCAATAGCCTACCGTGGGGAACCTTATCAAACGCTTTGCTGAAATCCATATACACCACATCAACTGCTCTACCCTCGTCTACCTGTTCAGTCACCTTCTCAAAGAACTCGATAAGGTTTGTGAGGCATGACCTACCCTTCACAAAGCCATGCTGACTATCCCTGATCATATTATTCCTATCTAGATGATTATAAATCTTGTCTCTTATAATGCCCTCCAAGACTTTACCCACTACAGACGTGAGGCTCACCGGTCTATAGTTGCCGGGGTTGTCTCTGCTCCCCTTTTTGAACAAAGGGACCACATTTGCTATCCTCCAGTCCTCTGGCACTATTCCTGTATCCAATGATGACATAAAAATCAAAGCCAATGGTCCAGCAATCTCTTCCCTGGCCTCCCAGAGAATCCTAGGATAAATCCCATCAGGCCCCGGGGACTTATCTATTTTCAGCCTGTCCAGAATTGCCAACACCTCTTCCCTACTTACCTCAATGCCATCTAATCTATTTACCTGGAGCTCAGCATTCTCCTCCACAACATTATCTTTTTCCTGAGTGAATACTGACGAAAAATATTCATTTAGTATCTCGCCTATCTCTTCAGACTCTACACACAACTTCCCATCCCTGTCCTTGACTGGTCCTACTCTGTCCCTAGTCATTCGCTTATTCCTGACATACCTATAGAAAGCTTTTGGGTTTTCCTTGATCCTTCCTGCCAAATACTTCTCATGTCCCCTCCTTGCTCGTCTTAGCTCTCTCTTTAGATCCTTCCTCGCTACCTTGTAACTATCCATCGCCCCAACTGAAACTTCACACCTCATCTTCACATAGGCCTCCTTCTTCCTCTTAACAAGAGATTCCACTTCTTTGGTAAACCACGGTTCCCTCGCTCGGCACCTTCCTCCCTGCCTGACCGGTACATACTTATCAAGAACACGCAATAGCTGATCCTTGAACAAGCTCCACTTATCCAGTGTGTCCAAAACTTGCAGCCTACTTCTCCACCTTATCCCCCCCAAGTCACGTCTAATGGCATCATAATTTCCCTTCCCCCAGCTATAACTCTTGCCCTGCGGTGTATACTTATCCCTTTCCATCCTTAACGTAAACGTCACCGAATTGTGGTCACTGTCCCCAAAGTGCTCACCTACCTCCAAATCCAACACCTGGCCTGGTTCATTACCCAAAACCAAATCCAATGTGGCCTCACCTCTTGTTGGCCTGTCAACAAACTGTGTCAGGAAACCCTCCTGCACACACTGAACAAAAAACGACCCATCTAATGTACTCGAACTATATCTTTTCCAGTCAATATTTGGAAAGTTAAAGTCTCCCATAATAACTACCCTGTTACTTTCGCTCATATCCAGGATCATCTTCGCCATCCTTTCCTCTACATCCCTAGAACTATTTGGAGGCCTATAGAAAACTCCCAACAGGGTGACCTCTCCTTTCCTGTTTCTAACCTCAGCCCATACTACCTCGGAAGATGAGTCCCCATCTAGCATCCTCTCCGCCACCGTAATACTGCTCTTGACTAGCAGCGCCACACCTCCCCCTCTTTTGCCTCCTTCCCTGAGCTTACTAAAACACCTAAACCCCGGAACCTGCAACATCCATTCCTGTCCCTGCTCTATCCACGTCTCCGAAATGGCCACAACATCGAAGTCCCAGGTACCAACCCATGCTGCCAGTTCCCCTACCTTATTTCGTATACTCCTGGCATTGAAGTAGACACACTTCAAACCACCTACCTGAACACTGGCCCCCTCCTCCGACGTCAAATCTGAGCTCCTGACCTCTATACTCTCATTCTCCCTTACCCTAAAACTACAATCCAGGTTCCCATGCCCCTGCTGCATTAGTTTAAACCCCCCCAAAGAGCACTAACAAATCTCCCCCCCAGGATATTTGTGCCCCGCAGGTTCAGATGTAGACCATCCTGTCTGTAGAGGTCCCACCTTCCCCAGAAAGCGCCCCAGTTATCCAGAAATCTGAATCCCTCCCGCCTGCACCATGCCTGTAGCCACGTGTTTAATTGCTCTCTCTCCCTATTCCTCATCTCACTATCACGTGGCACGGGCAACAACCCAGAGATAACAACTCTGTTTGTTCTAGTTCTGAGCTTCCATCCTAGCTCCCTGAAAGCCTGCCTGACATCCTTATCCCCTTTCCTACCTATGTCGTTAGTGCCAATGTGGACCACGACTTGGGGCTGCTCCCCCTCCCCCTTAAGGACCCGGAAAACACGATCCGAGACATCACGTACCCTTGCACCTGGGAGGCAACATACCAAACGTGAGTCTCTCACGCTCCCACAAAATCTCCTATCTGTGCCCCTGACTATAGAGTCCCCAATTACTAATGCTCTGCTCCTCTCCCCCCTTCCCTTCTGAGCAACAGGGACAGACTCTGTGCCAGAGGTCTGTACCCCATGGCTTACCCCTGGTAAGTCGTCCCCCCCACAAGTATCCAAAGCGGTATACTTGTTTCTCAGGGGAACGACCGCAGGGGATCCCTGCACTGACTGTTTTTTCCCCGTCCCTCTTACAGTTACCCATCTATCTCCAATCTTTGGTGTAACTAATTCCCTGAAGCTGCTATCTATGACCCCCTCTGCCTCCCGAATGATCCGAAGTTCTTCCAACTCCAGCTCCAGTTCCCTAACTCGGTCTTGGAGGAGCTGGAGATGGCAGCACTTCCTGCAGGTAAAATCAGCAGGGACACTAACGGCATCCCTCACCTCAAACATCCTGCAGGAGGAACATTGCACTCCCTTCCCTGCCATTCCTCTAACTTTCTACCAAGATCTGGCTAACAACTAAATTAAAAAAAAAATTTATATATAAAAAAAAAAGAAAGAATAAAAATTATTAATAACAATAATAAAATATGGTACTTACCTCACACCAAAGGGTTTTATTATTAGGTTAGAGGAGGAGGGCGGGTGGGAGACACTACACGTGTAGTGTCTCGGGTTTCCTCTCCACCAGAATTTATTGGTGAGGGTCTTCCCAGACGTCCGCGGGTCGACTTCCTGTTCCCACCTTAAACACTAGAATTTTTTAAAAAAAATTTATTTAAAGGAGAAACTTACCTCCCAGAAATCACTTCCGCACTGCCCCCGCAGAAATGGACTAACCTGCTCCGCTCCTGCTGAAATCGGCCTGCAAGGTAAGCAAGTTGTTAATCTGTACTCACCTCACCACAGACAGCGACCTTTTAAATGGTCCCCTCTGTCTCGCAGCCCCCGCGCTTTTCAAAATTCCCGCGCTGATTCTAAGGTCCCAGCTCTCACTCCCGAACTCAACAGCTGACCTGCAAGGCAAGTAAGTTAATCTGTACTCACCTCACCACAGACAGCAACCTTTTAAATGGTCCCCTCTGTCTCGCAGCCCCCGCGCTTTTCAAAATTCCCGCGCTGATTCTAAGGTCCCAGCTCTCACTCCCGAACTCAACAGCTGACCTGCAAGGCAAGTAAGTTAATCTGTACTCACCTCACCACAGACAGCAACCTTTTAAATGGTCCCCTCTGTCTCGCAGCCCCCGCGCTTTTCAAAATTCCCGCGCTGATTCTAAGGTCCCAGCTCTCACTCCCGAACTGTGCTAGGTATGATTCCAACCAGTGAAGAATTTCCCCCCCGATTCCCATTAACTTCAATTTTACCATGACTGCTCGATGCTACACTCGGTCAAGTGCTACTTTCCTGTCAAGGACAATGTTTTTCACCTCAACTCTTGAATTCAGCTCTTTTGTCAATGTTTGGCTGTAATGGGATATGGAGCCAAGTGGCCCTTCCAAAACCCAAAGTGAGCATCGGTGATCAAGCAACTGGTGAGTAGGTGCTGCTTGTTAGTGCTGTCACTGACGCCTTCCACATTTTTGCTGATGATTGAGAGTAAACTAGTGGAGCAGTAATTGGGCGCATTGGATTTGCCCAGCTTTTTGTTGACAGACACACCCTGGGAATATTCCACATTGTTGTGTAAATGCAGTGTTGTAGCTATTGACTGATGGAGCTGTAAGTCAGTGGGTAATATCTCTTGTACTGCAAAGGAGAAAGACAGGAATTTACATGATTCTTTTTTTGTCGCTTTATGTCTCATTCTGGTATTGTGATCTTATGCTGGGTTGGTACCTACTTTGGATTCACCTTCAATATTCTCTCAGATTCTTGGGTAATAATCTCTCCCATAAGCACCGCTTATGTTCACAAGTCTCCTCAATATCAAGTCATGCAATAATGTAACTTGTGGGTAAAACAGGAGACTCCCTTGTCCTTGAATTTGGTATTGTGAATTTTGCATATATTTCTTCAATCTTCTGGACAACAGCTAAATTAACATTTTAGTGAGATGAAGTCAGATAGAAATTGTTGAGCTTCTTTACTTTGTCAGCAACTGAAAATGAACTGCAACAGTTCTAGCAGTTCATACTTCAGAAACCCAGAGTAATGGTCTGGGGACCCAGGTTTGAATCCCACCCCGGCAAATGATGAAATTTGAATTCAATAAAAATCTGGAAATAAAAGTTTAATGATAAAACCATTGTTGATTGTTATAAAAACCCATCTGGTTCAATAATGTCCTTCAGAGAAAGAAACCTGCAACTCTTACCTTGTCGGGCCTACATGTGACTCCAGACCCACAGCACCCGGGTTGACTCTTAAATGCCCTCTGAAATGGCCGAGCAAACCACTCCGTTCAAGGGAAATCAGGGATGAGCAATAAATACTGGCCCAGCCAGCGATGCCCACACCCCCTGAACGAATGAATCAAAACTTCAAATTAACCTGCAGATCATCTCATAAATGGTAAAAAATGCACCATTTTCTCCCAGTTAGTGGGCTAAGTAACACTTGTTTTTGGACAACCATGTCACTAATTCAGGCCAAGGCTGAATTACTTTTAAGCTAGACTGCTGAGGCCAGACCTGCCTTTCTCTCCAGACATGGAAAGATGGGCACACTCATCCCTAGATTTTAGTTTTTCTGGGATATTTATCACAACATTTAATCTGATTTCTGATCTGTATCTATAGCATGTGGCTGCCTTGTGAATTTAAGTCCTTGAAAGAAAGCTTTAACTTAAAAGCACATTTTAATATCAATTATGCTAAACTCCTCTACAAAGCTGAAATGTTGAAAATCCCTAAACACAACAATGATAAAATAGAATATTAAATATTCATTTACATTTGTTTGAATTCTGAAAATTTTGGTTTATCAACCCTATTTATAATTGAGACTTAACATTTTTCAGTATGGGCATTTTATGATGGGTAGCTGTTTTTGTTACTTTTTTTCCAAAATAGTAAACCACCTGAAGCACTTCATGTAGTGCCATATTCAGCCACACCTTGGGTTCATCCACAACACAGTATGAGGGTTATTTGTCCCTGCGTAGATCATTGTTGCCATGGAGAGACATTCACATGTGAGAAGGCATATTAATGTCAGTAAACTTGAGATGTAAGAGCAGAGAAAGGTAGATCAAGTTTAATAATTGATCCCTCAATAGTTTTGTGATTAGCTTACTGCTATGCTCTGGGTACTTTATTGATTTCATTAAAACATTTAAATTGTTGAGGATTTTTCCCCTCTACATAATGACTGACCAATTGTCTTAAAAATTGTCTTACATTTATTGTAAGACATGATTATCCACAAAATAATCCTAAAAAAGAAACTAGCTGTGGACTATAACAGTGCATAACTGTAACCAGGTTGTTGGATTTGGGATACGTTTCTGGCCTTTGCACTGGGTGCAGATTCACTGCAATCATTCAGAAGGAAGTTGGATGAGTGCTTGGCAGCACCTGATGCTGTTGCATACATAAAGTAAGTGGGATATTCGGAAATATATTTTATGGTCACTGTTGCATCCTAGAGCTTGTTTAGGATTACTGGGAGATGCAGAGGAATTTTCCAGTATGATTTTTTTCCCCAAGTTGATGTAGGTTTTTAAACATGTTTCTGCTTCTCCAGGAAATTACATTGACTGCTGGTGGGTGGGGGGCATTGGAGGATCGTTGTTCATCAATTACATAGAAAAATCCTCAACAATTTAAATGTAGATGAACCAGCTAGATATTTTATGCCCTTTTTTCATATATTCATTTGTAACATTCAAAGCTATATTCTTTGTTAAAACATAATTGTACAAAAGTCTCGCCTCTCTTTCAGTAGGTACTCTTCAATGGCTAAATTGTTTAATTTATTTCCATAGCTATAAAAAAACACAGGAGACTCTCAATACCACGGGACAAAAGGCATCAGCTGCTTTGAATAATGTAAGCACTACACTTAACAAGAAACTAGGAGAGATGAAGTAAGTGAAAATGAATTCCGTTCTGACGTGGTAATTTTGAATGCAAAGAGTTTGTTATCTATACTTTTACATTATACATACTCTAGACCTGTTGTTATTTCTACAACCTTCAGTTTTAAATGATTATGACAGAACCCATGCAACAAATACAAGTTTGTAAGATTCTTATGTTTTGAGATAGGCTCTTTAAGGTAAAATGGAGGAATGAAAGGTGCCATGCTGCTCTGAATTCTATCTGACAACAAGCCTGAGTGGCTTAGTTGCTAAGGGAACAAAAGGGACTCCAGTCAAGAGACTTGCTGAGAAGATGCCAGATATTCACATCTGTGGACAATGGCAAAGTACTGACTTTGGGTAGACTATTAGTCTCCAGGTCTCACGGAAGGGTTAAGGAGTGCCAGAATTTGCAACAGTTATATGTTTAATTGTCTATTAAATTCCAATATAAAAATGAGTTGGGAGTCTAGAAGATAGCTAATTAATGTTTCGACATGAATACAAGGTCCACGTGGTTCACGTTGTCAGGGAGATGGGATTCGAAAAAGCTCTTGTAGTATCATGTTGCAGGGTTTTCTAAGATATCACTCAGCCTGACAGAAATTAGTCTGTTTACAGGAATCTGAGAGAAAGAGTACAGAAAAATTGAAGTATTCAGTCCTGAAGTAGGGAAAAGGCTGACCCTATTTTCCACAACTTAGAACGCAGGTGGGAATTTGTGCTGAGATTGAACAGACCAGATATGTGAGGATGTAAATGAAGATTTTCTTAGCTTGGGCTAGAGAGAAGGAATCTTCGATGTACCCCTCACAGTGAAAGTCAATTCTGGGATTTGAATTTACTGGTTGGGAAAGGAAAAACAAAGCAGGCCATTGGGATTGGAGAATAGTTTTGGACTGGTTCTAGGAGAATAAAATATCTGCTTAAGGGACAAGCTAAAATATAACCATGCTGGTGGATTTTTGGTCATTTTAAAATTTAAATGGGGAAACCTCTCTGTAGTTTAGAGTATAAGCTGCCTACAAAGATAGTGTTAGTCAATCTTGCTTTGAGTTTGTTTATTGAAACTTTTATAACTTGAAATTGTGTGACCTTTTCAGTCGGTCGCTGGAATTAAGTACCTTTTTAAAAGTTGTCAGTCTCTGTGGGGATCAGAACAAATACCTTTTTTATCATGGGCTGGATTCTCCTTTCCCCTGCGCCAGATTTCTGGTTCAGCACGCCGGCGGGATGTTCCGTTTTGCCGGATGGTCAATGGGGTTTCCCATTGTGGGGCAGCCCCATGCCATCAGGAAACCGCCGGGCTACCCCCGGGCTACCGGCAAAACGGAGCATCCCGACGGTGGAGAATCCAGTCCCACATGTTTAGTAATGTATTATTCCACTGACTTGCTAGTGTATTATCTGTGCTGCTTGTTATCTATAACTGACCAACTGTTTTGCTGTAGCTTATATTACTTCAGACGTCTGCTCCCAAACAGGTGAGATTAAAATAGTTTTGATATTTGAGTGGTCTTTTAAGATACCAACATGGGAATGCATGTGTGACACATAATTCCACATTCTCATCCTGTTTAATGAACTAGTGCAAATACAAAGGGTTGACCATGATATATTTCTTACTGAATTATTTTATTTTTTGTATAGCAATCTAGCATACATCAAGTTATAACCTGAGTTCTAAATGTTGTTTTCATCCATCAATTTTGTACTGAGCCTTTTTTTTTCACTAACTGATGTGTAATAATCCAGTTACGTGATACATTAGAATTGGAAGTGATTCGTGAGGAATGGTGCACGGAATGGTAATGTTCCACACACTTTTTTATTTTATTTTTGCAAATTTACCCCCATATCTGTTTTCTTATGCTCACTCACTTCCACAGACTCTCCTCCTCCCTCCCCAAACAAACACACAAACACATATAAAGATGTGGACTGAGGTACGGCTGTGAAATTCGAGTGGCATGGTGGAGGGTTGAAAGTAGTGTCTCCACTTCCTACCTGCTGAAATTCTACGAGTAGCAGAGTTGGTGTCGGGAAGCTCGCCCGCTCTTCCGCCAGTTGATGCCCTTCAGTGACTTCTCCCACCAGAGCTGATATTTTACCAGTGGGGGGAGTTGACCAAGCCACACAGCAAGGCTGCTAAGGAAATCCTAGTAGCCTGGCTACGAATCAGCTGGTGTGTGTCTCCTATTTGGGTGCCAAGTGCCCAATGAAGCCCCTCGCACCAACAGTGATCGAGTCTGTTTTTTACGACTGCCCAACCAAATAATTATGACCCCCACCTCTCTTGCTGAGGCCAGTCATGGCTGTTAAGTCAGGTCAGGACTTAATGACCATGCAGAGGTGGGCTCATCTGTGACCCACACATGAGTTCTGATGGTAAATCTTGGGGTAGGTACATCTTCACAATTGAACATAATCTTTTTTTTAAATTTAATGCACCCAATTCTTTTTTTCCTGTTAAGGGAAATTTAGTGTGGCCATTCCACCTACCCAGCATACCTTTTGGGTTGTGGGGGTGAGACCAACACCTACACGGGGAGAATGTGCAAACTCCACATGGACAGTGACCCGGGGCCGGGATCGAACTCGGTGCTGTGAGACAGCAGTGCTAACCCCTGTGCCACCGTGCCGCACAATTAACCTAATCTTAACCTATTAGAATCCGCAAAAGGGAAATGACATTTCCAGCACGGTTACTGGTTACTGATGAGGAGTAGGAATTCAAACCCTTTCCTCTCCTGAACTTTGGTACAGAGGCGAATCGTAGCATCGCAATTGCTGCACTTGGCTGAGATTATCCATATATCAGAAATCAAACTTGGAACGTTCCTAGTCTATAGGATTAATTACCAGATAAATTTTAAGAATCATCTCCCTGTCCCAATTAATTCAGGATTGGTAAGCCAGGCTATTTAAAATAGAAATATTAATTTAAAACTAAACACCCAGGTGGCAGCGTATGCTTATTGGAATGTTTCAAAAAGATTCAGATCCCTTTCAAGTTATTCTCCCATTTGTGGAGATTCCTGGAGACTTAAAGTGAAAACAGCTGTTGGGCAAAGCAGCTTAAATCATGTGAGCTGGAGGAAGTATTAACATACAGTGTAAAAAGTGTAATTAGATTACCAGTATTACAGTGCTGTGATTATCCATGATGAGATTGTAAAACCCCTGGTATATGCACTTTTATTACATCACAGTAGTCACTGCATTTTGTGTTGTGCTGTGACATTTCTGGACATGATACGCTAGTGTAAGCTTTTTAAAGTGTTAATTTTGAACGTCCAGCTGTTTTTTTCATGTGCTTTTCTTTGCAGCTGTTTTACTGCTTTCAGCTATTTTGTATTTCTTTAATACATCTTCAAGTACAAAGCAATGCATGGGTCAAATGGTAAAAATAAATGGCAAAGTTTGCAGGAATCCGTTTTTTTTTAAACTGATGGAGCAATAATGTTGACACTATTTTCATCTCTTGCCAAACAGTTCTGGCCTGTTACAAATGCACTGTTAAACCATCAAATCCCTCCAGTGCAGAATGTTCATGCAGAGGTATTTTCATGCATCCAATAAAAATATAGTGTAGTAATGCTGTGCATTTGGATGCTGATGAATGGTTCCTTCCGTCATAATAATATAAATAAAATAGAAAACAAAAGAGTGTGGTAAAGTAAGATTGAAATTGAATCTACAGGCAAGATCCTTTCCAGATATGAGTGGAGTCTCCAAATCTAAGATGGACATGGACTCGATAGAGAATTAACATTTGTTGAGTAGAAAGTGTTTACTATAAAAGAGGAAACCAAGCTTCTTGGAGGCAGTTTTAGCAATGAAGATGATTTGGAAGTGTTAAATCATGATCCCTTGCTGTCCGAGGCTAAAACTTCAGAGGAACCCGAAGGAGTTTTGACCTCACGACATAGTGTGCATGCCCTCTGGCATGTACTCATGAACCAAACTACCAGCTATGGGTGAATAACTCCACTGCAATGTGGATTCCTCAGGGGAGTTGAGGACTAAGGGAGTGAACCCTGAATGAAAATCTGGAGTGGAGCCAGAAGGCAGGATGACACGTAAATATGTAAGTTTTCTGGCAACTCTTGCAGCCAAGCTCATACTGACTGCGTTCCTTTGTACTCAATTGGAGAAGTCAAAAGAGAGATTGTGATGTTTAGGCAGTCTACGGGCCCAAGAGAGGACATTCCAGTAATAATAATAATCTTTATTAGTGTCACAAGTAGGCTTACATTAACACTTATCGTGTGAGAGTACCTTTAAGAAATGGGTGTTTTTATAGAATAATTGTAGTGGGTGTACCTTTAAGAAATGTGTGTTTATTACTGCAGTGATGTCAGAGTGTGGGTGGAGCTGGGCTGTCTGGTCAGCTTTTAGTTTCACTTTGAGAAAAGCTTGGGTGTGTCTGTTTTTTGGTTTTGTTTCAATGTTGGAGCTGCAGTCAGCCACAGAATGTGTAATGTTGTTCTCTCTGCCATGTAAAGACTATCTCTTGATCATTTGGTGAATTCAGAGTTATAACTGTTCTCAGTAGTGAACTTAAACCTGATGTGCTTCTGTTAAAAGTTTTTTTTTTCAAGTCTTATGGATGTTAAAAGGAAAGTAAGGATTACTTAGTGTTGTATTCTTTGGGGGTTGCATTTGAATTAATGGTTGCTAAGATGTTCACTGCATGTTTTAAAAAGGTTAACTTGAGTTCACAGAATAAACATTGTTTTGCTATAAAAAATACTTTTCCATTTCTGCTGTACCACACCTGTAGAGTGGGCCGTGTGCTCCCCATACCACAACCTATTAAAAGTTGTGGGTCGGGGGAACTCCATGATACACTTTGGGGTTCTCTAAACCCTAGCCCATAACACACTGAATTAAGTTACTGTGAAAATCCCCTAGTCACACACTATGGCGCCTGTTTGGTACACAGAGGGAGAATTCAGAATGTCCAATTCACCTAACAAGTATGTCTTTCGGGACTTGTGGGAGAAAACATTTTGCCCCACAAACCTCAAACCTATACCCCCTAAGTGACTGACCCCTCCAGAAAGAGTGCCTGCCCATCCATTCTATCCATGCCCCTCATAATCTTGTAGACCTCAATCAGGTTGCCCCTCAACCTCCATCGGCCTAATGAAAACAGCCCAAGTCTATTCAGCCTCTCTGCATAGCTAACACCATCCAGACCAGGCAACATATTGGTAAACCTCCTGTGCACCCTCTCCAAAGTCTCCACTTCCTCCTGGTTGTGTGGCGACTAGAATTATGCGTAATATTCTAAATACGGCCGTACCAAGGTTCTGTACAACTGTAGCATGACTTGTCAGTTTTTATACTCCATGTCCCATCCAATGAAGGCAAGCATTTCATATGCTTTCTTGACTACCTTGTCCACTTGTTTTGCCACTTTCAAAGATCTGTGGACCTTTACGCCCTGATCTCTCTGACTTTCTAAATTCCCAAGAGTTTTGCCATTTACTGTATATTTCCCCTCTATGATAGACCTACCAAAATGCATTACCTCACATTTGTCTGGATTAAACTCCATTTGCCATTTCTCTGCCCAACTCTCCAGCCTATCTATGTCCTGCTGTATCCTCTGACAATCCTCAACACTATCTGCCACTTCACCAATCTTGGTGTCATCCGCAAACTTACTAATCAGACCAGTTACATTTTCCTCCAAATCGTTTATATATAATACAAGCAAGAGAGGAACCAGCACCAATCTAAGAACAATACAGCACAGGAACAGGCCCTTTAGCCCTCCAAGCTTGTACCGCCAAAACCCTCAGCACTTCCTTGTGCCGTATCCACTATACTCATCCTATCCGTGTTTCTCAAGATGATGATAATCTTTATTGTCACAAGTAGGCTTACATTGCAATGAAGTTACTGTGAAAAGCCCATAGTCGCCACATTTCGGCGGCTGTTCGGTTACACAGAGGGAGAATTCAGAATGTACAAATTACCTAACAGCACGTCTTTCAGGACTTGTGAGAGGAAACCGGAGCACCCGGAGGAAACCCATGCAGACATGGGTAGAACATGCAGATTCCGCACAGATAGTGACCCAGCCGGGAATCGAACCTGGGACCCTGGAGCTGTGAAGCCACTGTGCTAACCACTGTGCAACCGTGCTGCCCAAGATGCCTTTTGAAGTGGTGGAGGATGTGTATATTTATGGTGGTGAATGGACTGCCAATCGAGCGGGTTGCTTTGTCCTGGATGGTGTTGAGTTTCTTGACTGTTGTTGGAGCTGCACTTAGCCAGCAAGTGGAGAGTATTCCAACACATTCCTGACTTATGCCTTGTATTGATGGACAGGCTTTGGAGAGTCAGGAGACGAGTTACTCTCCACAGAATTCCCAGCCTCTGACCTCCATAATAGCTTATCTGACTAAATAGCCTTGTAGTGTAAATGGTGCAACTTCAGCATATTATGTCATTGCTTAACAATTTGTTTAACAATTTCAAATAAACTGTTGAAAGCAGAATAAGTGTGGTGATTGTCCCTTTATGGGCAACACAGCAAAGGGCCATCTGACATGAGTGACCAATTGGGTCAGATTGGGGAATCACCTTAGGGAGAGGAGTTCTCTTAGTCAGAATCATTCCAGAACTAGCAGCATATATGCTCCACTCTTGTAAATCATTCATCATTCACTAATGAAGTCTCTAAAAGTGCATTGCTACAGTAACTAAAGAAAATATCTATTACTTTTTCTAATTGGATATCTCCATCGATAGAGTCTCCCAGGCATTCACCTGATGAAGGAGCTGTGCTCCGAAAGCTAGTGATTCGAAACAAACCTGTTGGACTTTAACCTGATGTTGTAAGACTTCTTACTGTGCCCACCCCAGTCCAATGCGGGCATCTCCACATCATGGCAATAAAAGGACCACAAAATTAAAATGCGTCCTTGAGATGCACTTGGCGATCATTGAGGAGGGTAGTCAATGATTTCAGTAAGGGCTATGTCATGGATCAGTAGGCAGTTAGCAGAAACAATTTAATGTGTTAATGAACGAGGCAATACATTTTGTAAGGTAAAATCAGAAATGGAAGTATACACTTAATGGAAAGATGCTGAAAAATGTGCATGAACATGGAGACCCATATACTATAATTGCCAAACAGTATGAGTGCAGGTAGATAAAACCATTTTAAAACCAATTACATTTTGGGATTTATAAATAGAGATCCAGAGTTCAAGAATTAATAAGTAATAATAAATGTTAGGCCACAGATAAAATGTGCAGCTTTGTGTGCACCTATATTAAACAGATATTAAGATGATAGCTTCAGCAGAATGGGTAAATTATGGTTATGCGGAGACTATTTTCACAAGAGCACAGCAGGCTAAGAAGAGATTTAGTAGACTTTTAAAATTATGGACAGTTTTAAGAATAAATAGAGAAAGACTATTACCTCTCTCTGGAAATTCTCTAGATGGTTACCAATTTAAACAATGCATGCTACAGGGCTACAGGAAATGTATGGGGCAGAGGGATTAATTTTGGATTGCTCCAGCACAGAGCAGGTACAGACACAGTAGCCTCCATTTACCTATGATACCATCCTTATAATATTTTCTTGTCGATGTCTCTGCTTGTATTCCAAAATGTTCATAGTTTTATTTAATAAAGTTTTAATTGTGACCTTTTTTTTCCACGTATTACTTGACTTAAGCACATTCAATGTTCTTTTTCTTTAATGCTTCCTGTGCCAGTTACCCTGTACAGCATTCAATTAGTATGCCAGCTATGAGGTAATGTGATGTGTGTTGACCGAACTGAGGCATAGCAAAATTTTAGCTTTAAGATTTGTTTGAACTGCATTAACTAAAAAAACATATATGATTTGGGGGAGAAACTAAATGTTTTTGAAACCTTCTCAAAGACTTGGGAACATTTTTTGTTTCAAATATGATAAACTGGTGAATGGAGGTGTTGATTTGTTTAAATCCTGTGCTGGTTTGATAGAGATGTCTACTTATCAATCATGGTAGATTGTGCTCATCATCAGGGTAGATTAAATCAGATCCATAGAATCCCTACAGTGCAGAAGGAGGCCATTCGGCCCATCAAGTCTGCGCTGACCTTTTGAAAGAGCAACCTAGCTACACCCATTCTCCCATCATAACCCCACCCAAACTGCACACCTTTGGATACTGAGGGACCATTATTTTTAGCATAGTCAATCCACCTAACCTGCACAATTTTGGACTGTGGGAAGAAGCCGGTGCACCAGAAGAAACCCATGCAGACACGGGAGAACTTACAAACTCCACGCAGTCAGCCAAGGCCGGAACTGAATCACGGTTCCTGGTGTTGTCAGGGAGCAGTGCGAACCACTGTGCCACCATGTCGATCAGTGCTAGAATTACAAACTCAATTTGCTTGCATTAGACTTTGTAAAATTTTGAGATTTATTCTCCCCCCGTTTAACATCAATTGCCACTTAAAAAGCAAAACATAAAGTTGTGAGTACCTCCAACATGTCTTCACGTTTATTGGAATAATTTTACTTTAATAATAAAATTATGGCCAGGCAACTGATTTGGAGGAATTACATTGGGTCTAACTCCCACATCCCCAAAGAAGTAGGTAGATTGGACAGGTTAAATTGCCTCTTAATTGGAAAACAAAATTGGGTACTCTTAATTTATTTTTTAAAAATTGAAGGAATTACTTGGCTCAGTGATGTCAGTGAAGTGATTAATATTTGGAGCCATATATTATGCATTTTAACTTCATTAATTCTGACAAACAGAATGTATGGTTTCTAGTGGCTCCCATTTGCCAATTATGAACATTGCAAGTTCAGGAAGCCCATTTAACCTAATCCCAGCTTTTTAGTTGGCTCGAAAAGGCACTTTCCATTTAGGATGGATGTAGAAACATTAAGACGAGAAAATACAGCTTTGATTTCTCCAAACTGCCTTTCTCCTGGTCTGCCACTGAAATGGTTTTGGAACCACCTACTAGTACCATAGGTTCTGCAATTAGCACTTAAGATGGAAGAAGGAATAAGAAATATCTTTTGTTAAATATTCGCCCGGTTGATGATTCTACCAGTCAAAATATTTAACACATTGAAAGGACTTTTCTTCTGTCTGTAATGTGGACATTGCTGAGTTGATTTAAATGGGTTGACAGTTCCAATAAATAATAATGAGGTACTCCACTTAATTCACTAATATTGCAAACAATAAGTTTTGAACAATATCTTTTGGATTTATCAGTTCAGTACACTAGTCATTATACTTTACAAGTGGTCCTAAATCTGGTTAATTTATGGCATCCAGAGGGAGTGGCTATAATTTTTTGCCACTATCATAACCTTTATGTTGGTGAAACCATGCCACACCACATCAGAACAATTTATGGTTGCTATCTTGTATATTAACATAGTTATGGTTCCTATTATTAAATTTATGTTCTGTTTTCAAAGTACATTTAACCTTGTAAATTTTACTAGTTGTGTCTATATTTTGAAAACGCGTAGGCTCTTATCAATTTAGTGTAATGTGCACTTCAATAATCAGCAACTTACTTTCAGCCATTGAAAAGTTTTTCTTGGCTTGAAAAATCAACATGGAAGTTCATTGACAGTGAAGTCAACATTTTTTTGAAATTGAACAGCTAATCAATGCTGCTTTTCCTGCCAAAATAAATCGGAAACACATAGACTTATTTACGTAAAATGTGATTTATTAGTAAAACTGTTGATATTTATAAGCCTGTGCCAAAATTCACCTTAACTCTATTAAGTGAATAAAACTGCAGAACACAAATCATTGTGTTTCTTGTTGCCACAGAAATTCTCCTACGTTCAAGTCCTTTGAAGAGCGAGTGGAAACTACAGTTACCAGCCTGAAGGTAAAATGTTTATTGTCATAATGTGATGGTGGAATGTGTCAGCACTGCTATTCCTAGTTTTAAAAAAATATATTTTTATTGGCATTTTTCAGATTTTGCAGAATAACAACACGTAGTGCACCTGTTATTTGTGACGTTTCTTATTTACAAATTTTTACATACATTCTGTCCGTCTGCCCCACGGTCCTGTCCGTCTCCCCACCCCCGGTAGTCTGGTTCTTCCCTGCACCAACTTTGGCATGGATGTCATGGTACTGTGCTCCGCCCCTCTCTTCTGCAGTTTTTGTTGTTGTCCTTCGGGGGGTTCCTGCCTCCTCCCCTCCTCCTTTGTTAGTTACCTCCTCTCCATTGCGTGTGTTATTCTCTGCTCTCCGCCCCCCATTCCCCACTCTTTCCCGAGTCACTGTTGGATTTGAACAGATCTTGGAACAGGCTGATGAATAGCCCCATGCTTTGTGGAAGCCCTCATCTGACCCTCGGATGATGTACTTGATCTTCTCCAGGTGGAGAAATTCCGACAGGTCTGCCAACCAGTCTGCAGCTGTGGGTGGTGCTGCTGGTCGCCAGCCAAGCAGGATTCTCCGGGGTGCGATTAAGGAAGCAAACGCCAGGGTGTCGGCCCTCTTCCCCATATGTAGTTGTGATACCCCGAAGACTGCCACTCTCGAGCACGGCTCCACCTCACCCCCACGAACTTGGACATCGCCTCGAAGAAGGCTATCCAGAACCCGACCAGTCTGGGCAGGCCAGAACATGTGGGCATGGTTGGCCGGGTCTCCCTGGCACCGTTCACATTTATACTCCACCTCTGGGAAGAACCTGTTCATTCGGGTTCTGGTTAGGTGTGCTCTGTGCAGGAGGAGGTGGAATTGGTCCTACACGGTGCTTCGTTCCAGAGTCCTCAACCCACTTTCATCCCGGGTTTGTCCTCCCATTTCTACCTACCTCTGTCCAGTGGTGTGCTTGCCTTTTCCAATCATCCATAGATGTCCCCACAGTTCCCCCTCTCCTTACTGTCCATGTTTATTCGTTCTTCTCGTAAAGTGTCTCTCGGGGTCTTAGGGTATCTCGTTGTCTTCTTGCGGGGAACGTTTTTGATTTGAAGGTACTGGAGCTCCAAATCTTCTCTCAGTTCGTCCAGGGTTGTGAGTCTGTCCCCTATGTAAAAGTCTCTGACTACATTTGTAAGTATATCATGTGTAAAACTCAATAATTACATTTCTAAGTATATCAAGTGTAAAACCTAGTAAAAAAAATTTTTTAATTCCAGACTGCTAGCATCCCTCCGTCCTGTCTCCATTTTTTGAAGGTGCCGACGAGCATGGTGGGAATTTGTGGTTGCTGCAGATGGGGGCCATGGAGGATATCTCGGTTAAACCAAAATGCTGCCTCATTTAGTTCCATGTCCTTAATGTCACTACCACCACTGGGCAGGATGTGTATTTTGCTGGGGGGATGGGAGTGCTGATGAAGCGGGGACCCGGAGGGTCGTTCCCTTGCAGGAGGACTCCTCCAGCCTCATCCATTCCATGTTGGGTTCTCTTTTCCATTCCCTCGCTCTCTCAGCTGTGGCTGCCCAGTGGTAGTATTGCAGGTTCGGCAGGGCCAGGCTGCCCATATTTTTTCTCCTTTGCAGTGTCAGCTTGGGGTTCCTTGGGTTCTCCCCCCAAACACCACACACACACAAACGCCATGATTGGTTTGTGTATCCCTTGGCAAAATGGCATGGGGATGAAGATCGGTATGGATCTGAACAGGAAGAGGAACCTCGGCATCTTGATCGTTTGCTCCCTCCCTGCCAGGGAAAGTGGGAATGCATCCCAGCTCTGTAGGTTCTTTTAAACTTCCTCCGCCTAACTGGTCAGATTCCACTGTTGGATCCATGTCCAGTCATGGGCTATCTGGATGCCCAGGTAGCGGAATTTGTTTTAGGCTAGTTTGAATGGTAGTTCCCCCCCAGCTCTGTCCTTTCCCTGCTCGGGTTCACTGGGAATGCCTCGCTCGTGCCCAGTTTGAGTTTGTAGCTCGAGAAGGCCTCAAACCTCTCCAGGATCTTCATGATTACTTTCAGGCCGTTCTGTGGGTCCGAGATGTAGAGGAGCAAGTTATCCGCATAGTGAAATTCTGTGCTCTCTGCCTCTTTGTATGCCCTTCCAGCCTTTCGTGTCTCGCAGAATGATCGCCAGGAGTTTGATTGCCAGAGCGAAAAAGAGTGGGGACAGTGGGCATTCCTGCCTTGTACAGGTGGTGTTGTACCTTGGGGGGGGGGGGGGGGGGGGGGGGGGGGGGTTGTACAAGAGTTTCACCTATGAGGTGAACCCCGTCCCTAGTCCAAACCACTCCTGTACCTCAATGAGGTACTTCTGTTCAACTCTGCTGAAGGCTTCCAGGGAGTCGATCACCTCTAGTGTTCTCTCCCTGGATGAGGTCATTGTTACTTTCATCAGGCCCTGATGTTCGCAGTTAGCTGTTTACCCTTGACAAAGCCCATCTGGTCCTCTGCGACCACCTCCGGTACATAGTTCTCGAGTCTCTTAACCAGGACCTTCGCGAGTATCTTCACGTTTACATTAAACAGCAAAATGGGTCGAGGTGATCCGCATTCCGTAGAAAGACGGAGGTTGAGGGATTACCTGATAGAGGTCTACAAGATTATGAGGGGCATGGATAGAGTGGATGGGCAGGCATTCTTTCCCAGGGTGGAAGGGCCAGTCACCAGGGGGCATAGGTTTAAGATCCGTGGGGCAAAGTTTAGAGGAGATGTGCGAGGCAGGTTTTTACGTGGCGGGTGGTGAGTGCCTGGAACGCGTTGCCAGGGGAGGTTGGGGAAGCAGATACATTAACAGCGTTCAAAAGGCATCTTGACAAATACATGGGTTTGGAGGGATATGGGATTAGGAAGTGTTCAAGGTTTTGGCAAAGGTTGGAATCATGACCAGTACAGGCTTGGAGGGCCAAAGGGCCTGTTCCTGTGCTGTATTGTTCTTTGGGTTTCTTTTCTGGGTATCAGCGATATCGTGGCCTGCATTAGCGTTGGAGGCAGGGTGCCCCTCACTAGCGATTCTGCAAACATATCCCATAGATGTGAGGCCAGGGCTGGTGCAAATTTTTTATAGAAGTCCGCCAGGAACCCATTGGGTCCCAGCCCCTTCCCTGCATGCATGAAGTTGATGCTCTCCATGATCTCATCCAGTCCTACTAGTGCTTCCAGGCTCCCCTCGCCTATTGTCCCCTACAACTGGCATGTCCAGTTTATCAAGGATACTTTTAATCCCCGCGTCCCCATCAGGGGGGTCGATAGAAGGTCTCAAATGCTTGGTTGACTTTTTTTGCTTTGGCTACTAGTCCACCTCTGCTGTCCTTCACCTGCGCTATCTCCCTTGTGGCTGCCTGCTTTCTCAGCTGGTGAGCCAGTAGGCAACTCACCTTTTCTCCATGTTTGTAGAAGGTCTCCCATGTCTGATGAAATTGGTGCACTGCCTTCCTGGTTAAAGTCCATTTGTAGCCTTTTCCTCTCTATCAGAAGCCCTATGGTCGGGGCCTCAGAGTACTTTCTGTCGAACTCCAGGATGGAGTTGATCAGTTGTTGCCTACCCACCCCCTCTTCCCTGTCTCTACGTGCCTTGTAGACTTTAATCTCTCCCCTAATCATCTCCTTCAGTGCCTCCTAGAACGTGGAAGGTGAGATCCCCCCATTCTGGTTGTTAGTGGTGTACTTGACTATGGCCTGTGATGTTTCCTGGTGGAAGACCTTATCGGCCAAAAGGTTTGTGCCCAACTTCCACATGGAGCGTGGGCACGGCCCGTCTCCAACCTCACATCCGTGTAATGTGAAGCATGGTCGGAGATGACTATTGCGGAGTATTTCACCCTTTCTATTTCTGAAAGCACCGATTTCCCCACTGCAGAGAAGTCAATCCGTATGTATACTTTGTGCACCGGCGAAAAGAACACAAAATGCTTCTCGTCGGAGTGTAGGAACTGCCATGGGTCCACTGCCCACATCTGCTCCATGAATTCTTCGACTTCCCTAGCCATGCCTATCGTTTTTCCCATATGGGGCTCGATCGGTCTGTCAATGGGTCATGTACACAGTGGAAGTCGCCCCCCCCCCCCATGATCAGTCTGTGTGTGTCGATGTCGGCGATTTCTGCCATGGCCTTTTTTTTTAAAAAAATATGTTGGGCGGGTACACATTTACCAGAACTACTGGTGCCCTGTCCAGAACACCGCTGACCATGACGTACTGTCCCCCTTGGTCCGTAACCGTCCTGGTCGCCATAAACCCCTAATCCCCGTCCTGTAACATGAATGATACGTTTGCCCCACCCAGCCCTTCCTTACTCGCAGTCGGTCCATCTCCCTCAGGTGTGTCTCTTCAAGGAAGACTATGTTGACTTTCAAACTTCTGAAATGGGCGAAGACTCTCGATCTTTCCACAAGGCCATTAAGTCCCCTGACATTCCAGGTGATAATCCTGGTGAGAGGTTTTTGTTCCTGTCCCCCCTTCCCGCTTCCTACAGGATCAACCATACTTACCTGGTGGACGGCCCCTGCACTCTGGAGTTTCCCTTTGTTAGGGGGCCGTTCAAAATGGCCGCAGTCACCCTTCTCATGAGACCGGGTCCCTACTCTCCGGGGTTTCTCTTTGTCCAGGGAGTACCGAACATGGCCGCCAACTGTGCGTACGCTATGTGGGTGCGCCCCTACACTTTGGGGTCTCCCTTTGTTCAGGGAGCCTCCAAAGTTGCTACTTGCGATACTATCTTGTTCCCTCAGCTTGTACAGTCCAAAGATGTGCAGTTTAGGTGAATTTGCTAATATTGCTAAAGGTTAGGCGGGGTTACGGGGGCGGGGGCTGAGACCTAAGTAGGGTGATTTATCAGGTCAGGGGCAGACTCGATGGGCTGAATGGCCTCCTTCTGCACTCTAGGTATTCTATGGTCAATCGATTTATAAAAAAAAAAAAAAAAAAAGTTGAAAAGGCAAATGGGAGGCATATCACATTTCGGGATTTCAGACTTTGTTGTCTTGGAGGAGTGTTGGTGCATTAATATTGGAAATATTACAATGGAACTGAATTTAATAGAGGGCAAATTTAGAGATTACCAGGACTGGTGGGTACAGTTTAGATTTCTGATGGGGCATCAAACCAGCATCTAGCAAATAAGAAAACATAATTTGATAGATGAATGATCCGGAATCAAAAGTACGGTTCAAAATTTGAGGATGATACTAAATTGGAGGTATAGTTAATACTGTGGGTGCACTTGCACATTGAAACTGTTGAAACTCTCACAGTTAGAAGTGTAATAAGTTTTAAGCAAGTGAGAGGGAGTGGAGATTGAAAATAAATTGCTTAAAAGAGGAGGAGGTCTGTGATAGGGTGGCAGACAGTAGAAATTAAATAACTAATATGTTGATGGTGCAAGACCAAAGGGAGTAGTGGTAATGAATTAAGTAAATATACAGAAGGTGTGAATAGCAGAAGCAGCTATTGCCCAAAAGCAAAGAAATAGAAATCCCTCTTGTCATTTTAAAAAAAAATTTAGAATACCCAATTCGTTTTTTCCAATTAAGGGGCAATTTTGCATGGCCAATCCACCTACCCTGCACATATTTGGATTGTGGGGACGAAACCCATGCAAACATGGGGAGAATGTGCAAACTCCACACGGACAGTGACCCAGAGCCAGGATCGAACCTGGGACCTCGGCGCCGTGAGACAGCAATGCTAACCACTGCGCCACTGTGCTGCCCTCCCCTTTTAGTCATTTTATCTCCTGTCTTTCACCACATCTCGGACCTTTTTACTATTTTTTTCAACCCGTCCTCCCCCTTTCACTTGCTTACATTTCTAAACTCTTCCGAGTTCGGATGAGAGATCACAGACCTGAAATGTTAGCTGTTTCTTCTCTCTGCCAGGTGCTGCCTGATCTGCTGAGTATTTCCAGTAAACTACTGCTACTTTGCTAAATTGACTGAACAGCTCCAATCTTTTCATTCTTTTTTCTTTTGCATATCCTGTTTAAATTCCTTGGGCGGAATTCTCTGATAATGGGGCTATGTCCCCACGGCAGCAGGAATACGGGTGCGAATCACTCTGGACTTTCGTGGAGAAAGAGTGATTCTCCATTTTGAAGGGCCCCGGAGTAGTCCACGCAACTCCGGCTGCCGATATGAGGCACTGCACTTCCGGTCACGGGTCCCCGCCTGTGGCGGCGGCCCCGCGCAACATGGACCTACACAGCGGCCCCGACAATATAGGCCCCCCCCAGATCACACGGACCCGCCGACCGGTGGCCCCCGATCGTGTGCCTGGCTGTCCTGGATCCCCCCGCCCCCCCACCAGGGCAGCCGTGAACTTGGTCCACAGCCGCCAATCTGAGCTCCCACCGGGTGAAACCATGAGTGAACCACGGCG
Organism: Scyliorhinus torazame; assembly: GCF_047496885.1. NCBI lineage: Eukaryota > Metazoa > Chordata > Chondrichthyes > Carcharhiniformes > Scyliorhinidae > Scyliorhinus > Scyliorhinus torazame. The sequence goes on along the minus strand of NC_092710.1, from coordinate 215,036,841 downwards.
GCGGGAACTCAACACGCGTGCGACTGGCGGCGATGTTCCGGTTGTGGGAAGGCGTCGGACCCGATCGCGGGTCTGACACCCCATTCTCCGCCTCTGCGCCGAGCGCGATTTCGGCCCGGAGAATCCCACCCCTTGTCTTTGGCAATAGACAATCCACCAACAGAATGGGAGATGAACCTTAATTTTATGTAAAAAGACAATCTGCTCTGCAGCAAATAGTTCTATAAGTGTTTCACAATAGTATCGTCCACAAGAGATGGAATGACTTAGTGTTAATATTCGTTCTTTTGCATGAACGTGGGCAGAGGGTTCCTGTTAAACAGCTGTTAGGCACTTAACTACACAGTGCCAAAGTATCACTAATTTTTGGAGAGGTGCTTTTAAAAAAAATTTATATGTTTGAGACTTGTCATTTATATAAGCTTTTTTCTTACATTTAAAACTTACTGTGCAATAGACACAGAAGCAATAAAGCTGGAGGAAACCTTATACTCAACAAATTAAATAATAGATTGCTAAATCGGGATTCTTGAGACTATTCTGACTTCTTGATGTTCCCCTCAAGTCTAAGATTGCATTGTTAGTCATGTGCAAGTCTTAAGCTACCATTAACCAATATATGCTGCTTTTATAGCCAGTACAATTAGTATTCCTGACCACTTCGTATTTTCAATAATTTACATTGGTCTTTCATCTGTCCACAGTATAATTATCACCCCAAGCTGGTCTCCTTTTTAGCTACTTACTATTGGAATTTCCTTTTCCTTGTCCGGATGATGTAGTTATTCCTTTTTGGATTTATTGTTTCTCTAGAATTGTTTAAAAAATAGTTCCTGATCAAGTAAGTTAACCGATATTATGTTTAAATATTCAGATTATCAAAAATGCATTGCTGCAATATGAAGGTTATTGAGCATCATAAACTCTGATACTGTGGATTTTTCTTAATGCTTTCAATATTGTTGTGTCTGTTTAGTGTAAAGTTGGTGTGCCTACCCACAGCAGTGGAAGTTTTGAAGATGTGCTGAACTCTACAGTCAATGCCAGTGTTCAGGAATCAACTTCAGGAAATCATCCAACTGAGGACTTTGGAGTTTTTTAAATCTTTCCTCTAATACTGTAAAATATAAATGTGTAAATCTTGGTGTTACTATATTTTATTTAAAATTCAGTATAACTGTCTCTCCGAGTATATTGCGGAAGACAACCTGAAATTATTCAAAACAAAATTGTGGGAAGAAATGTTGTGCATTTTATCAATAGAAAATTGTTTTGTAGATTGTTATTCTTCACATATATTGCTATATATGTTACTATATTTATAAAGAGCTTATTCTGAAGTTTTATTTTGAGTTTCATCTCTACTTGCATTCCAACAGTTTGTTGAGTTGCACATCCTTCAAACAAAATCTGTTTTAAGAAATGTTTTATAAACCACTGTCCTGAAGACTTAATGTACTGTATTCTAGTTTGAGGTTGAAAAAAAAGATAAATAATTTCTTGATACCACCTCCGTATGCAACTTCTTGATGATGGTCATGAACTGAAATGGTAACTGTCTAAATGCTTTTTAAAATACAAAATCGTGCCTACCTCTACCACTGCCTCTGGCAGCCCCTTCCAGATGCTCACCACCCTCTGTGTGAAGAAATTTCCCCTCGGGTCTCTTTTGTATCTCTCCACTCTCACCGTAAACCTATGCCCTCTAGTTCTAGACTCCTCTACATTTGGGAAAAGATGTTGATTGACTACCTTTTCTATGCTCCTCATTATTTTAGAGACTTTATTGCCTTGAAAAAAAACACCAAAATTAAAGTAATTCTAATGATGCTATAACTGAAATATTTTTATTTATACTGCATATAAAAATATTATGATTTGAAATCTCCAAATCTCAGCTAGTGTCATTATTCCAAAATACATCATTAACATTGTCAAAATAGATTCAACTTCCCACCCGGCAAAATAAATCTGTTTGGAGAATTAATTTATAAACTATGAGTTAAATACGTTTATGTGTTGACTAATAGTTAATTCTTTCAGTACTGTGTCGCGGGGGAGCAAATTGGAATCATAGAATTTACAGTGCAGAAGGAGGCCATTCGGCCCATCGCGTCTGTAGCGGCCCTTGGAAGGAACACCCTACTTAAGCCCACGCCTCCTCCCCATCCCTGTACCCCAGTAACCCCACTTAACCTTTTTTGGACACTAAGGGCAATTTATCATGACCAATCCACCTAACCTGCACATCTTTGGACTGTGGGAGGAAACCGGAGCATCTGGAGGAAGCTCACGCAGACACGATGAGAACGTGCAGACTCCACACAGACAGTGACCCAAGCCGGAATCGATCCTGGGACCCTGGAGCTGTAAAGCAACTGTGCTAACCACTGTGCTATTTATTAATAATTAAGATGTTAATACCTTGTGTTAGCTATGGCTCACTTGATAACGTACTTGTTTCTCAATTACAAGGTTTTGGGTTCAAGTCCCACTTCAGTTCAGTACTGAAGCAGTAAAATTAAAACAAAATACTGCGGATGCTGGAAATCTGAAATCTGGATGAACTCTTGGCACTTGGTAAAATTTCAGTGCTGTGTGCCAGGGGGCAGAAAGTGAAGAATAGCCCACTCTGTACTTTTAGGAGAAAAGGAGGATGATCTAAAACTTTTGAGCATCTTTTATGTCTCAAAACCAGTCCACAAATTTGTGATTATTTCCCCTGCTTTTCTTTTTTTCTTTTTTTAAAATAAATTTAGAGTATCCAATTCATTTTTTCCAATTAAGAGGACATTTAGCGTGACCAATCCAACTACCATGCACATCTTTTTGGGTTGTGGGGGTGAAACCCACCCAAACACGGGGAGAAATGTGCAAACTCCACACGAACAGTGACCCAGAGCCGGGATTGAACCTGGGACCTCGGTGCTGTGAGGCAACTGTGCTAACCACTTGCACCACCGTGCTGCCCATTTCCCCTGCTTTCATGAAAGTCACTGCTAGGTTATGTTTCTATGAGCACCAGATGTTATCCAGTACTTCGGCCAAAATGTCATGATTTACATGCAAATGTTGGCAATTTTGTCTTAACAGTCTAATTACATAGCAATTCAAACCACGAGCCATGGTTCCTCTCCGAAGATACTGAGGCTAAATTACAGTGGCAGACTTGTAGCTCACTCAGTACTACCCTGGGACATTCTTGGCCTCTACGTCTCACCAGTAATTCGATAAATTCGCTGAACTTTAGCAGAGACTTGTACAAAGTTTGAATACACATTTCTGAATGATAGAGGAGAAGCAACCGATTTTATTGATAATGAATTTGAATAAATGTTTTTAAAATATTTTTCCTTTTGGTGCAGGTACAGAAATGCTACTGAGGGGGAAATCTCATAGCAACCTATAAAATTCTGGGCGGCACGGTTGCACAGTAGTTAGCACAGTTTCTTCACAGGTCCTGGGTCCCAGGTTCAATTCCTGGCTTGGGTCACGGGCTGTGTGGAGTCTGCACATTCTCCCTGGATCTGTGCGGGTTTCCTCCGGATGCTTCGATTTCCTCCCAGTCCAAAGACGTGCAGGTTAAGTGGATTGACCATGTTAAATTGCCCTTAGTATCGTTGGGTGGGGTTACTGGGCTATGGGGATAGGGTGGAGGTGTGGGCTTAATTAGGGTGCCCTTTCTAAGGGCCGGTGCAGACTCGATGGGGTTGAATGGCCGCCTTCTGCACTGTAAATTCGATGATTCTAACAGGACTAGACAGGGTAGATGGGGGAAGGATGTTCTTGATAGTGGGGGTGTCCAGAACCAGGGGTCATAGTTTAAAGGTATGGGCTACACCATTTAGGACTGAGAGAAGATGAAATTCCATCACCTAGAGAATGGTGATCCTGTGGAATTCTCTACTGCAGAAAGCAGTTGAGACCAAAACATTATGGGCTGGATTCTCCGTAGTCCGACGTTGCAATCATGATTGGCGATCATGTGGAGAATGGATTCTGACGCTGGAATCGGGGCCAGTGCCGGTCTGCCATGGTCCTCCCTTCCAAACCGGCATCTTCGTGCCATGCGCCACTTCAACGGCATTACTGTCATAGAACATTACAGCGCAGTACAGGCCCTTCGGCCCTCGATGTTGCACCGACCTGTGAAACCACTCTAAAGCCCATCCATCCGTGATGCTCCACCCCTGATGGGCCGAGTTCCCGACTGCGTGGGCCACGTGTGGTCCCAGCGGGAACCCGGCGTGCCAGTTGCAGACAGTGTCCAGCGCTGCCACACTTGGCCGGGATCCGTGCCCGACTGGGGAAGGCTTCTGCTAGGGCTGGGCTGTGGGGTTGTGGTTGGCAGGTTAGGGTTAGTGCATGGCCGGTGCCATGTTTTACGGCGTGACCAGTGCAGGTGTCAGCCCTTTTCGGCACGAACCACGGGAGTCTCACGCGCCGCCAGTTCTAGCCCCTTACAGGAAGTGGTGAGGGGTTCGCGCCGACTTTCCTATTGTGAACCTCCCGCGGATTCTCCGCTCGCGCTGTCACTTAGCCTCAGAAATGGAGAATCCCGCCCTGTATGTTTTCAAAGAGTTAGAAGTAGCTCTTGGGCGAAATGGATCAAAGGATATTTGGCAGGGGGGGGGGGGGGAAGAGCGCAGGAACAAGTTATTGAGTTGCATGATGAGCCTTGATCATAATGATTGGTGCAGCAGGCTCAAAGGGCCAAATAACCTACATCTCTTTTCTATGAAACCCTTTTGAATTGAACTAGTTAACAAAACTGAATAACTATTCACCTGCTTGTGTTAGTTTGTCATATGTATTGTTATGGGCCAGGATTTAGAGAACCCCAAAGTGTATCATGGAGTTCATCTGACCCATAACTTTTAATAGATTGTGGTATGGGGAGCACACGGCCCACTCTACAGGTGTGGTACAGCAGAAATGGAAAAGTATTTGTTAAAGCAAAACAATGTTTATTCTGTGAACTCAAGTTAACCTTTTTAAAACATACAGGGAACATCTTAGCAACCATTAATTCACTACTGAAAACATTTATAATTCTGAATTCACCAAATGATCAAGAGATAGTCTTTTCATGGCAGAGAGAACAGCAGTTACACCTGCTTTGTCTGGCTTCAGCTCCAACACTGAAAACAAAATTAAAACACCCTGCAGCAAACAGCCTAAAACAAAAGTAAAAAGCTGACACAGCCCAGCTCACCCACACTCTGACATCACTGATAAACACCCATTTCTTAAAGGTACATTTCTTAAACACCCATTTCTTAAAGGTGTGCTCACATGACAGTATACAAATATCATGATGGTTGAGCTTCCCAAAACTCTTTCAATGGTGATAACTCAGATGTTTTGGGTTTCTGTGTAAGCAAGCAGAAACTGTTTGTATTTTGACTGATGTAAAGACTGGGATAAACCATTGCTGCTATCCTACTGCCACCTATTTTTAAAAAAAATTACTTTATCAGAGTTACAAAGCCAGAGCTCAAGATTGTGGTCAGGGGCAAAGCCCTAATCCAGCTCCTTGCCTGCTCCAAAATCCAATTCAAATTGATTCCAATTCATGGTCCCCACAAGAGACATACCAGATTCAGGCATTACACCTGAGCTCGCGCTCATCTTAGCTGGAGCAGTTTGTCACTATCTGTGATGGCCCCTCAAGTCTGAAGTTAACGAGGAGACAAATAGGTACAATTAAATATTTCTGGTACCTGCACAAGCCTGTACGTTCTGTATGATTGCACATCTCATCTTATTTTTCTTCCTGAATCTGGCCGGTTGCAACAAATGAACACCAGAAGAAAAACATTGTGCCAAAATTCTGCAGTCAGTGCTATGACAATGAAGTGGTAACCAGCATTGAAATATACAGTTCTGTTTATTTTATTCTGTCATTTTAATGACGAGAAAGCTTACTTTATAGTGTCAGTGAAAATATACTTAATTTGAAATATATGGGGTTGTAGATAAAAGTAGGTTAAAGACAATGATCGGTTGAATTTACAGAAGTATAGCCTTCATGCACTTGCTGAAAATGCATTTATTACATGTATATTTCATAAGCCATTATGTACTGTACAATGTTAAGATGGTTCAGTGTTAACTTTCAGCTCACGTGTCAAAAGGTTACTAGTTCAAGATTCTCTAGGACTGGGGCATACCATGTCACCGAATATTTCTTTTAAAAAAGAGACTTGTATTTATATAGCATCATTCATGACTTGAGGAAAGCCCCAAAATATCTGAGCCAATGAAGTAGGTTTGAAGTGTAATTACTATTTTAATGTAGGAAATGTACCACAAACAACGTGATCATGACAAGATAACCTAGTTTAGTGATTTTTTTTTTTCAAATGTAAAACCATTTTACAGTTTGAAGTACATCAAGTTTTTGAATACAAATGTGTACACATTTGACAGTCAAGAAAAGAAAGTACTTGAATTACCAAACGGTAACTGTTGTACAGCCCATTAAAGGTATTTGCAAATGCAAAAGCAAAACCATAATTTGATTTGTCACATGTATCGAAGTACAGTGAAAAGTATTTTTCTGCGGCCGAAGGAACATACACAGAACGTACATGGTAGACAAAAAAGTACATTGACACATGGTGCATTGACAAACATCGATTGGTTACACTGCGGAACAAGGGACCAAAGCAAGCAAATAGATTAGCAAGAGCAGCATAGTGCATCGTGAATAGTGTTCTTACAGGGAACACATCAGTCCGAGGGGAGTCATTGAAGAGTGTTGTAGATGTGGGGAAGCTGTTCCTGTCTGGTTGTGCGGGTCTTCAGACTTCTGTACCATCTGCCTGAAGGGTCTGGAAGAAGGCAATGCCTGGGTGGGAGGGGTCTCTGATAATGCTGTCTGCCTTCCTGAGGCAGCAGGTGTAGACAGAATTGATGTGAGGGTGGCAAGCTTGTATGATGCATTGAGCTGAGTTCACCACTCTGCAGTTTCTTGCGACCTTGGACCGAGCAGTTGCCATACCAGCTGTGATGCAGCCGGATAGGATATTCTCTATGGCACATCTGTCGACATTTGTGAGAGTCGATGCAGACATGCTGAATTTCTTTAGCTTCCATAGGAAGTAGAGACGTTGTTGGGCTTTCATGACTGTTGGATCAACGTGAGTGCACCAGGACAGACTGTTGATAATGGTGACCCTCAGAAACTTAAAGCTATCGACCATCTCCACTTCGGAACCATTGATGCGGATGAACGGTTCAGGGGGGGGGGGGGCGTGCTACGCTTCCTGAAGTCAATGATCAGTTCCTTGGTCTTTCTGACATTTAGAGGGAGGTTGTTTTCGGTACACCATGCAACCAAGTGATTTATCTCCCTTCTGTAGTCTGATTTAATTTCTATTAAAATTGTTACATTTTAAATCAGCAAGAACACAGTTATATGGACTTGACATTTTGGAGGTTGAACTAAGTTGATAAAGCCAAAATAAATGGCACTAATATTTTAAACAATAACTCATTTTGTTATTCTAAACAAATGGGTTTCTTAAACTTGGTGAGATTTAACCAAATTGCTGTTACTTGAAATATTCAAAAGCTCTTCCAACAGTATTTACAATGCAAAATTTAAAAAATGAAAGCCAATGATTCATTTTGTTTGTATTGGTTCTATGCTTTTCTTTGAGTATTTTGAGTTCCTCTTCCTTTTTCTTTGTACCCATCTTTTGGAAAGCCCTGTTTGCATTGTAGTACAAAACTACAAGGTTTCTGTTGCACACAATGAATCCAGATAAGTGGTCACAAGCATTCTCAGCATCAAAATTATCTTCATACACTACATATGCAGTTCTTCTTGTCTCGGGTGTGTTTCCTACTCTGATTTGCCTGATTGGTCCATTTTTCCCAATTATATCATACATTTCTTCTGCAGTTATTTTGTACGGCAAGTTTCTTATGTACAATATGTGGTTTACTTCTGGAGGCAAACAAATGTTCGCCCATTTTGCTGCTTGCATCGCCATCCTAGTTTAGTAATGTTAGTCAAGGGGTAAATATTGGTCAGGACACCAGGGGTAACTACCCTACTATTCAAAATAATGTCATGGGATTGTTTACATCCATCTGGAAGAGCAGACACGGCCTAACATCATATGAAACGTCAATTTCTTCAATAGTGCAGCATTCCTTCAATACTGTACAAGATTATCAGCTTAAATCTTTGAGCTCAAGTCTCTGAAGTAGGTCGTAGTGCCACTGAGGGAGTGCAGAAATGTTGGTCCAATGATCTTTTCACAAAGGCAGCATTTTTCCATAGACAGTGTAAAATGTTTGCAATGTGACAGCCAACGTTTAGTCAGCAGTGCCAAATATTCATCTGGTTAGTGGGGCTGTGCCATATTAATTGGCTGCCATAAAAATAGGTGACTACACTTCAAAGGCCAGTGGCACCGAGGTACTTTGTGATATCTGGAGTACATGTTGATGCACTATATTATACCTTATTTGTGTTGCAATTGGAACAATGCAGCTCTGCAATTTTCTGGGTAGGTCCGAATTAAGCCAGCAAATAAGGGGTACGCAAATAAGGGAATGATGTGTACAAGTTACCTGGTTGAATTATTTCCATTCACTGTGGTTCCATCTGGAGCTTTCACTATTACTTTAGACTGGAGTTTGATCTTATACTTGTTTGACAATTACAGTATTCCCTGTGCAATTTCCAAAACTCATTAGATTGTGGTCTGGATGTAGGAGCTCCACCTAGTTGATGTTTCCGTCCCTAGCTCAGCAACTCCATGTTGGGTGTGGTAAGGTGCAAGTAAAAGATGTCTTAAAACTACTTCAACAGTGACTGAGCCCCTGACCACCAATTTCTATTGAACTGGTAATCAGCTATTCGTATCACAAGCAGGGGTCGTTCGTTCAGTTGGCTGGAAGGCTGTTTTGTGAGCGATGCCAGCAGCTTGGGTTCAATTCCCGAGCGGAGGTTATTCTTAAGGCCCCGCCTTCTCAACCTTTCCCCTTGGCTGAAGTGTAGTGACCCTCAGGCTAAATCACCACCAGTCAGCCCTCTCTCAAAAAGGGAGAGCACAGCCTATGGTCCTCTGGGACTTTGACGACTTGCATTCTTTCAATACAAGTTGAGAGTCTGCTGCGTTTAATTTAGCACCATCAGAAACCCAAGTTAAACTGAAGCCATCAGTTTTTAAAAAAAAAAGAAAAACAAGATGATTGAAGCTGAAATTCATAGGGTTTTATTGTAGCAGTTTATAGAGCCATCTGATATTATTTAACATTGAGAAAGAGATGTGTGTTACACCACACAATTTTGGTTGTTACCTTAAGAGTCCCTTAAAAGAACTGCCATGTTTGGGCAGCGTACTCTGGCGGCTAGAGGAATGACTGAAATAAATGAAAGAGGTAGTTATAAATAGTGGAGGATGGGAATATGGGTGGGATCTTACAGCACATCTCTTATCCACTGCAGTTATGCCTTCAGACGATGGGCAGAGTACACTGCCCAAAACAAAGACTAGCTAACCAATTCTTTTTAAATAAATTTAGAGTTCCCAATTCATTTTTGCAATTAAGGGGCAATTTAGCATGGACAATCCACCTAGCCTGCACATCTTTTGAGTTGTGGGGGTGAAACCCTCGCAAACACGGGGGAAATGTGTAAATTCCACACAGACAGTGACCCAGGGCCGGGATCGAACCTTGGACCTCAGCGCCGTGAGGCAGCAGTGCTAACCAACGTGCCACCGTGTTGCCCACTAACCAGTTCTTTAAAAGAACTTGTACAGTAACAAACTTGTTTTCAGAGCAGATTTTAACTGTAGCTGTAGAATAGTCTTACTCAAATTTACTGCTCTCACCATGAAAACCTTCAAACAATTAAGGTTTTGTTGTACATAGCCCTGTAAATACTCAAGTATTCTACATGTATAGTTTATTAAATCATTAAATGACAATGTTCTCCTAACAGCTATTGGGACAATTTTCAAATGTTAGCTTCCCCAGTGAAAACTATGCTCATTGTCAGATCCCATCTCTAATTCTCAAGTTCAAATAGGTAGAAGCCATTCAAAAAACACATTTTTGTGAGCCTCATACTGCCGCCCACCAGGTAGATCCCTCTTTTTACAAATGATTTGCTCAGTCACAAATTTTCAATCCACTACATTCCTGTATTCCAAGCAAGGCCCAAATCTAATTTAGACCACATGAAGAAGGGTCGATACTCACACCAGCGACTTCATGCCTATTTCACCTGTAAAGAGATTGAGCGTTTTCTTGATTAGAAAAAGTAGCCTTGAAATTTAGAATTTTCACTTTTGTCTAAGGAAATACATTCTCCACATGCTGGAAGTCACAAAGTTAGCTTAAAATGAAGATTGATAAATTTAGAAAACACATTTATCTTTTAATCCATAATGCTGTCCTAGAGTTTTGTGCTTTGAGGCAATATGTTCGGCTCACTCTTCCAAGAAGATGGTGTGTCTGAGATGCTAGGTTTTGTTTGTATGGAGTTTCTTTCTGCATTTAAAGTCGCTACCAGTTGAAGAATTTCAGGGTGATGAAAGTTTCCTGTAAGATACAAGGTCATCTTAATACAAGAAAGCAACAATAAAATAAACACGACTTATCAAGCTAGTTATATAATGATTTTCTTTTAAACATGACTTGGAATATGGTATGATAATCCCACTTATTCAGCAGAACATCACCTAAAACTGTATTCACTTAGGAATAGTACAGTGAATGTTCCTGCTTTGCACACTTCACAATATTAGTCTGGAAAGACACCAGCCTTCAATAAGTGTTCGACGAGGTAGGTAATGAGAATTAGGTTTTCCTTCCAGGTTTTAAGAATAATGCTACAGTGGCTACAGGTTCAGGCATTCAGTTCACAATGTGTTCGAATGGGTTGAGCTACCTTAAGTGCTTTCATAGATTATCATAGAATTTACAGTGCAGAAGGAGGCCATTCGGCCCATCAAGTCTGCACCGGCTCTTGGAAAGAGCACCCTACCCAAGGTCAACACCGCCACCCTATCCCCATAACCCAGTAACCCCACCCAATACTAAGGGCAATTTTGGACACTAAGGGCAATTTATCATGGCCAATCCACCTAACCTGCACATCTTTGGACTGTGGGAGGAAACCGGAGCACCCGGAGGAAACCCACGCACACACGGGGAGGATGTGCAGACTCCACACAGACAGTGACCCAAGCTGGAATCGAACCTGGGACCCTGGAGCTGTGAAGCAATTGTGCTATCCACAATGCTACCGTGCTGCCCAAACCTTTCAACCATAACTTGAAAATATGTGCCATTGAATTGTTCAGCACTCAATTAACTGCCTGCATTTCCACATAGGGAACAAGTATATGGCTTAAAAAGGTCTTGTGCAATCATATTTTTAAAAAATGAGGGGTTGCGTCACTCACTTATTGCCTCACTTAAAATAGGACAAGAATAACATTAACCTTTTGTTGAATCGTAAAACTCCTGCAGTCGACCAGGCTTTTGTTCCAGCTGTTCATATTCAAAAGCTTGCATAATCATTTCAAACCGATCCAGTTCTTTCACGTATTTGGCTTCAGCACTTGACTGGTTTTCATATTCCTAGAAAAAGTTATATTCAAATAAAAATACTTTCCCCTACTTGCAGACTGATAATATGGCATAGCATAGCAAAGGTAAGAGGGCATATCCATGGATGAAATTTTCCATAAGGTCTCACATGACAGTCATTTTATAACGAGCATGAGCACAAAATCTGGGATACATTGCTGTGTACAAGTCCACAATTCATCACAACTAACTGATGTTCACTTAATTCTGTGGATCTGTTGCTAAATGGTTAAGCAATCTTGACATCACCTTTTTTTCTTTGCCCTAAACTTAATTCCTTTAAGTAGCAGTACTGGCATATGACATCAGCCTTGATTTAAGCCCCACACAAGACTAGAGCACAATCTAGGCTGACCTTTCAGCGCAGAACCGAGAAAGTTATAAATTGGCAGATGCGCTGTTTTCTGGATGAGATCTTAAACTGAAATCCTTCCTGCCCTCAAGTGGATGTAAAAGATCCCAAAAGCATTGAGTTTTTTCAATATATTGGCCAATCTTTATCCTGCAAATAACAGATCTGATCATTTATCTCATTGCAATTTTAGATTTTGACACCGGTTTCCTATATCAGGTCAGGGACTACACTTCCAACAACTATGAAATGCTTTGAGATGTACTGAACTTGAAAGGTATTCTCACAGGCAGACCTTTTTCTCTCCAAATACACTGGCAGTATTCCAATTTATTTCCCAAGTGTCCAATTATTATGTGGGAGGTAGTGAATAACAACAGGCTATTAAACAGTGAAGGACATCCAGCTCAATCAATGCTGTCCTCATCAAGGGCGGCGCAGTGGTTATCACTGCTGCCTATGGCGCTGACGACCCGGGTTCAAATCCCGGCCCTGGGTCACTATCCGTGTGGAGTTTGCACATTCTCTCGTGTCCGCGTGGGTTTCACCCCCACAACCCAAAAAGATGTGCAGGTGAGGTGGATTGGCCACATCTTTATTTAAAACAGTAAAAAATATATACAAGGCCAAATGATACAAACACTCGGGAGGGGGGGTAGGATACTCTGATTATTAAAACAGTTGTATAAGAAAAAAAAACAAATGGTATAAGCACTAAATTTTGTGCTGGAGAAACCAGATACCCTCCCCTCTGTACCAACAGAAGGGAAAGGAAGGGGGGGGGGGAAAACAATAGGACACTGCCTGAACTATCTACAGAGGCAGAGAAGCAAAAGAACCTTCAATTATGATGTGCCAGATTCCAGGGGTCTCGCAGAAGGGATGAGGGTCTACACAGTGTCAGGTACAAGTGAGCCCTGCACCCCATTGTAGAGCCTCATGTGCACCCTCCGCTCCCGACACTGGACGGATGACAGCCCTCCATGCCCGAATCCTCCACTACACTGAGTTTGGCAGGCGACACGAACCGACCAACCAACCCAGGGCCTGCCTTGATCCCGCCACCAGGATCATCAACAGGCAGGATCTCCTCAAGCTCCTCCCGGGAACCCAGGCCAGTGGGAGGCGGTGGTCCAGATGCCTGTTCCACCCCCACCACCTGGTCACCGGAAGGCCCCGAAAATAACTCCGGAAACAGGTCCGGGATGCTGGCAGAGGTGCCCAGAGACAGCGGTTGGGGCAGAATGTCTTCCAAACTATAACCCGCTGAGAACCTAAGAAGCAGGAGGTTATCGCTGCCCCCTCCCTTGAGAAATTGAACAAGTCTGGGGTGCTAAATTGCAATGGGTGGAACGGGCCCGCAAGAATCCCATCCAACCCTGAAGCACCCTGTTCGGGCGGGGGGGGCAGCGGCAGCTGCTGGTATTTCCTCACTATCCCACTGCCTCTTTTCTTTCGGGGACTGGGTGTGACATCGATGGGAATGAACCTGGAGTGATGCGGGGGAGAGGATCTCACACTGGGGAGACCTCCATCTCCAGAGGCTCCCCCAGGATGACTCCTTGTCCCTCAATGCTTCTCTCCAGAATTTGTGGCTGGGACAGAGCACCCTCTGGTTCACTACCGCCACCCACAGGGGACTGCGCAGAAGTGTCGCCGGGCCCGGCACCTGATGGCGAAATGGCACCAGGCATGACGGTTTTGCTGGGTGATGGTGGGGTATAACGGCTGCACCTGGGTCAGGAGCACTGGGTCAGTCAGAGTCAGAGGTTCAGAAGGATCCAAACCTGACCGCTGGTGAATCACCCAATTGGGCTTCTTCTCAGCCTTCCGGCCACACGGGTGCCCCCTCACCTCCACACCAGCAGCCAAGGTGTCAGTGGGCGCTGACATGGCTCCCTCCCCATGGGGGAGTTAGTTGCAAGGCCAGTGGAAGTAGAGGGGGTGGCAGCACCCATGCTAAATTGCACCTTAATTGGTAAACAAAAAGTAATTGGGTACTCTTTAAAAAAAAAAAAAAAAAAATTTCGAATCCTGTTCTCACTTCCAACAAACGTGTTTATTTTCAAGGGATGCAGAATTATGTTCAGTACAAGCTGCAAAATGATGATTCCTTCTCTAGCCTATGGGCTCCAAGGTGAGTGCAGTGTCGTCAGACACACCTTGACCACACCTCTGTCCCTGCTGGCAGTTCTCACATCCCAACCTCGCTCCATCGCACCTGTCAGAATATTTGGTCCTTCATGAATAAAGCCTTTGCCATCCATGATCTCATCAAGTATTATATATGACAATTAGCTGCTGACAGCAAACTGTCTTATGGGCGGCAAATATTTCTCCCTCACTAAAGTTTCCCCATGCGACCACGAGGCATTGACTACTGCCCCACCTCAGCCATTCTAATAATAAAAATAATCTTTATTATTGTCACAAGTAGGCTTACATTAACACTGCAATGAAGTTACTGTGAAAAGCCCCAAGTCGCCACACTACGGCGCCTTAAGGTCCTCTGTACACTGTTTCCCATCATGCCTGTAACCACACACATACCCCCCCAGCCTCCCCTCAATAGGTATTCCTGTTAACTATATAATCAAAACAGTAGAATACAAATCAGAAGAGGCAATGATCCAACTTTGTAGTGCTATAGTCAGACCGCACCTTTAATACCTAGTCCAGCTCTGATCAGTAAGAAATGAGAGACATACAAGGCCTGAACACAATGGAAAGAAGTGGTGTTAAAGTGTGAAATACTCCAGTAAGCCAGAGTTCCAGGCCCAAGGATTCTCTGTTTGATACATTTACATTGATATGGGGCAGATTAAAGGCACTCTCTGGTTGATAGGATATATAAGAATTACTAAGATTAATTTAAAAAGAAAATCAGTACAAGCACAATATGTAACAACAGCCCATGAGAAAACCAATGTTATCAAAGGAAGCCATTTTCCTCACTGCACCCATTATAAAATCATAATTATAAAAACTATTTTATTTAACTCACCTCCCAGAGCCCCAGTACCTCTTTGCCTACATCATCACTTAACAGTCCAATTAAATGTTTCATAGCTTCCTGCAAGAAAGGAGAACAGTTTTTAAAATCAGGGTCTATTTGCCAAAGAAAACAATAAAATGTGTTCTTCAGCACAAGGCAATGTTGACATTTTCCCTTTTGGAATGGTGTTTTTAAAAAAATTATTCTTTCATGATATTTGGGTGATATGTTGCCAATCCCTAATTGCCCTTGAACTTAGTGGCTGGTTAGGCCATTCCAGAGAGCAGTTAAGGGTCAACCACATTGCTGTGGGTCTGGAGACACAAGTAGTAAGGGTGTCAGGTTTCATTCCTGAAAGGACTTTAGTGAACCAGGTGGGCTTTTACTACAATCGATGATAGTTGTCATGGTCGCAATTACGGAGACTAGTTTTATATTCCAGGTTAACTAATTGAATTCAAATTCCACCAGCTGTTATGGGCCTCTAGATTACAGGTCCAATGATAATATCCCTATGCCACCAAATCTCCAGCACTTTTTGTTTCTGAATGCACTATATTTGCAGGTGGCAATTTCGCTTAATTTTCTCGCCTGCGGCATCTGTGTGGGTCTCTGTTGTGTTCTTTCACCCTCTTGGTGACTGGTTTGTTTCTCTGCTCTCTTCCATCTTTACTAAACAATGCCCACTTATATTTTACTATTGTTTGGGGACACACGGAGAAGGTTGGTAGGACAAAAGCAAAATACTGCAGATACTGTAAATTTGAAGTAAAAGCAGAAAATACTGGAAATATTCAGGTCAAGCAGCATCTTTGGACAGAAACAGAGTTAATGTTTCATGTCCGTGACTTCATCAGAACTGAGAAAAGTTATCAATGCATTAGGTTTTGAGCAAGTGAAAGAGGGAAAGGGAGAAAGAAGAATAAAAGGGAAGGTCTGTGATATGGTGGAGGGCAGGACAGATTAAATGACAAGGTTCTCTGATTTAAAAGCCAAAGGGAATGGCAATGGGACAAGTAAAGAATTGATAGATGTGTCTAGACGAGGTGTGAATGGCAGGGTAGCAGTCGTCTGAACGCAAAGTAAGGGAATTAAGAAACAAGAAAAAAGCGAACAAAAGAAAAATGGGGGCAGAGGTTATGATTAAAATGTTGAACTCTATGTTGAATTCAGAAGGCTGCAAAGTGCAATGTTGAAATAGGAGGTGCTGTTCCTTGTGCTAGTGTTGAGTTTCATTAGAACACTACAGCGGCCAAGGACAGAACGATCATTGTGGGATCAAGATGAAGAATTAAAGGTCTGCAATTGGTGCTCCCAATGTAGGGATGCCCCATCGTGAACAGCAAATACAGTAAATTGAAAGAAGTAAAGTAAATCAGTGTCTCACTTGGAAGGAGTGTTTTGGGCCTTAGATTTTGAGAAGAGAGGAGGTAAAAGGGCAGGTGGTGCATCAGCTGTGTTTGCATGGAAAAGCGTCATAGGAAAGGGAAGGGACGTTGGGGTTTACTGCTGAATGGACCAGGGTGTTACAGAGGGAGCAGTGCCTTTGGAAAGCTGAAAGAAATGTTTGGTGATAGTATTGAACTGGAGGTAGTGGATATGGCAGAGGACGATCTGTGGAATATGGAGCCTGGTGGGATTGAAGAGGGGGACAAATAGAAACTGCTAATAATTCAGGAAGGGGGGTTGAGAGCAGAAATACAGAATAGACACGGTGGAGGGCTCTGTCAACCAAGATGGGGGAGCAGAATAATCCTTGGTTGAGGGAAAAGAGATGACAAGTTAGAAGTACTAGTATGGAAAATTGCATCGTCCGAATAGATGTAAGGGAGATGGAGAAAGTGGGAGAATGGCTAGTATCCTTACAAGATGCATGTTGTAAGGAAATGGAGACAAGATGTGGACGTCTGTGGGCTTGTAGTGAATATTAGCTCCTATGGAATCCCTGCAGTGCAGAAGAAGGCACCAACTCTACCAAGATCACCCTACCTAGGCCTTGCCCTGTCCCTGTGAGAGGAAGCTATGTGGCTCAGTTTGGAGTTGGGGTGGGTGGTGGGGGGGGGGGGGGGACTAAAAATGGCAAAAGACAACAGGAACAAGCAGGAAAGATACAGATGTTTGAGTCTTGGACGGTTGAGGTACTTAAATTACCATTTGATAGGGTAGAGAAAATCGCCTTGGATGTGTTTTGTTTAGGCAACATCCAACAGCTTTCCTCCCAACCCCAATGTCCATCGCAGCAGCATTCCACTCAGCAAGCCTGCTCCATGCTCCCACATTCTAAATCATTGCAGCAAAGGCATACTATCAGATGGCAGTTACAATTATTGGACAATTTTTAAAACTGAGATTCAACCGATTTCATATGCGAAAGGTTTTCATTGCTGGCATAATCACGCCACCCCCAGGGCGTGAAAGGAATTGATTCTTCCTTCACCACGTACTTTGTCCCAAGAACCTGTATCTTCCCTGCTTGCTCTGGTTATCTTTTCTCATTTTTAGCACCCCCGCCCCACTCCAAACTGAGATACATAGTTTCCCCATACATTTCACCAGAGAAAATCTCCTTCGATGCATTTTTTTCAGGCAACATCCAACAGTCTTCCTCCCAGCCCCAGGGTCCACCTCAGCACTCCCACGCCCAGCAAGCCTGTTCCATGCTCCCACTTTCTATTTACCTGCTCCAACACTATCTTCCCACCACCATCAGGCTTGGGTATTCTTCTGGTCGGTATGCTCACAACCCAGGATTTCCCTCCACCAGTACTCCTGGATCCCAGCAATCTTCCCAGACCCACACTCCATACGCGGTCCCCACTATAAGAAATCTACCTGAGAAACTCAGAACCTACTTCTTCTCTCCTGTGCTTTTCCTCTTTACTGATGTTGTCTGCTGGTATTATATCACCTACAATGCATTCCGCCATATCGTGAACCAACGCTAATTTTATGCATCTGCAAAGGAAAAGCATATCGTCTTAATTAGAATAGAGATGAGAAGAAACGCTTTGCCACCTAAATAAAGCATCAAGCAAGCTGCAAATATTCACAAATTCCTCTTTATGGTCCTCAATGCAAGTTAGACTTCATAAAATTATAGAAGTATAAAATAACTTAACAAGAACATTGATTATTCACAATTTCCATTGTAAAGTCTCAGTTTTAGTTTTAAAATTAATATTCTTGTAAAAGTCTCCTCTGTAAAACCCTGGCTGTCTGAGATAGGCATCACTAACATCAGGAAAGACAGTCCTCCGAGCACAGCTGCCACTGGTCATTTTGTACACAAATAACGGGAGCCGTTTTTATCTTCATACACCAATCACTGCTACATTTTACTGCATTCTAGCTATTTAGGAACCTGTTTTTATGAAAAAGTGGCATCCTCAAATTATCTGTCTTCAGGATAATTATGGCTCAGTAGTGGTTAGAACTCAACAAAGACAATGCCATCCTGTTTCATAAATATTGGTTAGCAGTAGCTGGGCATGCAGTTTACCAACATGCAAAAACACTGGGCGAAATCCTCCCATTCTGAGACTAAATGCCGTGGTGGGGTAGGAACGTGAAATGCTTCTCATGGCAGAGGCTGGCAGGAAAACATCCGGCCCCGACCTCATTAATTATGCAGCCATGTTTTTTACGGCGTATTCAGTGGCGGGGCAGGCCTGGATGGCGAGTAGTCTACCGTCGTGCCTGGGTGCCATATTGAAACCGTGCCCAACATCACAGATCTACTATTGAAGAACAAAAGGTGGACCTCCTGAGACCAAAGATGGATTTCCAAGAACAAGAACAAAATTGAGACTAGAAGATGGACCCCCTCCAGGACACCAAATCTGGGAGGATCACCTGCAGATGCACCCCGACCCACTGCTGTGGTGTTCAAGGGTCCAGGGTTGCCTTTGGCCTCCATCCTGATCTCCGGACATATACCCAGCATTGTTCAAGTGAGTCCCGAAATCAGCATAGCCATATTATTCCAAATATATACACCAATATATTTTATATCTGGCAGCATTGAGTCAGGCGGGGTCGGGCCTTCATTTGCAGCCTATTAACAGGATACAAATAAGGTTCACGCTGGCCTCTGGCACATTTTCTGACTCACCATGGTGGGCACCAGCAGAACATTCCGCTGTAAATTCACACCGGCAAGAAAGTCATTTCTGGGCCTGCACCATTTTCTCCACCAAGCCCACCATCAAACCAGTCGGCGAAGGCCTGGGAGAATTCCACCCACTGTCATAAAACTGAATGGTTTGTGAAAAGATGGAAAATACAATGTTCTAATCTTAATTCAAAAATCTTTTAATGTCTTAATAACTGATCTAATTTTGCTGTTATTTATGCTAAGTGAAGCATAAATAAATGGTAAGCATTGCTGGTTTGATAAAAATGGAAAACTGCAGAACGTTAACTAACAAATAAACTTTAAAACTTTGTACAGGTATTTCATTCGGTTTAATTAAATGACACATTGAGGACAAGTTTCTGATATACTAGACCTGTCTTTGTTGAGTTTTTGATCTTCAGTTAACAGTGCCATAACAGCCATCCTGTACATGTGATCAGAAACGCTCTCTGGCCCTTCCACATTTCTATACACCCAACCTGTACGTGGTACTCTCTATAAAAACAAAATCAGACAATTATACACTTTAAGACTTCTAATGCACTTTATTACATTATATTAATTCACATTCTGAAGACCTCTATATATTACTCAAAGGGTAATACTGGGAGATTCCTTGCAGTAAACACCTTAAAGTTCTGTAAAGGTGAAAAGGTAGAGCCCAAATAACCAGCTTTTGCCAGGTTTTCGCCAGGGGGGGTTCCCATTCATCCACTGTAATTTCCGCAGAGGAGCTACAGAAATCCTGGCAACAGTGTATATTTCACTCATGGAGGGGCTGCGATTTTCTTCACTGATCTTCAGTTAAGAATGCCAAAAGCCCTCCTGTGTTTGCGGAAACTTGCTACCAATATAGTTTTTAATGGTTACTCATGAACAGAAATTAGAATGGTATTTAAACCTACTAGTCTCAATAACCAAAAATTTGATATAGCCTTCAGCAAAATCTTCATGCCGCCTGTACCTCCTCATCTTTGCAGTGTACTTTGAAACCACCTGAAAATTTCAGATAAAAATGTAACCTTTTAAAATGTTACACAAATCTGACTGTTCCCTTGGATATTTTAAATTAACATTCAATTCTAACTAGTATTTGGATGGCTCTTGAACATAACGGTGTATTTTCCAGCATGCAAATAGAGGTTTGCTTGGCCCAAGTGATGATGCCAATTCTGCGTTACTGTAAGCAGATACAGACTTCAAATTAGAGAGTCATACGAGTTTTACAGCACGGAAAGAGGCCCTTAGCCTATCCCGTCCGCACCGGCCATCAAACACCTAACTATTCTAATCCCATTTTCCAGCACTTGGCCCATAGCCTTGTATGCAATGGCATTTCAAGTGCTCATCTAAATACTTTTTAAATGTTGTGAGGGTTCCCACCTCTACCACCCTTTCAGGCAGTGAATTCCCCATTCCAACCACCCTCTAGGTGAAAAGGTTTCCCCTCACATCTCCTCTAAACCTCCTGCCCATTACCATAAATCTACACCCATTGGTTATTGACCCCTCCACAAAAAAGAAAAGTACCTTCCTATCCACCCTATCTATGCCCCTCATGATTTATACACCTCAATCAGGTCCCCTCTCAGCCTTTTCTGCTCCAGGGAAAACAGAAGAACATAAAAACTAGGAGCAGGCGTAGGCCATCTGGCCCCTCAAGCCTGCTCCACCATTCAGTAAGATCATGGCTGATCTATTTGTGGACTCAGCTCACCACATCCCTTAATTCCTTTACTGTTCAAAAATCTATCTCTCTTTGCCTTAAAAACATCCAACGAGGTAGCCTCAACTGCTTCACTGGGCAGGGCGTTCCATAGATTTACAACCCTTTAGGTGAAGAGGTTTCTCCTCAATCCACTCCTAAATCTGCACCCCCTTATTTGAGGCAATGCTTCTTAGTACTACCTTGACTATCTGAGCAAGAGACCCTGGCTGTTCAAGTGAAGACAAGCATCCAGCAGAGGGCAGTAGAGCGGAGCTGCTGATTGGCTGTTGCGGGGGAAATTTGCATACATCTGTGTGCTCACCCTAACTTGAAGGTGTACCTGAGCAAGAGACCCTAGCTGTTCAAGTGAAGACAAGCATCCAGCAGAGGGCAGTAGAGCGGAGCTGCTGATTGGTGGCTGTGGGGGAAATTTGCATACGTCCGTGTGCTCACCCTAACTTGAAGGTGGTTTGTGGAGGAGCTGTTGTCAAGTGACACTGAAGGGGAGGAGTGGCATTGTTAGTCAAGGACAGTATTATGGTGGCAGAAAGGACGTTTGATGAGGACTCGTCGAATGAGGTAGTATGGGCTGAGGTTAGAAACAGGAAAGGAGAGGTCACCCTGTTAGGGGTTTTCTATAGGACTTCGAAAAGTTCCAGAGATGTAGAGGAAAGGATTGCAAAGATGATTCTGGATAGGAGTGAAAGCAACAGGGTACTTGTAATGGGGGACTTTAACTTCCCAAATATTGACTGGAAACACTATAGTTCGAGTCCTTTAGATGGGTCTGTTTTTGTCCAATGTGTCAGGAGGGTTTCCTGACACACTATGTAGATAGGTCAACGAGAGGCGAGGCCATATTGGATTTGGTACTGGGTAATGAACCAGGACAGGTGTTAGATTTGGAGGTAGGTGAGCACTTTGGTGATAGTGACCACAATTCGATTACGTTTACTTTAGTGATGGAAAGGGATAGGTATATACCGCAGGGCAAGAGTTATATCTGGGGGAAAGGCAATTATGATGCGATGAGGCAAGACTTAGAATGCATCGGATGGGGAGGAAAACTGCAGTGGATAGGCACAATGGAAATGTGGAGCTTGTTCAAGGAACAGCTACTGCGTGTCCTTGATAAGTATGTACCTGTCAGGCAGGGAGGAAGTGGTCGAGCGAGGGAACCGTGGTTTACTAAAGCAGTCGAAACACTTGTCAAGAGGAAGAAGTAGGCTTATGTAAAGATGAGACATGAACGTTCAGTTAGGGCGTTCGAGAGTTACAAGTTAACTAGGAAGGACCTAAAGAGAGAGCTAAGAGGAGCCAGGAGGGACATGAGAAGTCTTTGGCAGGTAGCATCAAGGATAACCCTAAAGCTTTCTATAGATATGTCAGGAATAAACGAATGGCTAGGGTATGAGTAGGGCCAGACAAGGACAGTAGTGGGAAGTTGTGCTTGGAGTCCGAGGAGATAGGAGAGGCGCTAAATGAATATTTTTTGTCAGTATTCACACAGGAAAAAGACAATGTTGTCGAGGAGAATACTGAGATTCAGGCTACTAGACTAGAAGGGCTTGAGGTTCATAAGGAGGAGGTGTTGGCAATTCTGGAAAGTGTGAAAATAGAAAAGTCCCCTGGGCCGGATGGGATTTATCCTAGGATTCTCTGGGAAGCTAGAGAGGAGATTGCTGAGCCTTTGGCTTTGATCTTCAAGTCATCCTTGTCGACAGAAATAGTGCCAGAAGACTGGAGGATAGCAAATGTTGTCCCCTTGTTCAAGAAGGGGAGTAGAGACAACCCCGGTAACTATAGACCAGTGAGCCTTACTTCTGCTGTGGGCAAAATCTTGGAAAGGTTTATAAGAGATAGGATGTATAATCATCTGGAAAGGAATAATTTGATTAGAGATAGTCAACACGGTTTTGTGAAGGGTAGGTCGTGCCTCACAAACCTTATTGAGCTCTTTGAGAAGGTGACCAAACAGGTGGATGAGGGTAAAGCAGTTGATGTAGTGTATATGGATTTCAGTAAAGCGTTTGATTAGGTTCCCCACGGTCGGCTACTGCAGAAAATAGGGAGGCATGGGATTCAGGGATATTTAGCAGTTTGGATCAGAAATTGGCTAGCTGGAAGAAGACAAAGGGTGGTGGTTGATGGGAAATGTTCAGACTGGAATCCAGTTACTAGTGGTGTACCACAAGGATCTGTTTTGGGGCCACTGCTGTTTGTCATTTTTATAAATGACCTGGACGAGAGCATAGAAGGATGGGTGAGTAAATTTGCAGATGACACTAAAGTCGGTGGAGTTGTGGACTGTGCGGAAGGATGTTACAAGTTACAGAGGGACATAGATAATCTGCAGCCCTGGGCTGAGAGGTGGCAAATGGAGTTAATTGCAGAAAAGTGTGAGGTGATTCATTTTGGAAGGAATAACAGGAAGACAGAGTACTGGGCTAATGGTAAGATTCTTGGCAGTGTGGATGAGCAGAGAGATCTCGGTGTCCATGTACATAGATCCCTGAAAGTTGCCACCCAGGTTGAGAGGGTTGTTAAGAAGGCGCACGGCGTGTTAGCTTTTATTGGTAGATGGATTGAGTTTCGGAGCCATGAGGTCATGTTGCAGCTGTACAAAACACTGGTGCGGCCGCATTTGGAGTATTGCGTGCAATTCTGGTCGCCGCATTATAGGAAGGATGTGGAAGCATTGGAAAGGGTGCAGAGGAGATTTACCAGAATGTTGCCTGGTATGGAGGGAAGATCTTATGAGGAAAGGCTGAGGGACTTGAGGCTGTTTTCGTGAGAGAGAAGAAGGTTAAGAGGTGACTTAATTGAGGCATACAAGATGATCAGAGGATTGGATAAGGTGGACAGCGAGAGCCTTTTTCCTCGGATGGTGATGTCTAGCACGAGGGGACATAGTTTTAAGTTGAGGGGAGATAGATACAAGACAGATGTCAGAGGTAGATTCTTTGCTCAGAGAGTAGTAAGGGCGTGGAATGCCCTGCCTGCAACAGCAGTGGACTCGCCAACACTAAGAGCATTCAAATGGTCATTGGATAGACATATGGACGATAAGGGAATAGAGTAGATGGGCTTTAGAGTGGTTTCACAGGTCGGCGCAACATTGAGGGCTGAAGGACCTGTAATGTTCTATGTTCTAACTATTCCCTTCATGATTTTATGTTTCCATCAGATCCCCTTTTCCCATTCTTCTTAATTCCAATGAGTATAGTCCCAGCCTACACAGTCTCTCTTGACAGCTGAAACACTCCAGCCTAAGCAACATCCTGCTAAATTTCCCCTGCACCCTCTCCAGTGCAATCATTTCCTTTCTATAGTGTGGTGACGAGAACTGCACACAGTACTGGAGCAGATAGGTAGACAGATTTGGAAACAAGTAAAAACAACAGTGTTGTTGTGATGGGAGACTTCAACTTCCCCAATATTGACTGGGACTCACTTAGTGCTAGGGGCTTAGACGGGGCAGAGTTTGTAAGGAGCATCCAGAGGGCTTCTTAAAACAATATGTAGGTAGTCCAACTAGGGAAGGGGCTGTACTGGACCTGGTATTGGGGAATGAGCCCGGCCAGGTGGTAGAAGTTTCAGTAGGGGAGCATTTCGGCAACAGTGACCACAATTCAGTAAGTTTTAAAGTGCTGTTGGACAAGGATAAGAGTGGTCCTAGGGTGAATGTGCTAAAAAGGGGGAAGGCTAATTATAACAATACTAGGCAGGAACTGAAGAACCTAGATTGAGGGTGGATGTTTGAGGGTAAATCAACATCTGACATGTGGGAGGCTTTCAAATGTCAGTTGAAAGGAATTCAGGACCGGCATGTTCCTGTGCGAAAGGAGGATAAATACGGCAAATTTCAGGAACCTTGGATAACAAGAGATATTGTAGGCCTCGTTAAAAAGAAAAAGGAGGCATTTGTCAGGGCTAGAAGGCTGGGAACAGACGAAGCCTGTGTAAAATAAAAGGAAAGTAGGAAGGAACTTAAGCAAGGAGTCAGGAGGGTTAGAAGGGGTCACGACAAGTCATTGGCAAATAGGGTTAAGGAAAATCCCAAGGCTTTCTACACGTACATAAAAAGCAAGAGGGTAGTCAGGGAAAGGGTTGGCCCACTGAAGGATAGGCATGGGAATCTGTGTGTGGAGCCAGAGGAAATGGGTGAGGTACTAAATGAATACTTTGCATCAGTATTCACCAAAGAGAAGGAATTGGCGGATGTTAAGTCTGGAGAAGGGTGTGTAGATAGCCTGGGTCACATTGAGGTCCAAAAAGACGAGATGTTGGGCGCCTTGAAAAATATTAAGGTAGATAAGTCCCCAGGGCCTGATGGGATCTACCCCTGAATACTGAGGGAGGCTAGAGAGGAAATTGCTGAGGCCTTGACAGAAATCTTTGGATCCTCACTGTCTTCAGGTGATGTCCCGGAGGACTGGAGAATAGCCAACGTTGTTCCTCTGTTTAAGAAGGATAGCAAGGATAATCCAGGGAACTACAGGCCGGTGAGCTATATGGATAGGTGATCTATCGGATTGCCTCCGGTTGGAGAAAATATAGTTTATGAACTGAGGGGTTCCGCGGGAGGGCTTTGAAATATGGTGGGGACTGTTTGTGGCTACGTTTGAAGAGCTGTGGAGGGCACGGGGTGAAAAAGGGTGAATATTTGTAGACACGATAAAGCTGTGAGTTGGGGAGTGTGTTCCCTGGATTATCTATGTTTTGTATCGGTTTGAATAAATTTGGAATAGAATCATAGAATTTACAGTGCAGAAGTTGGCCATTGTATAAGGTGTTAGTGAGGCCACACCTGGAGTAGTGTGTTCAGTTTTGGGCTCCTTACTTGAGAAAGGATGTACTGGCACTGGAGGGTGTGCAGAGGAGATTCACTAGGTTAATCCCAGAGCTGAAGGGGTTGGATTACGAGGAGAGGTTGAGTAGACTGGGACTGTACTCATTGGAATTTAGAAGGATGAGGGGGGGATCTTATAGAAACATATAAAATTTTGAAGGGAATAGATAGGATAGATGCGGGCAGGTTGTTTCCACTGGCGGGGGAAAGCAGAACTAGGGAGCATAGTCTCAAAATAAGGGGAAGTAGATTTAGGACTGAGTTTAGGAGGAACTTCTTCACCCAAAGGGTTGTGAATCTATGGAATTCCTTGCCCAGTGAAGCAGTAGAGGCTCCTTCATTAAATGTTTTTAAGATAAAGATAGATAGTTTTTTGAAGAATAAAGGGATTAAGGGTTATGGTGTTCAGGCCGGAAAGTGGAGCGGAGTCCACAAAAGATCAGCCATGATCTCATTGAATGGTGGAGCAGGCTCGAGTAGCCAGATGGCCTACTCCTGCTCCTAGTTCTTATGTTCATTCGGCCCATCAAGTCTTCACCGGCTCTTACAAAGTGCACCCTACTCAAGCCCACATATCTACCCTATCCCTGTAACCCAGTAACCCCCATTTAAACTTTTTGGACACTAAGGGCAATTTAGCATAGCCAATCCACCTAACCTGCACATCTTTGGACTGTGGGAGGAAACCGGAGCACCCAGAGGAAACCCATGCAGACACGGGGAGAACGTGCAGACTCCACACAGACAGTGACCCAAGCAGGGAATTGAACCTGGGACCCTGGAACTGTGAAGCAACTGTGCTAACCACTGTGCTACCGTGCTGCACATTTTTAAAATTTTTTTATAAAAGGATTCACTCCCTAAAACTAGATCCTCCCTTGTAGGACTTTCTGTGTATTGGTATAAAGAGCTCTCCTGGGTGCATTTTAAGGATTCCACCCCCTCTAAGGCTTTCACACTTTGACTATCCCAGTTAATAGTAGGGAATTTGAAATCCCCTCCTATTTTTACCTGATTTTTCTTACAATTCTCTGAGATTCGCCTACATACCTGCCCTTTTATCTCTCCCTGACTGTTTGGTTGTCTAAAGCACACTCCCAGCAATGCGATTGTCCCCTTTTTGTTACTAGGTTCTACCCATATGGCTTCATTTGAGGAACCTACTAAGACATCATAAGACTGAGCACTGCCGTGATGTTCTCCCGAATTAATAATGCAATTCCTCCGCTTTTACCTGCCCCTCTATCATGCGTAAAACTTCTATACCCTGGGACATTCAGCTCTTCCAGCCCTTCTTTCAACCAAGTATCTGTAATTGTAATAATGTCACAATTCCATGTGCTGATCAACACTGAGTTCATCAGTCTTACCCATCAGGCTCCTTGCATTGAAATAAATGCTGTTTTGCCTACCAATCCTCCCATGTGCCTCATCATACCCCTGTCTGCTCTGCCCACTGGGCTTGCCTGGTTTATCCTCTATATTTTACTCCACCTTCTCACCCACTGTACATTACTGTGGATTCTATCCCCCTTCCAAAGCGTTTAAACCCTTTCCAGTAGCATGAACAATCCTTCCTGTTAGGTGCACCCCATCATGCTTATACCCAGAAGTGATCCCAATGATCCAAAGCTCTCCCTCCTGCACCATCCCTCTAGCCACAAGTTTATCTGACGTATCCTCTTATTTATCTAGTCACGCGCCTGTGGCACAGGAAATAATCCCGATTATTAACCTTCTGCCTAACTCCGTAAATTCACGTTTCAGGACCTCATCCCTCTTTTTACCTATGTCATTTGTACCAACGTGTACGGTGACCTCTGTCTGAACCCCCATCCTCTATCTATCTCTCTCCTCCTCCTACACCCCCCCCCCCCCCAAAAAAAAAGGTCACCCCTCCAACAGTATCCAAAACTGTACATCTGTTTGCAGGGGAATAACCGGAGATTCTTGTACTGCCTAACTCTGTCTGGTGGTCACTCATTTCCTTCTTGCCTATGGAGTCTGAACCTGTGGTGTGATCACCTCTCTGTAATTGCTATCCACGACACCTCTCCACCTCGCGGATGCTCCACTGTGTCCTCAAATGCCGCTCCAACTCAGAAACATGGGCTTCCAGGAGCTGGAGACACTTCCTGTACACATTCCTGGGAATTGGAAACGTTCCTGGTCTCCCATATGCAGCAGGAAGAGCAGACCATGACCTGAAATTCTGTTGCCATATCTTATCCCTTTAATTAAATTAATCCTGATATCAAATAATATTAACTAGTACCCACTGTTTAATAATTGCACCATTGGTGAGATATCCATTGGTACAAGGACTACTTCAAAATGGGAACAAGTATGGTTAGAATCTAGAGTGTTCAACCAATGGATTTGTTGTATATAACAATTGCATAGTCAGAAATCTGCATTGCAAATGATTTGAACGATATTCATCAAATTTTAAGAGCCAAAACTGAAAGTTTTAAAATCTGGTTTGACATTAAATAAAAACATCACTATTATAATTCCCCAAGGAGCGCAAAGAGCAACTGTTTGATGTATATCACAGCAGCATCAAGGAAACTACTGTCTTTCCCCAAGTAATAGTTTATTTTTATAAAAGACTGCTGTAGTATTTCCTCTCATTTGAAGTGCCTCCAGCTGGACAGATCAGGGAAAATGAATGTTTGTTAATTCATTCACGTACACTGAATTTATTACAACTGAGAAGTTTATGAAGTGATTTGAAAGAGGTACAAATTTTTTTAGTAAGTACAGATTAATAAAGTATTTTCAGTGATGGAGGGACCATAAACTAGGCAACATAGAAAATATGAAAGAGTTAGAATCAAAAAAATAGGAAAAACATTTTTACATTGATTGTTGAGACGGTGGAATGCATATCCTGTGTTTTTGAAGCAGAAATCACATCAAAATTAACAATAGTTAAGATAAGTTGTTGAAAGAAAGGGATATGATGGGATATGGTAACAAGGAAGCACATGCAATTAAGGCTACAGCTCATGTAAACAAAGTAAAAACAGCTTTCATTTAAATAGGATCTTTCATTACTCTAGGATATTCCAATGCACTTTACAGCCATTGAAGTACATTTGAAATAATGGGCGGCACAGTAGCACAGCACCAGGGACCTGGGTTCGATTCCCAGCGTGGGTTTCCTCCGGGCGTTCTGGTTTCCTCACGCAAGTCCCGAAAGATGTGCTTGTTAGGTGAATTGGACATTCTGAATTCTCCCTCAGTATACCCGAACAGGCGCCAGTGTCAAGACTAGGGGATTTTCACAGTAACCTCATTGCAGTATTGCAAGCCTACTTGTGACACCAATAAAGATTATTATTATTATTATTATTATTATTATTATTAAGTGTAGTTGCTGCTGTGGGGAAAAGTGGCAGCCAATCTTTTGTTAATTTTGATGTGATCTCTGCTTCAACAGCAATCCCACAACAGCAATGAAATCTATGGGTAGATTTTTTTTTTTTTTTTTAAATAGTTGTTGGTTCAGGGATAAATCTCCTGTTCTTCAAATACTGCCACAGGATCCAGCCGAAAGGACAGGGTCTCACTTTAACATCTAATCCTACGGACAGCACTTCTAACAGTGCAACATTCCCTCAGTACTGTACTGGAGTCTCAGTCCAAAATTCTTTGTCTTCAAGCTTATGGATGAGGCTTTGCCATGTGAAGGAACTACCACTGGGACAAAACTGACACCTTGCAGAGAACCAACACCAAAACACAACAATTAGAAAATTTAGTACAGAAAAGGACCATTCAACCTGTAATTCTCCAAATCACTTGAATTAATGTTTCAGTTAGATAAAAGCAAGGTCCCATCTGTTCTTTCAGTGTTTGTAAAAGGTCCCATGGTGTGGTGAGCCACGTATGGCTGCTGTATATATTATTGTATTTACTCACGGCTGTTGTATATATTATTTTATTTACTCACTGTTACTGTTGTTGTGTGGTCCTGCAGGTCATGGAGGCAGATGGCCGTCTCTTCCATTTCCTCAGGGTCCCCTTCGGCGTCACCAACGGGGTTTCAGTCTTCCAACAAACAATGGACCGAATGGTCCACCAGTACGGGCTGCGGGCCACATTCCCGTACTTGGATAATGTTACCATCTGCGGCCATGATCTGCAGGACCACGACGCCAACCTTCAAAAATTCCTCCGCACCGCCAGACTCCTTAATTTGACATACAAGCAGAAATGCGTTTTCCGGACAACCCGGCTAGCCATCCTCGGCTATGTCACGGAAAACGGAGTCCGAGGGCCTGACCCCGAACGCATACGTCCCCTCCTGCAACTCTCTCTCCCCCACTGCCCCAAGGCCCTGAACAGGTGCTTGGGGTTCTTCTCCTACTATGCCCAGTGGGTCCCCAACTACGCGGACTAAGCCCACCCACTCATTAAGTCCTCCACTTTTCTACGCGGACAAAGCCCGCCCACTCATTAAGTCCACCACTTTTCCCCTGACGGCCAAGGCCCGCCTGGTCTTCAACCGCATCAGATCCAAAATTGCCACGGCCACGATGCACGCCGTGGACGAATCCATCCCGTTCCAGGTGGAAAGCGATGCGTCTGACTTTGTCCTGGCAGCCACTCTTAACCAGGCAGGGAGGCCTGTCGCCTTTTTTCCCCATACCCTCACCCTCCATGCCTCCGAAATTCGACACTCCTCTGTTGAAAAGGAGGCGCAAGCCATTGTGGAAGCTGTGCGGCACTGGAGGCATTACCTGGCCGGCAGAAGATTTACTCTCCTCACAGACCAACGGTCGGTTGCCTTCATGTTCAACAACACGCAGTGGGGTAAAATTAAGAATGACAAGATTTTGCGGTGCAGGATCGAGCTCTCCACCTATAACTACGACATCGTGTATCGTCCTGGGAAGTTCAATGAGCCCCCAGATGCCCTATCCCGAGGCACCTGCGCCAACACGCAGGCTGACCAGTTATGGGCTATCCACAACGACCTCTGTCACCCGGCTTCTCCACTTTGTCAAGGCCCGCAACCTGCCCTACTCCACAGAGGAGGTCAAGGCCATGACCAGGGACTGCCAAGTTTGTGCAGAGTGCATGCCGCACTTCTATCAGCCAGAAAAGGCCCACCTGGTGAAGGCCTCGCGCCCTTTTGAGCGACTCAGTATGGATTTCAAAGGGCCACTCCCCTCCACTGATCTCAACGTGTACTTCCTCAACGTTGTTGAGGAGTACTCACGTTTTCCTTTCGCCTTCCTATGCCCGGACATGACCTCTGCCACAGTCATCAAGGCCCTGCGCAGCATCTTCACGCTGTTCGATTTCCCCACTTATCTTCAGAGCGATCGGGGATCCTCATTCATGAGCGATGAGTTGCCGCAATACCTGCTCACTAAGGGCACAGCCTCGAGCAGGACTACCAGCTACAACACCAGGGGAAACGGGCAGGTGGAGAGGGAGAATGCTACGGTCTGGAAGGCTGTCCTTCGGGCCCTACAGTCTAGAAGTCTCCCAGTCGCCCGCTGGCAGGAGGTCCTCCCTGACGCGCTCCACTCCATCCGGTCACTGTTGTGTACTGCCACTAATGAGACCCCTCACGACCGTCTATTTGTCTTTCCCAGGACGTCGATCTCCGGAATCTCGCTTCCTACCTGGCTCACGACTCCTGGGCCGGTACTCCTCTGGAAGCACGTGAGGAGCCATGAGGCCGATCCCTTGGTCAAGAGGGTTCACCTCCTCCATGCGAACCCTCAGTACGCATACTTGACACACTGCGACGGGCGGCAGTACAGTCTCCCTCAGGTACCTGGCCCCCGCGGGTACCCCTGCACCCACCATCACCTCACCGCTTCCTTCTATCTCCCCATCTACCCCATCAACTCATCCGGGTTCCATTAGCACCGCCCTTGCAGCGTCACCCTGTCCGGGACCCTGTTGTGAGGACAACGTGCTCCCAGAGTCGAAGGTCTCGGCACCAGCGCCTACACTGCGACGTTCACAGCGGCCAATACACCCTCCTGTGAGACTGAACCTGTGAGTCCACTTCACCCCTGCTGGACATTTTTTTTAAAACAGGGGGTGAATGTGGTAAGCCACGTATGGCTGTTGTATAATTATTGTATTTACTCACAGCTGATGTATATATTATTGTATTTACTCACTGTTACTGTTGTTGTGTTAATGTTGTTGTTGGCTCCACCTGTGGCTCCGCCCCTCTGAGAAGGTATATAACCCATCGATCCGGGACAGCCTCTCAGTGCGGGAGAAGCTACTGGTGGGCACATTCTAGCTGATTAAAACCACAGTTCTTCTTAACTACCGTTTTGACTGGATTGATTGGTAGGACATAGCATGTTTCAAGGAAGAACATTGGAGATATCCCTGGTGTCCTGGCTACTATTTAGACGTCAAGTCAAAATCATAAAAGCAAGATTGCTGTTTCCGGGAGAATGGCGGAGCAGACCAGATGGGCCGAATGGTCTCTATTGAAAGGAAGCCAGCGATAGACGGGGTCTGCGGGTGATGACATTCCAGAGCGAGCAGCCAGGAGGCGCTCGGGCACAATGAGCAGAGTTCCTTTTTGGAACATTACGTGGCCCAGGGAAACAATGCGTTGCAATGTAGCAGCGGGAGTGCCTGCCCGTTCCGTCTGTGCGCTGCAACCGGAGCAACATGCAATGAAAACAATCCAATGGTATGCACGTTTGTACATTGTGCTTTTTTTTTTTTGTTGTTGTTGCAGGGCGCCAGCCCCTCTCACCTTCAACTGCCCCATGCAGTGCATGAACTGAAGCAAGTTCTTCACATTTCCTCCCGGCCCCGTGCAACCGGCCATCGCTTCTGAGACGGAACTGACGTCACAATCGCCGCGCGCCGCCCCCTCGGGGGGAGGGGCGCGCTGTTTGAGTTTGTTTCACTTGATGAGTTTAAACAGGGGACAGATATAATGCAAACAGCGATAGAAAACCAAACGGCTTGATTGAAGATTGAAAGTGTTGGTTCCAAAAGCCGGCAGGATTTTAGTTATGAGCAAATACGTCCCATGTCAATACAGGAATGTTAATACCAGCTGCACGTTATTTGCATTGGGTATATCGCGTAAACAGCTTCTGTGAAGACAGCTCAGAGTATCCGGTCAAACAGGATGGCCAACAAATGCCAAAGGGGATACTGGAGGTGGGGAGGAATAGGATTCCATAAGAAATGGAACAGGAGTAGGCAGCCCTTCGAGCCTGCTGCACCATTGAATAAGATCATGGCTGATCTAACATTCATTGAGCCCACTTTCCTGTCTTCTCTCCGTAACCCTCAATTCCCCTATTGATTAAAAACCTATCGATCTCAACACTGAAAATGTTCAAGGGCTACAACTATGTTGTGAACTGTTTTAATAATCCGTATCCTACCCTCCCCACCCTGTACATTGGTACAGAGGGGAGGTACCCTGTTTCTGCAATGCAAAATTAGTGTTTGTACTGTGGCCTTGTACAAATGTAATGGTTAACTTTTTAATAAAAATGTTCAAGTGCTGGATCTCCATAGCTTCCTGGGGTAAGAGAATTTCAAAGAATGACTACTCTGAGAGCAGAAATTCTTCCTCAAATATGTCCAAAATATGAGCCCCCTGCCCCCCTTATTCTGCGACAATTCTCACTTGTCCTGCAAATATTTTAAGTTCATTGACAACTCAAGAATACAGTGTAGCATGGTGGGGCAATGGTTGGCACTGCTGCCTACTGCGCTGAGGACCTGGGTTTGATCCTGGCCCCGGGTCACTCTGGAGTTTACACACTCTCCCTGTGTCTACGTGGGTTTCAGCCCCACAGCCCAAAGATGTGCAGGTTAGGTGGATTAGCCATGCTAAATTGTTCCTTTAAAAAAAACAATTGGGTATTCATAAAGAATAAAAATACAAAATAATTAGCAACAAGCTAAAAATAGTCACGAAAATCAGAAATATGCTAAAAGCATTTTCAAGACACCAAAAGAACAAACCCAGCTCTCAAGTCAGCACACGCCCCCCTCCCAACAGTAGGACCACTTTGACAAAAAGGCACCCAAACGAGCAGCAAAGACCAGTGGAAAAGGACACAGCAGTGCAGGGCATGGTGTGAAAGAGAGAGAACGCCCCTCCCCTCCCAAGAGGAGGCACAGTTCAATCCAAAACAGTTCCTTTAAACAAACACCATCTGCAAAGCCAACAATAGGCCACCTCTTTCTACCGCCCCTCACTACTGGTCCTACTCCCATCAGTAGAAACATCCTCCCAATATTTCACCTCTCGCCCTTAAGCACCTTGCATGTTTCCATGTGCAAGTTAGGTGGATTGGTCATGCTAAATTGCGCCTTGGTGTCCAACGGGGTAGGACAGTGGTTAGCACAATTGCTTCACAGCACCAGGGACCCGGGTTCGATTCCTGGCTTGGGTCGATGTCTGTGTGGAGTCTGCACGTTCTCCCCGTGTCTGCGTGGGTTTCCTCCGGGTACTCTGGTTTTCTCACAAGTCCCGAAAGACGTGCGTGCTTGTTAGGTGATTTGGACATTCTGAATTCTCCCCCTTTGTACCCGGCCAGACGCCAGAGTGTGGCGACTAGGGGATTTTCACAGTAACTTTGTTGCTATGTTAATGTAAGCTTACTTATGACTAATAAGTATTTGATTTTTGTTATTATTACCTGTAACTGGTACTAATACTATAAACCTGTGTCTATTCGTCTGTAACTAGAACCAAAATCCCCCACTGTATGCCACAAGATGTGGTCAGGCTCACCAGTGCATGACACTTATAGTATGGCCCATCTCCTTATCTTGTTGAGCCCAGGCTGCGTAAAGGTAGCAACTTGAACCTCAGTCAGAGAATATCTGTACTTGGAGATCACGCGTCAAAACTGGATAGCACAAACCAATCTGAACTGAACTGAAAGACTGCACAAAGGGCATCAAGCTTGGTGTTTGGGAAAGTTTGTGCAGGTTATATCGTCTTAAACTCAGCTAAGCACAGCATTTCTAATCAACTAATGTCGCAGCAAAATACCTGAACTGCAGATGCCTGAAATCAAAAAATGCTGGATATATTCACTTGAACTATTAACTCTGTTTTTCGCTCCACAAATGTTCTGTTTTCATTTCTAAACAGCTTGCCATGGGCCCAAATTCATTATAGCTGTCCCTTGTTTAGCACTCCTATTGTTCTCCCAAAAAAGTGTGCTAAATGACAATCACGTTTCTATAAGAAAGCACATAATAAGGGTGGGGTATGTTCCTGACATGTCATTTTTAGACTAAAAACCTATTTTTCTGTGTCAATTTATTGTATGTTGTGCAGAGGACTTAGCAAAAATTAGTGATCCAATTTTCAATGAAGATTAAATTAGGGAAAATGATGAACCAGTAATGCACAATCTTCCACAGAACAATGTTTTGGTGGTGTCATCGCTAAATGCAGTAGTATGCTTCTTAACATATGAACAACGATGACTGAACGAGGTTCCTGCAATAACCATGTTAAAACAAAGATGAAGGTCATGGCCAGCAGTGCTATTCGTTTGGGTTCCCTACTTTCTAAACTGCTTTAAATCAAAAAAGTGTTCCTCAAATGCCCTTTGAATGGGGAATCTTTAAGGGAGAATTTTCATAGAATGACAGTAGGCCATTTCATACAAAGAACAAAGAAATGTACAGCACAGGAACAGGCCCTTCGGCCCCCCAAGCCCGTGCCGACCATGCTGCCCGATTAAACTACAATCTTCTACACTTCCTGGGTCCGTATCCCTCTATTCCTATCCCATTCATGTATTTGTCAAGATGCCCCTTAAATGTCACTATCGTCCCTGCTTCCACCACCTCCTCCGGTAGCGAGTTCCAGGCACCCACTACCCTCTGTGTAAAAAAACTTGCCTCGTACATCTCCTCTAAATCTTGCCCCTCGCACCTTAAACTTATGCCCCCTAGTAATTGACCCCTCTACCCTGGGAAAAAGCCTCTGACTATCCACTCTGTCTATGCCCCTCAATTTTGTAGACCTCTATCAGGTCGCCCCTCAACCTCCGTCGTTCCAGTGAGAACAAACCGAGTTTATTCAACTGCTCCTCATAGCTAATGCCCTCCATACCAGGCAACATTCTGGTAAATCTCTTGTGCACCCTCTCTAAAGCCTCC
Source organism: Scyliorhinus torazame (assembly GCF_047496885.1). Taxonomy (NCBI): domain Eukaryota; kingdom Metazoa; phylum Chordata; class Chondrichthyes; order Carcharhiniformes; family Scyliorhinidae; genus Scyliorhinus; species Scyliorhinus torazame. Next base: position 215,001,028 of record NC_092710.1, on the reverse strand, counting down.
ACATCCTTCTGGTAGTGTGGCGACCAGAATTGAACACTATACTCCAAGTGTGGCCTAACTAAGGTTCTATACAGCTGCAACATGACTTGCCAATTCTTATACTCAATGTCCTGGCCAATGAAAGCAAGCATGCCGTATGCCTTCTTTACTACCTTCTCCACCTGTGTTGCCCCTTTCAGTGACCTGTGGATCTGTACACCTAGATCTCTCTGACTTTCAATACTCTTGAGGGTTCTACCATTCACTGTATATTCCCTACCTGCATTAGACCTTCCAAAATGCATTACCTCACATTTGTCCGGATTAAACTCCATCTGCCATCTCTCCGCCGAAGTCTCCAAACAATCTAAATCCTGTTATTAAGCACCACGTGCTCTAATTCAAAAACCTAAACGTCTCCTCTATTGGTTCTTCCAATCAGAGTTCTCAATCTTGAACCCCTTCTTCCCTATTCACCCACCAGTAGAAACAATCTTTCACTTCTCACCAACTGTAAAGTCCCTGTATTATTATCTCACCGGTATTATTTCTCCCTCACCCGAGTCCCAATCCCCTGAACGTAGTCCTCAGTCTCTTCTAAAGTAATACAAAAGCAAATTACTGTGGATGCTGGAAATCTGAAATAAAAAATGCTCAGGCAGCATCTGTGGAGTGAAACAGAGTTAAATATTGCTGAAAAAAGAGACATGGTGTTGAAGCTTTTCATCTTGCATTTATTGGGACCGAGAGAAGACTGCTAAAGGGAATGACAATTTATACTGCAGGAGAAAGGGGTGCTAATTGGTTGGCAAGTTGGCTGTGATTGTTTGAAAAGATGACATGACAAATGCATTAGCTATTGTCCTCCATGTTTATGTTTATTTGAAAAAGGTACAGTGCCTGGACATATTCCTGTGCGAAGGGAGGACAGGCCCCTGCAAATGAATATATGAAGCTTCTAGCAAGTGTAAATCCACTTGCACAAAAGAGTTAATGTACCAATCTGATTGAGAAGACCTGTCTGATGACCTGCTGAGTAACTCCAGCATTTTCTTTTACCCCAATTTCTTCTCCCTGAGGTGGTGTAGTGGTTAGTACTGCTGCCTCACAGCGCCGAGGACCTGGATTCACTGTCCGTGTGGAGTTTGCACATTCTCCCAGTATCTGCGTGGGTCTCACCCCCACCTCCCAAAGATGTGCAGGGTAGGTGGATTGGCCATGCTAAATTGCCCCTGAATTGGAAAAAAATGAATTGGGTACTTTAAATTTATAAAAGAAAATTATATGTTTAGACACCCAAGCTCTCTCTGTTCCAACACATCTTTAAAATGATACCATTTAGTTTATATTCTCTCCAAAGTGTATCATTTCACACTTCTTTGCAATTAATTTTACCAGAAAAGGCACTGCAGCAACTCACCAAGATTCCTTCACGAGCACCTTCAAAACCTTCTGCCACCTGGAAGGACAAGGGCAGCAGATTCAAGGGAATGCCACCACTTTGCATGTTCTCGTCCAAGTTCCACACCATCCTGACTTGGAAATATATCACCGTTCCTTCACTGTCATTGGGTAAAAATCATGGAACGTCCATCCTAACAGCACTGGGTGTACATACACCACAGGAAATGCAGCGGTCAGGAAGGCAACTCACCATCACCTTCTCAAAGGCAATTAGGGATGGGCAATAACTGCTGGCCCAGCCATTGATCACCACATCCCATGAACAATGAACAAAAACTATCATGTGCCTGTCAATTTCTCCAGTTTATGTCCTGAAATCTATCCTATTCATTGTTCACTAGTTTTGTGCCATCTGCAAACTTTGAGATAATGCCCTTCATACTCAAATCCAGGGCATTAGGATACATCAAAAGGAGCAGTAATCATAATACCAACCCCTAGGGAATACCACTGAATATTTACCCCCTGTCTGAAAAACAACCATTCACCATCACTCTCTGTTTTTATCCCTTAACCAATTCCACAAAACCACTACCTTTTCAATCACATGGACTTTAACTTTACTTTTCTGTTATGTGATGATTTGCCAAAACCCTTTGAAAATTCATATGCATAACATCAACAACATTCCCTTTACCAACCCTCTCCATTACTTCAAAGAACTCAATCAAATAAGTCAAAAACAATTTACCTTTAAAGAATCTGCTGGCTTTCATTCATTTTTCATACTTTTCCAAAAGCCAATTTATTTTATTGCAGATTATCGTCAGCACTCACCACACATTATAGAAGGAAACCTTGGCAAAAGAAGAGAATACTCCTTGCATTAAATTAACCAGGCTCTTCAGATGTATAACAGAACAAGTTCTGGGGAAATGTATCCATCTGAAAAGCATTCAGTAAAGTAATCAGAACAAAAATAATTGACTGAACAAGGTGAAACTATTAATTTCTTGGTGACTTCTCAAAGTATGTATACTAGTTACCAGGGTGCAAAGGTTCAGCGAAATCTCCCAAATTCAATAAAATAAATCAGTTAAATTTGTGCACCAGTTTTGATGTCTTGATTTATCAGCAGTTTTATTGTCCTAGATGATTTAATTATATGCCACAAGTTGACTTATGAATATAAAAGTATTTGGATTTAATCAAAATGGACTACTTTGTTACAGCCTGATTGCATCTTGTTTTCTCTTCAGGGAGGTGAATTTTGAGATACTGCTTCAGAATTTTTTCAGTGCATTCTTTTGTTCCAACAAAAAAGTGTTTGATGTCGAATGGGAGCCTTTAAAATATTGATTCAATGTTATGGTCATATATTGCGGTGAGAGAGAGGACACATGTGGTGAGGTGAGTGATGGAGGTCGGACTGCCAGGAAGAAAGTTAAGAGGAAGCAGTGAGACTGGAAGAAGAATGGGTGACTGACAGAAGGAGATGAATAAGGGTGATCAACCAGTATTGTGGCGACCCCAAGTAAATTGTGAGAAGCTGTAAGATTGATTGATTGATTTGATTTATTTTCACATGTACCGAAGTACAGTGAAAAGTATTTTTCTGCAGCCAAGGGAACGTACATCGTATGTACAGAGTAGACAAAAAGAATAATCAACAGAGAACAAATGATATATCTACAAACAGTGGTTAGTTGCAGTGCGGAACAAAGGGCCAAACAAAGCAAATACATAAGCAAGAACAGCATAGGGCGTCGTGAATAGTGTTCTTACAGTGAACAGATCAGTCCGAGGGGAAGTCGTTGAGGAGTCTTGTAGCTGTGGGGAAGAAGCTGTTCCTATGTCTGGATGTGCGGGTCTTTAGACTTCTGTACCTTCTGCCTGATGGAAGGGTCTGGAAGAAGGCAATGCCTGGGTGGGAGGGGTCTCTGATAATGCTGTCTGCCTTCCTGAGGCAGCGGGAGGTGTATACAAAATCAATGTGCGGGTGTCAAGTTTGTGTGATGCTTTGGGCTGAGTTCACTACACTATGCAGTTTCTTGCGATCTTGATCCGAGCAGTTACCATACCAAGCTGTGATGCAGCTGGATAGGATGCTCTCTATCGCACATCTGTAGACGTTTGTGAGAGTCGATACAGACATGCCAAATTTCTTTAGCTTCCCTAGGAAGTAGAGACATTGTTGGGCTTTCTTGACTGTTGCATCAACGCGAGTGGACCAAGACAGACAGTTGGGGATGGTGACCTCCAGGAACTTAAAGCTATCGACCATCTCCATTTCGAAGCCATTGTGTGTCATGCTACGCTTCCTGAAGTTGATGATCGGTTCCTTGGTCTTTCTGACATTTAGAGACCAGTTGTTTCCGGTACACCATGCAACCAAGTGATTCATCTCCCTCCTGTGGTCTGATTCGTCGTTGTTTGAGATACGGCCCACCGCAGTCTTATCATCCGCAAACTTATAGATTGAGTTGGAATTAAATCTTGCCACACAGTCATGTGTGTATAGGGAGTACAGTAGAGGACTGAGCACACATCCTTTCGGGGCCCCGGTGTTGAGGACTAATGTGGAGGAGGTGCTGTTGCCTATCCTGACAGATTGCAGTCTGTTGGAGAGGAAGTCAAGGATCCAGCTGCACAGGGAGAGATCAAGTCCAAGATTGCAGAGTTTGGTTATTAGTCTTGTCGGGCTAATGGTGTTGAAGGCAGAGCTGTAGTTGCTGAACAGGAGTCTTACCCCGGTGTCCTTGTTGTCGAGGTGTTCAAGTGTTGATTGTAGAGCCAGGGAGATAGCATCTGCTGTGGACTGGTTGCGGTGATAGGCAAACTGCAGTGGATCGAGCCCGTCTGGGAGGCTAGCAGTGATCCGTCTCTTGTCTAGCCGCTCAAAGCATTTCATGATAACAGACATCAGGGCCACCGGTTGGTAGTCGTTGAGGCATGCTACCTTGTTCTTCTTTGGTACTGGTATTATGGTGGTCTTCTTGAAAGAGGTGGGGAACTTAGAGCGGAGGAGTGAGGTGTTGAAGATATCTGCGAATACACTCGCCAGCTGGTCTGCACAGGGACTCAGTCGGGGACCGTCGCTTTCCGCGGATTCACTTTCAAGAAGGCTGCTCTTACCTCTGAGGCTGTAATAGTGGATATGGGTGTGTCCAGGGCTGTTGGGGCGGGTGATGCATTGGCTGACTGCTCAAAGTGGGCATAGAACTTGTTCAGATCTTCGGGTAGGGATGCTCCAGCCCCAGATATTCCGCCTGGCCCTGGGATCTTGTGTAGGCCCTGCCATAGTCGTCATGGGTTAGTGTTGTTGGCCTGGGACTCTAGTTTGATGCGGTATTGTCTTTTTGCATCTCTGATGGCTTTCCGTACGTTGTACCTGGATTTCTTATATAGGTCAGGGTCGTCAGACTTGAATGCCTCCATCCGAGACTTACAGCGGGGAGTGAACCTTTTGGTTGAGCCAGGGTTTCCAATTGGGGAATACCTGTATTGTCTTCTTTGGTACACAGTCCTTGACACACTTACTGATGAAGTCTGTGACGGTGGTTGCGTACTCGTCCAGCTTAGCTGCCGCAGCCTTGAATATGGACCAGTCCACAGACTCCAAGCAGTCATGGAGGATGTCCTCCGATTCCTTGGACCAGCACTGCACGGTTTTCTTGACTGGCTCAGCACGCTTGAGTTGCTGTAAGAAGAAGAAGAGGAAATTAATGTTTTACCCAGTGCTGAATCCTGTAAACAATAGGGTTGGGTTTACAGCCGAAAATCGGGCGAACTGCTGCAATGTAAAATACGGCATGGTGCCACTGGGTCAGCAATCTGTCGTTATCCCGCCAGTTTCCGAAAGTACAGAAGGCGAAAGTGAGCAGACGCCGCGATTGGAAACCTGCTCAGCATTAAAACTAAAGTTAGCAATTGAGCTTGTTGAAGAGGCAAGTGACTGCGATTTTACATTGCCCACCCCATTTCTCAGTCGCTGCTTGGAAAAAAAAGTTAAGTGTGATTTAAAGCAGGTATGATTAGGCAGCCCATGGATGGGTGAACGTACCTGTGAACGGAACTCTGGCTACATCTCGCAGCAGCATCTGCTGCTCAAGGTGGCAGCCTTTGGCTGTTCGTGGACTTTATTTCTTCAGTTTTTATAAGCTGACATTCTAAATAAGGAAAGAGTCAAAGGCCAATGCCTGGAAACAGGGCTATCTTGGAGCGTGAGGAATCCAGAAGAGGAACCAATTTTCACTGTGCCCAATCCCTGTGCACTCTGGAGGAGGAATGTGAAGGAGACAGAGGATGCCAACTGTCCAGGGACAGGTGTCCCTGTGGACCAGGCAGGTGAAAGTTCTGTACAAGGACCAGAACAAACAGACAACAGCAGCCAGCCTGTGGTAGGAGGAGAAAGATACTATCCTGCACAGAGAGTCTACAGGGAAAGGGTGAATTATCTTTAGCTGTCAGAGTGCCAGTATCTTTACAACTGCATCTCTCCAGTCGACGTAATATATTTGGATTTTCAGACAGCATTTGACAAAGTCCCGCATAAGATTATTGTGTAAAATTAAAGTGCATGGGATTGGGGGAAGTGAATTGAGGTGGGTAGAAAACTGGTTGCCAGAAAGGAAACAAAGAGTAGGAATTAACAGGTCCTTTTCAAATTGGCAGGCAGTAACTAGTGGGGTGCCACAGGGATCGTTCCTGGGACCCCAGCTATCCACAATAGATATTAATGATTTGGACGAGAGAACAAAATGTAACATTTCAAAGTTTGCAGATGATAGCAAATTGGGTGGGAGGGTGAACTGTGATGAGGATGCAGGGATTGTTCAGCATGATCTGGGTGAGTGGGCAAATCAATGGCAGATGCAGTATAATTAGGATAAATGTGAGGTTATTCACTTTGGAAGCAAAAACAAGAAGGCAGATTACTATCTGAATGGCTGTAAATTGGAAGAGGGGACTGTGCAGCAGGACCTGGGTATCCTTGTGCACCAGTCGCTGACGGTAAGCATGCAGGTGGTAAAGAAGGCAAATTATATGTTGGCTTTCATTGCGAGAGGTTTCGAGTACGGGAGCAGGGATGTATTGTTATAATTATACAGGGCCTTGGTGAGGCCACACCGAAAACTGTTTTGGTCTCCTTTTCTCAGGAAGGATGTTCTTGCTCTCAAGGGTGTGCAGCGAAGGAATACCAGGCTGATTCCAGGGATGGCGGGACTGACATATGAGGAGAGATTGACTACGTTAGGATTGTTTTTGCTGGAGTTCAGCCGAATGAGTCGGATTTCATAGAGACTTATAAAATTCTAACAGGACTAGATAGAGTGGATGCAGGGAGGATCTTCCTGATGGTGGGTGTGTCCGGAACCAGGGGTCTCAGTCTGAAGATTTGGGATAGACCATTTAGGACAGAGATGAGGAGGCATTTCTTCACCCAAAGAGTGGTGAGCCTGAGGAATTAATTATCACCGGAAGTAGTTGAGGCTAAAACATTGAATACATTCAAAAGGTGGCTGAGTATGGCACATGTGGCGAATGGGATCAAGGGTTATGGGGAGAAAGCAGGATTATGCTATTGAGTTGGGCGATCAGTCATGATCCTGCCGAATGGCGAGCAGGCTCGAAGGGCTGAATAGCCTCCTCCTGCTCCTATCTTCTATGTATGTTTCGATGTGACAGCAACCTGTCATTTGCTGGCTGGGGAGATCGGTTTAAAATACATAGGTGGCCATTATATACCTGTCGCTCTCAAGATAACTATAAGCATAAACATTTATACATTGGTAAACCATATACCATTTTGTGGCATAACTCAAGCTTACCATTGCATGAACGTCTTCACGGGTGCAATGTTTAGGTGTGCAAATTACTTTGTTCTCCACCACTGAAGATGTTAGTTAGGCTGAGAGAGTGTAGAGCTTCTTGTGTAGTGTTAGATTCTCAAAAGTTCAAGGTGTGATAGATTGCACACATGCGCCCTTCAAAGTTCCATTGGGCCAACCAGGGGTATTTGTCAATTGTAAAGGTTTTTATTCCATTCATGTCCAAGTCGTGTGCAGTTAACTATGTGCCCACTATCCTGGGAATAGTCTCGACTCACACCCCTTCTTACCACCATTACCATTTGAGTACGGGCTTCTTGGAGAAATGGTTCATGAGAAATCCACAGACCGAGGCTAATGCAAGTTATAATGAGAGCCACACATCTACCAGGGCCATCATTGAGCAGATCATGAGCAAACCGTCTCATCTGACGACAGGTCTCAGGGTGAGTCAAGAAGTTATTTTCACAACGTAGGGCTGTCTGTTGCCTGCGCCCCACCATTTAGCTTGGCCACAGCAAGAGGTGGTGAGGATTCAATGTAAAAAGTGCTGGAAATGGTTGTGTGGTGTTTCCGGCTTTGTGGCGGGATAAAGTTAAAGGGTAGAACGTGACTTTTTTTTCGGAACACATTTTTCAGAAAGGGAATAGGGCAGGTCCTCCGATGTTATTTCCTCTAAGGAAGCGTCCTGAATAAGAAACTACTGACACAATAGTGCACAGGATGGAAAAGCCTGTTCTCCCACTGCTGTTGCTGCTGCTGCTCCACTGACTCAGTGTCAGCTATGGTTGCTGCCTTCTTCCCACACTGATTGAGACCAACACGGATTTCTCTTGAAGCTGCCTTAACCAATTGCCAGCATTTGACATTGACCGACTTCTGGTTCATAGCCTAATCCTGCCAGACCACCTTTCCTAAAGGTCCGATTGGGAGTGTCGGCCCTCTCCCCTTCCAGCACTAATTGACCATTCTACCCGCCAGGCGGCCATTACTGGTTGGTGATGTTTGATTCACCATGCTGAAATGGTGGGGGTGGGAGTGAGAGGACCATGGACTCCCCTGCCTCCTCCCTCGCCCCGCTGGAAACTGCAAAATCCAGCCCATAGTATCTGTATGAGATATTAAAGTACAAGCAGTTGATTCATTGTAAATGTTCTTGTTTTATTCAGCATCACATAGCAGCCGAATCAGTTTCATTTAGATTTTTAAGATCCTGAGCATGTGTTTATCTGACCTTTGGTTGTGGAGCACTTTAGTATATTTTGTGGAAACAGTAACTTCAGTGTTCTGATGTTGGCTCACAGAGGGGTTATGATATTTTATTTTCCTGACAGCACATGCAAAATCCAAGATGCCCTCTGCAAAAATGAAGGCACGTGATTCCTGCAGCGATGATACCACTGAGAAAGTCTGCCGAGGAAAATTTCTTGATGCATTGTTTGTACGTAACCTTGTTTACTCCAAAAAATAGAGCTGATTATCTCTTGTTGGGTGATTTATTTACTCTACCATATGAACAGAGCCAATTGTCTCTTGATGGGTGATTGATAGGGCAGATCCAGACATGTCCTGGCAACTTGTCTGAGTTTGACTGTATTCGAGCTTGGCCACGTTCAAATTCCCATCAGGCTGTTTGCTGGAGGTGGCTGTGGCTTGGTTTAAAATGCCCAATTTTTAATTTAACGTGTCCAATTTTACCGGCCCTAAATTCCAGGCTGTTCGATATTACCACACGTTATTCAAGGCCTACTACTGCTCCCTACCCCTCTCTGCCTCTCCATGGGGAGGGAAAAGAAAATAGAGGATTACTTGGGAAAGATGGGAGAAGGCTCAAGTGGAGCATAAAAGCAATAGTGGACTGGTTGAGCTGAATGTCCTGCTTCTATACTGTATATCCCTTGTAATCCTATGAACTGCACTTCCTCCCTTTAAAACACGTCTGAAAACCTGACCATTCTTTCGGTCATCTAATCTAATAGCTCCTTTTTGGCTTGGTGTCATACTTTGTTTGATATTGCTCCTGTGAAGCACCTTGGGACATTCTATTACACTAAAGGTACTATATAAATTGAAGTTGTTGTTTTGATTCTGCAGAGTGAGTTGACGTACAGGGTGGCAGGGCACGGCAACACAGAGAATTTCTTATTTTAAAAACTGCAGCTACTGTATATAATTCCCTGCACCTCGCATTTTAAATAAAAGAGACTTATTTTTCTGAAATATCACACGTTCACTCACTTGATGCATGCAGGTCATCTGGACAAGGAGTATGCCAGAAAAAGATGGAGGCTGAAATAACCGCAGGAATCAAATGTAAGGAATTAAATCGACTTGGGGACCATGACACAATTAGTCCCCCTGCTCTAGATCAGGGTTCTTCAAACCCAGGTTCACGACCCGCGGGTGGATCGCAGGTGGGTGTCGGGAGGGTCACGGAGCGATCGGTCCTGGCGTGTGTGTGAGGGGTGAGAATGGTGGGTCGCGATGCTGGCAGTCAGCACCGGTTCACTGGCTTCCACAAGTACTTCAATGCCTAGACCATCACCGGGAGGGGAATAATTTGATAGCTAAATACAGGAATTGCAGCAGTTTGTTTGTTCTTGAAACTGAGATCCAAGAAGGTACCAGCAGGAAAATAAATTATGTGTGACTCTCCCCTGGGGCAGGACAAGTGGAATTTAAAGCAGCATGTGAAATTTGTGTGAATGTTTGTAACCTCTGCAATCGTGTCACTATATGGTATATTAAACATTATCATAAGACCATAAGACATAGGAGCAGAATTAGGCCCTCAGATCATCAAGTTTGCTCCGCCATTCAATCACAGTTGATATTTTTCTCATCCTCATTCTCCTGCCTTCTTCCCATAACCCCTGGTCCCCTTATTAATCAAGAACTTGTCTATCTCTGTCTTAAAGACACTCAATGATTTGGCCTCCACAGCCTTCTGCAGCAGAGTGCCACAGATTCACCACCCTCTGGCATTCTCACCCCTCACACACACGCCAGGACCGATCGCTCCGTGACCCTCCCGACACCCACCTGCGATCCACCCGCGGGTCGTGAACCTGGGTTTGAAGAACCCTGATCTAGAGCAGGAGGACTAATTGTGTCATGGTCCCCAAGTCGATTTAATTCCTTACATTTGATTCCTGCGGTTATTTCAGCCTCCATATTTTTCTGGCATACTCCTTGTCCAGATGACCTGCGTGCATCAAGTGAGTGAACCCTCTGAAGAAATTCCTCCTCATCTCTGTTTTAAAGGATCGTCCCTTTAGTCTGAGATGGTGTCCTCTGCTTCCAGTTTTTCCTACAAGTGGAAACATCTTCTCCACATCCACTCTATCCAGGCCTCGCAGTATCCTGTAAGTTTCAATACGATTCCCCCCTCATCCTTCTAAACTCCACGAGTACAGACCCAGAGTCCTCAACCGTTCCTCATACAACAAGCTCTTCATTCCAGGGATCATTTTTGTGAACCTCCTCTGGACCCTTTCCAAGGCCAGCACATCCTTCCTTCGATACGGGGCCCAAAACTGCTCACAATACTCCAAATGGGGTCTGATCAGAGCCTTGTACAGCCTTAGAAGTACACCTGTGGTCTTGTATTCTAGCCCTCTCAACATGAATGCTAACATTGCATTTGCCTTCCTAACTGCCAACTGAACTTGCAGACTAACCTTAAGAGAATCGTGAACAAGGACTCCCAAGTCCCTTGGTGCTTCTGATTTCCTAAGCATCTCCCCATTTAGAAAATAGTCTATGCCTCCATTCCTCCTTCCAAATTGCATAACCTCACACTTTTCCACATTTTATTTCATCTGCCACTTCTTTGCCCACTCTCCCAGCCTGTCCAAATCCTTCTGCAGACCCCCGCTTCCTCAATACTACCTTTCCCTCTACAGATCTTTGCATCCCCTGCAAACTTAGCAACAGTGCCTTCAGTTCCTTTTTCCAGTAGATTCCAAGATGGCGCCGGAGCATGGCGACTCTCTGCGAGCTCTCTCCTTCTCCCTTTTCTTTCATCTCCTATCAGCGTTCTGACCTAATAAAACTATTTTCCTCTTCTTATATAATTACTAACAATGTTCTTCTACGTTTTCTTACAGATCTGAGGATCCTTCGAACCTCGAGGACCGGACCCGATGACTCGACACGGCCCCACAGGCATCCCACACACGCCGCCGCCACCGGACCGCTGCTCTCGCCCAGCAACCGACTCCGGACCGGAATCCCCTCAAGCAGCGACCGCCTGCAGACCAAACCCTCCTCGAGCAGCGACCACCCGGAGCCCTCCTGAGCAGCGACCGCCTGCCCAACAAAACTGTTGTGTGCTCTGCTTCACCGAGACATGGCTCACTCCGGCCACACCAGACTGCGCCATCCAACCCGAAGGTTTTTACCCTTCCATCAGGCAGAAGGTACAGAAGTCTGAAGACCCGAACATCCAGACATAGGAACTGCTTCTTCCCCACAGCTACAAGACTCCACAACGACCCCCCCCCCTTGGACTGATCTGTTTCCTGTAAGAACACTATTCACGACACCCTATGATGCACTTGCTCATGTGTTTGCTTTGTTTGGCCCCTGTTCCGCACTGTAACCAATCACTGTTTGTCGATGTACCATTTCTCAATGTTCTCTATTGATTATTCTTTTGTCTGCTGTCATGTGAGAGTCCCTTTAAGAATAGTGTATTTTATCAAATGACTGCAGTGATGTCATTGTCTGGGTGGAGCTGGAATGTGATTTTGCTTTTTACTTTTGTTTTGAGCTGGAAGTTCTTTGTGGCTCTGTGTTTTAGTTTCGCTTTCAGTTGGAGAGCTGCATTCAAACCAAGTAGATGTGTACTGATGTCTCAATATGTTAAACAAGGTGTTCAGATCACTTGATAATTTAAAAGTGATAGTGGTTCTCTGTAGAGAATTCAAACCTACTGCCTTTGTTAAAACATGTTTTGGCTTATGGGTGTTGTTAGGAAAGTTATTAAGGGTTACCTATAGAGTACTGTATCTTTTTGGGGGGTTATCAGTGTTGGTAGTTGGTAAGATGTTTACTGTGGATTTATAAAATGTTAACTGGATTCATAGAATAAACATTGTTTAGTTTTAAAAATACTTTAGATCTCTGTTGCATCACACCTGTAAAGTGGGCCCTTGTGCTCCCCATAACCAAAATCTATTCAAAGCTGTGGGGTAGGTGAACTCCATGATATAATTTGGTGTTCTCTAAACCCTGGCCCATAATACTATTATGTATGTACTGTGTACGTTCCCTCGGCAGCAGAAAAATACTTTTCACTGTACTTCGATACATGTGACAATAAATCAAATCAATCAATCAGATCATTAATGTATATTGTGAAACATTGTGGTCCCAGCACAGACCCCTGAGGCACACCACTAGTCACCGACTGCCATCCTGAAAAAGACCCCTTTATCCTTACTCTCTGCCTTCTGCCAGTCAGCCAATCCTCTATCCATGTCAGGATCTTACCCTTAACACCATGGGCTTTTAACTTATCTCCTCTGCGGCACCTTGTCACAGTCCTTCTGGAAATCTAAATAAATCCCGTTCACTGGTTCTCCTTTGTCTAACTTCCTTGTTACCTCCTCAAAGAACTCTAACAGATTTGCCAGACATGACCTCCCATTGACAAAGCTGTGCTGACTCAGTCCTATTTTATCATGCACTCGCAAATACTCCGCGATCTCATCTTTAATAATGGACTCTAAAATCTCACCAATGACCGAAGTCAGGCTAACCGGCCTATAATTTCCCGTCTTCTGCCTCCCTCCCTTCTTCAACAGCAGTGTTACACCCAGAACCTTCTCCTTAGTAATGGTCACTGCACTCACCTCTGCCCCCTGATTCTCTTGGAGCTCTGGCATCCCACTGGTGTCTTCCATCGTGAAGGCTGATGCAAAGTAACTATTCAGTTCCTCTACCATTTCTTTGTTTCCTATTATTATTTCTCCAGCCACATTTTCCAGTGGTCCAATGTCTATTTTTGCCTCTGTCTTACCTTTTATATAATTGAAAAAAACTCTTGTTATCTTTTATATTACTAGCTAGCTTGCACTCATATTTCATTGTCTCTCCCCTTATTGCTTTTCTAGTTGTCCTCTGCTCGTATTTAAAGGCTTCCCAATCCTCTGGCTTCCCATTAATTTTCGCCACTTTGTATTCTCTTTCTTTTGTTTTTATGCTGTCTTTGACTTCCCTCCATTTCTTTGTTTCCTATTATTACTTCTCCAGCCACATTTTCCAATGTCTATTTTTGCCTCTGTCTTACCTTTTATATAATTGAAAAAAAACTCTTTAAAACATTTTTTAAAAATATATATTTTATTAAAGTTTTCGAACACAATTTTCCCCCCTTACAAATCAACAAAAATGGTAACATGATAAGATAGTGAACTAACAACATAACACAAAATAGTGCTCCCCCCCCGCCCCTTCACCCCCTCTAGAACAAAAACAATTTAACCCCCCCCCCCCCCCCCCCTGCCCTGGGCTGCTGCTGCTGGCTATCTATTTTCCCCCTAACGTTCCGCTAGATAGTCGAGGAACGGTTGCCACCGCCTGGAGAACCCCTGAGCCGATCCTCTCAGCGCAAACTTTATCCGCTCCAGTTTTATGAACCCTGCCCTGTCGGTTATCCAGGCCTCCACGCCGGGGGGTTTCGCTTCCTTCCACATGAATAAAATCCTTCGCCGGGCTACTATCGCAAAGGCCACAATATCTGCCTCTCTCGCCTCCTGCACTCCCGGCTCATCCGCTACCCCACATATAGCTAACCCCCAGCTTGGCTTGACCCGGACCTTCACCACCTTCGAGATCACTCCCACCACTCCCCTCCAATACCCCTCCAGTGCCGGACACGACCAAAACATATGTGTGCGGTTCGCCGGGCTTCCCCCGCACCTCCCGCACTTGTCCTCCACTCCGAAGAACCTGCTCAACATCGCTCCCGTTATGTGTGCTCTATGTAGCACCTTAAATTGGACCAGGCTAAGCCTGGCACATGAGGAAGAGGAATTTACCCTACTTAGGGCATCAGCCCACAAACTCTCCTCCCCGAGCTCTTCTTCCCATTTTCCTTTCAGTTCTTATACCAGCTCCTCCCCCTCTTCTCTCATCTCCCGGTATATTTCGGACACTTTGCCGTCCCCGACCCACACCCTCGAAAGCACTCTATCCTGGATCCCCTGTGTCGGCAGCAGCAGAAATTCCCTCACCTGTTGTCTCGTGAATGCCCTCACCTGCATATACCTAAAGATATTCCCCGGAGGCAGCTCATACTTTTCCTCTAGCGCTCCCAAGCTCGCAAACGTCCCATCTATAAATAAGTCTCCCACTCTCCTAATTCCTGCCCGGTGCCAGCTCTGGAATCTCCAACCTCCCTGGGGCAAAACTATGGTTGTTCCTGATCGGGGACCACACCGAGGCTCCCAGCACACCCCTCTGTCGCCTCCATTGCCCCCAGATACTTGATATTGCTGCCACCACTGGGTTTGTGGTAAACCTTTTCGGGGAGAGCGGTAGTGGCGTCGTCACCAGCGCTTTTAAGCTCGTTCCTTTACAGGACGCCATCTCCAGCCTTTTCCACGCCGTCCCCTCTCCCTCTGTCATCCACTTACGGATCATCGCCACATTGGCGGCCCAGTAATAGTCGCCCAAATTCGGCAACGCCAGTCCCCCTCTGTGCCTGCTACGTTGCAGGAACCCCCTCCTTACCCTCGGGGCCTTCCCTGCCAACACGAAGCTCATGATGCTCATATCTATTTTCTTGAAAAAGGCCTTAGTGATCAATATAGGGAGACATTGAAACACAAATAGGAACCGCGGGAGGACCATCATCTTAATCGCCTGCACTCTGCCCGCCAGTGACAGCAGCTGCATATCCCACCTTTTGAAATCCTCTTCCATTTGCTCCACCAGCCGAGTCAGATTGAGTCTGTGTAAGGTTCCCCAGCTCCTGGCTATCTGAATCCCCAGGTATCGGAAGTTTCTTTCCACTCTCCTTAGCGGCAGGCCATCTATCCCTCTACTCTGGTCCCCAGGGTGTATCACGAAAAGCTCACTCTTTCCCATGTTAAGCCTATATCCCGAGAAATCTCCAAACTCCCTCAATATCTGCATAACCCCTGTCATTCCCCCCCCCACTGGATCCGCCATATACAGCAGTAGGTCATCTGCGTAGAGTGACACTCGGTGTTCCTCTCCCCCTCTAACCACCCCTCTCCATTTCCTGGAGTCTCTCAGCGCTATGGCCAGTGGTTCAATTGCCAGCACGAACAGTAATGGGGACAGAGGGCATCCCTGTCTTGTTCCCCTATGTAGTCAAAAATACTCTGATCTTTGCCGATTTGTGACTACACTTGCCATTGGGGCCCCATAGAGGAGTTTAACCCAGCTGACAAACCCCTCCCCGAACCCGAACCTCCTCAGCACCTCCCATAGATACTCCCACTCTACCCTATCAAATGCCTTCTCTGCATCCATCGCCGCCACTATCTCTGCCTCCCCCTCTGATGGGGGCATCATTATCACCCCCAATAGCCGTCGCACGTTGACAATCAATTGTCTCCCCTTTACGAACCCTGTCTGATCTTCGTGCACCACCTCATTGTCAGCACTTTTGCCAACAACTTGGCGTCCACATTCAGGAGCGAGATAGGCCTATAAGACCCGCATTGCAGCGGGTCTTTATCTCGCTTCAGGATTAGTGATATCGTCGCCTCCGACATTGTTGGGGGTAGAGTCCCCCCTTCTCTGGCCTCGTTAAAGGTTCTTACCAGCAGCGGGGCCAACAAGTCCGCGTATTTCCTGTAAAATTCCACCGGGAACCCGTCAGGCCCCGGGGCCTTTTCTGCCTGCATGTTCCCCAGCCCTTTGGTCACGTCATCCACCCCAATTGGCGCCCCCAGGCCTGCCACCTCCTGCTCCTCCACCCTCTGGAACCTTAGTTGGTCCAGAAACTGCTGCATCCCCTCTTTTCCCTCCGGGGGTTGGGACCTATATAACCTCTCATAAAAGGTCTTAAACACCTCATTTACCTTCCCTGCTCTCCGCACCGTAGTTCCCGTTTCATCCCTAACTCCCCCTATTTACCTCGCCGCTGTCCTCTTACGAAGCTGGTGGGCCAACAGGCGACTCGCCTTTTCCCCATATTCATATCTCATCCCCTGTGCCTTCCTCCACTGTGCCTCTGCCTTCCCTGTGGTCAGCAGGTCAAACTCCATCTGGAGTCTTCACCTCTCCCTCTATAGTCCTTCGTCTGGGGCCTCCGCATATCTTTTATCCACACTCAAGATCTCCCCCAGTAATCTTTCCCTCTCTTTGGCCTCTGTTTTCCCCTTGTGAGTCCTGATGGAGATCAACTCTCCCCTGACCACCGCCTTCAGCGCTTCCCATACTACCCCCACTCAGACCTCCCCATCATCATTGGCCTCCAGGTACCTTTCGATACATCCCCCCACCCTTCCGCAGATTCCCTCATCCGCCAATAATCCCACATCCAGTCGCCAGAGTGGGCGCTGTTCCCTCTCCTCTCTCTAGTTCCAGATCCATCAATGTGGGGCATGGTCTGAAACAGCTATGGCCGAGTACTCCATTCCTTCCACCCTCAAAATCAGTGACCTTCCCAGAACGAAGAAATCTATCCGTGAGTATACCTTATGTACATGGGAGAAAAAGGAGAACTCTTTGGCCAGCGGCCTGGCAAATCTCCACGGATCCACTCCCCCCATTTGGTCCATAAACCCCCTAAGCACCTTGGCCGCTGCCGGCCTTCTTCCGGTCCTGGATCTAGATCTATCTCACCCTGGGTCTAGCACGGTGTTAAGTCCCCCCCCATTACCAGGTTTCCTACCTCCAGGTCCGGGATACGTCCCAGCATCCGCTTCATAAATCCCGCATCATCCCAGTTCGGGGCATATACGTTGACCAGCACGACCTCCATTCCCTGCAGTCTGCCACTCGCCATCACATACCGGCCCCCGGTGTCCGCTACAATGTTCCTATCCTCGAACGACACCCGTTTCCCCACCAATATGGCCATCCCTCTATTTTTTGCGTCCAGCCCTGAGTGGAACACCTGTCCCACCCATCCTTTCCTTAACCTAACCTGGTCCGCCACCTTCAGATGCGTCTCTTGAAGCATGTTGGCCACGTCTGCCTTCAGTCCTTTTAAGTGCGCGAACACTCGGGCCCTCTTAGTCGGCCCATTTAGGCCTCTCACGTTCCACATGATCAGCTGGACTGGGGGGCTGCCCGCCCCCCTCCCCTGTCGACTAGCCATCACCCTCTCTGGGCAAGTCCCACGTCCCGGTCTCGCGCACCCACCCGTCCCCCAGGCGGCGCATTCCCGCCTCGACCACCTTTTCTCTTACCTGCTCCCTTTTGATCGCAGCAGCAGCAACCCAGTTGTCCCCCCCCTCCCCCCCCCCCCTCCCCCCCACTAGATCCCCATCTAGCATGGTCACTCCCCCCATATTGCTTCCGAAAGTCAGCTGACTTCAACTGACCCCGGCTTCTCCCGCTCTCTCCTTGACCCCCCCGTGTGAGGAACTCCCATCCTCCTTGCGCCTATCTTTCCGCCATCATCTCTCTGGTGCGGGAAAAGAAAAAGAAACCCCGCGCTTTCTAGAACCATCCTGCCCCCCATGGCGTAGTTCCCCCTACAGCCCCGTTCCCATTCCCTATCCACCGCCTGTGTCTCTTTTTCCCCCCCACTGGCGCCCACATTTCTCAGTGTCCCCCCCCTCCCCAATTTCCACCTCTATTCATCAGCATTGTCGTTTCCCCTCCAACATCAGTCCCTCAGTTCTGGTCCAGTTTCTCTTTTTGAATGAAGGTCCATGCTTCTTCCGACGTTTCAAAATAATAATGTCTATCCTGGTGCGTGACCCATAATCGCGCCGGCTGCAACATCCCGAACTTTACTTTCTTCTTATGCAGCACTTCCTTGGCTCAATTGAAACTCGCCCTCCTTCTCGCCACCTCCGCACTCCAGTCTTGATACACTCGTATCACCGCATTCTCCCATCTGCTACTTCGTACCTTCTTGGCCCAGCTCAAAACAACCTCTCTGTCGTTGAAGCGATGAAATCGCACGACCATCGCCCTAGGTGGTTCTCCAGCCTTTGGTCTCCTCGCAGGGACCCGGTGGGCCCCTTCCACTTCCAAGGGGCCCGAGGGGGCCTCAGCTCCCATTAGCGAACGTAGCATCGTGCTCGCATAAGCCCCGCCGTCAGCTCCTTCCACTCCCTCGGGGAGACCCAGGATCCAAAGGTTCTTTCTCCTTGATCTATTTTCCAGGACTTCAATTCTTTCGATGCACTTCTTATGGAGCGCCTCATGCGTCTGCATTTTGACCGCTAGGCCCAGGATCTCGTCCTGATTGTCAGTTACCTTCTGCTCCACCACACGGAGCTCTAGCTCCTGGGCCTTTTGTGTCTCTTTAAGCCCCTCGATTGCCTGTAGCATCGGGGCCAACACCTCCTTTCTTAGCAGCTCCACACACCGTCTTAAAAATTCATCCTGGTCCGGTCCCCATGTCGCCTGGGCTCCCTCCAACGCCATCTTGTTCCTTTCTTTCCTCTGCCGCTGCCCTCGAGGATCCTCCGTGATCTGGCCGCCACCGCGATCTTTTTCTTTCACACTGGGGGGACTCCCTGTTGCTTCACCCCACACCGGGTTTCGTTGCAAAATATTTCCCGTTGGGGCTCTTAAAAGAGCCCGAAGGTCCGTCAAAGCTGGAGCCTCCGAAACGTGCGGCTTAGCTGGTCATCGCCGCAACCGGAAGTCTTGAAAAAAACTCTTGTTATCTTTTCTATTACTAGCTAGCTTGCACTCATATTTCATTGTCTCTCTCCTTATTGCTTTTTTAGTTGTCCTCTGCTCATATTTAAAGGCTTCCCAATCCTCTGGCTTCCCATTAAACCTCGCCACTTTGTATGCTTTTTCTTTTGTTTTTATGCTGTCTTTGACTTCCCTCGTCAACCATGGATGCCTTGTCCTCCCCTTAGCATGTTCCGTCCACCTTGGGATGAATTTCTGCTGTGCCTCCCGAATAACCCCCAAAAACTCCTGCCATTGCTGTTCCACTGTCTTCCTTGCTAGGCTCCTTTTCCAATCAACTCTGGTGAGTTCCTCCCTAATGTCTTAGTAGTTACCCTTATTTAATTGTAATACCGTGACATCTGATTCCAGCTTCTCCTTCTCAAACTACAGGCTAAATTCTATCATATTGTGGTCACTGTTCCCTAAAGGTTCCTTCACCTTACGTTCCCTAATCAAGTCTGCCTCATTGCACATCACCAAATCCAGAATTGCCTGATTCCTAATTGGCTCTGTCACAAGCTGCTCAAAAGACATCTCTTAGACATTCCACAAATTCCTTTTCTTGGGATCCACTACCAACCTGCATAGTGTAGTCCACCTGCATATTGTAGTCCCCCATGATTATTGTGATGTTACCTTTTTTACATGCATTTTCTATCTCCTGATTTATTTTCTGCCCCACATCTTGACTACTGCTAGGAGGCCTGTACATAACTCCCATCAGGATATTTTTACCTTTGCGATTCCTCAACTCTACCCACAAAGAGTTTTACCTTCTGATATATTTATATCCCAGCCCTGATCTCCTTGCAACCAGTCTCTGTGATGCCCACAACATCGTACCGGCCAATTACAATGTGCGCAACAACCTCATTTACCTTGTTCCGTATACTGCGTGCATTTAGGTACAACTCCCTCAGTCCTGCATTGACCACCTCCCTTCTCATATTTGTCACCTCTTTTGCTCTGCCTGAGGGTGATGTTATTTTTGTTCTCTATTCCCCCTTCAGTTGTTACACCTTCTAAGCTACTGCTCTGGTTCCCAATCCCCCTTCCATACTAGTTTAAATCCTCCAGAGTGACTCTAGCAAACCTCCCAGGCAGGATATTGGTGCCTGTTATGGGCCAGGGTTTAGAGAACCCCAAAGTCTATCATGGAGTTAACCTGGCCCACAGCTTTTAATAGACTGTGGTAGGGGAGCACACTGCCCACTCTACAGGTGTGGTACAGCAGAACTCGAAAAGTTTTTTTTAAAAAGCAAAACAATGTTTATTCTATGAACTCAAGTTAACCTTTTTAAAACATCTTAGCAACCATTCATACAAATAGAACCCCCAAAGAATACAACATTAAGTAATCCTTACTTTCCTTTTAACATCCATAAGACTTTAAAAAAAACTTTTAACAGAAGCACATCAGGTTTAAATTCACTACTAAGAACAGTTATAACTCTGAATTCACCAAATGATCAAGTGATAGACTTTACATGGCAGAGAGAACAACATTACACATTCTGTGGCTGACTGCAGCTCCAACACTGAAACGAAACCATAAAAATACTGACACACCCATGCTTTTCTCAAAATGAAACTAAAAGCTGACAGACAGCCCAGCTCCACCCACACTCTAACATCACTGCAGTAATAAACACCCATTTCATAAAGGTACACCCACTACAGTTATTCTATTAAAAAACACCCATTTCTTAAAGGTACTGTCACATGAAACCTCCTCCCAAGAAAAAAGAAATAAACCATCAACTTCAAGATGGTTTCATTTTTCACCGTTTCACTATCCTTTAAGAAATGCACACAGTAAATATACTTTTTTGTTTCAAAAAACAGCACACGCAAACACGGATAATAATATCGTCCATTTTTTTTTGTTCTTCTTCCTCCAACTGAAATCCTCTCGATTGACAGTCCCTCTAAACAAGAAGGTCTCTGCACGATCCGTCCATTTCCCTATGCCTCGGCATGTCTCTTTAAAGTCAGATACTTTAGTTCTGATCACAGAGTCCCTTGTAATTCTCCAACACAGGAGCATTGGTTATCACAGCTTTCAGGCAGTCAAATGCCTGCTAAAACTCCGCTGTCCACTGAACTTTTCGACGTTTCTTCAGCAAGTCCATCAGTGGAGCAATCACGCTACAAAACTTTTGGACAAATGTTCGAACAAATCCACTCATGCCAAGAAATTGCATTATTACCCTTTGCGTCGAGGGCATTGGAAACTCCTCAAGAACTGTTGGTTTCACATCCCGTGTGACCATTCGACCCTGTCTGATTGTATGGCCAAGGAAAGTGACTTGGGCTTTTCCAAATTCACTTTTAGCTAGGTTTACCACCAAACCCAGCTCCTGAAGTCGATCGAATAACTCCATCAGATGTTTTAAATGTTCTTTCCATGTCTGGCTGAAAATTACCAGATCGTCGATGTGTACCACACAATTAGGTAATCCTGAAACGACTTTGTTAGTTAACCGTTGAAATGTGGCTGGGGCGTTTTTCATGCCAAATGGCATAACTTTGTATTGGTATATACCATCTGGAGTCACCAAAGCTAAAATCTCCTTTACCCTTTCAGATAAAGGTGTTATTCCAGTTTGGAAGTAAAAGCTGATTGTCCCACTTTCTCAATGTAATCCTCCAAACTTGGGATAGGATAAGAGTCCGTTCTTATAACTGCATTAACCTTTCCACACACAATTGTTGGGTACCATCTGGTTTAGGTACCATCACTATAAGTGAGCTCCATTGGCTGCAACCCACTTCAATTATGCCATTTTCAACCATACTCTCAATCTCTTTGTTAACCTGTGCCAATTTTAAAGGGTTAAGTCTATTTGGATGTTGTTTGATTGGAACAGCATTTCCCACATCTACATCATGTGTAGCCATTTTAGTACTTCCCAACTTATCTCTACAAACTTGCCCATGTTAACTCAATAACTCTTTCAGATCAGTCCGTTTTTCCTCTGGAAGGTAACTCAACAATTTATCCCAATTTTTAAGAACATCCTCATTTTCCAATTTAATTTGAGATATGTCAAATTCACAGTCATCTGGATTTTGCTCGTCACTTTAAGTTAGAATCATTAAAACCTCCTCCTTTTTCTCTCCGTCCTTTTCAAAGTACCTTTTAAGCATATTCACATGACACACGGTGAGTCTTCCTTCTATCTGGTGTTTTTACCACATAATTCACCTCACTTAATTTCCTTTCAATCTGATAAGGTCCACAAAACCTTGCTTTTAAAGGCTCACCTACCACTGGTAACAACACTAAAACTCTGTCCCCACTGGCAAAACTACGAATTTTGGATTTCTTGTCCCTACCTGTTTCATCACATTTTGTGCAACTATTAAATGTTGTCCAGCCAATTCACCTGCTCTATTAAATCATTCCCTAAAATTTGACACGTAATCCAATAATGTAATTTCCGATTTCTCACTCACCAATTTTTCCTTAATCAATTTAAGTGGTCCTCTTACTTCATGACCAAAAATTAGTTTAGTTCACAAGGACTGAATTTTGTTGACTCATTAGGTGCATCCCTAATTGCAAACAGTCGGGGTGGAATTCCTTTTTCCCAATCCTCTGGATAATCGTGACAATAAACCCTGAACATTGTCTTTAATGTCTGATGCCACCTTTCTAACGCTCCCTGCAATTCTGGATGGTACGCAGTTGATTTAAATTGTTTTATTCCTAAGCTATCCATAACTTTCTTGAATAACCTTGACGTAAAATCTGATACTTGATCCGATTGTATTTCTGTGGGTAAACCATATCTAGTAAAGAATTGAAGTAACTCCTCCACAATCATTTTAGCTGTAATATTACATCCTGGAAAAGCCTCTGGAAACCTAGTAGACACATCCATTATAGTCAAAAGATATTGAGTCCCACTTTTTGTTTTAGGAAGCGGTCCTACACAATCAATTAGGACACTTGGAAAAGGTTCCTCAAATGCTGGAATGGTTATTAAGGGTGCTGGTTTATCACTGCTTGAGGTTTCACTATCACTTGACATGTGTGACATGATTGACAAAATTTAACTACATCTTTATGTAGTCCAGGCCAATAAAAATGATTTTGGATTTTAGCTTGAGTTTTCCTTATTCCCAAATGACCTCCCATTGGTACCTCATGTGCAACTCGCAACACCTCCTACCGGCAATACTACTTGATGAACTTCTGCCCACTTTTCATCCACCTGCATATGTAAAGGTCTCCATTTTCTCATCAAGACATCACTTTTACAGTAATAACACTCTGGTATACATTCAGATTCCTCTTCTGTGTATGCTTTCTGATACATCCGTTTTATTTCTACATCTTTCTGTTGTAACTCCGCCAATTTCACTGAACTAAAAATGTCCGCCTCATCCTCCACCTGTTCTTTTCCAACCATCTGATCAAAAATCGTTTCTGATAATTGCACTTCACCTTTATCTTCACTCTGATTTCTCCTCTTTTCTTAACCTGTGACTTTGCGACCTTGTTACTCCACAATCCGGAAACGTCCCAGGATATTCGTCCTTCAACACTTCAGTTGTCTGATTTTGCACCGGCTTATCAACCATAGTAGGCATCACTCCCACCTGCGATCCAGCTATATCATTACCCAAGATAAATGTATTCCTGGACAAGATAGTTTCTCTATTAATCCTACTACCAGTTCACTACTTTTCACTGGACGTTCCAATCTTACCTTATATAATGGAACACTACTCTTCTCACCCTGAATTCCACATATTACCACCTTTTCTGGCAACATTCCTCCCAAACTACATAACTCCTCATCTCTTACCATTAAAGATTGACTAGCTCCCGCATCTCTTAAAATTGTGACTTCTTTACCTGCTCCTCCTGATACACATGAGTAAACTTTACCCACACAAGTAAATTCTTTAAAGACATCTGGCACCTTCTTATCAATCACCTCTTGATCAGGCTGTACAATCTTTTGCATCTCCTTCACTTCACTTGGGCTTTCCTTTACCACATTAACAAACCCCACTGTCTTATCCTGTTTTACCACATCAGCCTTCCCAGTGCTTTACTTCAACCACCAACACTGTGACTTTACATGGCCTAGTTTATTACAGTGAAAACATTTGAAACTTTTCATTTCTTTTCCACCCTCCTGGATTTCTTTTTTAATTTGAGGTACACTCTACTTATTATCTCCCATCAGATCACCTTTGCCCCTACCACAAGTATTTCTCATGTCCTCAGTTTGTATCCCTCACAGGCTGAAACTGATGTCAGAAACCAAACTTTGATTTATGAACTAATTCCTAATCATCTGCCATTTCTGCTGCTGACCTCGCAGTTTTAACCATCTGCTGTTCCACATGAGTTCTCCCTACATCAGGAATTGAATTTTTAAACTCCTCCAAAAGTATAATTTCTCAGAGCTTCATACGTTTTGTCTGTTTTCAAATCCCTTTTCCACCTATCAAAATTACTCTGATCCTTTCAAACTCCATGTGTGTTTGACCAAATTCTTTCCTTACATTTCTAAACCTTTGTCTGTATGCTTCAGACACTATGTCATATGCACCAAAGATGTATTTTTTCACCTCCTCATACGACTCAGATACCTCCTCCGGTAGTGATGCAAACACTTCACTAGCCCTACCTACCAGTTTTGTTTGAATCAGTAATACCCACAAGTCCTGTGGCCATTTCATTTGTTTAGCCTCCTTCTCAAATGAAATGAAAAAGGCTTCTACCTCCTTCTCGTCAAACCTTGGCAATGCTTGGACATATTTAAATAGATCCCCACCAAGCCTTAGGCGATGACGCTCTTTCTCACTATCCTCATCACTATCTTCCAACTGTACGTTTCCCTTTACGTCCACCAATTTAACTGACTGTCATGTTTCATGGCCATTTTCCGAAGTTCAAACTCTCTCTCTCTTTCTTTTTCCACTCTCTCTCTTTCTCTTTGTTCTGCTAGAGCTATTCTTTCTGTTTTCCTTTCTTATCTCTCTTTTGCTTTTTCCTCTTTATCTCTTTCATATTCAAGCTGTTTTAATTCTTTCTCATGTTCCATTTGTTTAATTTGTAACTGAATTTTTGCCATTTCCAATGAGTAAGACTGTATCTCAGGCAATTTTAAATGCTGAGCCACCGCCATAATTACCTCATCTTTTCGCATTTTGTCAGGTAATGTTAACTGCAATGTTTTTGCCAAATCTAACAGTCTGCTTTTAGTCTCTGTCCGTAAGGTACTGCGTGTGACTGTCTCCACCCCCAAAAACTTCAGAGCCTCTGAAAGAGCCACTGTCCGCAACATACTCCCTACTTAAACTGAAATATCACACCTGAAAAGCAACCACAATATGCACACCCCTCACTGTCTTTAAGTTCACAAAGCCAATCCAATTGTTAGACTTTTATCCCCCTTGAGCCCCCAATTTGTTATGGGCCAGGGTTTAGAGAACCCCAAAATGTATCATGGAGTTCACCTGACCCACAAATTTTAATAGATCGTGGTATGGGGAGCACACGGCCCACTCTACAGGTGTGGGACAGCAGACAGCTAACAATAATTTTTAAAGCAAAACAATGTTTATTCTATGAACTCAGTTAACGTTTTTAAACATACAGTGAACATCTTAACAACCATCAATTTAAATACAACCCCCAAAGAATACAACACTTGATAGATAACCCTTAATAAATTCCCAAACAACATCCAGAAGACAAAATACCCTTTTTAACACAGAGATCAGGTTTACATTCACTATTGAGAACAGTTATCACTCTGAATTCACCAAATGATTCAGAGATAGTCTTTACACGGCCAAGAGAACAACATTGCACCTTCTTTTGGCTGGCTGCAGCTCCAATACTAAAACAAAACCAAAAAACACAGACATACCCAAGCTTTTCTCAAAGTGAAACTAAAAGCTGACAGGCAGCCCAGCTCCACCCACACTCTGACATCACTGCAGTAATAAACACCCATTTCTTAAAGGTATTCCCACTACAGTTATTCTATAAAAAACACCCATTTCTTAAAGGCACTCTCACATGACATTCTGAACACAATGAAAGGAGTTGTGAAGGGATAACCTGGGGAGCAGTTCCGCATCTTCCCTGTGAAACCACTGCCCTGCTCCACACAGGAAGTTGGATGATGTGGCTTCAGTAGACAGCTCTCAGGGTGGGATTTCTGCCCTGGGGTCTTTAATCCTGGGGAAGGCCCACCCCTTTCTATTTTAAGTGCCTGAGAGGCTGACCTCCAGCTGTCCAGTATGTGTAGTCCAAGGCCAATGTGCTGCATAGTCCTGCATGGAAGAAAATTCACATTCTCTGGAGTTAGTGTTGCCTGTTTGCACTCAGCTGTCAACAAAGATATCACCTTCCTTTTAAGAGCGACAGCCTTCCTGGTTTCACACCCCAAAGAAGTTCTCTGCTAACAGTATAACCACGCATAAAGTATAATTCAGTTATTTATATGAGCCAGAACTGCAGGATCTGATGAGGTCAGCCTTCTGCTCAACCAAGGCAGGTGTTCTTGGGAATGCTGAGAGTGCAGGTCATTTGTCGACTTTCCCATGGACACAACTCTTAAGTTTAAACAAAGTGCAGGGCAGCACAGTGGCACAGTGGTTAGCACTGGGACTGCAGCGCTGAGGACCCGGGTTCGAATCCCGGCCCTGGGTCACTGTCCGGTAAAGTTTGCGCATTCTCCCCCTGTCTGCGTGGGTTTCACCCCCACAACCCAAAAATGTGCAGGTTAGGTGGATTGGCCAAGCTAAAATTGCCCCCTAATTGGAAAAAAAAAATAATAATTGGGTACTCTAAATGTATAAAGAAATAAAAGTTTAAACATGGTGCTACCATTTAATATTCTAAAAAGTGAGTTGCATATGTGGTTCCAATATTTGTCAAACTGGTGCTTCCTCTTGTTTATAGTTTATAATTTGTGTCTTCTGAAACTTAATCTACTATTACTTTGAAAATCTGTTCCAGTGAGAGGCATATGATGGCAGAGTATTGGTTCTTGGAGGATTGATGTTTGAGACGGGGATGGGCGTAGAGGACTCCTGCATTACTTTCCTGAGCCTTTTACTGTTCCTTATGGTCACCTATTCCCTTTCTGCCTGTGCAATCCTCACCTGCGGTGTGACCACTCACTAAATGTGCTCTCCAAGACTTCCTCAGCATTGCGGATGCTCCACAGTGAGTCCACCCGTAGCGCCAGATCCAAATCTGGTTCGCTAGAAGTTGGATTTGGACATACCTTATGCACAAATGGCCATCAGGGATGCTGGAAGCGTCCCTAATTTCCTTCATTGTGCAGGAGGCGCATATCACTGGTCTGAGGTCTCCTGTCATGATGACCCTCTCGATTAAACTAGATACTCCCTGAAACAAAATACATTAGCTAGGAGCCTTATTTACATTAACTAGGAACCTTGGCCGGGATTCTCCGCTATCCGGCGCCGAGGAGTGGCGTGAACCACTCCGGCGTCGGGCCGCCCAGAAGGTGCAGAATCCTCCGCATCTTCAGAGGCTAGGCTGGTGGGGTTGGCGGCGCACCAGTTGGCGCCGAAGGGCTTCTGCCAACCGGCGCGAGTTGGCGCATGCGCGGGAGCACCAGCATGTACTACCATCATCCCAGCGCATGCGCAGGGGGGTTCTTCTCCACGCCGGCCATGGCGGACCGTTAAACCGGCCGGCGTGGAGGGAAAGAGTGCCCCCACGGCACAGGTCTGCCCGCGGATCGGTGGGCCCCGATCGCGGGTCAGGCCACCGTGGGGCCCCCCTCCAGGGCCAGATCCCCCCGCTCCCCCCCGAGAACTCCGCAGGCTGCCCACAGAGCCAGGTCCTGCCGGTACGGACCTGGTGTAATATACGCCGGCTGGACTGGCCGAAAACGGGCGGCCACTTGGCCCATCGCGGGGCGGAGAATCACCGGGGGGGGGGGGCCACTGCCAACGGCCCCCCCGACCTGCGCAACGCGATTCCCGTCCCGCAGAAAATGCGGCGCCGGAGAATCCTGCAGCCGGCGCGGGGTGGCGAGGCGTGATTCACACTGCCCCCCGGCGATTCTCTGGCCTGGCAGGGGGGCGGAGAATCCCGCCCCTTGTTTCTTACCAAAAACTTCTATTAGAATTGTACAGTATTATAGAATTATAGAATCCCTACAGTGCAGAAGGAGGCCCATCCGTCTGCACTGTCCCTCCAAAAGAGCACTCTCCCTGGGCCCACTCCCCTGCCCTATCCCTTAAACCCCACCTAATCTGCACATCTGTGAACTATTCTATACTACTTTTTATTTTTTTCGTCCCTACCTAGTATTAAGCAATAAATTAGTTTAAAAGATTGAAAATACTCACCAGGACTTACTCAGCTATCAGCTGCTTTGGTTGATCCTATGTCACTTTCTTTTTTTTTAAAAATATTTTTATTAAGGTTTTTTAACAACACAATTTTTTCCCCTTACAAACAATAACCCCCCCCCCCCCCCCCCCCGTAACAAAATAACGCAAATTCTCCCTGAGCAAGATATATACAAGGCAAGATGGTATATTTACATAGCTTTATACACTGGCTTTTGGCCGCGCGTACCATTTCCCCCCACCCTCCATGCTATCTCCCGCTCGTCCATCCCCTCAGACAGTCTCTCATTTACCTTTCAGTTCTTCTACTAGCGCTTCCCCCTCTTCTTTCATCTCTTGGTATATTTCCGATACCTTGCCCGCCCTGACCCATACCCCCGAGATCACCCTATCTTGAACTTCTTGTGCCGGGAGCAACGGAAATTCCCTCAACTGTCGCCTCACAAAAGCCCTCACCTGCATATATCTAAATGCATTTCCCGGGGGTAACTCAAATTTCTCCTCCAGTGCCCCTAGACTCGCAAATGTCCCGTCAATGAACAGGTCCCCCATTCTTCTTATCCCCGCCCGATGCCAGCCTTGGAACCCCCCGTCCATCTTCCCCGGGACAAACCGGTGGTTACCCCTGATCGGGGACCACACCGATGCTCCCATTGCACCCCTGTGTCTTCTCCACTGGCCCCAGATCTTTAATGTTGCTGCCACCACCGGGCTTGTGGTATATTTTGTCGGCGAGAGCGGCAGCGGTGCCATTACCAACGCCCCCAGGCTCGTTCCTTTGCAGGACGCCTATGTCACTTTCTGACCCAGCGTTTGTATTTATCCTTCTTCGCTCACGTTCTTTCAAACTCCTGGGTCGTCCCAGTGTGACCTGGCCTGACTCCCTGCTCCACCCGGTAGGACCTGGACTGAACCCCCCCTCCCAACTGACCCCACCCCTCCGGTCCGACCCCTCCCCTTCCGCAGTGGCCACTCTCTGTTCTGACTTACACCACCTCCCTCCCGGGGATGACCCCCATCCACCACCCAGAGTGCACCCCCCGCCCCCCCAGTCTGCAAACCCCCCCCCCTTTCCCATGCTGACCACCGTCCAGCCCTCCCAACCTCCCCACTGTCCGACCCACCCCCTCCTAGACTGACACCCCCTTCCCCTCCAAACCCGTCCCACCCACCCTTGGACTGACGCTCCAAATGACCTCCCATCTCATGGAATGATCCATTCCATCCTGGTCCGACCCCCCCTCCGGCCCGACTCCCCACTCCGACACAGACCACCCACTTCACTGACCCCCCCATCTCTAGTCCGCCGAGGCGAGTAACTCACCTGATCCTCCCAAAGCCTGTCCACCATTTACAAGGCATAGGTCAGGAGTGTAATGGAATTACACTTACCTAGATGAGTGCAGCTCCAACAACACACAAGAAGCTCTACACTGGGGCGGCACGGTGGTGTAGTGGTTAGCACTGCTGCCTATGGCCCGAGTCACTGTCTGTGTGGAGTTTGCACATTCTCCCTGTGTCTGCGTGGGTTTGACCCCCACAACCCAAAGATGTGCAGGGTAGATGGATTCCCACGCTAAATTGTTCCTTAATTGGAAAATAATAATTAGGAACTCTAAATTTATTTAAAAAAAAAGAAACTTTACACCATCCAGCATGAAGCAGTCCACTTGACTGCTCCCCCTTCCACAAACATTCATTGACAAACAGTGGCAACCATGTGTACCATCCAATAGATCTACTGCAGTAACTCGCCAAGGTATCTTTGGTAGCACCTTCCAAACCCACGACCACTACCATCAAAAAGGACAAGAGCAGCAGATACATGGGAACTCCACCACCAAGGTTCCCCTCCACATCACTCACCACTTGGAAATATATCGCCATTCCTTCACTGTCGCTGGGTCAAAATCCTGGCAGTCCCTCCCTAACAGCACTGCGGATGTACCTAAATAGGAAGGACTTCAGCGTTTCAAGAAGGCAACTCACCACCAGCTTCTAAAGGGCAATTAGGAATGGGGACTAAATGCTGGCCTAACCAGAGACGCTCACTTCCCATAAATTATTTTTGTGTTATGGTGAGCTTGGGGGAGATGGGTATCCCAAAGTGCTGGGAACGCACCCTACAGATGTTTACTGATAAGATTTGCATGGCAGTTGCCCGGGAAGTGCAATCTTCCAAAAGGCAACTTCCCTGCAATGGGAACCACTGGAGGTGTGATTTAGATCACAAACCTTTTTGGTTCCGATTGTGTTACAGCAAGTGGTACCCAGAAAATATTTGAAGCATTAAAACCTCTTCTAACCTCTGGGTAACAGACCCACACCGAACCCCCACAGGAACAGCCCCCCCCCCCCCCCACCCTCCTCCTCCCCCAGCCACCCCACCATCGGCTTTCTGCCTCTCAGGACACCCCCGACCCCACAGAACTCCCTTCCAAGGAACCATATCCACTGACAGAATCTTCCCAACTAGGGATTGCACCCAACCCAACAGCAACGCTTCTCCCATTCCAACATCAGGCACCCACCCACCCACCCAACTCACCAGGCCAGGCCCAATTCTGACCCCCAACCCCCCTCTCACCCCTTCTCCTCCCCCCCCCCCCCCCCCCCCCACTCAAGGCAGGACCAGACCTGACCCAGCCACCCACAAGGCCCCACCTGACAACCCCAAAAGGTCCAAGCCAATACAATGTCCAAGGCCTGAGCAGATGCACCCCCACAAGACCCAACTCAACAAGACCTCTCCCCAAATCCCAATCCAATCCAAGACCCCCTGGGCCACGAGACACCATCCAACACCAGCTACCTGACCCAACAGCCCCCGAAGGCGCAACCCACCTACCCCTAGATCCAATCTGATACACTCACCAAGGCCTGAGCAGACCCTCGGCAACCCCCCCCACCCCCCCCCCCCCACCCCATGTCCAACTTAACACGCTTCCCCCGAAACCCAATCTGCCCAATTATCCCCCTGGCTTGACCTGAGCCGTTCCCCCCCACCCCACCCCCCACACCACCACCAAGGCCCTCCCTCTTTCGCCCTCCCCCCAACAATACCCCAATCCTTCACACACCCTGTCAAACAAAGACCTTTAATCCTGGCTGGACATTTAAATTTACCTGCTTTATGGCAGCTAGCACTGTAAAATAAGGGGCATGGTGTCCTTATCTGCGACTCCACGGCACTTTGACGTTAGGCACCAGGGACACGCTACACTGTCCAGATCTGACCCGGCCTGAAGCGGACGATCGGGTGAGATAGGATCGCTTAGATTTTAAGGTAAGAACATTCGAGCGGAGTGGCAATGCAACTCAATTACCACTCCATCGGAATTGACAATCACATTTCGCCTCTTACAGAAAGTAACAAAGTATGTTCAGAAAAAATATAAAATAAGTGCTTTTGACAAACTTTTATAGCTATCTAATTTGTTGTAGAATCAGAAGAATTTAGCACGTATGCACCAACATTATTTTACACAAGATGCATGCAAAGCAAATTGCAGGATCTATATATGAACAATAGGTGGTAGTATGCACCAACTGTGACACGAGTTTCAGTAAAGTGATTAGGCCTCACTTGAGTGAGCACTGCTGTCTGAAAACAAAGTTTTCTGTGCTGCGTTGAATGAAAATATATGCATGGCAATACAGATAGAAAATAAATAATATGCGGTGTTTACTTGTTGTATTACTGGAATAGTAGGATATATCCGATGAATACATGGCTGAAGAGATGGTGTAAGGGGGAGGGTTTCAGATTCCTGGGGCAATGGGACCATTTCTGAGGGAGGTGGGAACTATACAAACTGGACAGGTTACACCTTGGCAGGAGCGGGACTGACGTCCTTTGGGGGGTTACTTGTTGGAGTGATTGTGGAGGGTTTAACTAATATGGCAGGGGGAAGGGAACCTATGTCAGGATTCAGAACTGGGGAATTAGAACTAGTGTAAAGCACAACAAGGAGAATAAGAAAAGTGATAGACAGAGAAACCAAAGGCCAGTATCAGATAATAACACTGTAAATATTGTAGGGACTGGTCAAGGAACGTTAAAAAAACTAGCCTTAAGGTTTTGTACCTGAATGCTCGGAGCATTCTAAATAAAATGGATGTATTAGTTGCGCAGATAGATGTGAAGGGGTGTGATACAGTTGGGATTACGGAGCCATGGCTCCAAGCTGACCAAGAATGGGAACCAAAAATTGAGGCTATTCAGTTTTTAGGAGGGACATACTGAAAGGAAAAGGTGACGGAGTTGCATTGTTGATTAAAGAAAATATTTATATAATATTGAGGAAAGATATTAGTACAGATGATGTGGAATCTACGTAGGTCTAGTTATGAAACATCAAAGGCGGGCAGCACGGTGACGCAGTGGGTTAGCCCTGTTGCCTCACAGCGCCGAGGTCCCAGATTCGCTCCCGGCTCTGGGTCACTGTCCGTGTGGAGTTTGCACATTCTCCCCGTGTTTGCGTGGTTTTCGCCCCACAATCCAAAGATGTGCAGGGTAGGTGGATTGGCCACGCTAAATTGCCCTTTAATTGGAAAAAATGAATTGGGCACTCTAAATTTAAAAAAAGAACCATCAAAGGACAAAATATATTCCGAGGAATGGTATACAGACCACCAAACTGCAGTGGTAATGATGGGAATAGCATTAGACACAGGGATGCATGAATTAAAGGGACACCTGTGATTATGGGTGACTTTAATCTGCATATAGATTGGTTGAGTCAAATTAGTAACAGTACAATAGAGGAGGAAGTTCTGGAGTGGTTGAGGAACCAACAAGGGAAGAGGCCATCTTGAACTGGGTGTTGTGCAATGAGAAAGGATTAGTTGCCAACCTAGTTGTGACCATAATATGATAGAATTCTTTATCGTGGTGGATACTGAGGTCGTTGATTCTAAGACTAGGGTCCTGAATCTCAATAAAGGTAACTATGATGAAATGAGACATGAGTTGGCTAATATGGACTGGGTAACATTACAGAAAGGAAAGACAGTGGACAGGCAATGGCAGGCATTCAAGGAACTTAATAGGTGAACTCCAAAAGTTGTTAATTCCTATTTGACCCAAGAGTAGAAAGGCAACTGTGGCCAAACCATGGCTTGGGGGAAATTAGAGATAGTATTAGATTCAAAGAAGAGGCATACAAGAAAAAGCAATAGAACTGAGGATTGATAACAGTTTAAAATTCAGCAAAGATAGACCAAGGGATTGATTAAGATGGGAAAATACAAGATGGAAGTAAGCTAACGGGGAACAATAAAAGTGACTGTAAAAGCTTCTATAAGTATATAAAGAGAAAAAGATTGATAAAAACAAATGTAGGCCCCTTACAGTCAGAAACAGGAGAATTCATAACAAAGAACAAAGAAATAACCGAGGAACGAAATTCATACTTTACTTCTGTCTTCACAAAGGAAGACATGAATAATGTAATAATAATAATCTTTATTGTCGCAAGTAGGCTTACATTAACACTACAATGAGGTTACTGTGAAAAGCCCTTAGTCACCACATTCTGGCGCCTGTTCGGGTACACAGAGGGAGAATTCAGAATGTCCAAATTACCTAACATCACGGGCGGGATTCTCCGACCCCCTGCCGGGTCAGAGAATCCCCGGGGGGCAGCGCAAATCCCGCCCCGCCACTCCGACGCCGGCTGCCATATTCTCCGGTGCCGGTTTTCAGGCGGGGGCAGGGATTACGCCACACCGGTCGGGGGCCGTTGGCAGCACACCCCCCCCCCCCCCACCGGCAATTCTCCGGGCCCCGATGGGCCGAGCGGCCATCAGTTTCTGGCCAGTCCCGCCGGCGTGGATTGGACATGCTCCCACAGGGCGCGACCTGGCAGGTAAATTGACTGGTGCAGTCCTCGGGGGGACGAGGGGGGATCCGACCCTGGGGGGGCGTGCCCCACCGTGGCCTGGCCTGCAATCGGGGCCCACCCATCCGCGGGCAGGGCTGTGCAGTGGGGGCACTTTTCCCTTCCGTGCCGGCCCCTGTAGGGCTCCGCCATGGCCGGCGCAGAGCAGATACCCCCCTGCACATGCACCAGAATACACTGGCCGGTCTGCACATGTGCTGAACCACGCCGGCTAACTCGCGCAGTCCCTTCGGCGCCAGCTGGCGCGGCACCAACGCCTCCGGACCCGGCCTAGCCACTGGAAGTGCGGAGAATTCTGCAACTTCCGGTCGGCCCGACGCAGGCGTACAAAATGGCGCAAACCACTCCAGCGTCAGGCCGATTCGGGAGAATCCCGCCTCACGCCTTTCAGGACTTGTGGGCGGAAACCGGAGCACCCAGAGGAAAAACACGCAGACATGGGGAGAACGTGCAGACTCCTCACAGACAGTGACCCAAGCCGGGAATTGAACCTGGGACCCTGGAGCTGGGAAGCAACAATGCTACTCACTATGCTACCGTGTACCAGAAGTTCTGAGAAACACAAATTTTAGTGAGGAGCTGAAGGAAATTAGTATTAGTAGAGAAATGGTTTTAGGGAAATTAATGGGGTTGAAGGCATATACATCTCCAGTGCCTGAAGATCATCATCCCAGAGCACTTAAGGAAGTAGCCCTAGAAATAGTAGAGCCATTGGCGGTCATTTTCCAAATTCTTTGGACTCTAGAATGGTTCCTACAGATTGGAGGGTAGCTAATATAACCCCGTTATTCAAAAAGAGAGGTAGCGAGAAAAAAGGGAACTATAGACCAGTGAACATAATGTCGGTAATAGGAAAGTTGCTAGAGTCCATTGTCAAGGATTTCATAGCAAAGCATTTGGAAAGCAGTGATATAATTAGACAAAGTCTGCATGGATTTACGAAAGGGAGATCATGCTTGACAAATCTACTGAAATTCTTTGAAGATGTAACTAGTAGAGTTGACCAGAGGGAACCAGTGGATGTGGTTTATTTAAACTTTCAGAAGGATTTCAACAAGGTCTCACATAGCAGATTATTATGTAAAGTTAAAGTGCATGGGATTGCGGGTAGTATCTTAAGATGGATAGAAAGCTGGTTAGCAGACAGGAAGCAAAAAGTTGGAATAAATGTTTTTTGTCCCAATTGGTAGGCAATGACTAGTTTGATTTAATTTAATTTATTGTCACGTGTACCGAGGTACAGTGAAAAGTATTGTTCTGCGTACTGTCCAGAGAGATCGTTCCATACATGAAAAAACATAGGACATACGTAAATACACAGTGTAAATACATAGACACAGGCTTCGGGTAAGCATATGGACTGTAGTACTGCTCAGTAGAGAAGATGTGTGAAGAGATCAGTTCAGTTCATAACAGGGTTATTCAGGAGTCTGGTAACAGCGGGGAAGAAGTTGTTTTTGAATCTGTTAGTGCGTGTTCTCAGACTTTTGTATCTCCTGCCCGGTGGAAGAGGTTGGAAGAGAGATTAATCCGGGTGGGAGGGATCTTTCATCATGCTGCTCACTTTCCCAAGGCAACGGGAGGTATAGACAGAGTCAATGGATGGGAGTCAGTTCACAACCTAGTTGTGAACACTGGGCTGTGTTCACAACTCTCTGTAGTTTCTTATAGTCTTTGGCCGAGCAGTTGCTATACTAATGCTTTCTATGGTGCATCTTTAAAAGTTGGTACGAGTCAATGTGAACATGCCAAATTTCCTTAGTTTCCTGAGGAAGTATAGGCGCTGTTGTGACTAGTGGGGTATGCATGGATCTGTGCTGGGACCCCAACTGTTCACATTATATATTAATGATTTGGACGAGGGAACTAAATGTAGTATCTCCAAATTTGCAGATGAAAGAAAGTTGGGTGGGAGAGTGAGCTGTGAAGAGGACGCAGCCATATTTCAGCAGGATTTGGACAGGTTGAGTGAAAGGGCATATGTATGGCAGATGCATATTAATGTGGATAAATATGAGATTATCCACTTTGTATCCACAAAATAGGAGGCAGATTATTATTTGAATGGGTGTAAATTGAGAGAGGTGGATACTCAGCGAGACCTTGGTGTCCTCGTGCATCACTTGCTGAAAGTCAGCACGCAAGTACAACAGGCAGTAAAGAAGGCAAATGGTATGTTGGCCTTCAAAGCGAGAAGATTTTAGTACAGGAATAGAGATATTTTACTGCAATTGTATAGGGCATTGGCGAGGCCACACCTGGAGTATTGTGTGCAGTTTTGGTGTCCTTATTTGAGGAAGGATGTTCTTGCTCTGGAGGGAGTGCAGCAAAGGTTTACAATGCTAATCCCTGGGATGGCGGGACTGACATATGAGGAGAGATTAAATTGGTTAGGGTTATATTCATTGGAGTTTAGAAGAGTAAGAGGGGATCTCTTAATTTATAAAATTCTAACAGGACTAGACAGGGTAGATTCAGAAAGAATGTTCTTGATAGGGAGGGAGTCCAGAACTAGAGGTCATTGTTTGAGGATAAGGTTAAACCGGTTAAACCTTTTAGGACTGAAATAAGGAGAAATTTCTTCTCCCAGAGAGTGGTGAAGTCGTAAAATTCACTATCACAAAAAGTAGTTGAGGTGAAAACACTGTGTGATTTCAAGAAGGAATTAGACCTTGCTCTTGGGGCTAAAAGGATCAAGGGATATGGGTGGGAAGGTGGGATCAGGGTATTGAACTTAATAATCAGCCATGATCATAATGAATGGTGGCGTAAGCTCGAAGGGCTGAATGGCCTCCTCCTGCTTCTATTTTCTATGTATTTTTCGATGTAATGATCCAGAGTTCAATGCCACCGGGGCAGTTTGAGAATTTGAATTCAATTTTTTTTAAATCTGGAAATAAAAAGCAGGTATCAGTAAAAGTGACCTCTAAATTGTTGGATTGTTGTAAAATCCAAATGGTTTACTAACATTCATTCAGGAGGAAAATCTGCCAGTTTTAGCCAAACTAGCCTGCAGTCCCACATCATTGTGATGGTTTGCCTGCTCTCTGAATTGGTCTAGCAAGCAACTCTGTTGTTTCAAACTGCTACCAGGGTAACTAGGGATCTGCAATACATACCAGCTTTGCCAACAGCACCCACATCACCTGAAATTAAAAAATCCCCGTAAAGTATACAATCTAGGATGTGTGATTCTGCTACTGGATTTATGAAGGTGTGTGAATTTTGTTCACACAAATACGTATGGGTTTGTTTGATCATGTTGTGCTTCTGTTTGCTGGCTTGTCAATGTGCTTATGTTTGCACATATGGGTACTCATATGTGTTTCTTAATGTGTGACAACATTTAAAAATAATATATTAATATGGGTGTGTATTTTTGCTTAGTTTACTGTTGGAGATTTTGGAAGATGCTTGCTTTAGACCTTTGAATGTACATACACAAGACTTTGGAGATGTCAGGACAACTTGAGAAGGCTGTTGTTGGGATTCTTGGTTTTCTAAATAGAGACGCAAAGTATAAAAGAAAGGAAGTTAGTCTACGCCTTTATAAAAGACTGATTGGGAATGTTTTTTGCAACTTTGCGCTGGTAATGCGGTTCCCACCTCCAGGCCTGGGTTCTTATTAAGGACAGTTGTCCACCTTCCGGAGTCTTGGGCGCTGCTGAGACTGCAGTTGAAGGATTCAAGATGCATCATAGGATATGGGCCCACTTAACCAGTTAAGTGGAGTCTGGGTTCAGTCAGACAGGCCCTTATGAGGGTGGGGGTAGTTTGGTTGTTAGTGAAGTCAGGCAACACCATTTTATTGCTGTTCTAATGCCTCTTCATGTGGCTTGCTGGCACTTTTTTCTGATTAGACCTTGGTGTAATTTACTATATAAACAGTGTTTTAGAAATGCAACATGTTGTTGTCACGGGATGGTAATTAGGGTTAGGGCCACAAAGCTGGGGTGGAGCAGGTTTTAGGACTGGCATTGTCAAACTCGGGGGCGCGACCCACGGGTGGGTCGCAGGCGGGTGTCGGGAGGGTCGCGGAGCCGTCTGTCGCGGCACTCCCGATCGCGCAAATCTGCGCGCAACAGCCGCAGCAGCCAGCTGTTAATAACGCCGCTGCAAGTGGCCTTCGAAATGGCTGTGAACATGTAAAAAAAATGCGGCCGCACTGCGCATGCGTGCCCGATCATCGGCGCGCATGCGCAGTGCAGCCGCTTTTTTAAAAACGGTCGCAGCTTTTTGTTTTACAAGTTCAGGGGGGTTTTATTCATTTATTTTATTCATTTAATTTTCATCTTTTTCATTTATTTTATTAATTTTTTTTTTACAAGTTCGGGGGGTTTTATTTGATAAAATTTTGCAGGAAAAACATGTAGAACTTTGGACAGATGGAGACTCCATACTTTCCGACACCGGAAGGCTTCACCTTCATCCAACAGGTTCCATTGGAGGAGTGTGTACGAGGGCCAAAGGGAGCCAAAACCATTTCCTCCATTTTTGTCAGCAGCAAACAAGATAAGAGAAAATGGTGGGTCGCGCAGGTCGGCCGGCGTGGGTCGCGAAGGTCAGCCGGCGTGGGTCGCGAAGGTCGGCCGGGTTGGGCCCCAGAAAAAAAGTTCAAAGAACACTGATTTAGGATGTTTAACAGAACACAGGAGCGATCCATTTAAGTTGCAAACTTTCTTTGATCAAAATGCTCCTGATTTATTGTGAGTGACTAATTTCTGAGTAAAACAACCCTTTCTAAAATGAACCAGTCATACCACAAAGTGTGAATGTGGCTTCCTACATCCATTGGATATGCTGAAACACAATCAGTTCAATTGGTTGAGCAAGTTGTCAATCGCTATGAGAGAGGAAATCTGGCTACCTTTGTTTTGAGTACTGAATACTTCTGGAGATTGCTAATATTACAATTGTGGTTGAACGGTGTACTGCAGAACATTGTTTTAAAAATCAATTTGGAAATTTGATATTATTTAATTTTCAAAGTTGAAGTCTGAACAGCTGTTGCAGCTGTTATAGCAAATATAGCACCGACTGA
Source organism: Scyliorhinus torazame (assembly GCF_047496885.1). NCBI lineage: Eukaryota > Metazoa > Chordata > Chondrichthyes > Carcharhiniformes > Scyliorhinidae > Scyliorhinus > Scyliorhinus torazame. The sequence continues at coordinate 214,961,651 of NC_092710.1, read as the reverse complement.
GAATTGAATCTGAGACCTCGTTTGGTGCGCACAAGCACGGGAGTCCGCGAAAAGCACGCAAAATGGCCGCCCTCATCCAGGCTGAGGCCCTGGAGTTGCTCAATCGCTTGGACCTGTTCCGCCTCGTGGGGACCTTGCCACGCCGTTTCAGCCGCTTCGATGTGGGAATACCGACTCGTGGTGTTTTCGTGTAAGACACAGGTCTCAATGGCGGTCGCTAGGGTGAGCTACTTTACTTTGAGGAGATGCTGTCGTAGGGGTCCGACTGAACTCCGAAAACGATCTGGTCGCATATCATGGAGTCGGAGGTGGGCCCGTAGCTGCAAGACTGCGCAAGGATGCGGAGGTGCGTGAGAAAGAATTGGAAAGGTTCATCCTTACTCTGCAAACGCTGTTGGAACACGTAGCGCTCGAAACTTTCATTCACCTCTACGCTGCAGTGAGTGTCAAACTTGAGGAGGACCGTCTTGAACTTTGTTTTATCTTCATTATCCGCAAAGGTGAGAGAATTCAAAAATGAGGATGGCATGGTCTCCGGCCGTGGAGAGGAGGAGACCAATCTTCCTGGTATCCGAGGCGTCCTCCCTGTCTGTGGCCTCAAGGAAGAGCTGGAAGCGCTGTTTGAATATCTTCCGGTTGGCTCCTAGGTTGCCGGCGATGCGGAGCGGCGGCGGCGGACAGATGTTGTCTATGTTGCAGGATGACGGAATGCTGGCGGAAGGCAGATCACTTGCAGATAGGTCTAAGAAGTGCTAATATCCCCCAACTCCTGGTATCATGTTATGTTGGGTGCTCTGGATCCGTGGAATACATCCAGGTCACCAACACTTGAAATAGTACAACACTATTTTATTCAATCATTAACTGTTTAACATACTCTCACTGTGGGTTAACACGATACTAGCTTTAACTAAAGACCTTTGCCTTGTCCTAACCAGTCGATGCACTCAGCACATGGTGAATGTCTGTGCTGCAGGCTGTGAGCTCTGTCCTACTAGCTAGCTGCAGCTCGAATGAGTGGGAACTCTGATACCCCCTGTCTTTATAGTGAGTGTGCTCTAACTGGTGATCGGCTGCGGTGTTGTGTGTGTTGATTGGTCCCACTGTGTGTCCATCGATGTGTGTCAGCACCATGATAGACTGGTGTATGTTATGACATAGCCCATGTATCAGTGCAGCACGTTTTAATAGTGAACATTGGATATTTCCATTAACCCTAGCTACTGATAGTGACACCTCCACTCCCAGTGCCCACTCAGTGATCCTGTGGTCTAGTGCTACATCTATCAATGTCCCCAGGATGGACATCAGAGGTGGAGGCAGCCTGCTGCCTTCCGCGGCCATTGACCTTTGATGCCTTTGGTGGACATCTTCTGGAGGGCCTGGAGCCGGAGGGCCTCTGCCGATTTACCGGTGTCAAGGCATCGCCGTGCCACCCTGTCGTGCCCACCGCCCTTGAGATGCGCCGGTGTCAGGAGGGGGGGGGGGGTTCGGAAGAACTGGAGACTGCTGTTGACTCTTTGGTGGCAGGCCCCGGGTTGGCCTCCAGTGCTTCTTCCTCGGTGATAGTGCCCGTAGGGTCGTGGGGTCTCAATGGATTGGAGGGGCAGCTGGAATGAGATCTAGAGGCCTCTGTATCATTTGGCTCTGCCAGTACTGGCACCTCCCCATTGTCTGCACCATGGCGACGATGCCCTCAGCGATGCTCCTCAGTGACTCGGCCATGATCTGCAGTGACCCGCCAATGTCCACCTGTGTCTGGGACATGTCCCTCAGCAACTGGGACTTGATGTCGAGACCCTCAGCATGGTCATCACAGACTGAGCCATGCCTTGGATACCACCTCTCAAGACGTTGACCTCGTGCAGATGTCATCCTAGCAGTGTTGGCCCAGGTGCCATGCATTGTCGGCATCATCTCCTGCACGCGTAGCCTTTGGGACTTCTCCAATTGATTATGCACTTGCTGGAATGCCGCTGACATCTACTCATGAATCTCACGACCGTGTCCTAGTATCTGCATCAGTTCTGGGATAACCTTTTCCAAAGGCTAGGCATTTGACTGGTCTTCAAAGATTATCATAAAATTTACAGTGCAGAAGGAGGCCATTCGGCCCATCGAGTCTGCACCGGCTCTTGGAAAGAGCACCCTACCCAAGGTCAACACCTCCACCCTATCCCCATAACCCAGTAACCCCACCCAACACTAAGGGCAATTTTGGACACTAAGGGCAATTTATCATGGCCAATCCTCCTAACCTGCACATCTTTGGACTGTGGGCGGAAACCGGAGCACCCGGAGGAAACGCACGCGCACACGAGGAGGATGTGCAGACTCCGCACAGACAGTGACCCTGGAACTGTGAAGCAATTGTGCTATCCACAATGCTACCGTGCTGCCCCTGGGACCTGCAGGATCTGACTGCTGTCTCTCTTGGGTGTTCCTGCCTCCACCTACTGCCATGCTTGTGTGTTGACTGGGTGTTGGAGAGGTTAGGGACCACTTAAAGCAGCTGCCCCTTGTTCCTGGTGAGCTGCTGAGGCGCGAGTCTGGCAAATCAGACAGTGAGATAGCCAGCAATGGCGAGATGCTTGTGGGAGCTTGTTTTCGACACTAAATGCTGGTAAATATGCGCCATGATCTCGCCAACATGGCTGTCGAGAAACACCCCGCCAATCGCGCGCAAAATGACACTTAGAAATTTTTGCCATTAAATTGCACCCCACATCAGAAGCAAGCAGAGGTGAAGTTGAGGTGTTGGTGAGAATACACACACCTCCAAACAACATCTACCTCATCCTTCAAGCATGCAGGGTACTGCAAGTGGTAGAGTGCTGCAGATCATGCATTGGATTGATCAGCCATTGAACTGGAATGGAAGCAAATCACCAAGGGACTGCCGAAGAAGTGACGGGTGAAAGCAGAACTGGGGGGCATATCCTCAAAATAAGGGGAAGTAGATTTAGGACTGAGTTTAGGAGGAACTTCTTCACCCAAAGGGTTGTGAATCTATGGAATTCCTTGCCCAGTGAAGCAGTTGAGGCTCCTTCATTAAATGTTTTTAAGATAAAGATAGATAGTTTTTTGAAGAATAAAGGGATTAAGGGTTATGGTGTTCGGGTCGGAAAGTGGAGCTGAGTCCACAAAAGATCAGCCATGATCTCATTGAATGGCGGAGCAGGCTCGAGGGGCCAGATGTCCTACTCCTGTTCCTAGTTCTTATGTTCTTATGTTCTTATAATGGGCTGGATTCTCTGATTGTGAGGCTATGTCCTCATGCTGGTGTGGGAACGGTAGCGTTTTCCGCCCAAAATTTTGGGGCAAAACGGCCACTGATCCTCCGTGTAGCTGGGGGCTAGCATGCCGGCAGCGTAGAGCACCCAGCTCTAGCTGCCAATTCAGCCCGGAGAATTGCCAGGTCCGTGGCCGCGCATGCACACGGCAGCGGCCTGCAGCGGCCGGCTTGCGAGCCCCGGACCACCCCCCAACAGTGCCCCCAGCCTTTGATAAAGTCCTCCCTGCCCGCGGATCGTCCCGCCCCTGACTGTGGGGAGCATCGCAAAAGTGGCGCCGCCCCCGACTTGGTCATGAGCAGGGATTCTCCAGCCGATCGCTGAATGCGATTTCAGAGTCGGCGACCGGAGAATCCGCCCATTGATTCTGGCATTCAACCAACACGACCTGTGTTATTTATTGGCTGCAATTCTGCTTTGGGGAGTGCTGTGGAGAGAACTTGATCTTTATTGATGCTACTTCATAGCCGCCAACTCATCTTAAAGGGGAGATGTACTCTGTCTGCAGACAGTAGGGAACTCCCCTGAAGAGAAAACTGGCAGTTACAGGTTCAAACAGGGCACCTGGATCATCCTTGTGGAACAGAATGTGCTTTATACGCTTCCATTTTGAGTAATTGTTCTGCATATTTTTATTTTGTCAAAACAGTGTTTTTACTCAGCTCCTGCTCAAAAGTTCAGTTTTGTCATTGATAGTGTTTAAAAGTAATTTGTATTGATTTCCCTGATAGCTTCTGCACTGCCGTTACAGCAAGTGAGTCATATAGACCTGAAAACTCCCAGGTTCATACTTTGAGCTGAGTTAACTGATTTCTATCAGGAGCCGAGATACACTGCAACGTCAGACTGCACGACAAATGGATGTCAGCCGTGACTCAGTCTTAGCACTCTCACCTGTGGCTCAGACATTTATGGGTCCAAACATTACTGCAGGGATTTAATTTACCTAACGATTTGATGCAACACTGAGTGCTGTTTTGTGACACGTGGGGCGGGATTCTCCGCCGGCGTGATTCTCTGTTTTGTCTGCGCCCAGGGTTTCTCGACAGCGTGGGACTGCCCCACAATGGGAAACCCCATTGACCGGCCAGCGTAATGGAGAACCCGCCAGCAGATCGGGGCAGAAATGTTGCGCTGCAGGGCGGAGAATTCAGACGCTGGATTCTCCGATTCTGAGACTAAGTCCTGACGCCGGCGTGGGAACGGTGTCCTTTACGACCGAAAACACGGCGCGCAACGGCCACCGATCCCCCGTCTGGGGGGGGGGCTGCTAGCAGGCACACAGCGTAACGCAACCCGCACGAGCTGCCGGTACAGCCAGAGAATTGCCGGGTCTGTGGCTGCGCATGCGCATGGCGGCGGCCTGCCAAATAGTGCTCCCTTTTGGCAAGGCTCGCCACCCCTGGACCACCCCCCACTTGTGCCCCCAACCCCTGCCGAAGCCCCTCTACTCACGGATTGGCTCTCCCCCAACGATGGTGGTGCTGGACTCAGTCTGCAGCCGCCACGCCGAGATCCCCCCCAAAAATAGCATGAGTGACCCATGCCATCGGGAACTCGGCCCGTCTGGTGCGGAGCATCGGGGGAGGGCTTCAGGTAATGCCCTGAGGCCGTCCATACAGCCTTCTAGAGTACACCGTTTTGGAAGGGCCAGAGCATCACAAAGCGGCGTCGCCCCTGATTTCGGCGCCAACGTGAATTCTTCGGCCGATCAACGAATGCAATTTCGCCGTCGGAGACCAGAGAATTCCGCCCTACGACTTTGCTTTTAAAGTATTTTATGGTCTGTAAAGCAGTTTGGGTTTACCTGGGGTTGTGAAAGGCTCAACATAAATGTAAGGCCTGGGCGGCACGTAGCACAGTGGTTAGCACTGCTGCCTGCAGCGCTGAGGACCCGGGTTCAAATCCAGGCCCTTGGTCACTATCTGTGTGGAGTTTGCACATTCTCTCCATGTCTGCATGGGTTTCACCCCCACAACCCAAAGAAGTGCAGGTTACGTTGGCCAAGCTAATTGCCCCTTAAATGGAAAAGAAAATAATTGGGTACTCTAAATTTATTTTAAAAAATAAATAATTTAATGTAAGGCCTGAATTTTACCTTTGGGCGTTCCCGCCGTTGACGCAGGTTGGAGCAGATGTTGTTAACGTGATATCACTCTGGGTGGCCAATTAATGCCCGCCCAGTGTATAATGCCTCTGTTGGGTTGGTTCGCACTGAGCAGAAGTAGGAATGCGTTAAGCACCAGGCCCAATGAGGACCCGTATGGGGTGCGGGGTGGGATGGTAGTTAAAACCAGAGGAGGCAGCTCCCTCTAGGCTGCCAGAGTTGTGGCGGAGCTGAGGGCACTGTGTGGCTTTAGACTAATAACGTTACTGCTGTCCAGCAATGTCAGCAGAATCAGGGGGCCAGGAAAGGCAAGAGGGCAAGTCAGATGGATTACGTGTCCTCTGTTTCTGAGATGTGTGCCTATCGGTGCTGGTGCAAAAGGTCTGGGCTAGGTGCAACATCGTGATGCCAAGGCACAGCAAGAGATGGCTGCCCCACCATAAGAAGGATATTTTGGCCTTGGAGGGAGTACAAAATAGGTTGACAAAAATGGACTAGAGGGGTTAAATTACAAGATTACACAAATTAGGCCAGTTTTTGCTATAATTTAGAAGATTAAGGGACATTTCATTTCATGGGAATTGCTAGAGCAGAGGGGTAGAAAAAGCAGTGTGTGACCAACTGGTCAATAGGTCAGTGCCACCCTGACCTGAAGAGCAATTCACAAAGGATCTTGAAACCCCCTCATAGAGGGAATCAATTAGACCAGATAGCAGGTCAAAGCTCTCAAAACCGCAGGTCAAAACGTTATAAAAAAATAAAAGGCTGTAGCTTTAAAATTCTAACTAACTGTAAGATATGCAAAAGCAGGAAAGTGTCATAAAAGTCTAGTGACATTTTACCTTAGTTATCCTTGGGAAAAGTGAAAACTGCTTCTACACCATTGTCAGAGATGGAGATTGAGCAGTTAGCACAGTTCCCTTGACTTCTAATTTTAGTGTCTGCGCTCCCATTTTCTTAACAAGCACTCCATGGACCAAGAATGCGGGCAGGAAACATCTCCTTGATCTCTGCCAATGATGTGAGGACTGGAAACAAGATTAGACCAGTAATTCTTCCCTTTGATCTGAAGAAAGTTCCTTCACCCGAAACATTAATTTATTTCTCTCTCCACAGATGCCGCCAGACTTGCTGAGCATTTCCAGCATTTTCTGTTCTCAATTCAGGCTTCCCTTTGATTTTGCTCTGTAACACCTGATGGAGAAAGGGTCTGTCTTTTCATACTTCTTCCTCCTGAAGGTAAGGTGGAGAATTTATCACACGGATAATCTTTGGTACAGACTTGACTTCTTCCATCTGGTGTTACAGATCAACGTACTCACAGTATTATAACTTATCAAATTAAATAATAATAAATATATTATAGAAAATAATCTGATCATTTAGATGTACATTAATTTTGGTAGCATTTTTACCAGGAATTAGAATGATTCGTCCTTTGGTGAAGGCCTTTGCGTTGAAGCAGCAATTACGTCTTCTGGTATTCTGGAAACTGACAAAACCATATTGGATAAAACAGCTGACAAGAGAGAGCTAGGTTTGTTTATAACCTGAAGGCTTCCCATGAATGGAAATGATGAAATAAAATGATTCTGACATTTTTATCAGGTTATTAATACAGACATAACAACTTGCTAGTACTCTATGTTAAACGGTAACAGAATACTGCTGCATGCAAGCTTATCAATGAAAGCCTTGTACTGGGCACTGTTGGTTCTTAGTATGCACAAACTGTACCATGTCTGGGCAAAAATTTTGACTGCCTGTGTGTAAATACAGTAAACTTATCTGTTTTCATCTTCTTTTTTGAATAATACCAATCAAGAGAAACTAGCTGTAGCTTTTAAAATTACAAAATGCATTCAACTGTGTCTTCCACCTCATGAGACACAATTTAAAGTAAAATGTACAGTGAGAACCTCTTAAGTTTAAATGGTCGCAACTTCTTTGATCGGCCATCAGTCATTTTGAAAATGAGCTTTCCTTTTCGGCTGTACCCAGTGCACTGGGAGGAGCATTTGCTTCACAATTTGGAGATTGTGCATTTGATTAAGCGATGTTAGACCACTGGACCTGATAATGCAATCTTTGGCTGTGATTTCATTATTATCTTGCATGCTCCATTGGGGCCAGGACGGGGAGCAGGATCACAAACTTTGCTCATTTATGCTGCATGTTTTGCCACTTTACAAATTACCTTCCTTTTTGGCTATTGGCTGATTAGAGAGCAGCTTTCCAGCAGCTGTACAAATGTATGCCACCTGAACTGCTGTGATCTCTTGATTAAACAAGTTTAAAGTAGGGGAGCAGCTATTTTATGGAAAAGCAGGCCTGGTTGGGGAAGCATATAAACCCAAAAATAAAAACAACAATCTATTTCTGTAAATCAAATGATTTTTTTTTAACTATTTAATCTCCTGGAATAAAGTAAAATCTCCTTTGAATATTCTGTATTGTATCCCATGTATTAAAAATGTGATTTTTGCTTTTTGCTGACCAAACGTGATCTGGAATTTGCCACACAAAGAATAGAATAGAACCCCTACAGTGCAGAAGGAGGCCATTTGGCCCATCAGGTCTGCACCGACCCTCTGAAAGGGCAGCCTTTAGCATAACCAATCCACCTAACCTGCACATCTTTGCACCGTGGGAGGAAACTGCAGACATGGGGAGAATGTGTATACTCCACACAGACAGTCACACGAGGTTGGAACCGAACCTGAGTCTTTGGCGCTGTGAGGCAGCAGTGCTAACTACTGCGAGGATTGCAAGGGATTTCCGAGGGAATCCTGCTATCGGGCTGCCAGTTTGAGCAGGTAGCCTGATAGCAAGGTGCTGCAGCTGCCAGCCCCCCCCCCCCACATTGCAATGCAACCCCTCACTCTTTCCCCTCCGCATGGCAATTCAGCCCCCCATCCCTGGATTTTCTGGGTTCCCCCTTCCCCCAAGTGGGGTTGATGTGAAGAGACCTCCTAACTAAAGGAACCCCCCACAGAGACCACCTAACTAAAGGAAGCCCTCCCTCATTTACAGATCCCCCAGAAAAGAGACCCCTGTCTGGTAGCTAGAGAGCAGTCTACACAGGGGCAGTGAAAAGGATTACTTTGTAACACTCGCCTGGGCCTAAACTTGCTGGCTTAGACAAAGAAAGAACCATTCCTGGAAAGAGAAAAGCAGTAACTTGTGTATAAACCCCTCAGATCCTTTCGCTGCAAGCCATTCATTAATTTCTGTGATTGCCAGCTTCCACAAACACAGGTGCCAGCCTTATTTCATTCATCTTCCTTCATGGATGAGTAACACTTAAGTGGCTTAACCACAACGTTTACATACATCAACCACTTCAAAGAGAGATAAGTGTTGTCAATTTCCAGCTTAGCACTTCAAAATCATTCAAACATGAAGGGGGTGGTATATGTGGGCATTCCCCTATTTAGGGGATCTCTGGGGGTCTCTTTATTTAGGGAGTCTCTGGGAGGTGGTTGGGAGGGGTGGGCATATCCAGCATTGTGGGGAGGGAGAGTGGCCCTCAGGTGGACTTTGAGGGCAACCCCCTTAAGGGGTTACCCCTTGGCCCCCTTGGCCCACAGCGAGGTCCACCATGTCAGGGTCATGTTTGTCCATACCTGTTATAAACTGCGCCAACATGCGTCATGGCCTGGAGGACTGGAGAATCGCGAGGGCCCAGAGAATCTGGTGCACGGCCTACTAGGTACCGATCCTTGGCTGGATTCTCCACAGCCCCGCGCCAAAATCGCGTTTGGTGCGGGAGCGGTGAATCAATGTTTACCCGGGAATCGTGCCCGGCACCGCTCCCGGAGAATCGCTCGCGGATTACGCGGCACGGCTGGGGGGCCATTGACAGAGACCCCCTCAGCAATTCTCCGGCGTGGTTGTAACCACGTATTGCCGATCGGGAACCTTGGGTGGCGGCTTCGGACTTAGTCCGCCGCCGCCCTGGTGGGGGAGCGGGGGGACGAGCATTGGGGGGGGGGGGCCTCATGGGAGGCCGGGGCGGCGATCGGCAGGGTTAAATGGAGCGGCGCCAGGCTGATCATTGGGGCCTTTTTTGTTGGTCCAGGTCTGCTGGCTGAGTCCGCCATTGCGTTTGGCGCTACCGGTGGAGGCCGCCGCTGTGCGCATGCGCAGACTCAGTACCGGACGTGCGGGGGCCCGTATCCGCAGTCAAAGCTGCGAGAAGCTCCCCGGGTCCCTGCTAGCCCCCTGCAGGTTGGAGAATAGGTCTGAGTTTTTCTTCGGAAAGTCTGGTGGGAAACGACAGCGTTTTTACGCTGGCGTGGGGACATAGCCCCATTTTTGGAGAAACCAGCTCCATTTTACCCCTGACACCCGATTCTCTGCTGCATAGAGAATCCCGCTACCGGCGGTGGGTGGCAGAGAATCCAGCTCACTGCTTCCAAGTTAATCTGAAGAATATACAATACTTTCTATAATTTCACATCTATATCAATTTGCCAATCTGTTTAGCTCTGTATAGTCTTGCACCATATATAACTTACTAAATGAGGTTATACTATTAAAAATAGATGCCAGAGAAGAGAAAGAAAAATGCATTCTACCCCATGTCATACAAAAAGCTTTCTTTTACAATTACCTGAGATTGGATGAGAAATCCATAAGAATTTACTACAAAACTGTACTCAGTACACAAACTGTGGCTTAATTTGTAAACTTTCATCATCTCCCTTTTTGTATTAAGTGCTGACATTTAGAAAACATCAGTCTCTTTTGCCTTTATATAGTTTTTAGAGCTGCAATCCAGCTTTTCATAACAAGGTCAACAACTTGGATTTATATAGTTATCTGTCTCGTTGTTACATCGCACTCTCCATTGCAAATCATAAATCATGAAGGTGGCAAGACAAGTTAAGAGAATGGTTAATAAAGCATGCAGGCGCAGTGGTTAGTGCTGCTGCCTCACGGCGCTGAGGTCCCAGGTTTGATCCTGGCTCTGGGTCACTGTCCGTGTGGAGTTTGCACATTCTCCCGTGTTTGCATGGGTTTCGCCCCCACAACCCAAAGATGTGCAGGGTAGGTGGATTGGCCACGCTAAATTGCCCCTTAATTGGAAAAATGAATTGGGTACTCTAAATTTAAAAAAATAAAATAAAATAAAAATAAATAAAGCGTGCAGAACCCATGGCTTTATTAACAGGGTCATAAATTATAAAGGCAAGGATGTTGTGTAAACTTATATGGAACATTGGTTTGGCTTCAATTGAGTATGGCATGCTGTTCTGGGTGCCACACTTTAGGAAGGATGCTTTGGAGAGAGTGCAGAAAAGATACAGAAAAGAATGGTAATAAAAGCAAAAAAATCTGAAATAAAAGCAGAAAGTGCTGGATAAACTCAACAGGTCTGGCAGCATCTGTGGAGAGAGAAACAGAGTTAACATTTCGGACCTGGGGCAGCATGGTGGCGTAGTGGTTAGCACTGCTGCCTCACAGCGCCAAGGGGACTCGGGTTCGATCCCGGCCCCGGGTCACTGTCCATGTGGAGTTTGCACATTCTCCCCGTGTCTGCGTGGGTCTCATCCCCACAACCCAAAAGGATGTGCAGGGATGTGCAGGCCACGCTAAATTGCCCCTTAATTGGGAAAAAAAGAATTGGGTACTCTAAATTTATTTAAAGAAAGCATTTCGGATCTGGATGATCCTTCTAGAACTAAATGGTGTCAGGGATGAGGAACTTCAGTTAAACAGATAGATTGGAGAAGAAAAGGTTGAGAGGATATTTAAAGGATATTATATAAAGGGGAGGCAGTGGCATAGTGTTATTTCCACTGGACTCCAGAGACCCAGGGAATCCTCTGGAGACCCAGACTCAAATCCCACCTGGGCACATTGTAGAATTTGAATTCAATAAAAATTTGGAATTAAAAGTCCAATGGTGAACATTGTCAATTGTGGTAAAAACCCATCTGGTTCACAAATGTCCTTAAAGGAAGGAAATCAAACCCATCTGGCCTACATGTGACTCCAGACCCACAGTAATGTGGTTGACTCGTACATGTCCCCAGGGACGGGCAATAAATGCTGAAAGGATTAAGAAAAACAAATTTAAAACCACGGGCAGAGCAGATAGGGAGAAACAATTTTTTTGCTGTGGAAGGATTGAAAACAGGAGGGCACAGATTTAAGATAATTGGCAAAAGAAGCAATATGAGGAAAACCTTTTTCATGCAGCGAGTGGTTAGACGCTGGAATGCATTACCTGAGAGTGTGGTGGCAGCACTTTCAAATTAGGCATTCAAGAAGGAATCAGATTTTTTTCTGAAAAGGAAGAATGTGCAGGGCTATGGCGGAAGGCAAGGGAGTGCAACTAGGTAAATTGCTGCTACAAATTGCCAGCACAGATATGACAGGCTGAATGGCCTTCTTCAATGTTGTAACAATTCTGTGCATCAAAGAAGAGCTGGGTGGGGAGTTGGAGGCCGGGGTATGGGAGAAGGCCCTGAGGAGAGTTAATGAGTCCTCGTAGTGCGCCAGGCTCAGCCTGGTACAGTTCAAGGTGGTCAACAGGGTGTACATGACTGTGGCCCGGATGAGCAGGTTCTTTGAGGAGGTGGAGAGTAGGTGTGGGCGCTGTGCGGGGGGTCCTGCGAACCATGTCCATATGTTTTGGGCGTGTCCAAGACTGAGGGGTTTCTGGCAGTGGTTTGCTGGCATAATTTCAGAGGTCTTACAATTGAGGGTGGTGCCGAGTCCAGTGGTGGTGATCTTTGGTGTGTCAGAAGACCCGGGAGCCCAGGGGGTGAGACAGGCCGATGTCCTGGCCTTTGCCTCCCTGGTGGCCCGGAGACAGACCTGACTCGAATGGAGGGACGCGGAAGCCTGACCGACATGGCGGGGTTCTCAGACTTGATAAAATTAAATTCGTCTTGAGGGGTTCGCTGGAGGGATTTGCTCAGAGGTGGCAGCCATTCATTGACTTCTTTGAGAAAAATTAAGCTGTCAGCAGGGGGGAGGGACGGGAGGGCGGGAATGAGGAGGCATGGGAGAGTCGAGTAAGGACAGGTGAACCAACGGAGGGGTGGCTGGGGAAGGTGGCTCTGTTTGTGTAAACCATGTTGGTTGGGGTTTGTGCTCGGGGGGTCTGTTGGTTATATTGTTGGGTTTATGTTTTTGTTGACATTTGATGGTGAAAATTGTTAAAATTATCAATGCCTCAATAAAATATTTTCTAAAACAAACAATCTTGAAATTAGCGGGGGTGAGAAAAATGTGATGTGTATATACAACTGTTTATTAATATGAGAAATGCCAATAAAAAGATTTAAAAAAAACAAAAACAATTTTGTGCATCATGATGGTGGAACTTCAGGGCAGCACAGTGGCACAGTGGTTAGCATTGCTGCCTCACGGTGCCGAGGTCCCAGGTTTGATCCCGGCTCTGGGTCACTGTCCGTGTGGAGTTTGCACATTCTCCCCGTGTTTGCGTGGGTTTCGCCCCCACAACCCAAAAGATGTGCAGGGTAGGTGGATTGGCAATGTTAAAATTGCCTCTTAATTGGAAAAAAGAAGAGTTGGGTTCTCTAAATTTCTTATTTTTTAAAATATTAATTTAGAGTAGCCAATTATTTTTCCTTTCCAATTAAGGGGCAATTTAGCATGGCCAATCCACTTAACCAGCACATCTTTGGGTTGTGGGGGTGAAACCCACGCAGACGTGGGGAGAATGTGTAAACTCCACACGGACAGTGACCCAGGGCCGGGATTTGAACCCGGGTCCTCAGCGCCACAGTCCCAGTGCTAACCACTGCGCCACATGCCGCCCTGGGTACTCTAAATTTTAAAAAAAACTGACGGCGGAACTTAAATTCAATGAAACATCTGGAATTAAATTCTAATGATTACCATGAAGCCCATCTGGTTCACTAATATCCTTTATAGAAATCCTCTGTCCTTATCTGGCCGGCCCTGGCCTGGCCTACATGTGACCCAAGATTCACAGATTTGCCATAGTGCAATGAAAGTTCACCAGACTAATCTTTGGGATGGTGGGATTTTTCACTGAGGAGGATTGAGGAGACCGGACATTTATTATTCTATAGAGTTGAGAACAGTGGTGAGCAACCACCTGAGGCCGACCAGGGTTCTGAGTGCGACCCACGAGACATTTTGTTGACTTTGCACAAGCAACATTTTCTATAACTTATTAAATATTCAGCATGTAGAGGGCGGCACGTGGCGCAGTGGTTAGCACTGGGACTGCGGCGCTGAGGACCCAGGTTTGAATCCCGGCCCTGGGTCACTGTCCGTGTGCAGTTTGCACATTCCCCCGTGTCTGCCCGTGTCCCCACAACCCAAAGATGTGCTCGTCAAGTGGATTGGCCACGCTAAATTGCCCCTTAAATTGGAAAAAAATAAATAATTGGGCACTCTAAATTTTTTAAAAAATATTCAGCATGTATTAAATGTATTTGACCTTGTTCAAGGATCATAGTTAGTGAACATGACCGATTTTCCTGCCCACTGAGATGAAGGAGGGCCACTCATGCAGCCCACTCACTAGCCTTGGTTGCCCATCACTGGTTTAGAAGAAAGAGAGGTGATCTCATTGAAGTGCATAAACTTTTTTCATGGTCCAGCAGAATAGATGCAGGAACGATATTTCCCCTGGCTGGCGGTTCTAGGACCAGGCGGCACATTATGAGAATAAGAACCACTTAGGACTGACATGAGGAGGCATTTCATTAGTCAGAAGGTGCTGAATCTTTAGAAATCTTTACTCCAGTGGGCTTTGGAGGCTCAGTCTTTGAGTATATTCAAGACAGAGGTTGACAGATATAGGGATATTAAAACTATACGGATATTAATGACATTAAATATTAAAGATATTCAAGGATAATGGGGATAGTTAGGGAAAAGTCCTTGAGGTAGAAGATCAGCCATGATTTAATTGAATGGTGGAGCCGCTCAAGGGGACAAATGGCCTACTCCTGCTCCTATGTTCCTGTTAGCCTAAATTGGCTGTGGTGAGGGGCTTGAACCCACAACCTCTTGACTCAGACATGAGCGTTATTTCACTGAACCAAGGGTCAGACCACTGGAAAGCGATTCCAGATATGAGCCTGGAGAAGAGCTCAACTTTTCTTTACTCAATTCCTTAAATGAGAACATGGATTAAGCATTGGCACCAAGTGAGCCTGTAATACAACATTACACTTGGATATCTGGCCAAACATTAGAGAAGCTTGCAAGTGGTGCCCTGCAGTGTCCCAGCCAGTTATACTCTAATGGTATCCCTATGTTCACATAGGGACTCCCAAGCTTTATCTCCAACCAATTTACATTCTCAAGATGTAGATAAGAGGGATGCATTCTTAGAGTGTGTATTCCATATAAAATAAAATAAAATTGTGCTTACACAAATCTTTCAAATGTTCGGATTGGTATGCAGACTTAAACATGGGGCGCGATCTTCCGGCCACGCTGCGCAGGAAAAGCAGCCGCGGTGCAGTATGGCTGGTGAAATCCCACTCCCGGGATCCAGCCGGCTCGCAAAGCCTCGCGAGATTCAACACAATCTCGTGAGACATTGCAAGGAGAATCCCTACCCACAGCGACGGGATCATTTTGGGGCAAATATTTTTATTAGAACGAGGCAGTAAGCCTTACTCTAATGTGCAGATTCACGAGGTAACTGAGGCTTTGGGATTCATTTACTTTGCCTTGGAAACCTCAGGCGAGCAGTGTTTGGTTCCCATAAATGGGGACCAGACTGAACGGCACTAGTGGGGGTCTCCAAGGGGATCGGAGGCCCTCAGCTACATGCCCTTTGGGCAGGGTGGTGCCCTGGCACTGTTGATGCCATCTGGATACTCTGGCTGTGCCTACCTGGCACTCTGGCAGTGACACCTGGGTGCCATCCTGGTGCCAGGTTGGCACTGCCAAGACGTCAAGCTGGCATTTTTTTACGTGTGCACAATTGGGCCTGGGTTGCTCACCATGGGTGTTAAAGGGTGCATGGGGAGGGGGGGCAGCCGGGGGACCCTCCTATGTTGAGTTTGGGCTGAGGGGAGGCCGGGGATTTTATTTGTGGGCCTCGGAGATCAGGACGCCATTTTTAAATAGCGTCTCGATCTCTCGCTACCATGGATAGTTCCGGCGAGCAGAGCTCCCCGTTGTAAACAATGGGGCTATGTGCAGCCTCGGCCGCGTGTTTCCTGTTCAGGCCCCTTGTTCAACATGAGCAGTGTTGAATAGCCACGTATTTCTCGGCACTGTGAGTGCCGGGAAACACGAGGCTAAACGCACTCGCTGGGGGACTTTGTTCCCTTTTGGGAAGATGGCGCCTTTGATTTTAGTCTTAGTATTCATCATCCAGCTGATGGAAAGTAACGTTTTCAAAAGTAAGATACCTTTTTAAGAATTTAGAAGCAAGAATTTATTTTCATCATTTAAGTAAAGCTTATTTTCCTGCAGAAATATGTCGCAATAATTTACCTAATGGATATGTTCTTTGGGAATGTAAATTGCAGATCTTTAAACTGTGAAAACAGGATTAAATCTATTTCCTATTGCAAGTATAAACAT
The DNA here is from genome assembly GCF_047496885.1 of Scyliorhinus torazame. Lineage (NCBI taxonomy): Eukaryota > Metazoa > Chordata > Chondrichthyes > Carcharhiniformes > Scyliorhinidae > Scyliorhinus > Scyliorhinus torazame. The sequence continues at coordinate 214,945,691 of NC_092710.1, read as the reverse complement.
GCACTGTGCTGGATTGAAGGCTTCTTGTAAGTACTGTATTCATTTCAAAACATAGCCAGATTTCCTTTGAACAAGGTGGCAGCGATTTGCTTTAAATTCACTTAAACACTCAGGCTTGTAACCAGATAAATCATCAAACCTGCTCACTGTGAGCCTGAGGATATGTTTGAATGGAACCTGCCAGAAAGTGTTTTTTTTTTACAAATTTCCCTGGTCTTTCATTGTACAAACAATTAAGGCTAAATTTCCCAACTTTTCTCTTTTAACTGCATGGCAAAAAATAGACAACTCAGCGATTGACCAGGGAACAGACAAGTGCCATTCATCTTACAGCAAGACTGGAAGTTAGTATTGTTTTCATTATTTTTAGCTTTTATTTCAGTACAAACCACAACACCTCCTGTATTTGACCTGTGCTATAAATGACTCTGAAGTCTATAAATAGCCTGGGAAATAATCTTCTTTAGGAGTTGGAGCATTACTATGCGCTGAGATTCCATCCTGCTCTCTAAATACACATGTGTGTGACACAGATATGTTCAGTCTGCGGAGTTTCTCATGAGAGCAGGCTCTACTGTAACCTCACTTCCCCACAGTCAGGTCACGACCTGCATGGAATAGTATTATGGGATGTGAAATTTATACCAAGAGTTCAATATTTAAATTGTGGTGGTACTTTTCAAGTTTAAAAAGCACTGTTAAACTTTGTTTGGGGCAAAATTGATATTTTGTGAAGGCAATGGGCTAAGGAAAAACAAGAAGGCAGTAACAATTTTATAAGACAACATTAGTGCAATATATTTGATAGCCAGTAAGACAAGTTAGATATCCTTTCATTCAATGCCCTAATTGCAATAAGCTATCAATTTTGATATTATTTCAGCTAAATGGAAAATAAAATCAGCTACTCATAGTTTGTTCAGTAGATTAATTTACAAATAATTTTATTTTTGGGAGAGTTTCTATGTTCTGCTATTCCCTATTTGTCTGTAGGAATGTACATATCATAGAATCTACGGCACGGAGACAGGTTCTTCGGTCCAAACTGATATATGCCAAACAAAAAGCTCATCGAAGCCAACCCCATTTGCCTACATTTGGCCCATATCCTTCTAAACCTTTCGTATCCATGTATTTGTCCAAATGCCCTTTAAATGTTGTCAATGTCCCTGCCTCAACCACTTCCTCCGGCAGCTCATTCCACATATGTACCATCCTCTGTGCAAAAGATTTGCTCCTTAGATTCCCATTAATCCTTTCCCCTCTTAACTTAAACCTATGCCCCTAACTCTCGATTCCCCAACCCTGGGAAAAAGACTGAATGCATTCACCGTATCCATGCCTCCCATGATCAGATTCACCTCTGTAAGATCACCCCTCAGTCTCATACGCTCCTATGAAAAAAGTCCTAGCTTGTCCAATCTCTCCCTATAACTCAGTCCCTCGAGTCCTGGCAACATCATTGTAAATCTCTTCGACACTCTCTCCAGGTTAATAACATCGTTCCCCAGGTAAAAGAAGAGGCAAAGAACCAGCTTTCAGCTACAAGCCTCTGCTAATAATGTTTCATAATCAATCACTCGGAGCTACATGAGAAGCATAGAATTTAACAAACAGGAGGCAGCCATTTGCCCCTTCATGCCTGTTTTAGTGCTAACTCTTCAAATGGAGTCCTTTCCATGGCCTATGCTACAAGGAGAGTATATTGTGACTTACTTTCCAAATTTTCTTCCTATCCCTGTGCCTCTCTCATAAATTCAACCTGTGCAGAATCACAGCTGCCAACTTTCATGCTGCCAAACCCTGGTTCCAATGACATGCATCATAGCGTTCGTCATTGTCTCACTCTTATGATGTACCATTAATATATTATAATTTCCTGTAGAAAATAAAGCAATTTGTTCACACTTGTTTAGAGCAAACTTGTCCAACGTGCGGCCCAAGATCCGGATGGAGCCCTCAAAGCCCCTCTACGTGGCCCCTGAGGCCAGTTTTCCAAATGCAAGTCAAACAGTAAGTCTGAATGGAAGATTCTGCATGGAACTGACCCTCCACTCCTAGGCTGTTTCTTTCCCACGTTAGCTGCTGATAATCTATAATTGGAGGATAGCCAACACGGTGAGTTCTGGGCCTGGGGAGCCGAGGCCAGGAATGGAACACTGACACCTGGGAGCCAAGGGCCGGGTAGCCGAGGGACAGAGCCAGGGCCAGGTCAGCCAAGGGCAGCAAGCCGAGGTGCCAGGAAATGTAGGCCAGGCATCTGGACATGGGCTAGACTGGATTATGAGGCAGCCTGAATGGGGCTCAGGCTCAGGTGAGAGAGTGTGAGGGGGATAGTGAAAGGGAGACTGTTAAGAGGTGAGCGAATGTAAGGGGGTGAGTATGTGAAGGTGGTGAGAGAGTGTGAGCGGCATGAGAGAGTGTGGGGGTGAGAGATTGTGCGGGGGTGAGCGTTTGGGAGTGGTAAGAGAGTAAGAGGGGTGTGAAAATGTGAGGTGGTGAGAGTGTGGTGATGTTAAGAGAGTATGAGGATTGTGAGACAGTGTGAGTGTGGTGTGAGAGTGTGAGAAGGGGGTCATAGATTAAGGGGGTGGTAAGGAAGTGTAAGGGGGTTGAGTGTGCTCGCGTGGAGAGGATCAGGCGCAAGTGGGAGGGGGAGTTGGGGGTGGTGAGGGCTGGAGTCTGGAGGGAAGATTTTCGGAGGGTGTATGCATCCTTGTCATTTGCTAGGCAAGTCTTATCCAATTTAAAGTGGTGCATAGAGCCCACATGATGGTGTCAAGGTTGAGTCAGTTCTTTTCAGGGGTGGAGGATAGGTTTGGACAGTGTGCGGAAGGGGGCGGCGAACCATGTACTTTTGTCCAAGGTTGAGGGAGTTTTGGAAGGGATTTTCGGAAGTAATGTCAAAGATTTGGGGGTAGAGATATCTCTGGGTCCAGAGGTGGCGATATTTGGCGTGTTGGAGAATCCGGGAGTAATAATAATAAAAATTTTATTAGTGTCACAAGTAGGCTTACATTACCCTGCAATGAAGTTACTGTGAAAAAAACCCAGTCACCACACTCCGGCGCCTGTTTGGGGACAATGAGGGAGAATTCAGAATGTCCAGTTCACCTAACAGCACTTCTTTCGGGGCTTGTGGGGGGAAACCGGAGCACCCGGAGAAAACCCACGCAGACACAAGGAGAACATGCAGACTCCGCACAGACAGTGACCAAGCCGGAATCGAACCCGGGTCCTTGATGCTGTGAAGCAACAGTGCTAACCACTGTGCTAGGTAGAGGCTGACACCTTGGCCTTTGCCTCCCTGATAACCTGGAGACGGATATTGCTGTGTTGGCAGGATTTGGAGCCGCCAAAGGCGGAGGTATGGGTGTGGTTGATTTGGCAGAGTTCCTGCATTTGGAAAAAATGAAGTTCGCCATTCGAGGTGTGGAGGAGTGGTTCACCTTGAAGTGGAAGCTGTTTATCGACTTCTTTAAGGAATATTGAGTCACCACTGGGGGGGGGGTTGCTTTTTGTTTGGGGGGGGTATACATTTTTGTGATTATGTATCTATTTAAAATGCTTCAATAAAATGTCTTTTTATAAAAAGAGGATGGAGATATTCATTGCGCTGTTTAATTGTTGACCACCATTCACAGCTGGATGTGGCAGGACAGCGGTACTTAGATCTGATCAGTTGGTTGCGGAATTGCTTAGCTCTGTCTATTACTTTCTGCTTATGCTGTTTGGCACACAAATTGCCCTGTTTTGTAGCTTCACCAGGTTGACACCTCAATTTTTTGCTCGCAAGTTGTTTCTTTTCATACCTCAGTTTTTCTTTCAAATTCATGTTTAATGTTATTCCAAACTTTATCTTTCTGATATTTGCTCCTTAAGAGAGAACCATTTTGAAATATGGTCTCCACCGCAAAAATGTTGGACAAACCTGATTTTAAGTAATGAGGGGTGGAAGCTGTACCAGTGAACAAACATTTTGCGCTCTTGCTTTACTCTTACCTTGAGTACTAATATTTAAAGAAGCTCATTGTTGTAAAGCTTTCCCCAAAGCAAAACTTGCCACCCAGACCGACAACTATTTTCCATTCCAAATACTACCAAGCAGTCTTTCATAGAGCACTGGATTAAACTACTGATGGAAAAGAATGGCCTTGATTTTCATGGAATCATATAGCTGGTAGGGGAAAGGGCTGAAAAGTGAAACACATATGGGGAAAGCCTGAACTAAGCAGGGCTGTTAGAATTCACTGCTGAGTTCTTTGCATTTTCACTGGACCAAGGGCATTATCCCTCAATGTATGAGTTGTGAATTTTCAGAGTTGATGTAACTCCTTGTAAAAGGTGGATAAGGTCTGTGAACTGTCAAGCTGTCAAATTATTTAAATAGTCGGTCGTTTAAAAATAAAACAAAAAGCCTGCCAGTATCTATAAATTGAAAACAATCTGCGCTTTCAGTTTCTATAGCTGTTTGTTGACATAAACCTAAGGGCTACCATTATAGCATTATTGCTGCTTGACGGCTGCTACAACTTACCATTATTACAGTAGGGGGGGCCGTATGTTCACAATTTGATTCACCTGAGGAAGGAGCAGTGCTCCGAAAGCTAGTGATTTGAAACAAACCTGTTGGACTTTAACCTGGTGTTGTAAGACTTCTTACTGTGCTCACTCCAGTCCAACACCGACATCTCCACATCACAATTTCATTGGAAGCTCCAAGAGGTTATAAAAGGATTAGCTCAATTTGATGTGGGGTTGTAAATATAAATGTTTGTTTTTTATAAGGGATTTAATAGTTCAGAGAATTTAAATGTTTTGAGTGAGCTTTCATGAATGAGCATGTTTTTATATCGTGAAGCCTGTAATAGCTATTTAGAACTTAGTTTATATAAGCATATCTCCTGAGGTCTGTTCATAGTAGATTAAATAGGCATATGGAGGATATAAGGGCAAAGGTGGTGGGTGAGGTAGCATGTGTTGACATGAGTTGACATTAAGTTGGCATAGGGGCTATAAGGGGGCATGAGCTGGCACTAAATTAATATAGGATCTATAAAGGGCTAAGGTGTGGGTGGACGGCATGATTGGCATGTTTGGGTATGAGGAATGGGCAGGGGTAAGGCCTAGAGGGCCTCATATTTAACAGATCAGCTGGGATGAATTCCGAGTGAACCAAGGCCTGCCTGCCTCAGCATTCACTGTGGCTGCCGTCAATCTGTGCCCGGGGTGAGGGGGTTGGGCCCGACTCTATCCACCGATAAACATCCCGCAGTGAGCTGGAAGATATGTTAACTCTGGAAACCCGCCTTGGGTGCAAAAATCCAAGGCAATGTGTGCATTTAATCGTCATGCACTGTTTGCCGCTAACTAAATGGTATGACTCAGAAAATTGAAAGGTTGCTTTTAATATGTTTATACAGCATTTGCTTTACTCGTACTGGAATCCCATTGTAGGCCGAAAGCCTTAGGGGAGAGTATTAACGGAAAGAATTTTCACAGTTCAGTGTGTGATTAGTAAACCTTAAAGTAATTTTTTAAAACCTATTTTGAAAATGATCAATATCAATCTGATAAAACTTCATGTTGTATTATTTCAAATATTGGTGTTATATAATGTTAGATTCAGTTATGTGTCTAATTAATTTTAATTGTGTTAATAACTCTCAAAAATGTTCAGGCAATAAATAAACAAGTCTTACATCTTGTGTGTTGCTAGGAGAACAAGTAATTGTTATTACTGTCTGGAATCTTCCCAGCTGCTTGTTCTTGATGCCACAGCATGCTGTTTGCTGAGGGCTGTGTCAGTGCTGATACCGTGGAAATTGTGGCAAACAAATAGGCATCGATTGCACTCTCATGTCAGTCCATTGTGTCAAGTCCCTGTCAAACACCAGAGGATTCTGTTTCTTTTCTTCTGTGTGAATAGGGTGAGGTTAGTGCTGGGGCAGGTGAAACATGAGGCTCTGTGTGGTTGGAGAAGACTAACTACCTAACCAAGACTACACAATATTCTGGGCAGAGGACAGAGAAAATTGGTGCATGAAGAATATTGCGTAGTTACTGAGGCAAAGGAGCTTCAAACATGGGGAAATATTGTTTCGCTTGATATTTTTGTTGATATGTACAGAAAAGTCCAGTGTACCAAACATGCCTTGATAGCACTGTTCTATAAAAAAAAAGATGCCACTTGCTGAAAACAATTTTTGCTTAATGTCCCATATGCATTTCATTTTGTTTCACTAATTTCAGCCTTTCTTAAGTTAATAAAAGAGAAATTGCAATTCAAAAGAACTTTGAGTCAAGGATCATTTAAAAAATCAGTAATACACATTTCTGGATTTAACATTTATATACAATTTATATACAGACAGCATTTTCTTTGAAATTCAATACCTTATTACAATTAGAGTACTCACAAGAAACCTCTGGTGCATATTAGACATTCTGACAGTCAGACAACACTACTACATGTAGTTTTATTTGACAATACTCATTAAATGTTGGGCACAATATAAAAAAGATACAGCTGCCTCCTCTTCTAGTTCTGTGTTTTGATTCTGAGAGATTTATTTCAGTGCTCTTAGCAACTCGTGCTCCATGTAGAAATCCTAACTCGCACTGATGCTTGAGGCACATGTTCATTTACCTCCAGCAGTTGGCAGTGACCTCTTAGGAGTTTTGACTGATTAAAAACAAACATGAAGGGGAAAGGGGAGGCTCACAGCAAGCGGTTGCCCTCACAAGGTCTACTCCCACGGCTTCATTGCTTATTGATCTCTACATTCCCAGTATGGTGCCAGCTCACAAGTCTGAATCCCAGCCCAGGGCCACAAGCCTTCCAGCCCCATGTTAAGAGCCTAGTACCCTCCCCCACATCCTGCTATGTGCCAAAGAGGTCGCTGCGTGCCAGCTCACTTGGCCTGTGCTGCCAGTTTGCATAAAGCATTGGGAATGTGGAGGAGTAGTTGGATCATCGACCAACAATTCACAAGGAAAAAAAATAGACTGAACCTCAGTCTCAGAAGAAGAGAAGGAAAAGATAGATATGTTCTTTGAAAGGTCCTTGAGATTTTATGAGAAACAAAAATAGTTTTAAGGCTTTCCTGGGAATAAAAAGACTTGCAATTTTTCCAAATGAACAGTTCTCTTATAAGATTAAATTGTTTATGCTTCAGCAGAGTTTATTTTCCAACACGTGATGTACAGCACCTTATCTGTCAAATGGAGTCTGCATAAGGTCATTCAGAACAAGACAGAAGGTTGATAGGAAGAGATGAGCAACACTATAAAACATGAGAATGACCTTGTTCTCTTTAAAATCCTTACAGCCTGAGATAATTGCATCTTATTTTTTCCTGCGTTCGCTTACCATCTTTATTCAATGCAAAGCCTATAATTTTATTTTCAGTTGTTTGTCCTCTGCATTCCTTTGTAATGACTGCAGATGTGAATGTAACAAGAAAGACACCTGGCAGCCACTTCAAACAATGTCCCTCAACTAATTGGTTGCCTTTTTGATATCAGACACTGCACTCAGTCAGAAGAAAATAGGCTCACAAATTTAAAGGCACACTGATTCAACAAGTCAAAAACTCCTGAAAGGTTGAAACTACACTCTGAAGATATTGTTTGAGTCCACCAAGGGCTGGAATAATACTTTCACATCATATAATCAATAACAGAAAAGTGTTTAATCTCAAAGAATAAACTAGTCATTAAAATACTTTTGTTGTTTTGAACATTTGTATTTAATTATGAAAGCAACATTCAAGATTAGAAACATAATGAATAATGTTTTTTGGAAAGTAGAACATTGTATTATCATATAAACAAAAAATGCTGGAAATAAACAACAGGGACGGGATTCTTCGGAAACCGGCGGGGCGGGCAGCTACGGCGCGAAGGAGTGGCATGAACCACTCCGGAGTCGGGCCGCCCCGAAGGTACGGAATACTCCGTATCTTCAGGGGCTAGGCCGGCCCTGGAGTGGTTTGCGCCGCGCCGGCCGGCGGAGGCCCTTCGGCGTCGGTTGGCATGGCGCCAAGCCCCTTCCGTGCCGGCCGGCGCGGCGCAAACCACTCCGGGGCCGGCCTAGCCCCTGAAGTTTTGGAGGATTCCGCACCTTTGGGCGGCCCGCGCCGGAGTGGTTCACGCCACTCCTTCATGCCAGAGTTGCCCGCGTGTGCTGCCGTCATCCCAGCGCATGCGCAGTGGGGGTTCATCTCCGCACCGGCCATGGTGGATCGGTACACCAGCCCGCGCGGAGGAATAGAGTGCTACCACGGCACAGGCCCGCCCGCGGATCGGTGGGCTCCGATCGCGGGCCAGGCCACCATGGGGGCACCCCCCAGGGCCAGATCCCCCTGCGCCCCTCCGAGGCCGCCCGCACCGCCAGGTCCCGCCGGTAAGTATCTGTCGTAACATATGCCGGCGGGACCGGCCGAAAACGGGCGGCCACTCGGCCCATCAGGGGCCGGAGAATCGCCGGGGGGGACCGCTGCCAATGGCTCCCGACTGGCGCGATTCCTGCCCCCACCAAAACCCTGGCACCGGTGAATTCGGCAGCCGGCGGGGATTGTATTCACGCCGCCCCCTGGCGATTTTCCGACCCAGCGGGTGGATCGGAGAATCCCGACCCAGGTCAGGGAGCATCCATGGAGTGAGAAAGACAGAATTATAATTTCAGAATGATGACCTTTCATCAGAGGCTGAGCCATTCACGGACTGAACTGTTTGTCGGGATTCTCCATTCGAGAGACTGATTCTTTGAAGTGTGGTAGCAAACGGGAATTGCCACCGAGCATCCCGGCGTTTAGCCCAGCGAGGCCGGCAACGCAATTCAACGTTAATTGGTCCACTTAATGAGGCCTCGTGGGCTTCTCGCCGTAAATGACGGCTCACCAGCTGATTCACTGGGACCGGGCTCGCCAGCCTCCCGCTAACAAGGTCGAGCAGCACTTAAGCTGCACTTGCTCTGCCAACCCCAGCCAGCTCGCAACAAGGCGCCGAGGAGACCAGCCTCAAGATTTGGGGATGTTGACCTAGGGAGGCTCCTGGACGCGGTGGAGGCTAGGAGAAATCCCCCGAGTGTCCTGGAGGGTGAACCACAAGATAGCCAGTGCTGCCTGGGACAAGGTGGCGGAAAAAGATCAACGACCGACACCAGGCTGTAGAGTGAGTGGACACCAACGCCACCCCCCTCTAACCCCAAGTGAGCATCCACCCCGCCAATCATCCCAACATTGCCTGCACACCCCCTCTCCCACCACAGTGAACGATACGACCATAGTGGGCCGGATCTCGAATAACGATAAGTCCGAATACAGGAGGGAGATAGAGAACCTAGTGGAGTGGTGTAGCAACACCAACCTCACCCTCAATGCCAGCAAAACTAAAGAGCTGGTAATTGACTTCAGGAAGCAAAGTATTGCACACACCCCTGTCAGCATCAATGGGGCCGAGGTGGAGATAGTTAGCAGTTTCAAATTCCTAGGGGTGCACATCTCCAAAAATCTGTCCTGGTCCACCCACGTCAACGCTACCACCAAGAAAGCACAACAGCGCCTATACTTCCTCAGGAAACTAAGGAAATTCAGCATGTCCACATTGACTCTTACCAACTTTTACAGATGCACCATAGAAAGCATCCTATCAGGCTGCATCACAGCCTGGTATGGCAACTGCTCGGCCCAGGACCGCAAGAAACTTCAGAGAGTCGTGAACACCGCCCTGTCCATCACACGAACCTGCCTCCCATCCATTGACTCCATCTACACCTCCCGCTGCCTGGGGAAAGCGGGCAGTATAATCAAAGATCCCTCCCACCTGGCTTACTCACTCTTCCAACTTCTTCCATCGGGCAGGAGATACAGAAGTCTGAGAACACGCACGAATAGACTCAAAAACAGCTTCTTCCCCACTGTCACCAGACTCCTAAATGACCCTCTTATGGACTGAGCTCATTAACTCTACACCCTGTATACTTCATCCGATGCCAGTGCTTATGTAGTTACATTGTATATGTTGTGTTGCCCTATTATGTATTTTCTTTTATTCCCTTTTCTTCTCATGTACTTAGTGATCTGTTGAGCTGCTCACAGAACAATACTTTTCATTGTACCTCGGTACACGTGACAATAAACAAATCCAATCCAATCCAATCCAATGCCCTCTCTGTGCCCCCTCAGGAAAAGCTCTCCCACAATCATCAGGAGAGGGCCCAGGTTGGAGGTGGGGTGCCGGGCATAAGAATCCTCACCTCCTTCGAGAAGCGTGCCCTGGAGGTGACTGATGTGGCCGAGCACAGAATGGTCAACAAGCGGAGGCCGGCGGACGCTGAAGAGGTGAGGAACCAACGGGCTGCACCCAGGGGACCTGTTGAACATGAGTACTGATTGCCTTACTGACTGACCCTTCCCTCCCACTGACCACATGTCCATTCTCCCACAGGTCCTTCAGCCAATGGAGCCAGCCCATCCTGGGAGACCCCCTCTCCTGACTCCGAGGAGAACACCTTGGAGGAGAGCTCTGAGGTTGCAACTGTTATAGTCGCGGCACACCTTCCACCAGCGCAGATACACACCTTGGTGGGAAATATTAGTGGTCAGGTGTATGGGGCACAATTTGGTGACGATGCACATCTGGTGGAGGCAGGAACCCCCAAGTGAGGCACCAGTCAGAGGGCTGCTGGATCCCAGGACCCAGCTGGGTCCCAGCCTGATGCTGAATCTCTAGAAGTAGGTTACCTGGACCTAATGGAGATGATAGGGAGCGGCCGAGACATTCAGAGGAAGATGTCAGCGTCACCCAGCAGATCCATAACTGCGTGGAGTCCCAGAGGCTACGGGCGCTGGAGATGGTGCCAGCAATGCGTGGCATGGAGGCCAACACTACCAGGGTGACTACCACAGTGGAAAGCCTGGTGCACGACATCGGTACCATGAGTGAAGATGTCCAAGGCATCACGCAGTTGGTGATGGCCATGATGAGGTCTGCAGGACATGTCCCATTCTCAGATGGGCATGGGGAGGCGCTGCGGAGCTTATCCCAGTCGCAGGTGGCCATGGCTGAGGCACTTTTATCTTCTCTTGCTGGCTTGAACATCCTCCAAGGCCCTTGGAGACCTTTTGACCCGACCCGACCTGACCTCCGCGACCTGGAAGAAGATCGGGCCCAAACCGGAAGTGAAGCCCTGACCTCGATTTGGAGCCGACCCTGATCTCGGAGCTCCCAACCTGGCCTAACTACCGACGCCAGGCCCCTGATCGCCTTGCCCAGTCCCCGGAGCTCCCGACCCGACCCCCGACGGCAAGACCCGGCCCACCGCGACCCCCAGCGACCCACCCAGCGACCTGACCCGGAGAGGCCCGCCCAACAACACGACCTACCTGGTGATGGAAGAAAGAAAAATCCACGTGGAGGCCCGACCAGGCCTACTTCAAGATCCGACCCCAGGAGCGCCCAGGGAGGGAACAGACCACAGGACCCAGCCCAACCTGCCTCAGGAAGCCTTTGCCCATGACCCAGGACCCCCGAAATGGCAGAGACCCCGTGCGAGGACCCAAACATGCTGTAAGGTATTCCCACGCCCGCAGAATGCCGGGACCCATCCGGATCGCAAACATGCCCCCCTAACAACCCCTCTACCTCAACCAGTGCCCGGTACCCTGCCAGACGCGACCCCAGATACGTAAACAATGCCCTGGTCCCCGCTAGCACCCTGGACCCTCCCAGACGCAACCACCTACCTTCCACAAGAGCTGACATCTGCCATCAGATCCCACGATCATCCAGCAGCAGCCGCCGACCGAGGAAGCGAGGGAAATGCGGCGGACTGCAGGTTAGACTGAAGCAACGTGGTTTCAAGACCCCTATCCCCAGCATACTCCTGGCAAACGTCCAAGCGATCGAAAACAAGCTGGATGAACTTAACGCCAGACTTACCTCTTGTGGTATTATCAGGTATTGCAGTACCTAAGAGGCTGATGACCATTGGTTAAACCTAGGAGTTTACCATTGGCTGTTGATACGTAGCTCCGCCCTGACAGGCGGAGTATAAGAACCGGTACCGTCCCAGCAGCCTTCACTTTCTGTACCGAAGCTGCTGGGGAACAAGTTCTCGTCGATTAAAGCCTTCAGTTATGAAATCACTTTGTCTTGAGTGTAATTGATCGTGCATCAATTTAATCGACTAGACTTAAACTGGAAGGATGGATCTCCGAATCAAACCGGAGTGCCTACAACTCAGCCCCCACGCGGAGAATCCGGCTGCAATCTTTAAACACTGGCTGGCGTGCTTTAAAGGCTACCTCGAGACGGCCGGAGGCACCCCCTCAGAAGGACAGAAAATGCATCTCCTGCGCTCAAGGGTCAGCCCTGGGATCTACACCCTTATCGAGGAGGCGGAGGACTATGATGCCGCGATCGAACTGAAAAGGACATTATACCCGCGCTGTAAATCAGGTCTATGCACATCACCTGCTTGTAACTAGACGGCAAAGCCCCGGGGAATCATTGGAGGATTTCTACCGGGCGCTACTGGTGCTGGGCCAAAACTGTAGCTGCCCGCAAGTTTCGGGGAGTGAGCACACGGAACATTTAATCAGGGATGCCTTCGTAGCAGGTACGAGCTCCTCAGAGATCCGCCAAAGACTCCTAGAAAATGACACCCTGGGACTTAGAGAGGCACGGGCCCTGGCAGGGTCCATGGACGTAGCCTCCCAAAATACGCAGTCCTATGCGCCCAACCGCGTGGCGGCCCCCTGGGCTGCTTGGCACCCCGCAGCGGCAGCCCCACAGACCTTACCCCTGACCCCGCAGGCCTACGCTGCGAGACGGCCCGCTAACGCCGCTGGGCCCCGCTGTTTCTTCTGCGGGCAGCGAATCATCCCGGCCCGCGCTGCCCGGCCCGCACCGCCACCTGCAAAGGGTGCGGCAAGAAGGACCACTTTGTGGGGGTCTGCCAGGCCTGCACCGTGGCCGCGGTCTCCAGCGACTCCGGACCGCCGCAGCAACCCCCCCTTCAGGTCGCGACCGGTCAGCGCTCACTCCCACCCCCCTATCCTAGGGCCACGTGCGACCCACGGGCGTGGCCATCTTGCCCCCCGGACACCACGCTGGACGGGTGGGCGCAGCCATTTTGTCCATCCCCGCTGCCATCTTGTCCATCCCCGGCCACCATGTGCGACCCATGGGAGACGCCATCTTGGATGGGGCCCCAGGCCCCCAGCATGGCCGACTACACGCTGCCCGATCAGAACTCGCAACTGCTTCATCTGGCCTCGGTGACACTGGACCAAACTCGACCTCGGACACTCGCAACAGCAACAACGACGGTCTTCATCAACGGCCACGAGACGTCTTGCCTGATTGACTCTGGGAGCACGGAAAGCTTTGTTCACCCCGACACGGTAAGGCACTGTTCACTTGTTACCCACCCTGTAAACCAAAGGATCTCCCTGGCCTCCGGGTCACACTCGGTGGAGATAAAGGGGTTCTGCCTCGCGAACCTCACTGTCCAAGGCAGGAGATTCAACAATTTCCGCCTTTATGTCCTGCCGCACTTCTGCACAGCTACCCTCCTGGGGTTGGACTTCCAATATAACTTGCAAAGCCCGATCTTTAAATTCGGCGGCCCTATACCCCCGCTGACTGTCGGCGGCCTCGCGACACTTAAGGTCGACCCGCCTTCCCTGTTTAAGAACCTCACCCCGGATTGCAAACCCATCGCCACCAGGGGCAGACGGTACAGTGCCCAGGACTGGACCTTCATCAGGTCGGAGGTCGAAAGGCTGCTGAGCGAAGGGGTCATCGAAGCGAGTAGCAGTCCCTGGAGAGCTCAAGTAGTGGTGGTAAAGACCGGGGAGAAACATAGGATGGTCATTGACTACAGTCAGACCATCAACAGGTTTACGCAGCTGGACGCGTACCCTCCCCCCCATATAGCCGACCTGGTAAACAGGATCGTGCAATACAAGGTCTTCTCTACGGTGGATCTCAAGTCCGGCTAACACCAGCTACCCCTCCGTAATAGTGACCGCAAGTAAACTGCCTTCGAAGCAGATGGGCGGTTCTATCAATTCTTAAGAGTTCCCTTTGGTGTCACTAATGGGGTCTCGGTCTTCCAGCGAGAGATGGACCGAATGGTTGACCGGTACGGCTTACGCGCAACGTTCCCGTATCTGGATAACGTCACCATCTGCGGCCATGACCAGCAGGACCACGACACTAACCTCCGCAAATTTCTCCAGACCGCGAAAATCCTTAACTTAACGTACAATAAGGATAAATGCGTATTTAGCACCGACCGTCTAGCTATTGTAGGCTACGTAGTGCGAAATGGAGTTATAGGCCCCGACCCTGAGCACATGCGCCCCCTTATGGAGTTCCCCCTCCCTCACTGCCCCAAGGCCCTGAAGCGCTGCCTAGGGTTTTTCAGTTACTACGCCCAGTGGGTCCCTAACTACGCAGACAAAGCCCGACCCATAATCCAGTCCACAATCTTCCCCTGTCGACGGAGGCCCGCCAGGCCTTCAGCCGCATCAAAGCAGACATTGTAAAGGTCACGATGCGCGCCATCGACGAGTCCCTCCCCTTCCAGGTCGAGAGCGATGCGTCCGACGTAGCTCTGGCGGCCACCCTCAACCAAGCGGGCAGGCCCGTGGCCTTCTTCTCCCGTACCCTCCATGCTTCCGAAATTCACCATTCCTCGGTCGAAAAAGGGGCACAAGCCATAGTTGAAGCTGTGAGACATTGGAGACATTACCTGGCCGGCAGGAGATTCACTCTCCTCACGGACCAACGGTCGGTTGCTTTCATGTTCGATAATGCACAGCGGGGCAAGATTAAAAACAACAAGATCTTGCGGTGGAGGATAGAACTCTCCACCTTCAACTACGAGATCTTGTACCATCCCGGGAAGCTAAACGAGCCTCCTGATGCCCTGACCCGCGGCACTTGTGCCACTGCACAAGTGGACCGCCTCCGAGCCCTCCACGAGTGTCATGATATTCAAGTGAACATCACAGCACATACATATGTAATGATGGACAGATCAACGGACCAATTAGCACACACAACGCGACAGCCAATCACAGACAAGAGCATACACAGTACAAAACAAGGAACACGACACTTCCTGGGCAATCCAGCAGGAGACGGCTCAGTGCACAGACCTCATTGCCAGCCACTGAGACAGTCACCATGTGCTGAGTACCAGAGTTTACTATATCAATAGTTAAATGAAATAAAACTGCGTTGTACCATTCGCAACCGTGTTGGTTCGTCTGTGTGTCAGAGTTCCCAACACTTCATGGTACCAGAAGTGAATTAATAACTACCCACAAATCTGCCATCCTGCGCCATGGACACCGTCAACACACCGCAGCCATTGCAAGTCACTGGGAACCTTGGCGTAAATTGGACGTTGTTCAAACAGCGTTTCGAACTCTTTCTGGAAGCCAACGAAAAAGAGAGCGCCTCGGACAAAAGAAAGATCGCCATCCTCCTCACCACCGCAGGTCAGCACGCCATCAATGTCTACAACTCCCTGGTGTTCGCGGAAGGCGAGGACAAATCTAAATACAAGACGGTCCTCCTCAAGCTCGACCAACACTTCAACGTCGAGGTCAACGAGAGCTTTGAGAGCTATGTCTTCCAGCAGCGCCTGCAAGGTAAGGATGAGCTCTTTCCATCATTCCTGACGCATCTCCGCATACTCGTGCAGTCCTGCGGTTACGACACCACCTCAGAGTCCATAATCCGGGACCAGATCGTTTTTGGGGTCGCCTCGGGCACCCTACGCCAGCAGCTTTTAAAAATAAAAGGCCTAACCTTAGCCTCTGCGATCGAAGCCTGTGTCCTGCACGAGAACGCGACTAGCCGCTATGCCCAATTTCAGGCGACCGAATGGGCGCGGAGGGGGTCCTACGCGACCGGATCGGCGAGCCAGGTGCCCCACGAGGCCGAACGGGTCCAGGCGATCGAGTTCCTCCCGGCCCGCGGCCCGGATGAGGGCGGCCATTTTGCGCGCTTTTTGAGGCCTCCCGCGCTTGTGCGCGCCAAAACCTACGGCAACACTGAGGGACGTGATGCGCAGGCGCGCTCGATGCAAGACCGAACTGCGCATGCGCAGTGGCGCAACGAATGCCATGACGTCACGACATGCGGCAACTGTGGAGCTGCACATTTAAAAGGGCAATGCCCCGCAAGAACCCGACAATGCCTACGCTGTGGCAAGGTGGGCCACTACGCTGCTTACTGTCAAGCAGCTCAACCTGTCAATCTTCCACAACTCGGACAACCTCGCAGGGACGTGCGGACCATTCAGCCTCCCCATTACGAATCGGGCCCAGATGACATCCAGACCGGTGACACAGATGACTGAGACGCCTTCCGGGTTGCGGTCATTGATGGGAACCGAGTCAACACGATCAATCCGGGTGATGAATGGTGTGCCACCTTGACGGTCAACCGATCGCCGATCACTGTCCACCTGGACACTGGCGCCTCCGCCAACCTCATAGCATGGTCAGCCTTCTACGCCATGAAGGTCAGACCACCAATCCAGACGTCCCGGTGCAGGATGGTCGACTACAACGGGAACGTTATCCCGGCTATGGGATCCTGCCAGCTCCAGGTGACACACAACACACACACGGCCACACTCTCGTTCGAGATAGTCGGCTCATCGAAGGACTCCCTGCTAGGTGCACAGGCATGCAAGGCTCTCCACCTCGTGCAATGAGTTCACTCTCTCTCTCCAGATGGCACGTCTGACTTCCCGGATGCAGAGTTCAACTCACAGCTCCAATCGCTCCTCGCCCACAACCAGGAGGCATTCTAGGGCATGGGAACACTGCCATACACCTACCGAATTCGCCTCAAACCAGACGCCATCCCGGTCATTCACGCACCTCGCAGAGTTCCTGCGCCACTCAAAGGCCGCCTCAAGCAGCAGCTTCAGGATCTCCAGGACCAAGGGGTCCTATCCAGGGTCACGGAGCCCACGCCGTGGGTCAGCTCCATGGTGTGTATCAAGAAGCCCTCCGGCGAGCTCCGGATATGTATTGACCCAAAAGACCTCAGTAACAATATCATGAGGGAACATTATCCCATACCCAAATGGGAGGAGATCACGAGCGAAATGGCCAAGGCGAAAATATTTATGAAACTGGATGCCTCTAAGGGGTTTTGGCAGATCCGGCTCGATCCGTCGAGCTGAAAGCTGTGCACCTTCAATACCCTTTTCGGCAGGTTCTGCTACAACCGGATGCCATTTGGCATCAACTCGGCATCCGAGGTCTTTCATAGGATCATGGAGCAGATGATGGAAGGCATCGAAGGGGTGCGTGTCTATGTGGATGACGTCATCATCTGGTCCACCACACCACAGGAGCACATATATCGTCTCCAACGCGTTTTTGCCCGCATACGTGAAAACGGCCTGCGCCTCAACCGAGCCAAGTGTTCTTTCGGCCAAACTGAGCTGAAGTTCCTGGGGGACCACATTTCCCGGTCAGGGGTCCGTCTGGATGCAGACAAGGTGAGTGCCATCACAGCCATGCCGCAGCGGGCAGACAAGAAAGCAGTGCTACGCTTCCTTGGCATGGTCAACTTCCTGGGGAAGTTCATTCCCAACCTTGCCTCCCACACGACAGCTCTGCGCCACCTCGTCAAAAAGTCCACAGAGTTCCAGTGGCAACACACACCAGCTGGAATGGGAGGAGCTCAAATTCAAACTCACCAATGCACCGGTATTGGCGTTTTTTGACACGTCTCGTGCCGCCAAAATGTCGACTGATGCCAGCCAGTCCGGCATTGGGGCATCCTGCAGCGGGATGATACGGCGTCATGGGCCCCAGTTGCCTAAGCATCGCGAGCCATGACCCCCACAGAGCAGCGGTACGCGCAGATCGAAAAGGAGTGTCTGTGCTTGCTAACCGGTTTAGACAAGTTCCATGATTATGTGAATGGTCTTCCCCGGTTCACTGTTGAAACTGACCACCGCCCCCTGGTCAGCATCAAAACAAGGACCTGAACGAGATGACCCCTCGCCTCCAGCGCATCCTACTTAAACTCAGGATGTACGACTCCAACTGGTCTACACCCCAGGGAGGAACTCATTGTTGCGGATGCCCTATCCAGAGCAGTGAGCACGCCGCCAGATTCGGAGGGGTTTGCGTGTCAGGTCGAGGCGCAGGTGGCCTTCACATCGGCAAATCTGCCAGCTGACGACTCCAGTCTGGCCCATATTCGCCGAGAGACTGCAGCCGACCCCCTTCTACAACGTGTGATGCGCCACATGACGGGAGGGTGGCTCAAAGGGCAGTGCCCGCAGTTTTACAATGTCCGAGACGTCCTGGCCGTCATTGATGATGTCCTTCTGAAGCTGGACCGGATTGTGATTCCGCACAGCATGCACAAGCTGGTTCTCGACCAACTACACGGAGGCCACCTGGGGGTCGAGAAGTGCAGACGAAGGGCCCGAGAGGCGGTATACTGGCCGGGCATCAGTGACGATATTGCCAACATGGTGCTCAACTGTCCCACCTGCCAAAGGTTTCAGCCGGCGCAACCTCCTGAAACGCTTCTGCCCCATGAGCTGGTGACGTCCCCCTGGGCGAAGGTGGGTGTGGACCTATTTCACGCGCTCGGCAGGGACTATGTCATCATCGTTGACTACTTCTCCAACTACCCAGAAGTCATACACTTGTACGATTTGACGTTGTCTGCTGTCATAAAGGCTTGCAAAGACACCTTCGCTCGCCACGGCATTCCGATGACTGTCATGTCGGACAATGGGCCCTGTTTCGCCAGCCAGGAATGGTCATCGTTTGCTGCCTTGTATGGCTTTGCACACATGATGTCTAGCCCTCTGCACCCCCAGTCCAATGGAAATGCGGAGAAGGGCGTTCACATTGTCAAGCGGCTCCTCTGCAAGGCTGCTGCTGCCGGATCAGATTTCTGCCTCGCCCTGCTGGCCTATCGCTCGGCCCCACTAGCCACTGGTCTCTCACCAGCCAAGCTGCTGATGGGTCGCGCCCTCAGGACCACTGTGCCTTCCATCCTGGCACCCACAATAGACCATGCTCCGGTACTACACAGGATGCAACTGCAGCGCGGTCGCCAGAAGAGGTCATATGACACACGGGCAACTGATCTTCCCGCCCTGGCCCCTGGAGGCGAAGTCCACATCCACCTACCAGAAGGTGGCTGGTCAGCACCTGCCGAAGTTCTCCGACGCGTGGCTCCACGCTCGTTCCTGGTTCGCATGCCTGATGGATCCGTTCGTAGGCGCAATCGCCGGGCTCTTCGCCTACTTCCACGCTCGCTACGAGACCTTACACTGACACCGTGTCCTCCTGTTGTTCCTGATAGCGATTTCGTGGAGCTGCCTGCTACCATGCCCCTTCCGTCGTCGCCCGTGGCCAGGCCCGCACCTCAGCCTGTGGTTCCAGACCTACCCTTGAGGCGGTCAACCGCAATTCATCGCCCACCTACTAGACTGGACTTATGAGACTGTTTACACGTTGAACTCATGCAACCACTGTATTAACATGTTTATGTTCTTATCGTTACAGGAATTTGTTTTATCGTTCCACCTTTTCCCGTTCTTTGTTATGGTACAACCTCGTTATTATGTCACACCCGACATCACCCCTTGTATATAGTTAAGCCCCATGTACATGCTGTAAATATTACACACACACATATTTAGCTGCACTCAGTACACATCTGTATTTATAACCACGTAGGCACATAATCTTGTAAAAAAGGGGGGATGTCATGATATTCAAGTGAACATCACAGCACATACATACATACATAATGATGGACAGATTAACGGACCAATTAGCACACACAACATGACAGCCAATCACAGACAAGAGCATACACAGTACAAAACAAGGAACACAACACTTCCTGGGCAGTCCAGCAGGAGACAGTTCAGGGCACAGACCTCATTGCCAGCCACTCAGACAGTCACCATGTGCTGAGTAGCAGAGTTTACTATGTCAATAGTTAAATGAAATAAAACTGCTTTGTACCATTCACAACCGTCTGTGTCTCAGAGTACCCAACACTTCAACGAGGACCTCTGCCACCCAGGGGTCGCTCCTTTCTTCCACTTCATCAAGACCCTCAACCTGCCCTACACCATCGAGGAGGTCAGGACAGTCACCAGAGACTGCCAAATCTGCGCGGAGTGCAAACCGCACTTCTACCGGCCAGAGAGGGCGCACCTGATAAAGGCTTCCCGTCCCTTTGAACGCCTCAGCATGGATTTCAAAGGCCACCTCCCCTCCACCGACCGCAACACGCATTTCCTTAATGTGATTGACAAGTACTCTTGGTTCCCATTCGCCATCCCCTGCCCAGACATGACCGCAACCACCGTCATCAAGGCCCTCCAGGGTATCTTTACACTGTTCGGTTTCCCCGCGTACATACACAGTGATAGGGGGTCCTCCTTTATGAGCAACGAACTGCGTCAATTCCTGCTCAGCAGGGGCATTGCCTCAAGCAGGACAACCAGTTACAACCCCCAGGGAAACGAACAGGTGGAAAGGGAGAACGGAACGGTCTGGAAGACTGTTCTACTGGCCCTACGGTCCAGGAACCTCCCAGTCTCCCGCTGGCAAGAAGTCCTCCCGGTGGCCCTCCACGCCATCCGGTCGCTGCTCTGTACAACTACCAATCAGACACCTCATGAACGTCTCCTTGTTTTCCCCAGGAAGTCCTCCTCCGGGACCTCGCTCCCAACCTGGCTAGCGACACCCGGACCCACCCTGCTTCCGAAGCACGTGCGGGTGCACAAGTCGGACCCGTTGGTCGAGAGGGTCCACCTGCTGCAGGCTAACCCCCAGTACGCCTACATGGCGTTCCCTGACGGCCGGCAAGATACCTAAACGACCTGGCACCCGCCGGAACCCCACGCGTACCCGAACCATTACCCCCACCCCCCCACTGGAGGTTCAGCACTCCCGCCACTCCTGCCTAGGCCTGCCCACCCACCGACACCTCCTACAGGCGCCCCCCCACCGTGTCAACCGTTTGCCCCAACAGCGCCGCCTAGGGGTGACGAAGCTGCCAGGGAGGCCGAAACCACACTCCCGGAGTCGCAACCACCTGGACCCCCACCAGAATCACCACCGAAGCCCAGACGATCCAGAAGGACGACCAGGCCACCCGATCGACTGATTGCTTCGCTGTGACATTAACCGTGAACGAGCACTTTGTAAATATTCTCGACAGCCCTGTAAGGAGGTATCACGGTACCTCCATATCTGATCATACCATGTTAAAGGCGACTGTTACCACTGGCCACCACCCCTGCCGGACTCTTTTTTTTCACAGGGGGTGAATGTGGTAGTATCAGGTGTTTGCGGTACCTAAGAGGCTGATGACCATTGGTTAAACCTAGATGTTTACCATTGGCTGTTGATACGTAGCCCCGCCCTGACAGGCGGAGTATAAGAACCGGTGCCATCCCAGCAGCCTTCAGTTTCTGTACCGAAGCTGCTGGGGAACAAGTTCTAGTCGATTAAAGTCTTCAGTTATGAAATCACTTCATCTTGAGTGTAATTGATCGTGCATCAGCTCTCAGAGGGAAGTAAGAGACTGCTGTGTGCCCTGTTTCACAGAGACATGACTCACCCCCGCCTCACCGGATTCTGCCATACAACCTGAAGGCTTCTCAATTCACCGGGCGTACCGCACGGCATCATCAGGCAAAGCGAAGGTTGGAGGGGTTTGCCTCCTCATCAACTTCTCCTGGTGCTTAGATGTGGCGACTCTGGCGACCTACTGCTCCCCAGACCTGGAATACCTGACTGTGAAGTGCCGCCCAAATTATCTTCCACGTGAGTTCACTTCAGCCATTATCACAGCCGTCTACATCCCACCCCAGGCAGAAGTGAGGAAGGCGCTGGATGAACTATATGCAGTAATAAACAACTACGAAACAGAACACCAGGAGGCCTTGTTCATGGTGGCCGGAGACTTCAACAAGGCCAACCTCAAAGTGTACTGCCAAAATTCCACCAGCACATCTCCTGTCCCACCAGGGGTGACAACACTCTTGACCACTGCTACTCAAAAATCAAGGGCGCCTACCGTTCCATCCCCCGACCGCACTTTGGGAAATCAGACCATAAGACGGTGCTCCTTCTCCCGGCATGCAAGCAGAAACTCAAGCGGGAGAATCCAGCTCAGAAGGTTGTGCAGTGCTGGTCCGAGGAGACAGAAGAGCTCTTCCGTGACTGCTTAGAGACAGTGGACTGGTCCATATTTAAGAACTCAGCGACCAACTTAAATGGGTATGCCACCACCGTCACAGACTTCATCAGCAAATGTGTGGACGACTGCGTGCCAAAGAAAGCAGTACGTACGTTCCCCAACCGGAAACCATGGCTCAATCGCGAGATTGACTCCCTACTGAAGGACAGATCTAAGGCGTTCAAGGCAGACGACCCTGACCTATACAAGAAATCCAGGTACGACCTCCGCAAAGCCATCCGAGATGCCAAGAGAGAATATCAAACCAAGCTAGAGTCACAGACAGACTCTCGGCGGTTGTGGCAAGGACTAAACAACATAACGGGCGACAAAGCGAAGCCGAGCAGTATCTCCGGCAGCAGCGCATCCTTCCCCGATGAACTCAATGCATTCTATGCTCGGTTCGAGCAGGTAACCAACAATCCGCTGTCGAGTGCCCCAGCAGCCCATAACCCACCCATACCCACCATCACAGCTTGTGAAGTCAGATCGGCCTTCCTGACAGTGAACCCTCGGAAGGCGACGGGCCCGGACGGGATCTCTGGTCGTGCACTCAGAGCCTGCGCGGACCAGCTGGCAGAGGTATTCGCGGACATCTTTAACCTGTGCCTGCTCCACTCCGAGGTCCCCACCTGCTTATTCAATAATAACCTGTTCACTGAGGCTCACTTTGGCTTCGGCTAGAAATAGTCAACTTCAGACCTCATTACAGCTTTGATGCAAAAATTTGAAAAACAGCTGGCTTCCAGAGGCGAGGTGAAAATATATGTACTGAATCTATCAGCAGGACAAACCCACCAGAAATGGCAGCACAGTGGCATTCACTTGGGAGGGAGTAGCATTGGAAGACCTCAAAATTCACTCCAGATCCCATGAAATCTCATAATGATTGCAACCTACCATCTACCCTTAGTTGATGAGTCAGTACTCCTCCATGGTGA
Organism: Scyliorhinus torazame; assembly: GCF_047496885.1. Classification (NCBI taxonomy): domain Eukaryota; kingdom Metazoa; phylum Chordata; class Chondrichthyes; order Carcharhiniformes; family Scyliorhinidae; genus Scyliorhinus; species Scyliorhinus torazame. The sequence goes on along the minus strand of NC_092710.1, from coordinate 214,922,469 downwards.
ACACCACTTAGAAGAAGCACTGATGGTCAAAAATAAGTTCTGGGTTGGAGATTATTCCTTCACCAAGAGTGGCTTAGTAACGCCACCGCTGACCGACCTGGATGAGCCTTGAAGGACAGCAGGTGGTGGGAGAACCAAGAAGAAATAAAAGCTGTGTTGACTTCATCCTCGCCAATTAACTTGTTGCAGATGCATCTATCCATGACAGTATTGCCAGGAGTGATTAGCGTACTGTCCTTGTGGAATCAACACCATCCAATGTATTGTGTAGCACTATCACTATTCTAAATGTGTTAGCTTCAGACCAGATCTGGCAGCACAAAACTGACGATCCACAAAGTACTGTGAGCCATCAGCAGCAGCAGAAGTCTATTCCATCACCATCTGTAACCTCATGGCTCTGCATATCCCTCACTCTACCATTGTCATCAAGCCAGAGGATCACCCTGGTTCAAAGAGGACTGGAAGACAGTGAGCCACAGCAGCATCAGACATACCTAAAAATGAGGTGCAACCCTGGTGAAGCTACTACTCAGGGCTACAGGGTGCTAATCAGTACAAGTAGCATGCCATAGAAAGAATGAAGTGATCCCACAACCAATGGGTCAGATCAAAGCACAGTACTCCTAGCACATCCGGTCAGGTATTGTTGTTGGCAATTAAACAACCAACCAACAGGAGAATTTATGGCACCCCATCCTCAATTATAGCAGAGTGCAGCATGTAAGTGCAAAGGACAAGGCTAAAGTGTCTATAATCATCTTCAGCCCGAATTGTTGAGTAGAGGATTCATCTCGTCTCCTCCTGAGGTTCTCAATATCACCATTTCAGCCAATTAGATTCACATCAAGAAATGACTGTGCACACTGCATTTCGAAAAGGCTTATAGGCCCTGACAACATCCCTGCAATAGTATTGAATATTGAGCTCCAGAAATAGCCACACCTTAGCAAAGCTACAACACTCGCTTCTATGGGACACTGTGGAAAATTGCCCAGTTATGTTCCGTCCACAAATGCAATCCAACCAATCACCTGTCTACTCTCGATCATCAGCAAAGTGATGAAAGGTTTCATTGTCAGTGCGATAAAGTAGCACTTATTCAATAATAACCTGTTCACTGAGGCTCACTTTGGCTTCGGCCAAAAATAGTCAACTTCAGACGTCATTACAGCCTTGATGCAAAAATTAGAAAAACAGCTGACTTCCAGAGGCGAGGTGAAAATATCCTTGACACCTAGGCAGCATTTAAGCAATTGTGGCATCATGGAGTACCAGTGAAATTGAAGTCAATGGGAATCAGCAGGAGGCAGTGGGATGGGGATAGAGCACAAAGAAAGATGGCTGTGGTTGTCAAAAGCTGGAAACAGCACCCTACAAGACACACACAGGGGCAGTTACACAATCATCAGTGGCATATTGGCTGCAGGCCTTCAATCTGGCAAGGAGATCCATCAGGACAAAGGCAGCCACAGGTGATGTGTTGAATTGATGGTGAGACTGAAACATGATAGTTGGGTCATCACATATTCATTCCTATCCCATTGTTTCTCAACACACAGGCCACCAACCTACAACCAACGTGTGATCTTGTTGCATTGGTTTGCCGGTGCTATCAACTCAGTCTGGGGGTGGGGGTGGGTGGGGGGGGGAGACTCCCCCATCATGCTCCACAATCTGAGGAATGTAGCTAACATCCCTTCCCAATATTCCCTTGGCTGTCACTGCAGCTCCACCAATTGATTCAGGACCAAGTCAAGAGGCTTGTCATCTGTCTCAGGTGCAGCAGATCTCTGGCCTGCAGCAATCCTCTGATTGCCTGCAAACCCAGATGTCCCTGCAACCACCTGCTGTGGATAAGATTGTGCTTTGTGTTCACCAGACTGTGACCCTGAGGCTACTCTAGAAATAAGTCGCTCTGAGGTATGTGTGCCTGTGCTGGGGGGGGGGAGATAATGACAGGTCTCCAAAAGTGGCCCAGGCATAATGCACCAATGGGGGGTCTCCCAGGCCATTAGAGACCCAGCGTGGTCATCCTGGCACTCCAACTGGCACCTGGGAACCTTGGCACTGCCAGGGTGCCCGGGTGCAAGATTTGCATTGCCAGGGATCAAAGTCAGTAGTGGACAATAAGAAAACGACTGAAGTACTTGCAAAATTGGAAATTTTGAATTGCCAACCAGAAGGACTAAAACTGCAAAGTGATCTTTCTGAGTCAATGATCAGAGACACTGATTTAAAAATGCTTGTCGATGATATTGCACAAGATGTAGTAGTTGGAAGTTTGCTTCAGACCATTCAAACTCTACTGAGAACTGGACTGAGATAGTTCAGAAATTGCGCATAAACATTGAAAGATTGAACAAACTATGAAATTTCAGAGAGAGGGAGTGATTAACATGGCTCAAATTGAATTGAAAATAACTTATTTGAAATAGGACTGGGAGAAACAACAAGATCACTAAAGGTTCAAAGAACAAACAAAGCAAGAGTATAATACTATTTTGAGTTAACATACAAAGCAAATTAACAACATTCTTGAAACAGCACAAAAATTAAATTTTGACTGTGTTAAATCAAAATGTGAATTTACCATATATGAATTTGGAAATAGGCCTGAGAGTGAACTATGCTTACACGTGACGAAAGGGACAATTGCGCTGTAGACTTAAATGAAACATTATGTTTGTTGTTGAAAATTGGAAATCAGAAGACAAAGGAACACAAGACTTGAGTGTGACAGTCTTGCCATGTATAGGGCGGGATTCTCCATAGCCCAACGCCGAAATAGTGATTGGCGATCAGGCAGAGAATGGATTCCGATGCCAGAATTGGGGGCTGGCGCCATGCTCCACCCCCCACCCCCCCCAAACTGGCGTCATTGTGACAAGCGCAACCTGCCGTTTCAACAGCATTGGTGTGTCATCGATGGTCCGAGTCCCCAATGGTATGAGCCACGTGTGGTCCCAACAGTCAGGAACCCAGTGTGCCAGCTGCAGACTGTGTCCAGAACCACCACACTCGGCTGGGATCCATGCCACTAGCCGGGGGGCTTCTGCTAATGCTGGGGGGACAGGTGGGGGGTGGCCAAGGGGTGGGTTGTGGGGTCGCGGTGGGCATGTTAGGTTCGCGTACGGCCGGCACCATTTTGTATGGCATGACTAGTGCAGGTCATCAGCTGGGCCAGGCCATTCTCCGGCCGTTTTCAACGCGGTCCACATGAGCTTCACTCAGCGCTGGTGCTACCCCTCACACGGTACCTGAATTGGTGAGGGTTTTGTGCAAATTTCCGGGCGAGAAAGTCCATACATGCTCCGCTGGCATCAACACTTGGTCTCCCATGGAGAATCCAGCCCGTGGACTCTGATGATGCTGTTGAAGTTATTGTCTTTGTTTTGGCTAAATCATTGTAATTATTTGTTATGACGTGTGTAATTGTGAACTAAGAAAACTTTAGTTGTATGATGTAATAAGTTATGTGGTTAGTTATTAATCATGTTAAGTTTGTGTAAAGTGGATGTAACACCAGTGTAAATAAATCTTCAGGATTCTGAAGATTTCTTTCTTTCCAAGGGGAAGGTGTTGGAAAACAAAGGTAGTTTGAAAGTGTTTATATTTGTATTGGTCAATATTAGAAATAAGTTATAGTTTTAAGTGTATTTAATTTAATGTGTCTGGAAGGTTAAAACCTGTAGTTAGATTCATGTTGGATAAAAGTGTTTGTATGTGTGGCGGCTGGTTTCAATTCCAACTGTGATTAGAGAGGGCTATGGTGTGAAGGGTAAATAAACCAGCAGTGGTTGCTTGGCAACTGGGGCCTTGTAAGATAGAGAAGCATTAAAATTTTAGTTTGGCTAATTTGATTGCAGTTTGAGATAGGTGGTGAGAGAGAAGGTAGCTCTCACAGCTCTGCTTTAAGCAGCTGATTTTAGAAAGCTACAGAGGGAACATCTCTCTCAGCCTTGCTAGAATAAAAACAATACAATGGAGCAATGGTTAAGAAGACAAACGCCAGAAATGTAATGTTCAGCTAGTTGAGGAAACTAGAGAAATGAAGAGAAGTTTCCAAGAAGTCTGGAATTAACGGAACAGAAGAAACTAGGTACCCACACAGATTGCTGTTCAGTAAAGAGGTGCAAAGCCAATGGTCATGAGATACCAGGAAGATATCTGCAATAATTCTAAAGTATGTGAGAAATTACTCCAGTTTGGGAGAAATTATTTGAAATAATGGAGGAAATTGGTGACTGTAACTAGGAGTTGTATAACATATTTGACAAAGGAAACCTGAAGGGAGAGGTGTAAAACCTGAATGCAAAACCTTGCTGGAAGCAGGGGCAGGAAAGATTGATTTAAAAGAAGATTTGAATGTGTGACTTTTGAAAACGGAATTTGAAATCACTCGTGTGGAAGCCGGAGTTCAGTGAGACAAGATGGTTCACGGTATAAGAATCATCTGGGGGGATTTTGGTTTCAGGGAGGAGTGTCACTGTCATCTTGTGTGCTGAAGAGGGATTTTGTGTGTTAATGAGACCATTGTATCTTAATATGTACTTGGTAATCCATGTTAATCTTAAAATCTGTGTGTAATTGTTAATCAAAGGGGGAGACTAAAGGAGTATTGAATAATAATTCTACTTTTTATGTTTAATAAATGTTTTTTTTGTTGTTAAAACTAATTGGCTGTCCTGTGACTGTTCCTCCATGCTTTATACCAGAAAAGTAAAATTTATAGTCTTTTGAGAGAGAGTTCCATTCTGGTATCTTATTGGTGTTATAACTGGGATCGTAACACTAAATGGTCTAATACAGAATGATATCGGTCATGAAAGTCTCAAATCCAATCATATTTATTTAGCTCTGGAATTGTGTCTTTGGATGGGAAATTTGCAACTGTCATTCCATTGTACAAGGAATGGAGAGATATGGCAGTCAGTTAAATATCAGTTGCAGGGAGGTTGCTAGAATCTCTCATCAGAAACAGAATTTTAACTTGCAAGGATGGGCAAGTTAGAAATTAGAATAAACAGAAATCCAACCCCAATCTGTCTCCAATGAAACCACCTGTTGGTTTAATGGAGGCAGGTTGGAGAGTGGATGACTAACCTGCTCTCTGGACGCAGGCCCATCATTGAAGTATTTGAATGAGATGTCATGGCTCAGACTTTGGGCCATATTTTCCTGGTCCACTTCAGCCTGAATGAAGGTGTGTGGCTGGGAAAAATGGCATGTTATCACGCATGCCAACTTCTTGGCTCTGTCTCCAAGTTCAGAATTTGTTTGCGAGGGTGGGTGGGGAATTTTACAATTCACATTGAGGTCAATCAAGCTATTTCAGAGCTTGTAAAAAACCTGTCTTTGTAAAGTGTTTTGAATTTACTGGAAGCAGCCAGCACTTAGGGACTGCCTCCCTCAGACCAAGCGAAGGCAGCAGGGAAGCCGGGAACGATTGAAGGTCAGAAATGTTTCTTAAGGCAAGTGAAATGGTTTTCAAAAGTGAAAGGCTTTAACCCTTTGAAGAAAGAGTTGCAGCAGTCAATCGCAGGCCAGAGGAGTGTCATGATATACACCAGCATATCATGGTGCAGATACACACACACTGATGGACACACAGCAAGAGCAATCAACACACACAACACCGCAGCCAATCATCAGTTAGAGCACACTCACTATGAAGACAGGGGGCATCAGAGTTCCCGCTCATTCGGGATGCAGCCTCCTACAAGGACAGAGCTTACAGCTTACAGCACAGGTCCTCACCATGTGCTGAGTGCATAGACTGGTTCGGACAGGCATAGGTCTTTAGTTTAATCTAACATCGTGTTAACCCACAGTGAAAGTATGTTCAACAGTTTCTAACTTAATAAAATAGTGTTGCATTATTTTAAGTGTTGGTGGCCTGTATGTGTTCCATGGATCCAGAACACCCAAAACATCAGGGAGGAGTCACCATTCAGAACTTTGCCAGGTCATCAGATTTTCATTCTCCTGGCACTGAGGATTCTCATGGTATGTGAGCATTGAGCAGTCTGCAAGGCTGTTTGAATTCCACATGAGTACGAGCAGAGATCTGTACCCTCAGGAATCGAGCTAATTGAATATGAGAATCAGCATTGGGCAAGGAAGGGCAGAGCACCAGACATCGTGTGTTCTTGCTCTCGAGGGAGTGCAGCGAAGGTTTACAGACTGATTCCATGGATGGCGGGTCAAAGGAGGAGAGATTGACTAGGTTGGGATTGTTCTCGCTGGAGTTCAGAAGAATGAGGGGGGATCTCATAGAGACTTATAAAATTCTAACAGGACTAGACAGGGTAGATGCAGGGAAGATGTTACCAATGATGGGTGTGTCCAGAACCAGGGGTCACAGCCTGAGGATTCAGGGTAAACCATTTTGGAGAGAGATTAGGAGACATTTCTTCACACAAAGAGTGGTGAGCCTGTGGAATTCATTACCACAGGACGTAGTTGATGCTAAAAACTTTGAATATATTCAAGTGGCAGCTGGATATGGCACTTGGGGAGAATGGGATCAAAGGCTATGGGGAGAAAGCAGGATTAGGCTGTTGAGTTGGATGATCAGCCATGATCGTGATGAATAGCGGAGCAGGCTCGAAGGGCCAAAAGGCCTCCTCCTGCTCCTATCTCGTATGTATCTATGTATGTATCAGAGAGAGACACTAAGGAGAAGGAGACACTACCCTGAGCACAGGATCTGTAAGCATATATGGCAGATCTGGACATGCATTTGATAAAGTTTCCCATGGCAGGTTGATGGAAAAAGTGAAGTCGTATGGGGGTTCAGGGTGTACTAGCTAGATGGATAAAGAACTGACTGGGCAACAGGAGACAGAGAGTAGTGGTGGAAGGGAGTGAATCAAAATGGAGGAAGGTGACTAGTGGTGTTCCACAGGGATCCGTGCTGGGACCACTGTTGTTCGTGATATACATAAATGATCTGGACGAAGGTATAGATGGTCTGATTAGCAAGTTTGCAGATGATACTGAGATTGGTAGAGTTGCAGATAGCGAGGAGGACTGTCAGAGAATACAGCAAAATATAGATCGATTGGAGAGTTGGGCAGAGAAATGGCAGATGGAGTTCAATCCAGGCAAATGTGAGGTGATGCATTTTGGAAGATCTAATTCAAGAGCGGATATACGGTCAATGGAAGAGTCCTGGGGAAAATTGATGTACAGAAAAATCTGGGAGTTCAGGTCCATTGTACCCTGAAGGTGGCAACGCAGGTCGATAGAGTGGTCAAAAAGGCATACAGCATGCTTGCCTTCATCGGACGGGGTATTGAGTACAAGAGTCGGCAGGTCATGTTACAGTTGTATAGGACTTTGGTTAGGCCACATTTGGAATACTACGTGCAGTTCTGGTCGCCACATTACCAGAAGGATGTGGATGCTTTAGAGAGGGTGCAGAGGAGGTTCACCAGGATGTTGCCTGGTATGGAGGGTGCTAGCTATGAAGAAAGGTTGAGTAGATTAGGATTGTTTTTGTTGGAAAGACGGAGGTTGAGGGGGGACCTGATTGAGGTCTACAAAATTATGAGAGGTATGGACAGGGTGGATAGCAACAAGCTTTTTCCAAGAGTGGGGGTGTCAATTACAAAGGGTCACAATTTCAAGGTGAGAGGAGGAAAGTTTAAGGGAGCTGTGCCTGGAAAGTTTTTTACGCAGAGGGTGGTGGGTGCCTGGAACGCTTTGCCCGCGGAGGTAGTAGAGGCAGGCACGATAGCATCATTTAAGATGCATCTCGATAGATATATGAACGGGAGGGGAACAGAGTGAAGTAGATCCTTAGAAAATAGAAGACAGGTTTAGATAAAGGATCTGGATCGGCGCAGGCTGGGAGGGCCGAAGGGCCTGTTCCTGTGCTGTAATTTTCTTTGTTCTTTGTTCTTATGATTGAGAACCAGTGCTGATAGAGATTTTGATTCTCTAGGCAGATGATCACAGACATATTTGACCTTGTCAGCGTGGACTTTGACGGCATCTCACCAGTAGCAGCACCCCAGATGCCCTGTCGAACGGTGGACAGCACATCAGATTCAGAACCGATGCGCATCACAGGCTCAGAGGGTACTGTGTATGGTGCCTGCACTGATCGAGATGTTTACTACAATAGCTCCTGCAATGGTCTCAGTCTTTCTGCACCTCCCTCGCATTCTTCATTACATGGCTCTCTAGAGAGGTGTGGACCTTGAGGAGTGTGATCACCTGGACGGGAAAATCATCAGGCAGACTGGGTAAGAGAAAAAGCAATTGTTGCCAGAGGCAGATGACGTTGAACAAAGGGGTACCCCTGCTGCATGACAAGGTGGCCTCCTCCAACGACATTCTGGGAAGAGGGCCCCCCTCCTCTCCCTCACGGGTGACAGACCTCTGACTCCCCTGTGGTGTTTTTGTTTCCCTGTGGTACAGCGGGAGGCTTTTGCACAAATCGCAGATCCACCCTCAGGACAACCAATAGCCTTAATGATGGCTGCTGTGGATATCAAAATGTGCCCCACATTTCTGAACCGTCTCCAATCTTGCCTGCACTGGCCCTGATTGGGCAGGAAGCCCACCTCATATATCAATTATGAGCGATCACCTCCACCAAAATCTGAACTTCAGTCAGTTTCCAATTGGAGGCTGGTGTCTGACACACACTCTACTTCTGTTTCCTGCCTCGATGCCAAAAAGCCAGCATTTTTTCTCTGTTCCAGATTTAGTGCTGGTCAGCTTGATTTCCTGATCGAGCCTTGGGAACCCCAACAGCTGAAGGGAGATGAGAACTGTTGGATGGAATGCATTTCCATCATTGCTTGTGGGCCAACAGGAGCAGGGGTGCTTCCCTGATCCCAAAACCACGAAAATTATCAGTTTACATTTGCATGTTTCCATGCAGCATTTATTGTCTCAGCATGACGTGCTTGTCAGAGTTACAAGTGGATCTATTTTTGAAAAGTTTTTGAAAGAAAAACGGTTGATTTTAGATTGTTTCAGGAGTGGGCGGTACATTAACTTGGAAGACTGCCATTTTACCTCAGGGATTTGGTTCCAATTGAGTTCCAGACTGTTGTGGCAGGCAGTCTAAATCTAGATCCCAATGGAAGCATTCCATAATTCACCAGGAACTGAATAGCCTCACTAAGTGAGATTATAACAATATTTAGCACAGGAAATGAAAATGTCACTCTGGTGGAGCACAAGGATTTTTGAGATTGGCGGTAAGGCTTTGGTTGGGGTATCAAAACAGGCTCTTTGCCGGGTTTGACGGGGACACAAGAATCTCTGGGAGAAGAAAAATATTTCAAAATGCTGTTCTCCTTCAGGCTTTTAAGATTAATTCATGCGATGTGGGCATTGTAGTGATCTCTGTATATGTTAATACATGATTAGTTTATATGCAGTCCGTACAGTCAGATGATCACTAGATGGCAACATTAACAGGAACTATATAAGGAGTTTCCCGCTCTTTCTTAGTGCTAGTGTGTATGTGTATTGCAGCTAGAGGATAGACGTGACCAACTCAGAGTGTAGTGTATTACATTAATTGTTAATTTAATCTAATCTTAGTTAATTCTATTACCAGTCAAAGTAATAAAGTAAAAGAACTCACAAGTATATCATTTTATTACTCAATAAATAATTTGTCATCAGCTGGAAGGCTTCGACTGTTATATAACAGGCATCACTGGCTAGGCCAGCATTTATTGCCTTTCCATAATTGCTCTAGAAGGTGGTGGTGAGCAACCTGCTTGAACTTCTACAGTCCATGTGGTGTAGGTACACCAACAGTGTTGTAGGAAGGGAGTTCCAGAATGTTGACCCAATAACAATGAAGGAACGGCGATATATTTCCAAGTCAGAATGGTATGTGGCTTCAAGGAGAACTTGCAGATCATAGTGTTCTGCCCTTGTCCTCCTGGGTAGTAGAGATTGCTGGTTTGGAAGGTTCTGCCGAACGAGCCTTGGTGAGTGCATCAAATAGATAGTACACATTGCTACAACTGTGCATCGTTGGTGGAAGGGGTGAATATTGAAGGTGGTTGATGTAGTACCAATTGAGTGGGCTGCTTCCTCCTGCATGGTGTCGAGCATCTTGAGTGTTGTTGGAGCTGCACTCATTAAGGAAAGTGGAGAGTATTTCATCACACTCCTGACATGTCCTTGTAGACAGGCTTTGGGAAGTCGGCAGGTGAGTGACTCTCCACAGATCTCCCAATCCCTGGTCAGCTCTTGTAGCCACTGTATTTATATGGCTAGTCCAATTCAGTTTCTGGTCAATAGTTTTGATAGTGAAGGATTCAGCGATGGTAATGCCATTGATTGTCAAGTGGGGATGGTTGGATTATTTTTTCAATAATTTTTGTTCGACTAATTGTTAACATTTTCACAATACAAAAAAGCCCCAAGCAACTCCAAAAACAAACCCCTCCCAAACAACCCCCCACCGAAACCTCCCCCTACCTCAACAGTCAACAGTAACCAACTCCTCAAAGTGCACAATGAACAAACCCCAACAATTGTAGAACCCATCCTTCACCCCGCTCAGCTCAAATTGCACCTTTTCCAGGGTCAAAAGCTTCAGCAGGTCTCCCCCACCATGCCAAGGCACAGGGTTGGGAAGCTGACCTCTACCCTAACAAGACCTACCTACGAGCAATCAATGAGGTGAAGGCTAAGACATCTGCCCAGCCTGCAGTTCGGGCCAGTCCAACATCCGATATATGGCTTCTAGGGGACCGGGCTCCACATCCACATCTAAGACCCCCGAAATTGTACTAAACACTGCCCTCCGAAACCTTTCTAGCTTCAGGCAGGATCAAAACATATGAATGTGGTTTGCGGGGCCCCTCCCACACCACTCACAGACAACCTCCACCCTTCGAACATCCGGCTCATCCTTGTGAGGTGCGCCCTGTACAATACCTTCAGCTGTAGCAGCCCCAACGTCGTCCATGAAATTGAGGCATTCACCCTTTGCAGCACCTCGCACCAGTCCCTCTTCCAGCGCCACACCCAGCTCTTCCTCTTACTCCGTCTTAATCCCATCCAAGGACACCATATCCTCCTCCTGAAGCCTCACATAAATGGGTGAGACGACCCCCCTCTCCAATTCCCCCGCTGACAGCACCACCTCCGACAACAAGGAGGCCAGCTATCAGGAAGTTCAGGAAAACCGTCCTCGCAAAATCCTGCACGTGCATATCGGGCAGCACGGTAGCACAGTGGTTAGCTTCACAGCGCCAGAGTCCCTATGTTCGATTCCCGGTTGGGTCACTGTCTGTGCGGAGTCTGCACGTTCCCCCCGTGTCTGCGTGGGTTTCCTCTGGGTGCTCCGGTTTCCTCCCATTGTCCCAAAAGATGTGCTGTAAGGTAATTTGGACATTCTGAATTCTCCTTCTGTGTAGCCGAACAGGCAACGGAATGTGGTGACTAGGGGCTTTTCACAGAGCCCTGCCCTCCTTGCTCGAGTCCCACATCTTTTCTGCATTCGCCGAATAATAATACAGATGGTTTGGGAGGCCTAGCTCCCCCCCACTCCCCCCCTCCCACGCCCCCACCGCCTGCTGTCTCCGCAGACATGGACTGCTTCAACGGAGTCATGCATGGTGCTGAGCATTGTGCATTCATCAACGAACATCCCACTTCTGACCTTATGCTAGCGGGAAGATCATTGATAAAGCAGCTGAAAATGGTTGGGCCTAGGACACTGCTTTGAAGAATTCCTGCAGTTATGTCCGAGGACTGAGATAATTGACCTTCAACAACTACAACCATCTTTCTTTGTTCTGGATATGACTCCAACCTGCAAAGAGTTTTCCCCCTTATTCCCATCAATTCCAGTTTTTCTAGGGCTCCTTGATGCTATAATCAGTCAAATGTGGCCTTGATGTCAAGGGCAGTCATGATAATCTCACCTCTTGATTTAATTTATTTTGTATATGTTTGTACCAAGACTGTAATGAGGTCAGGAGCTTAGTGGCCCTGGGAGAATCCAAACTGGGCATCAGTAAGCAGGTTATTGTGAATCACTTACCACCTGATAGCACTGTTGATGACCCCTTCCATCACTTTTCTGATGATTGAGAGTAAACTGATGAGCCAATACTTGGCCGGGTTGGAATTGTCCAGCTTTTGTGTACAAAAAATACCTGGGAAATTTTCCACATTACCGAGTAGATGCCAGTGTTGTAGCAGTGCTGGAACAGCTTGGTTAGGCGCATGACTAGTCCTGGAGCATAAGTATTCAGTACTATTGCTGGAATGTTGTCAGGGCCCATAGCTGTTACAGTACCCAGTGCCTTCAGCCATTTCTTGATATCACGTGGAGTGAATCAAATTGGCATCAAATTGACAGCAGCACAGTGGTTAGCACAGTTGCTTCACAGCTCCAGGGTCCCGGGTTCGATTCCCGGTTTGGGTCACTGTCTGTGCGGAGTCTGCACGTTCTCCCCGTGCCTGCGTGGGTTTCCTCCGGGTGCTCCGGTTTCCTCCCACAGTCCAAAGATGTGCAGGTTAGGTAGATTAGCCATGATAAATTGCCCTTAGTGTCCAAAGGTTAGGTGGGGTTACTGGGTTACGGGGGTAGGGTGGAGGCGTGGGCTTAAGTAGGGTGCTCTTTCCAAGAGTCAGTGTGAACTCGATGGGCCGAATGGTCTCCTTCTGCACTGGAAATTCTATGATCTATGGCTAAAGCCTGGCTTCTGTGATGCTAGGGACCTCTGGGGGAGACCAAAATGAATCATCCACTCAGCACTTCTGGCTGAAGATGGTTGCAAATGCTTCAGCTTTATCTTTTGCACAGATGTGCTACGCTCACCCAGCATTGGGGTTGGGGATATTTGTGGAGCCTCCTTCTCCGGTTAATTTCTTAATTGTCCACCACCATTCACTACTGGAGGTCACATGACTGCAGAGCTTCGATCTGATCCGTAGGTTGTGAGATCACTTGGCATTCAAGTAGTCCTGTGTTGTAGCTTCACCAGGTTGTCACATTTTCTTGTGTGTATGCCTGGTGCTGCACCTGGCATGGCCTCCGGCACTCCTCATTGAAATGGAGTGGATCCCCTGGCTTGATGGTAATAGTAGAGTTGGGGATATGCAGGGTGAGGACGTTACAGATGTGATTGTATAGAATTCTGCTGATGCTGATGGCCCACAGTCGATGTCCAGTTTGGAGTTGCTAGATCTGTTCAAAAATCTCATTTGGCATGATGATAGTGCCACACAACATGATGGGTATATTCCTCAATGTGAAAATTAGATTTCACCTTAACAACATACTCTCTCCCCATGCCCCTTGACATTTTTAGAGTCTAGACAGAATAGATAGGGAGAAACTCTTTCCTTCTTAAATATATTCAGTGTCTGGGCCTCCACAGCCTTCTATGGTTGAGAATTCCACAGGTTCACCACCCTTTGAGTGAAGATATTTCTTCTCATCTTAGACCTAAATGGCCCACCCAGTGTCCTGATACTGTGACCCCTTGTTCAAGATCCCTCAGCCGGATTAAACAATATCCCTGCATCTAGTCTGTCCAGCCCTGTCAGAACTTTACATGTTTCAATTAGATCCACTCTCATTCTTTGAAATTCCAGTGAGGACAGGCCAGTTGACCCAATCTCTCCTCATACGAAAATCCTGCCATAAATAGTCTGTGCCCTTGCCACCCTCAGTGTTTCTTCCTCATGGTTCCAGGTGACGTTCAATAACGAGGAGTACTGACTAATTCATTAGCTGAGGGATGGCGGTAAGTGATAATGAGCAGGAGGGTTCTTTGCCCATGTTTGACCTGATGCCATGAGACTTCATAGGGTCTGAAGTCGATATTGAGGACCAGTGCAACTTCTTTCTGACTGTATACCACTGTGCCGCCACCTCTGGTTGGTATGTCCCAGCCCACTGACAGGACAGACCCAGGGATTATGATGGTATTGTCTGGAACATAGTCATGCTCACGGAATCATACCTTATAGACAATGTCAGGCTGTTGTTACGACTAGTCTGTGAGACAGCTTCCCCAATTTTGGCACAAGTCTTCAGATGTTTCGAAGGAGGACTCTCTAGGCTCAACAAGGCTGGTTTGCCATTGTTGTTTTTGGCAATTGGATCAATTTTATTCCCTTTATGCCTTGTAGCGATTTGATATGGCTGAGTAGCTTGTTAGGCCATTTAAGAGTCAACTACATTGCTGTGGGTCTGGAGTCACATGTAGGCTAGATCAAGTAAGCGTGGCAGATTTCCTTCCCTAAAGGACATCAATGAACCAGATGGAGTTTTACGACAATCGGCAATGGTTTCATGGTTACAGTTGCCGAGGCAGACTTTCAATTGCAGATTGAATTTAAATTCTACCAGCTGCCATGGTGGGATTTGAACCTGTGTCCCCAGAGCATTAGTCTGGGCATCTGGAGTACTAATTTGTTGACATTACCACTATGGCACCACCTCCCCTTAAAAGTGATTCAGTATAAAGAGTCATCAAAAAAGCTAAAATTAACTGTAGTTAGTTTTGGTATGCATAAGACAGTATATCTTTTATAAACCATAAATATTCCAAGGAATCATTTAAGAATCACAGCCACCTATGACAGATCCCACCTCTCCTTTCTTCACAATGACTTATATGCAGGTGTAATCACAGTGATTATTTGTTTAGCCTGTTTCTCCCAGGCTATTTTCTCTAGACTATTATCGTTTGGGAATGATATGTCTAAAAATGTTATCCCGCTGTGTTTTTGTTCTTTTAGTCTTTCTTTACCTGAAAACCTTTACAAACACATCTCCTCCTTAATCTTCTCTGCAGACTTGATGTGCGTTAAGGAGGCTTTAATATTATTTCAGCCACTATAAATGGTCTCTTCTTTTCTTGCTTTGTATTGTTAGAACTTTAGGTCCTTAAGGGAGTGTTCACTGTTTATCTGTAGTGAATACACCCATAAGCTAAAATCAACAGTGCCATCACCAGCTGTATTAGCCGTCTGACTTTACTAGAGCCAGGGGATTTGGGGAACGTGTAAAATAAGAGGAATATTGCTGTGAGGTGTTCATGGAGGAACCAGAGGGCTTTATAGGAGAGCACCTTTGTAGTTTCTTTCAACACAACCTATTTCACTTGCAGGTTTCAACATTGCTTAATTTTGGTCTCATGCTTAACTATTTGTGGAACGCAAACATTTTTCTGACAAAATAAAGGTCTCAATCATTTTGAGTATATAATGGACTAAAAATAATGAACAAACGCTCAGTATTAATTCTGCTAGTTTTTGTTATTTAGTATTAAAAATTCATTAGCTGTATGCAAAACAAGAATGCTTTGAAAATTGTACTGAATATTTAAAATTCATGGAGCTGTTTCACATTTTAGGAGTTATGCATCAATTAGAAATTCATCTGTTATCCCCATGTCATCAACTCCTCAAAAAAGTAATCATGTTGCAAACTATAGCCGATCTCCAACCTCCTCGCATTCATATTGTATCGTCATTGGAGGAAAAAGGTCAATGTGCTCCTCAGAGGCTTAATCATCGAATCCCTACAGTGCAGAAGGAGGACATTTGGCCCATCAAGTCTGCATCGACCCTCTGAAAGAGGACTGCACCCATTGTCATGATATTCAAACATACATCATAACACAGACCAACAGACCAATTAGCACACATAACACGACAGCCAATCACAGACAAGAGCAGACACAGTATAAGACAAGAAACACGACACCTCCTGGCCAGTCCATCTGGAGACAGCACAGGGCCAGGACCTCATTAGCAAGACACTCACACAGTCACAACGTGCTGAGTACCAAGTCAGATGTGTAAATAGTTTGTTGGAATAAAACTGTGTTGTACCAATCGCAACCGTGTTGGTTCGTCTGTACCTCAGAGCACCCAACACCTCATGGTACCAGTGAGTGAATCGATACCTACCGGCAAATCTGCCATCCTGAGCCATGGACACCCGCAACAAACCGCAGCCGTTGCAAGTCGCTGGGAACCTGGGCACAAATTGGAAGCTCTTCAAGCAGCGATTCGAACTGTTCATGCAAGCCAATGAAAAACAGGGCGCCTCGGACGAAACAAAGATTGCCATGCTCCTCACTACCGCAGGTCAGCACGCCATCGATGTATACAACTCCTTGGTGTTCGCGGAAGGCGAGAACAAACCTAAGTATGACACGGTCCTCCTCAAGCTCGACAAGCACTTCAACGTTGAGGTCAATGAAAGCTT
Organism: Scyliorhinus torazame; assembly: GCF_047496885.1. NCBI lineage: Eukaryota > Metazoa > Chordata > Chondrichthyes > Carcharhiniformes > Scyliorhinidae > Scyliorhinus > Scyliorhinus torazame. The sequence goes on along the minus strand of NC_092710.1, from coordinate 214,906,241 downwards.
TGAGAGGTATGTCTTTCAGCAGCGCCTGCAAGGTAAGGATGAGCTCTTTCAGTCCTTCCTGAAGCACCTCCGCATACTCGCGCAGTCCTGCGGTTACGACACCACCTCAGAGTCCATGATCCGGGACCAGATCGTTTTTGGCGTTGCCTCCAGTGGCCTATGCCAGCAGCTTCTAAAAATTAAAGGCCTGACCTTAGCATCTGCAGTTGAAGCCTGTGTCCTGCATGAAAATGCGACCAGCCGCTATGCCCAATTTCAGGCGACCGAATCGGCACGGAGGGGGTTCCACGCGATCGAATCGGCAAGCCAGGCCGCCCACGAGGCCGAACGCATCCAGGTAATCGAGTTTCTCCCGGCCCGCGGCCCGGACGAGGGCGGCCGTTTCGCGCGCTTTTTGAGGCCTCCCGCGTTTGTGCGCGCCAAAACCTACTGCAACACTGAGGGACGTGCTGCGCAGGCGCGCCCGACGCAAGACCGAACTGCTATTGCGCAGTGGTGTAACGGACGCCATGACGTCATGACGTGGGGCAACTGTGGAGCTGCACATTTAAAAAACTCGCAAAACCTGCAAAAACCCGACAATGCCTACGCTGTGGCAAGATGGGCCACTACGCTGCCTACTGTCGAGCGGCTCAAGCTGTTGATCTTCCACATCTCTGACAACCTCGCAGGAACGTGCGGACCATTCAGCCTCCACATCACGACATCCAAACCGACGACACAGATGACCAAGGTGCCTTCCGGGTTGCGGTCATTGATGCGAACCGGGTCAACACCATCAATCCGGGCGATGAATGGAGTGCCACCCTAACGGTCAACCGATCGCCGATCACTTTCCGCCTGGACACTGGCGCCTCCGCCAACCTCATAGCATGATCAGCCTTCTATGCCATGAAGGTCAGACCACGAATCCAGCCATCCAGATGATCGACTACAACGGGAACGTTATCCCGGCCATGGGATCCTGCCAGCTCCAGGTGACACACAAAACACACATGGCCACACTCTCGTTCAAGATAGTTGGCTCATCGAAGGACTCCCTGCTGGGCACACAAGCATGTAAGGCTCTCCACCTTGTGCAACGAATTCTCTCTCTCTCTCCAGACGGCACGTCTGACTTCCCAGATGCAGAGTTCAACGCACAGCTCCAATCGCTCCTCGCCCACAGCCAGGAGGCATTCGAAGGCATGGGAACACTGCCATACACCTACCGACTTCGCCTCAAACCGGACGCCATCCCGGTCGTTCACGCACCTCGCAGGGTTCCTGCGCCAATTAAAGGCTGCCACAAGCAGCAGCTGCAGGATCTCCAGGACCAAGGGGTCCTATCCAGGGTCACGGAGCCCACGCCATGGGTCAGCTCCATGGTGTGTGTCAAGAAGCCCTCTGGCGAGCTCCACATCTGTATTGACCCCAAAGACCTCAACAATAATATTATGAGGGAACATTATCCCATACCTAAACGGGAAGAGATCGCCCAGGCGAAGATATTCACGAAACTGGATGCTTCTAAAGGATTTTGGCAGATCCAACTGGACCCGTCCAGCCGAAAGCTATGTACCTTCAACACCCCTTTCGGCAGATTCTGCTACAACCGGATGCCATTTGGCATCATCTCGGCTTCCAAGGTCTTCCATAGAATCATGGAGCAGATGATGGAAGGCATCGAAGGGGTGCGCGTATATGTGGACGATGTCATCATCTGGTCCACCACACCGCAGGAGCACATACATCGTCTCCAACGCGTTTTTGCCCGCATACGGGAAAACGGCCTGCGCCTCAACCGAGCCAACTGTTCCTTTGGCTAGACCGAGTTGAAGTTCCTGGGGGACCATATCTCCCGGTCAGGGGTCCGTCTGGATGCAGACAAGGTGAGCGCCATCACAGCCATGCCGCAGCCGGCCGACAAGAAGGCTGTCCTACGCTTCCTTGGCATGGTCAACTTCCTAGGGAAGTTCATTCCCAACCTTGCCTCCCACACGACGACTCTGCGCCACCTCGTCAGAAAATCCACAGAGTTCCAGTGGCAACACACGCACTAGCTGGAATGGGAGGAGCTCAAACGCAAACTCACTACGGCACCTGTGTTGGGGTTTTTTGATACGTCTCGTGCCACCAAAATCTCAACTGATGCCAGCCAATCCGGCATTGGAGCAGTGCTCCTGCAGAGGGATGACACGGCATCATGGGCCCCAGTGGCCTATGCATCGCGGGCCATGACCCCCACAGAGCAGCGCTACGCGCAAATCGAAAAAGAATGCCTGGGCTTGCTAACCGGTTTAGACAATTTCCACGATTACATCTATGGTCTTCCACGGTTCACGGTCGAAACTGACCACTGCCCCCTGGTCAGCATAATAAACAAGGACCTGAACGAGATGACCCCTCGCCTCCAGCGCATCCTACTTAAACTCAGGAGGTACGACTTCCAACTGGTCTACACTCCAGGGAAGGACCTCATCGTGGCGGATGCCCTATCCAGAGTAGTGAGCACGCCGCCAGATATGGAGGGGTTCATATGTCAGGTCGAGGCACAGGTGGCTTTGACAGCGGCAAATCTGCCGGCTGACAACTCCAGTCTGGCCCGTATCCGCCGAGAGACAGCGACCGACCCCCTTCTGTAGCGAGTGATGCGCCACATGACGGGAGGATGGCTCAAAGGGCAGTGCCCGCAGTTCTACAATGTACGAGACGACCTAGCCATCATTGATGGTGTCCTTCTGAAGCTGGACCGGATTGTGATTCTGCACAGCATGCGCCAGCTGGTTCTCGATCAACTACACGAAGGCCACTTGGGGATCGAGAAGTGCAGACGGAGGGCCCGAGAGGCGGTATACTGGCCGGGCACCAGTGACGATATTGCCAACATGGTGATCAACTGTACAACCTGCCAAAGGTTTCAGCCGACGCAACCTCCTGAGACGCTTCTGCCCCATGAGCTGGTGACGTCCCCCTGGGCGAAGGTGGGTGTCGACCTATTTCACGCGCTCGGCATGGACTATGTCATCATAGTTGACTACTTCTCAAACTACCCAGAAGTCAAACGCCTGCACGATTTGATGTTGTCTGCTGTCATCAGGGCCTGCAAAGACACCTTTGCTCGCCACGGCATTCCGATGACTGTCATGTCGGACAATGGGCCCTGTTTTGCCAGCCAGGAATGGTCGTCCTTTGCTGCTTCGTATGGCTTCACAACGTGACGTCCAGCCCTCTGCATCCCCAGTCCAATGGAAAGGCGGAGAAGGGCGTTCACATTGCCAAGTGGCTCCTCTGCAAGGCTGCTGCTGCCGGGTCGGACTTCTACCTCGTCCTGCTGGCCTATCGCTCGGCCCCACTAGCCACGGGTCTCTCACCAGCACAGCTGCTGATGGGTCGCGCCCTCTGTGCCTTCCATCCTGGCACCAACAATAGACCATGCTCCGGTACTGCATAGGATGCAACTGCAGCGCGATCGCCAGAAGAGATCGTATGACATACGGGCAACTGATCTTCCCTCCCTGGCCCCTGGAGACAACGTCCGCATCCACCTACCAGACGGTGGCTGGTCGGCACCTGCCGAAGTTCTCCGATGCGTGGCTCCCCGCTCGTTCCTGGTACGCATGCCGGATGGATCCGTGCGTAGGTGCAATCGCCAAGCCCTTCGCCTCCTTCCACGCTCGCAACGGGACGCTACACAGACGCCGTGTCCTCCACTGGTTCCTGATAGCGACTTTGTGGAGCTGCCATACACCATGCCCCTTCTGTCGCCGCCCGTGGCCAGGCTCGCACCTCAACCGGTGGTTCTCGACCCACCCTTGAGGTGGTCAACCCAAATTCGTCGCCCACCTACTAGACTGGACTTATGAGACTGTTCACACGTCAAACTTTAGCAACTACTGTTTTGTAACATGTCACTGTTTTATCGTTCCAGGCCTCGTTTGATCGGTCCAAATTTCAACGTTGTTCCTCTTTTGTTATGGTACAACCTCGTTAGCATGTCACACCTGACATCGCCCCTTGTATATAGTTAAGCCCCATGTACATGATGTAAATATTACGCACACACACCTTTAGCTGCACTCAGGCCACATTTATATTTATAACCACGTAAGCACATAATCTTGTAAAAAAGGGGGATGTCATGATATTCAAACATACATCATAACACATACATAATGATAGTCAGACCAACGGACCAATTAGCACACATAACGCGACAGCCAATCACAGACAAGAGCAGACACAGTATAAGACAAGAAACACGACACCTCCTGGCCAGTCCATCTGGAGACAGCACAGGGCCAGGACCTCATTAGCAAGACACTCACACAGTCACAACGTGCTGAGTACCAAGTCAGATGTGTAAATAGTTTGTTGGAATAAAACTGTGTTGTACCAATCGCAACCGTGTTGGTTCGTCTGTACCTCAGAGCACCCAACACCTCACCCATGTCCACTCCCCTGCCCACCCCGCCTTATCCCTGTAACCCCGTAACCTAACCTGCTCATCTATTGATACGAAGGGGCAGTTTATCATGGCCAATCATCCTAACCTGCACATTTTTGGACTGTGGGAGGAAATCGGAGCACCCGGAGAAAACTCACGCAGACACATGGAGAAAGTGTAAACTCCACACAGACAGTCACCCAAGGCCAGGATTTGACCCGGGTCCCTGGCGCTGTGAAGCAGCAGTGCTAACCATTGTGCCATTAGGGGCTGGTTTAGAAGCTAAAGCGCTGGCTTTGAAAGCAGGCCAAGGCAGGCCAGCAGCATGGTTCAATTCCCGTACCAGCCCCCCTGAACAGGCGCCAGAATGTGGCGACTAGGGGCTTTTCACAGTAACTTCATTTGAAGTGTACTTGTGACAATAAGCGATTTTCATTTCATTTTTAATTTTTTTTCATTATGCTGCCAGATAAATGGATACAAAATCAAGGGCCGGGATTCTCCGACCCCGCGCGGGGTCGGAGAATCACTGGGGGGGTGCGAGAATCGTGCCACGCCGCCCCGACGCCGGCTCACCGGTTCTCTGGCGCCGGTTTTCGGGCGCCCGCGGGATCACTGCTGTGCTGGTCGGGGGCCGTTGAAAGCGCCCCCCCCGGCGATTCTCCAGTCCTCGACGGGCCGAGTGCCCGCCTAGTTTAGCCGAGTCCTGCCGGCGTGGGTGACGTATGGTCCCATACGGCGGGACCTCGGAGTTCTGTCTACGAGGGCCGTTCTGGTGGGGGGAGGATCCGACCCCGGGGTATCTCCACGGTGGCTTGGCCCACGATTAGGGCCTACCAATTGGCGGGCGGGTTATTTCCATGGGGGCCTATATTCCTCTGCGCCGGGCCCCTGTAGGGCTCCGCCATATTGCCCGAGGGCCGGCGCGGAGACGGGAATCCACAGCATGCGCGAATCCGCGCCGGCCGTGGCGCGCCGGCTTTCGGGTGCTGGAGCTGCAGAGACCACTTCGGTGCCATACTAGCCCCCTAGGAAGTGGTGGATAGCTGCCAGGTGAGGCCCGTTGACGCTGGAGTGGCTCGCGCCACCTTTCACGCCGGCGTCAGATCTTGGCCACAGGATTGAAGAATCCCGGCCAAGGTTTATAGAATGGCTAAAGTGCAGAAGGAGATCATTTGCCTTTTACTGACAATTTGCAAGAACAATTTAGCTAGTCCCATTCTGCACCCTTTCCTAGAGCCCTGCAAATTTTTTTCCTTCAGGTGCTTGTACAATGCCCTTTGAAAGCCAATATTGACCTCATTTTGCACCACAGTCTCAGGCAGTGCAGGATAGATCGTGACCAGTTATTGCATTAAAAAAATGTTTCCTTCTGTTTGTTTTGGCTCCTTTGACAATTACTTTCGATCCGTGTCCTCTAGTTATTATAATAATAATAATCTTTATTAGTGTCACAAGTAGGCTTACATTAACACTGCAATGAAGTTACTGTGAAAATCCACTAATCGCCACACTCTGGTGCCTGTTCGGGTACACTGAGGGAGAATTCAGAATGTCCATATCACCTAACAAGCACATCCGTCGGGACTTGTGGGAGGAAACCGGAGCGCCCGGAGGAAACCCATGCAATGTGCAGACTCCAGGCAGACAGTGACCCAAGCCGAGAGTAAACCGGGGTCCCTGGCGCTGTGAAGCATCAGTGCTACCCATGTGCGACCATGTCTTTTCTCCCTATCTATTCTGTCTCGGCCCCTCATGATTTTGAATATCTCTATCAAATCTTTTCTTAACTGTCTCTTCTCCAAGGACAACAATCCCAACCTCTTCAAGCTATCTGAGTAACTGCAGCCCTTCTTCCCTGAAACATTTTCGTAATTTTTTTCTGCTCCCTCTCTAAAGCCCCCATGGGCTGGTGGAGGTGTTGGAGGTTATGTGGACGATGCAGGCGGGGAAGGCCCCAGGCCTGAACGGGTTCCAGTGTAACTTTATAAAAGATTCTCAGGGGACTTGGGGCCCCTGCTGGTAAGGGCGTTCAATGAGATGAGGGAGAACTCCCCCCTACATATTCGCAGGCCTCAATCTCCTAAATTTTAAAGTGGGATAAGGATCCGGAGCAGTGTGAGTCTTACCGGCCAAGTTCATTACTAAATGTGGACACTAAGTTGCTGGCCAAGATCCTGGCCTCACGTATTGAGGACTGTGTGCCGGTGGTGATAGGGGAGGATCAGACGGGGTTTGTGAAGGGGGGGCAAATGTTAGGCGTTTTTTAAACATTATAATGATGCCCGGGGAGGGACAAAGTGGGGAGGTGGTGGTCGCCATGGATGCAGAAAAGGCCTTCGACCGGGTGGAATGAACTATTTGTGGGAGGTGTTGGGGTGGTTTGAAGAGTTTTTTTTTTAGATTAGGTCCGGCTGTTGTACCGGGCACCGATAGCGAATGTGCTTACGAACCGGGTGAGCTCGGAGTATTTCAGGTTGCGCCGTGGGATGAGGCAAGGATGCCCATTGCTCTTTGCCTTGGGGAAAGAGCCATTGACAATGGCGCTTAGACCATCAAGGGATTGGCAGGGGATAGTGCAGGGGTGGGTGGAGCATAGGGTCTCGCTGTACACGGACAACTTACTGCTCTATATATCAAACCCTTTGGAAGTTTTTGGGGGAGTATGGCATGTTGGAAGAATTTGGTTGGTTCTCGGGGACAAATTCAATATGGGGAGGAATGAGGTTTTCCTGATCCAAGTGAGAGGGTAGGAGAGGAGGTTGGGGGAGTTGCCGTTTAGGTTAGTGGGGCGAGCTTTAGGTATTTGGGCATTCCGGTGGGGCGGGGGTGGGAGCAGCTGCACAAGCTGAATCTGGTTCGGTTGGTGGAGCAAATAAAGGGGGAATTTTAGGAGGAGGATGTGCTCCCGCTGTTGCAGACGGGACGGGTGCAATCAGTGAAGATGATGGTTCTCCTGAGGTTGTATTTGTGTTCCAGAATCTCCCAAACTTCATTCCAAAGGCTTTTTTTAGGAGAACATGCAGACTCCGCACAGACAGTAACCCAAGCCGGGAATTGAACCTGGGACCTTGGCGTGTGAAGCAACAGTGCTAACCACAGTGCTACCTTACCTACATCAACTGTACTACCCTCATCTACATACCTGGTCACATGCTCCAAAAATTCAACAAATTTGTTAGGCATGACCTCCCTCTGACAAAGCCATGTTGACTATTCCTGATCAAATCTTGCCTCTCCAAGTGGAGATAAATTCTCTCCTTCAATAATTTACCTACCACCAACATGAGATTCACTCGTCTGTAGTTCCCTGGCTCATCCCTACAGCCTTTCTTAAATAGTGGGACCACATTCGCTGTTCTCCCGTTCTCTGGCATTTCTCCAGGGCCTGAGAGGAATTAAAAATTTGGGTCAGAGCCCCCTGCAATCTTCTCCCTCGCCTCCCACAGCATCAATGTGCCGGCGCAGATGCGATGGGCTAAATGGCCTCCTTCTGCTCTGTAAATTCTATGATCTATGATCTAACTCATCTAGACCTGGAGAATTGTCCACTTTTTCAAGGGGCTGTTTAGCACAGGGCTAAATCGCTGGCTTTGAAAGCAGACCAAGGCAGGCCAGCAGCACGGTTCGATTCCCGTAACAGCCTCCCCGAACAGGCACCGGAATGTGGCGACTAGGGGCTTTTCACAGTAACTTCATTTGAAGCCTACTTGTGACAATAAGCGATTTTCATTTCATTTTTTCATTAAGCCTGTCAATACCTCAAATATCTTGTCACTCCCTATGACAATTTTCTCAAGATCCTCACAGTCTTTCTTCCTGGGTTCCATATCCTGTCCTGCTTCATTCCCCACAATTAGGTCCAGCATTCCACCATCCCTTGTTGGACCCACTACATATGAGCTATAAGGTTCTCCTGTATACATTTTATGAACTCCACTCTATCCAAGCCCTTAACACGATGACTATCCCAATTAATGTTGTGAAAGTTGAAATCACTTAATATAATATAATTGCTCTATTATTATTTTTACACACTTCTTGCGCACATATTAGCTCCTCAATTTCCCACTGACTGTCTGGGGGTCTATAATAAACACCTAGCAATGTGGCTGTCCCTTTTTTATTGCTAAGCTCTGCCGACAAAGCTTCATTTAAAGGACCCTTCAAGACATCATCTCTCCTTACTGCTACAACTGAGTCCTTAACTAATTATGCAACACCTCCTCCTCTTTTACCCCCTCCTCTGACTTGCCTGAAGACTCTATAACCCAGGATGTTGAGCTGCAAATCCTGCTCCTCCCTCACCCATGTCTCCACGATGGCTACTGTATGATAAGTCCATGTGGTCAGTCCTCACCCATAACTCATCTGTTTTACCTGTAATACTCCTGGCATTAAAGTAGATGCCATCAGCCTTGTCTTACTCGCTTGAACTTTACTTCCGCTGTATTTCCTTTGAATTGATTTTTTTTCTGTGTTGTCCTGTGTACCTATTCTGCTAACAGTCTGCACCCACTCCCCCTGCCGTATTAGTTTGAACACCTCCGTATTAGTTTCTAAACTAGAAACCCGCCAGCAAGGATGTTAGTCCCACTCTGTTTCAAATGTAGAGCATCCCACTTGTACAGGTCCCACCTTCCCCAGAAACGGTCCCAGTAGTCCAGGAATCTATAACCCTCCCTGCTGCACCAACTCTTAAACCAGGCACTCATCTGTGCTATTCTCCTATTTCTATACTTGCTAGCACGTGGCACTGGAAGTAATCCAGAGATTACATCCTAAGAGGTCTTGCTTCTTCGTCAACTGTCTAACTCCCTGAATTCATCTCTCTTTCTACCTATGTCATTAGTTCCAAGCTGTACCATGACCTATGCCTTATCACCCTCTCCCTTCAGGATGCCCTGCAACCGTTCAGTGACACCCCGCACCATGGCATCAGAGAGGCAACGCACCATCCTGGAGTCACGTTGATGGCCACAGTAGTGCCTATCTGTTCCTCTAACTACAGAATCTCCTGTTACTATTGCTCTTCCTCTCTTTCCCCCCTCCTGTACAGATAGGCTGCTTGTGGTTCAAGAAGATTGGCTCTGTCTGCACTCCCTGGAGGAACCAGCCTCATCAGCCTCCAAAATGGAATACCGATTTGCGAGCTGGACCCCAGGGGACTCCTGAACTACCTGCTTGTTTCTCTTGGATTGCCTGGGGGTCCCCATTCCTTTCCTTCCACAAGTCCCTTCAGCTGCGGTGTGACCACCTCTCTAAACATGCCACCCACAATGCTCTCAGACTCACGGATGCTCCGCAGTGTCTCCAGCCGCCATTCTGAAACCCGAGCTTCCGGGAGCTGTAGCTGGATACACCCTGCACACATACTGGTCCCGGGGACTGGAAATGCTCCTGGATTCCCACATGCAGTAAGAGGAGCAAACCATGGCTTTGAGCTCTTCTGCCATGACACTACCCTTAAAATTTAAAACTTTAGAAGACTATTATATTTAAAAAAAATAAATCAACTAAGTCCCTACCCTTATTAAAACAATGTCTTAAAACTCAATCTGGTTTGAAAAATACTCACCATTCAGCTGCACTCTTGTAAACTCCTAGCTCCCCTCATGCTCTTTGAGGAAATGTAGGAAATGAAAAGAGCAACTCGCTTCCTGCTCACCGAACTGCCCCAGTCACAAAACTCCCACTTCAGCACTCTAGTGCAGCCCAAAGTCAGCACTCCAGTGCAAACGAAGTCAGCACTGTAAGATGGCTCATTTTTATACTGTCTGGCTCTAGCCTCTGAAAACTGTTATCTGATTAAAAGGCTGCATTTGCAAGCAGAGCCTGAGCGAACTCTTTTTAAAGCTGGTTTTAAAACTCGCCTTCTTCCAGCTGAAATAGCAACTTTTAAGTTAATTTATTAAATAAAAGAAAGACTTGATTTTAGATAGAAATGAACTCCTAATTAACGCTCAATTTCCCTCAGTCACATAACGGATCTGATCCCTACAATGGGTGATAACATGGCATTGCTGAAGTGATTTGGGGCTTTTTCAGAATATAAATTAAATTGGGAGAAGAATGAGTTTTAAAAAAAATATTAATTTACGGGATGTGGGCATCATTGTTAGGCCAGCATTTATTGCCCATCCCAAGTTGCCCTTCAGAAGGTGGTGGAAAGCTGACTTCTTAAACCATTGTATTCCATGTGGTGTAGGTGCACCCACTGTGCTGTCAGGGAGGGAGTTCCAGGATTTTGACCCAGCGGAAGTGAAGGAACGGCGATATATTTCCAAGTCAGGGTGGTGAGTGATTTGGAGGAGAACATCCAGGTGATGGGGTTCTCAGGTCTCTGCTGTTCTTGTCCCAGATGAAAAGCAGTCGTTGGTTCGGAAGGAGCTGGTAATCAATTTCAGGAAGCGAAGTATCGGACACACCCCTGTCTGCATCAATGGCAGAGGTGGAGATGGTTGACAGCTTCAAATTCCCAGGTGTACACATCAACAATAATCTGTCCAGGTCCACCCACCTCGACGCTACGACCAAGAAAGCACAACAGTGTCTAAAAATCCTCAGGAAACTCGGCATGCCCACATTCACTCTTACCAATTTCTACAGATGCACCATAGAAACCGTCCTCTCTGGCTGCATCGCAGCCTGTATGGCAACTGCTCGGCCCAAGACTGTAAGGAACTACAGAGAGTCGTGAACACAGCCCAGTCCTTCCCGCGAACCCATCTCCCATCCATTGCCTTGGAAAAGCAGGCAACATAATCAAAGAACCTTCCCACTTGGGTTATTCTCTCTCCTGAGCTATTCCATCGGGCAGCAGTTACAAAAGTCTGAGAACTCAGATAACAGATTCAAAAACAGCTTCTTCCCCGCTGTTACAGGACTCCTGAATGATTTGGTTTGATTTATTTATTGTCACGTGTACTGAGGTACAGTGAAAAGTGTTTTCGGTGTACAGTCCAGACAGATTGTTCCATGCATAAAAAAAATATAGGGCATACATAAATACACAATGTAAATACATAGACACAGGCATCGGGTGAAGCATGCGGTGCGTAGTACTACTCAGTAGAGAAGATGTGTGAAGAGATCAGTTCAATCCATAAGAGGGTCATTGAGGATTGTTGTATCAGTGGGGAAGAAGCTGTTTTTAAACCTGTTAGAGCGTGGCCCTCATATGGAATGAACTGATCCATGTACACATCTTTTCTACTGTTGTATACTCTGTATGCTTCACCCTATGTCTATGTATTTACATTGTGTAGTTATCGTATATCCTATGTTTTTCATGTACTGAACGATTTGCCTGGACTGTACACAGAACAATACCTCGGTACACATGACGATAAATCTAAATCTAATTTGGGGGTGTTGTCGTTTTGTCTTACGGATTCTCATTTTACATACTTAAGGGTACAGATGGCCCGGGATTGGGATCGGCTTCGGAAATTTACAGAGATGTGACAGCCTCCCTCTGTCCTTGGTGGGCCGAATTCAGTCGGTGAAAATAAATGCCCTGCCGCGTTTTGTGTTTTTATTCCAATGTTTGCTGTTTTTTTTTACCAAAATCCGTTTTTGCGGGGGTGGAGAGATTGATTTTGATGTTCATCTGGGCGGGAAAGTAGCCAGGATTATGAAGATGGTGCACAGAGGGATAGGCAGTCGGGGGGAGGGGGGGGGGGGGCTTAGCGTTGCCAAACATGGTATAGTACTATTGGGCTATGAACGCTGAGAAGGTATTGGGTTGGTGTGGGTATCAGGAAGCTTCATGGGTGTAGATGAAGTCTAGCTCCTGTAGAGGGCGGTGGTTAAGGGCGTTGGCCACGCCTTCTCCGGGGAATTACACAGGGAATCCAGTAGTGGCTTCCTCACTGAAGATATGGAGACAATTTTGGCAGCACTTTAAATTGGGGGCTGTATCAAAGTTGGTGCTGATTTGTGCGAACCAGCCGTCAAGGTTGGACGGCAGGTTTAGAGGATGGCTGGAGAATGGGGTTGCTGTGATGAAGGATTTGTTTTTGGAGGGACGATTTGTAAACTTTGAGGAGTTTGTGGTGAAATTTGGACTCCCGCAGAGGAATATATTTAGATACTTACAGGTGCACCACTTCGCAAATAAGGCCTTTCCGACGTTCCAGTTGGCAGCCCCTTACTCGTTGATGGAGAGAGTTTTGTCATTGGTGGGGATGGAGGAGGGGAGTACCTCGGGGGTTTATGGGAGGTGTATAGCGGAGGAGGCAGTATCCTTGGAAGGGGTGATGGCCAAGTGGGAGGAGAAGTTGGGGTCCGAGTTGGAGGAGGGGATGTGGTGTGAAATTCTGCCAAGGTGAACACAACGTCACCAGGTATGAGGTTAAGGCTGATACAGGCGAAGGCAGTGCAAAGGGTCCATTTAACCAGGTCCAGGAAGAACAGACTATTTGCGGGAGTGGAGGATGAGTGTGAGCATTGTGTGGGTGTGTGCAGGGGGGGGGGGGGGGGGGGTGCGCAGCTAACTATATACATATATTCTGGTCATGCCCTAACTTATGGAGTTCTGGGTCTCCTTCTTTGGCACCATGTCGCCAATTCTATAAATTGAACTGAAGCCATGTCCCTCGGGACCACACATTCGGAGTATCGTGTGAGGAACACAACGGTTTTACTGAAGATGGCAGCCATTTATTTACACTCTAAAAAGCTGGTCACTGTTAGCTGTTGGAGGTGGGGCGGGGGGGTGGGGGGGGGGGTGTTTGATCGGCAATTTGTTATTACCTGCTTTTTTTTTTGTTATGTATGAAATTGAAAAAACTGAATAAAAATATTTTAATTAAAAAAACAATGTTGGAGGTTGGTGAGTTAATGTATTCTCCAAGATCCTTATCGAACTATGGAAGGGTTACAGGACAGAAGAAGGCCTTTTAGCCCATTATGTCTGTGATTATCAAGCTACCTAGCTTGTACTTAATCTCACGCTCAATCTGACCCTGGATCTTTATCAAGAGATGTGGCAACCTTGGCGGTGCATTTAGCAGTCAGTGGTTTTCCTCAATTCATCTCCAATGGTTTGTGGTCAGTCCCAACTACAAATCCTCTGCCAAAGAGAGGGAAATGAAAACACAGATTCCAAACATTTTTTTAAAAAAAATTTAGAGTACCCAATTAATTTTTTCACAATTAAGGGGTAACTTGTGACAATAAAGATTATTGTATTATTTAGTGTGGCCAATCCACCTAACCTGCACATCCTTGAGTTGTGGGAGTGTAACCCCCGCAGACACGGGGAGAATGTGCAAACTCCACACAGACAGTGACCCAGGGCCGGGTTTGAACCCGGGTCCTCAGTACCAGATTCCAAACACTAAAGCTAATGTTTCCAGCTCAGTGTTGCAGTAGTTGGATTGCATTACGTACATAGATTTGAAACAAATGTAAACAGTTTGTCTTTTTGTAGTATGCATGCTTCCAGACCTCTCTGTGAGACATCAATTTCAATGGTGGTTGTCTACCCAGGATCAAAAAATTGCAAATCTTTCTCAACAATACCCTTAGCTGTGAAGATTTTTGAACGAAATTGAGAATGTATGGAGACAAGAAATTAAAGAGATTATGATGGACTACAAATTCACACTATACTATTTACAAAATATATTAATAACTTGGATGTAGGGACAGAAGGTACTATAGCCAAATTTGCAGATGACACAAAAATAGATGGAGTAGTAAGCTGTAATGAGGAAATAAGATATGGTTAGGTTCGGTGAGTGGGCCAAAATTTGGCAGATGGAGTTTAACATGGATAAGTGTGAGGTTATCCACTTTGATTGGAAAAATAGAAAGGCACTTTTATCAAAATGGAGAAAACTTCAGAGTGCTCCAGTTCAGAGGGATCTGGATGTCGTTGTACATGAATTGCAGAGAACTAGTATGCAGGTACAGCAGGTAATAAGGAAGGCAAATTACATTTTGGCATTTATGGCTAAAGGAATAGAGTATAAAAGTAGGAAAGTGTTGCAGCAACTGTACAAGGCATTGGTGAGACCGCGCCCGGAGTACTGTGTACAGTTTTGAGGTGGAGATGCCGGCGTTGGACTGGGGTGAGCACAGTAAGAAGTTTTACAACACCAGGTTAAAGTCCAACAGGTTTGTTTCGATGTCACTAGCTTTCGGAGCGCTGCTCCTTCCTCAGGTGAATGAAGAGGTATGTTCCAAAAACATATATATAGACAGATTCAAATATGCCAGACAATGCTTAGAATGCGAGCATTAGCAGGTGATTAAATCTTTACAAAGAACAAACAAAGAAGAAAGAAATGGACAGCACAGGAACAGGCCCTTCGGCCCCCCAAGCCCGTGCCGACCATGCTGCCCGCCTAAACTACAATCTTCTACACTTCCTGGGTCCGTATCCCTCTATTCCCATCCTATTCATGTATTTGTCAAGATGGCCCTTAAATGTCACTATCGTCCCTGCTTCCACCACCTCCTCCGGTCGCGAGTTCCAGGCACCCACTACCCTCTGCGTAAAAAACTTGCCTCGTACATCTACTCTAAACCTTGCCCCTCTCACCTTAAACCTGTGCCCCCTAGTAATTGACCCCTCTACCCCGGGGAAAAGCCTCTGACTATCCACTCTGTCTATGCCCCTCATAACTTTGTAGACCTCTATCAGGTCGCCCCTCAACCTCCTTTGTTCCAGTGAGAACAAACCGAGTTTATTCAACCGCTCCACATAGCTAATGCCCTCCATACCAGGCAACATTCTGGTAAATCTCTTCTGCACCCTCTCTAAAGCCTCCACATCCTTCTGGTAGTGTGGCGACCAGAATTGAACATTATACTCCAAGTGTGGCCTAACTAAGGTTCTATACAGCTGCAACATGACTTGCCAATTCTTATACTCAATGCCCCGGCCAATGAAGGCAAGCATGCCGTATGCCTTCTTGACTACCTTCTCCACCTGTGTTGCCCCTTTCAGTGACCTGTGGACCTGTACTCCTAGATCTCTTTGACTTTCAATACTCTTGAGGGTTCTACCATTCACTGTATATTCCCTACCTGCATTAGACCTTCCAAAATGCATTACCTCACATTTGTCCGGATTAAACTCCATCTGCCATCTCTCCGCCCAAGTCTCCAAACAATCTAAATCCTGCTGTATCCTCTGACAGTCCTCATCGCTATCCGCAATTCCACCAACCTTTGTGTCGTCTGCAAACTTACTAATAAGACCAGTTACATTTTCCTCCAAATCATTTATATATACTACAAACAGCAAAGGTCCCAGCACTGATCTCTGTGGAACACCACTGGTCACAGCCCTCCAATTAGAAAAGCATCCTTCCATTGCTACTCTCTGCCTTCTATGACCTATGATGTGGAGATGCCGGCGTTGGACTGGGGTGAGCACAGTACGAAGTCTTACAACACCAGGTTAAAGTCCAACAGGTTTGTTTCGATGTCACTAGCTTTCGGAGCGCTGCTCCTTCCTCAGGTGAATGAAGAGGTCTGTTCCAGAAACACATATATAGACAAATTCAAAGAGGTCTTTGGATCCTCGCTGTCTTCAGGTGATGTCCCGGAGGACTGGAGAATAGCCAATGTTGTTCCTCTGTTTAAGAAGGGTAGCAAGGATAATCCAGGGAACTACAGGCCGGTGGGCCTTACTTCAGTGGTAGGGAAATTACTGGAGAGAATTCTTCGAGACAGGATCTACTCCCATTTGGAAGCAAATGGACGTATTAGTGAGAGGCAGCATGGTTTTGTGAAGGGGAGGTCGTGTCTCACTAACTTGATAGAGTTTTTCGAGGCGGTCACTAAGATGATTGATGCAGGGAGGGCAGTGGATGTTGTCTATATGGACTTCAGTAAGGCCTTTGACAAGGTCCCTCATGGTAGACTAGTACAAAAGGTGAAGTCACACGGGATCAGGGGTGAGCTGGCAAGGTGGATACAGAACTGGCTAGGTCATAGAACAGTACAAAGTCTTACAACACCAGGTTAAAGCCCAACAGGTTTGTTTCGATGTCACTAGCTTTCGGAGCGCTGCTCCTTCCTCAGGTGAATGAAGAGGTCTGTTCCAGAAACACATATATAGACAAATTCAAAGATGCCAAACAATGCTAGGAATGCGAGCATTAGCAGGTGATTAAATCTTTACAGATCCAGAGATGGGGTAACCCCAGGTTAAAGAGGTGTGAATTGTCTCAAGCCAGGACAGTTGGTAGGATTTCGCAGGCCAGATGGTGGTGGATGAATGTAATGCGACATGAATCCCAGGTCCCGGTTGAGGCCGCACTCATGTGTGCGGAACTTGGCTATCAGCTTCTGCTCGGCGATTCTGCGTTGTCGCGCGTCCTGAAGGCCGCCTTGGAGAATGCTTACCCGGAGATCAGAGGCTGAATGTCCTTGATGGCATTCAGCCTCTGATTTGAACAAACAAATATATATTTTCTAAAATGAAGTATAAGAACATAAGAACTAGGAGCAAGAGAGGGAATTCTGCCCCTCGAGCAGGCTCCACCATTCTGTATGATCATGGCTGATATCACCTTGGTCTCAATTCCACTTTCCTGCCCGTTCTCCATTACCCTTCAAATTGAACCCAGCACCTCCGTGCCGTGAGGCAGCAGTGCCAACCACTGCGCCATCATGCCGACTGAGAGATCATAGTTTTAGGATAAGGGGCAGCTAATTTGAAACAGAGATGAGGAAAATTACTTCTCTCAATTGAACCTGTGCAATTCACTACCCAGAGTGCGGTGGATGCCGGGACATTGAATAAATTTAAGGAGGAGGTAGACAGATTTTAAATCAGTAATGGGTTGAAGGGTAATGGAGAACGGGCAGGAAAGTGGAATTGAGACCAAGGTGATATCAGCCATGATCATACAGAATGGTGGAGCCGGCTCGAGGGGCAGAATTGCCTCTCTTGCTCCTAGTTCTTATGTGCTTATACTTCATTTTAGAAAATATATATTTGTATGCTCACTGTTATTTTTAAATTTTGCAACTGGACCTTGGCTGAGTAAGATCCTTCAAATGGCTGAACCTATGAATCCAGAACAAATGAGGCCACTTTGCATTTTGGGAAAACTCACACCTCGCTATCTCTGAGGAACCACTTATGATCACCTGGGGTGCGCAGCCCAACTTCAAAGAGAGTGTACAAAGTCCATTTACAATTGATAATCCAGGCTTGCCAACAGGAGATAGAGGGCCTGCTAAGACAAGAAGCAGTCCTGTCAACTCTTAATGCCAGGGATGTTTAGCAGTCTTTGAGACCCAGCCAAATTTCAAATAATAGATAAACATCCTTTGTTAAAGACCTGGTAGAGACTGGAGGTCATGTGACCTACGCCTCTGCCTTGCTGAGCTGAATAGCTCAGCCTGCTCCATAGTACCTAACATCAATCACACAGAAAGGTGCTCAGCCCAGGTTGAACATCTGACACCATCTACAATGCTTCTGCTGGAAATTCGGTGCCAACCCCCTTCAAACCTGAATCATCTCTACATACCCATCCCATCTTGTAAAGGCAACACCACCAGAAAAGAGAATCCTATAATATTGGTTTTCAGCCCGCCAATGTCCGTGAAGGAATGCCTCATTGGACTTTAATTCTGGACTCTGGAACTCACATGAACTAATATTTATTGCCTCTGCACTGTAAAACCACGTTTCTACTCACTGGACTAAATCGCTGGCTTTTAAAGCAGACCAAGGCAGGCCAGCAGCACGGTTCAATTCCCGTACCAGCCTCCCCGAACAGGCGCCGCAATGTGGTGACTAGGGGCTTTTCACAGTAACTTCATTGAAGCCTACTCGTGACAATAAGCGATTTTCATTTTCATTTCATTTCATTACTGTCTGAGTGTGAAGGTGACATTCAAACCCTCCCTCCCATGTTTTGAGTGTGCAAATAAACTAACCCTTAATTTATCCTATCTGTCATTTTCTGTTAGTAGAAACTTGGATCGCACAAAAACCAAGGGGTTAGGGAGTTATGTCACTGATTATAAAGAGAAAAACAAATCAAACCACCTTTCTGTTTAGGGACAGGTGGTGAGAAAAGTAATTAGGGCTGTTTAAATTAGAACCCCCACCCCCACCCCCACCTCTGTCCCAGCCATTCCTGTTCATTATGTGAGCTAGGCATCTTCAAAAATTGTCCTTATCTTGAGGCATGGGTATGGCCTTAATATCCTCTATTTTACTTGGATTGGGACATATGCCAGCACTGAAATAAGTGGAACTGAAGAAATTGATCGGCTGCACTTGATATTGCATTTAATTGAGATTATATTCTACATAAGACACAAGACACCAATCCCAATTGGATAATCACATTGTGTTTCATTTATTAAGATAAGGCATATGAAAGAGTCTTTTAAAAAAAACATTTTATTAAGACATTTATGATTTTATAATAACAGAAAATACAAAAACAAATGTAAACATAATTCAGTGCATAACACCGCCCCAACCAACAACCATACCCAGCCAACATGGCTTATAGACACAATTCCCCAGTCCCTCCATCTCCTCTCGCTGATCCCGCCTGA
Organism: Scyliorhinus torazame; assembly: GCF_047496885.1. Lineage (NCBI taxonomy): Eukaryota > Metazoa > Chordata > Chondrichthyes > Carcharhiniformes > Scyliorhinidae > Scyliorhinus > Scyliorhinus torazame. Next base: position 214,887,268 of record NC_092710.1, on the reverse strand, counting down.
ACTAAACCACATTAGAACAATCATATATAGGTATAACGTTTGAAAATATTGGAGCTGTGTGTCTGTGCTCTGCTCTAAGACTGGATCACATGACATTCTGTAGCCACTTAAAATGGCTAACTCCCGATTTAAAATGGCGAACGGGAGAGGCTGATGGGAAAGTCAGCCAACAGGACAAAAACGAGCAGCTGCAGGTTGACTGTGTATTTACCTCTGGAAAGGCCAGACAAGATCGATACCAGCAACCATCAGCATAACAAAACACCAGCCATCTGCATACTAATGAGCAATCCCCGGGAACAATGAGCAACATTTAGACACATAAAGCAAAACCAGACTCTTCGGCGCCAGCAGAAGCCTACACAAAAGGAGGTGAACGACCACCTCAAGACCGCCCATCGATCAGGGAACCGCTCCAGCATTGGAGAAAATCGAACCAAGTGATTGGGACAAAGTACTTGAGACCAGGTACAGGGTCCACCCCGAAAGGCGGGAAGCCCCTGGGGACTATAAGAATTGAGCCCCAAGTTCAAGGTGCTCTCTTCCACCTCTCTTCAACCGCTTGCAGCTTTCTTCACTCTTCAACAGCCGCTCAAAATTGTAAGTCTTACTTCAACGCTCGCTACAAGATAGGCGCTCCTTGCTACCAATCTGTACCAACTTCGAATCCCGCAGGCTCAGAACCCGAACGAAAGGCCATTTGTTTCCCTCACCTGGTGGGCCAGTTCCAAGTTAAGTATTGGCCTGTTAGCTGTAGAAGTAGCTTAGACGTAGAATTTGTACATGAGTAGTGATTACTGTGTATAATAAATGTGCTTTGATTTAAATCTTACTAAGCGGTGTATTGGATTATTGATCATTACTCAGACTTGAACCACGTGGCGGTATCATAAAGATACCTGGCGACTCAAGAGCAAAGGTGATAAAACAGAGCAATTAAACTAAGGCAAAGTTAGCAACAATTCCCCTTCTAATGATGCTATGCTGCTATTCCTTAAAGGCATATTTCTGTTGTCTGTAAATTATCAGACACTTCGACCAGTTTATTAGCAAAACATTTTTCCCAGATGCCTTTACTTATGAGACGAACAAAGGACAAAACAGATTTGTGTTTTAAGTCAATTTCATTCATAATTCTCTCACTCACACAAAATATGATTCAGACTCACAGTTGAGTTCTAGGTATCACCCGCACTTAGTGAAGGAGGTTGGCCAGTATGCGATCACTCCATGTAGTTGTGTTCTCTGGGCTCGGAGTCTAGGATCCCTTTTTGCTATGGTTGTGCCTGGGAGACTCCCAGTTCATTGCTAATTATCTGATCCAGTTCTGGTAGCATTGATTCATAGTTATACGCCTACACGTGGCCTGATTTCTATTGTCCCAACCAAACTTAAACTCATTAGTGGGAATAAGCAGGATACTCCTGTTCAGCCAGGGTGATTCAATCAAGATCCATTGACCTCTGAAACACTCTCGCCTGGCCAACTACTAGCCCATTATGGAGCCTGATGGCCTCTTTGTTTGTTGTTTATCCTGCTGCAAAGTTGATCACATGTGTCTGAAAGTTAGTTACATATTCATAGCACGGTCTTGTTCTTTTATGTAAAGATAAATGGGTAATTACAAAGGCAATACAGCAATAATGAGTTCATGTGTGAGTGCTCTTTCAGATGGCCAGTATCGATTCTAGCCCGGGCCTCATTTGGCACATTTTATTCCAAGCCTGTGGGTCTTGTCAGCCTGTTCCCAATATCACATTACAACACCCAGCACAGTCAATGCTCTTGAATCCTCTCAAAGACCCAACGGAATATGGATCACATAGACCCATTTCGCTGCTAAATGTGGATGCGAAAATACTCACAAAGGTCCTAGCAAAAAGGCAGGAGAACTGTGTAACAGAGGTGGTCGCAGAGGACCAAATGGGCTTTGTCAAAGGTAGGCAACTCACTGCGAACAGCAGGCGGCTGTTGAACGTAATAATGACTCCCCTCGGGGAGGGAACACCAGAGGTGATCGTCTCCCTGGACGCAGAAAAGGCCTTCGACAGAGTCAAATGAAAGAACATTCTTGAGGTACTGGAACAGTTTGGGCTAGGAGCAGGATTCACTGCCTAGGTGAGACTCCTGTATAGTGCTCCCAAGGCGAGTGTTTGAACTAACACCACCAGCTCTGAATATTTCCAGCTACAAAGCGGCACAAGGCAGGGATGCCCATTGTCCCCGCTCCTGTTCGCACTAGCAAACAAACCCCTGGCGATAGCCTTGCGGGACGTGAAAAGTTGGAAGGGCATTCAGAGAGGAGACAGAGAGCACAGAGTTTCACTCTACGCAGATGACCTGCTCCTGTACATCTCAAAGCCTTGGAAGGACTGAAGGCAATCGTGCGGATCCTGAAAGAGTTTGGAACCTGTGCAAGGGTGAGGCATTTCCAGTGAACCCAAATGGGGGAAGGGACAGAACTGGAGGGGCACCCGTTTAAAATAGCCCAAAGTAGATTCCAATACCTGGGGATCCAAATAGCCAGGGACTGGACACAGATCCACAAGTGGAACCTGACCAGCCTGGTGGAGGAATTCAAAAAGGATCCACAGAGGAGGGACACACACTCCCACTCTCACTGGCAGGGAGAGTGCAAATGGTCAAATAAACGTGCTGCTGAGGTTCCTCTTCCTGTTCAGATCCATACTGATCTTCATCCCCAAGGCCTTCTTCCAAAATATGGATAGCATAATTATGGCGCTGTGTGTGTGTGCGTGGGGGGGGGGGGGGGCGGTGGGAAGAATACAAGAGTCCCCAAATCAACACTGCAAAGGACAAAAATTAAGGGAAGCTTGGCACTGCCAAACTTACAATACTACCACTGGGCAGCAACAGCAGAAAGAGTGAGTGGATGGGTGCACAAACCCAACTCGGAGTGGGTGCGGATGGAGGAGGCCTCCTGCAAGGGAACGACCCTCCGGGCCCTAGCCATGGCAGCACTCCCATTCCCCTCAATGAAATACACAACTGGCCCAGTGGTAGCGGCCACACTGAAAACGTGGGGCCAACTAAGACAACACATCAGGCTAATCAAGATGTCCCCAATGGCCCCTTTTCTGCGGTAAACACAGATTCCCACCAGCCATGCTCGAGGCAATCTTTAAAAATTGGAGACAGGATGGGGGAACGCTGACTGTTAGGGACTTTTACATAGGGCACAAACTAGCGACACTGAACGAACTGACGGAGGAATGGGAATCGCCGACAGGACAGGAAATGAGACACCTGCAAATAAAGCACTTCCTCCACAAAGAGACAGGAGGGTGCCCCTGGGCCCCGGGGACCACAGTATTAGAAGACATGATGAACATGGACAGTAAGGAGGAAAAATGTGGGAAAATGTATGGATAGCTACTGGACAGAGCCCAAACACCACTGGATGAGACCAGACGGAAATGGGAGGATGAACTGGGGACAGAAGTGGTCTGGGGGACTCTGGAGCACTGAGCAGGGCCAATTCCATAAGACCATAAGACATAGGAGCGGAAGTAAGGCCATTCGGCCCATCGAGTCCACTCCACCATTCAATCATGGCTGATTTCAACTCCATTTACCCGCTCTTTCTCCATAGCCCTTAATTCCTCGAGAAATCAAGAATTTATCAACTTCTGTCTTAAAGACACTCAACGTCCCGGCCTCCACCGCCCTCTGTGGCAATGAATTCCATAGACCCACCACTCTCTGGCTGAAGAAATTCCTCCTCATCTCTGTTCTAAAGTGACTCCCTTTTATTCTAAGGCTGTGCCCCCGGGTCCTAGTCTCCCCTGCTAATGGAAACAACTTCCTTACATCCACCCTATCTAAGCCATTCATTATCTTGTAAGTTTCTATTAGATCTCCCCTCAACCTCCTAAACTCCAATGAATATAATCCCAGGATCCTCAGACGTTCATCGTATGTTAGGCCTACCATTCCTGGGATCATCCGTGTGAATCTCCGCTGGACCCGCTCCAGTGCCAGTATGTCCTTCCTGAGGTGTGGGGCCCAAAATTGCTCACAGTATTCTAAATGGGGCCTAACTAATGCTTTATAAAGCTTCAGAAGTACATCCCTGCTTTTATATTCCAAGCCTCTTGAGATGAATGACAACATTGCATTTGCTTTCTTAATTACGGACTCAACCTGCAAGTTTAACTTTAGAGAATCCTGGACTAGGACTCCCAAGTCCCTTTGCACTTCAGCATTATGTATTTTGTCACCGTTTAGAAAATAGTCCACGCCTCTATTCTTTTTTCCAAAGTGCAAGACCTCGCACTTGCCCACGTTGAATTTCATCAGCTACTTCTTGGACCACTCTCCTAAACTGTCTAAATCTTTCTGCAGCCTCCCCACCTCCTCCATACTACCTGCCCCTCCATCTATCTTTGTATCATCGGCAAACTTAGCCAGAATGCCCTCAGTCCCGTCATCTAGATCGTTAATATATAAAGAGAACATCTGTGGCCCCAACACTGAACCCTACGGGACACCACTCGTCACCGGTTGCCATTCCGAAAAAGAACCTTTTATCCCAACTCTCTGCCTTCTGTCTGACAGCCAATTGTCAATCCATGTTAGTACCTTGCCTCGAATACATGGGCCCTTATTTTACTCAGCAGTCTCCCGTGAGGCACCTTATCAAAGGCCTTTTGGAAGTCAAGATAAATAACATCCATTGGCTCTCCTTGGTCTAACCTATTTGTTATCTCTTCATAGAACTCTAACAGGTTTGTCAGGCACGACCTCCCCTTACTAAATCCATGCTGACTTGTCCTAATCCGACCCTGCACTTCCAAGAATTTAGAAATCTCATCCTTAACAATGGAATCTAGAATCTTGCCAACAACCGAGGTTAGGCTAATTGGCCTATAATTTTCCATCTTTTTCCTTGTTCCCTTCTTGAACAGGGGGGTTACAATAGCGATTTTCCAATCCTCTGGGACTTTCCCTGACTCCAGTGACTTTTGAAAGATCATAACTAACGCCTCCACTATTTCTTCAGCTATCTCCTTTAGAACTCTAGGATGTAGCCCATCTGGGCCCGGAGATTTATCAATTTTTAGACCTCTTAGTTTCTTTAGCACTTTCTCCTTTGTGATGGCTACCATATTCAACTCTGCCCTCTGACTCTCCGGAATTGTTGGGATATTACTCATGTCTTCTACTGTGAAGACTGACGCAAAGTACTTATTCAGTTCCTCAGCTATTTCCTTGTCTCCCATCACAAAATTACCAGCGTCATTTTGGAGCGGCCCAATGTCAACTTTTGCCTCCTGTTTGTTTTTAATGTATTTAAAGAAACTTTTACTATCATTCCTAATGTTACTGCCGAGCCTACCTTCAAATTTGATCCTCTCTTTCCTTATCTCTCTCTTTGTTATCCTCTGTTTGTTTTTGTAGCCTTCCTAATTTTCTGACTTCCCACTACTCTTTGCCACATTATAGGCTTTCTCTTTTGCTTTGATGCATTCCCTAACTTCCTTTGTCAGCCATGGCTGCCTAATCCCCCCTCTGATAACCTTTCTTTTCTTTGGGATGAACCTGTGTACTGTGTCCTCAATTACTCCCAGAAACTCCTGCCATTGCTGTTCTACTGTCTTTCCCACTAGGCTCTGCTCCCAGTCGATTTTCGTCAGTTCCTCCCTCATGCCCCTGTAGTTACCGTTATTTAACTGTAACACCTTTACATCTGATTCTACCTTCTTTCTTTCAAATTGGAGATTGAATTCAACCATATTATGATCACTGCCTCCTAAGTGCTCCCTTACTTTAAGATCTTTAATCAAGTCTGGCTCATTACATAACACTAAGTCCAGAATGGCCTGTTCCCTCATGGGCTCCATCACAAGCTGTTCCAGAAAGCCCTCCTGTAAACATTCAATGAATTCCCTTTTGTTGGGTCCACTGGCAGTATTATTTACCCAGTCCACCTGCATATTAAAGTCCCCCATGATCACTGTGACCTTGCCTTTCTGACATGCACTTTCTATTTCGTGGTGCATTTTGTGCCCTTGGTCCTGACCACTGTTAGGAGGCCTGTACATAACTCCCATTATGGTTTTTTTGCCTTTGTGGTTCCTCAACTCTACCCACACAGACTCCACATAATCTGACCCTATGTCGTTTAATGCTATTGATTTAATTTCATTCCTAATTAACCGCCGAAATCCAACGGCCTGCTCCTGTGATGGTAAGTGTTTTTTAAAGGAAAAACTTACCTCCCAGAAATGCCTTGCGCACCGCTCCCGCCGAAATCCAACAGCCTGCTCCTGTGAAGGTAAGTGTTTTTAAAGGAAAAACTTACCTCCCAGAAATGCCTTGCGCACCGCTCCCGCCGAAATCCAACAGCCTGCTCATGTGAAGGTAAGTGTTTGTAAAGGAAAAACTTACCTCCCAGAAATGCCTTGCACACCACTCCCGCCGAAATCCAACGGCCTGCTCCCGTGAAGGTAAGTGTTTTTAAAGGAAAAACGTACCTCCCAGAAATGCCTTGCGCACCGCTCCCGCCGAAATCCAACGGCCTGCTCCTGTGAAGGTAAGTGTTTTTTAAAGGAAAAACGTACCTCCCAGAAATGCCTTGCGCACCGCTCCCGCCAAAATCCAACAGCCTGCTCCTGCAATTCCACCTCCTCCTGCACAAGGCTCAGCCTAATGCAGCTTAAGGTGGTGCACAGACCAGAATGAACAGGTTCTTCCCAGTGTGGATAACGTATTGCTGCTACAATTCACCACTGTATTGTGTCGTATTATGTTGATGCCCTTGTGGGCTCCGCCTGTGGCTCCGCCCCCTCGGGGGTGGTATATAGATCTACGGCCTGTAGGCGGCACTCAGTACAGAGCATCGCAGGCAGGCACAGATCTATCTTATTAAAATCACTGTCCACTTCTACTAATTGTCTCGTGTGAATTGATGGTCGCATCACCCGGAGGTGGAGGACAAATGTGAACGGTGCCAGAGGGGCCCAGCCAACCACACCCACATGTTCTGGGCATGTCCCAAACTTGCTGGGTTCTGAACAGCCTTCTCTGAGGCAATGTCCAAGGTTGTGAGGGCGAGGGTGAAGTCATGCCCAGATGTACAATCTCCGGGGTATCAGAGCAGCCAGAGCTACACATGGGGAAGAGGGCCGATGTCCTAGCTTTCCTTTCCCTAATCACACGCAGGAGAATCCTGCCTGGCTGGCGATCAGCAGCACCACCAGAGCTGCAGGCTGGCTGGCAGACCTCTCGGAATTTCTCCACCTGGAGAAGATCAAATACACCATCCGAGGGTCGGAGGAAGGCTTCCTTACTGCATGGGGGCAATTTGTCGGCCTGTTCCAAAACCTGTTCGATGCCAGCAGTAGAAAAGGAAACAGGGAGGATTAAAAAGAGAAAAGAAAGAAGGAATGTCAGGGATGCACAACCCAGGGGGAGAGGGGGGGAGAAGGAGGCAGAGAGCCTGCGAGGGACAAAGTGAGACAGCACGAGAGGAAGGGGGGCAACATACCTCCCCCAGCCACAAAAAGTACACAGCGAAAGCTGACGGAGGGAGAAAGAAAAGGGGGGAAAAAGGAAAAAGGGGACCCCCCCCCCCCCCGGATCGACATTTGGGGGGGGGGGTGCGGGGAGAGGGGTTAGGGAAAGGGAGGCTGGGTGGGGGGAGGACACTCTGAACTAGGTGGCAACAGTATGTAAATAAAGTCAAGAAAAGCAGGGCAAAGCCTTTTTTCTACATTGTACAATAAATGAAAACGAACGGCAAATGTACATAAGTTTGGAAGATGCCAATAAAAATAATTTTATTAAAAGAAAAGGAATCCTCAGGCACCCTCCAGTTCCTGTCTTTCCATCCTATTGTGTACCCTCTTATCCTGTGAGTAATGTTATAAGTCTGCATGGTAGCACAGATAGCATCATCAAGCTGCCCCTACACTATGCCATTCTGTCTTGCATCAAATAAACATGAAATGCGCTGCTAACTTCACTTGCGAAGAATTATTGTGAAAATCTTCTATTGCCCATGGTTCAGTTACTCATTGTATGTCACCATGCTGTAGCATCACCACACATGGTAAGCACTGAGTCCTGTTCCTGTTCGATTAACGCTTATCATATAGTTCAACACAAAACAACTTACAGTCATTTTGTAGCATTGGATACTTATGGCATTCCAAAACTACTTTAGCCTTGTATTAGCTGATTTCTTGAGATCAACCTTCTTCCTCCTCACGTCTCCCAAGTTGTAGGGGTCTTGAGATTATAGCAACAGGTGCTTCTGAAGGGATTTTTCCAACACTTCCATACTGCATTTCTGTCCTCATCTTACCCAGTTTAGGGGTTTAAGTACCTTCCTGCTTCAGTTAACAGCTGCTGTACCTTATTATTAAAGCTGTTGCTCTTTTAGTCAGGTCTTTAAGCTCAGCCTTTGAGACCCCCCCCCACCTTCTGCTTTGGGTGCAAGGCTCACTCCAGGGCTTGCTGGCTTTGAAAGGAGTGTTCTGCTGATGTTTCAAACACATTTTGTAAGTGAAGTTAGCAGCACATGGTGGGCGGCATGGTAAGAGAGGGAGAAATTCCTGGTCAGCCGTGGTTGATGCCGAATGGTGTTCCTCAAGCTATAACCACTTGATTCTCTGAAACAGAGAGAAAGATGCCTAAGTTCCCTTGTGAACTATGGCCAATTATGGACCGGCAGCTCTTTTGGTCAGCCTGCTGTAAAGTGTTTTAGTGCATAATTTACAGGAGTATGTGGGTTAATCTGCTGGCCACACTTCATACCCAAAGCCTTTTATAACACACTGTTAACCCTGTCTAGCACACCAACAACAATTTCCATGCTTTTGAGGAGAAAAGGGTCTTTTTAGTACTTAGATACAAATTTCCTTCCCATCAGATTTTCTCTTTCCCAGAATGATGACTTGAAAAATGTTAAATATTCTAGAACAGTATGAAAGCAAAGGATATACACATGGGACACATAACTATGTGCAGTGAAGCTTAACAAAAAATGTATTGGTTTTGGATCTGGTTTGGAAATATAACCACAGTTTCAAAAAAGTAAAAGTATCTTCAAGAGAGAATGGAATGAGGGGATTCAATTCAATTAAAATCTAAAGTTTAATAAAGATTTAAATATTAAATATAAAGTTTTCTAAGAAAATTGAAGTGTTTTGATCGGAAATTTCCTCTTTTGAATATGCGGCGAAATGGGGGATTGTGTAAGGAGGAAAGCAGCCTATTGATAGTTGGCATATTTTGGGGCAGCTGCAAGGTTCTTACAGTAAGTGGTTGTTAATTATTCTGATTCAATGTGTGAAACGTAAGTGCACATTCAACTTTTGCTTGCTGCAGATGAATAGTTTGTGACGATTGTCAATGCTTCTGGAGTTGCCCAAAATATCCTCACTTCGCATTAAGATGCTCTTATGAGCTGAGAAAGGCTTGAAGTGGCACCTGTTCAAATACCAAAGGCACCCTGTGGGCAGTGGGTCAATTTTTTTTCTTGGGATCAAATGGGAAGGGGGCAAACAGGCTCGGAGTTTCTGTAAAACCACATATCTCTGTGATGTTCATAAGATGTTAACTCATTTGATGTTGGTGCTTGAACCCCAGAATTCAAAACCATGAGAAAAAGCTTGTGAGAAGTGCTTGTTGGAGTGTCGCCAGTGGAGTCAGCTCTTTTCACAGGCCCCCTCACTTCCACTGCTAACCCACAAGTAGCTCCAAATACAGGCACTGTTTCACAGTCTTTGCTGTGTTCCTCTTCACATGTCAGAGCTGGCAGCTGTTCAGCGGATCATTCTCCTGCCAAACTACAAACCCACTGACACAAAAAAAACGGAAAGGGTGTTAAAAAAAAATAAAACCCTGGATAAAAAAAACAAACGTATTCTGTAAAAATGTTGCTTTGTGTTTTGTTACATGAGGATTAATTTCCACAGACATATAACTGAGAACTTGTACTCGTGGTCTGGGTCCTGTTTCTCTGAGACTTGCAGCTATTTTATCCAAACCACGGTGTTTCAAATTTCTGGGTGGACCATGACTTCACAATTGCAGTTGTCCGTTACAGGTTTAATCCTTGTTGTTTTGGTTTGTTTTGTAAAAGGATGTTAAATAGTTTCTGTTCCAACAATGCAAGTGTGCTGTGGGCAGAAGCAAACTTATTCTAATTTTTGCAGGTTAGTATAAAGATATTGTCCAGGTGCAACCTACAAGTACTATTTGTGTACTGATTATATTTTCAATTAATAACTCTTCAACATGAGTACTGGTTGAGTGTACATTAACTGATGTGGATACAGATATATCAACAGTTTAGTAATCTGGGAAAAGGATTGAGACTGTACAAAGACAGAGACCCTTGGGAATTGATCTGGAGGAGAGCCCATTCCATCTACATCTGTAACAAAGCCAGAAGAACAGAATTTAAGTTTGTGCATTAATGTTTTTATTTTCTACAAATCCAAAGCTGAACATTGCCTCAGACTTCCCCTAATTGTCTTGTGAAAAGGGGGAAGAAGTTACTTAGATGTGTTTGGGTCGTGACCCAGTTAAAATAGTGGCGTTGGCTCAGTGGGGAATTTTCAGACAGGGTCAGTTCCTGAATACTGGGGAGAGGCTGCTTTCCAGCAGATGGTGTTTGGGTTACAGTGCAAACTTTCTGACACAAATTTGGCTTTTAATCATCGGGGTTTCATTATTAGATGGGTAACAAATGATAAATTATGTCAATTATGACAAATTTATTATGAATTACATGCTCCTCTGTTCTCCAACCGGATAAACTGCCTTGCAAGATTGCAAGACACAAGACTAAAAATATGTCTCTTTAATTAGCAGCAGAGTGAATAGTTAACAATGACAAAATAAATATTTAATTGGCGAACTTGGTGAGTAGGTGAAAGCTAAGTAACCAATTTGATGCAATTTTTTACTGTGGGGCTTTACTAACTACTTTGAGTTTACAACCAAAATGTTTTTCTTAATTCACAAGGAAATCTGGTAAAAGTACCTCACTCAATGACTGAAAATTATTTGTTACTGCTAATTAAAATTGTGTCAAAAGATATTTGTACAGATGGAAGCAATTTTTAAAACTACAAATGGGTGTCTCAGTGATAATGAGGTTGATGAGCAAAGAAAGTCACAAGTTAGAATCCTGGGGGACAATTTTAACTCTACCTATCCAGTGGAAATTAAGTTTCTTTCCTACCCTGTGGTTGACAGGAGACTGCTTGGCAGCAATTACACCTACCCAAAGCTGATAGGTATGGAAAGTTGTCCAGTGGGATTTGAGTAAGTTGCGATAAGTTAAATACACAGCACCTCGTATGTCTTGGGCAGCAGTTGAGTTTCTAACTTGCAGCACTCAGCACACACCCATATGTAGCCTGCAGTTAAATTCGGAGCCCTGGTCTTTATTGAGTTGGGTAATTTCAGTCAGAACAGTAATGGGGGCACCAAGTATCCTCAGTCAAGGCATGAAAAGAAGTCTGTCAGGGTCCCTGTTCATTGTTTATATCACTGGTGGTTCCTCCTGGAAAGTACTTTCCTGTGAATGGAAGTTGTGGAAATTGATCATAATGGCTCCCATAGTTGATCAGCTGGCCATTTATACATGTAAAAGGGACAGTTGAATGTGGAGTTGAGCACTGCCAACACCCATGGCCACATATTCCAGCATGAGCCATTAGCTTAGAGTTGTCCGTGGCTATTATGATCCAGGAAAATAAAGGACTGACAATATCAATATAGACCATAGAATTTACAGTGCAGAAGGAGGACATTTGTCCCATCAGGTCTGCACCAGACCTTGAAAAGAGCACCCTACTTAACCCCACACTTCCACTCTATCCCTGTTACCCCACCTAACCCTTTTGGACACTAGGGGCAATTTAGAATGGCCAATCCACCTAACCTGCACATCTTTGGACTGTGGGAGGAAACCCGAGCTCCCGGAGGAAACCCACGAAGACACGGGGAGGACGTGCAGACTCCGCACAGCCAGTGACCCGGCTGGGAATCGAACCTGGGTCCCAGGAGCTGTGAAGCAACTATGCTAACCACGATGCTACCGTGTTGCCCAATTGCTGATCTGATATATGGCTGATCTGAAAATTTAGTGCAACCATTGAAGGATGAAAATCGCGAGGGGCGTTCTAAAGAACACATATCATATTGGAACGTAAACGAACAATGCTCCATAGCTGCCTGGGAAAGAAAAACATCTACATTCTAGGTATTGTGAGTTCCGAGAACTGTTACCAGATTTTCCCTTTGCTTTCTATCAGAGGGTTTGTGACAATGCCTGTGGTATTCCCAGCTCTTTTTCCCATTCATCAGCTCCATATAGATACAGGTATATATATACTGGTGGAAACTAGAGAAGCACTTCAAGCATTCCAGTCAGCATGAAATCTTTAATTAACCAGTACAAACAGAAAAAATGTAAACAAAGCAGATTAAAAGCAAGACTAATGATGTAATATTCAAGTCCACCAGTTAAAAGATGGAAAAAATATTTACTCAATTTGGACACTTAGCCTGGAAAATGGAGGCGTCCACCCCAAGTGCAGTGGCAGGTGGCTCCAGTCACATCTTTCCTGCTGGCCAGAATGGAGGGATCTGCGCTTCGGACCTTACTAATTCAGGTGTGCTGCCCTCCAGGTCTCCTGGTGGGTCAACTGATTTGTTTGATAGTCCCAGCGCCATATTTAAATGTCCAGCACACATATCACTATGTCCAGCCCACCTGTCTTCACCAGCCTGTGCAGGATGCCAGCAACACCAAGAGAAGGCTAGCAGCCTCAAGGAGAAAGAAGGACCAACTTTCAGTGCAAGGCCCTTATTTGAGGAGACCAGGCCCACCAGCATGTTCTCTACCCCAGGGATGGCTCGAACAATCACACAAACCTCACCTCTCCGGCCTGGGAGGTCGGCGTTGTTGCCACCTGCCTGTGAAGCACCATCCAGTGCAGGGAGAGGATGAATGATCTCACCCCCGATGCCAGGGAAACTCCTCTCTCAGTTCCCTTCACGATCAAACTCTCAGCACGGCACCATGTACTCAAACAGTTACTCTTCAGGAATCTCACACATTCAGTCACCGGGGACAAATATCAGCACTCACTCTCTCAACAAGACTTCTACAACACCACCATCCCATCTGTCTTGTTGCTGACACTCCAATCTCTGTCCCTGCACCACACACAGGGGACATGCATTTCAACCACCTTCTGATCCATCCTCTCTGATCATATCTCTTTCTTTTGGCTCCACACCGGCCAAACTTGCACACGGGTTCGATGAGGCTGCTGCCGTCGAGGACTGGGATCACTCCGGTAGTGACGCAGATCTTGGCCTCTTCACAACAACCTAGTGCCGGATCTTAGCTCCATCATTTCATCGAACCCTGCAATTCACACTGACTGCCATGGACACAGAAATAGCTTCAGCTCATCCACTAAAACTGTCCCTTTGTGTTTTTCAGACCCAGCAGAATGAGGCCTGCTCACCAACCCAGCAGCTATCCAAGTCCCCAGAGTATGTCTGAGGATGTGGGGACTCAGTAAGAACTGTCACAGCGCTCACCCACATCCTTCACCAGTGCAGAGACACACACCCTCAGTGACGTGTAGTTCAAGGTTAGACTCAGGGTCACTTACTGGAGAACCTCACTGACACATCCTCACAGCAGTCGGAGGCAGATGGGGCGGGATTCTCCCCTATCCGGCGGGGCGGGGGGTCCTGGCGCCGAGGAGTGGCGTGAACCACTCTGGCATCGGGCCGCCCCAAATCCGCACCTTCAGGGGCTAGGCCCGCCCTGGAGGTTTGCGCCCCGCCAGCCGGCTGGGAAGGGGCTTGGCACCACGCCGACCAGTGCCGAAGGGCCTCCGGCGGCCTGCGTGAGTTGGCGCATGGGTGGGAGCGCCAGCGTCTGCTGGCATCATCCCCGCGCATGCGCAGAGGTCTTTGTTTCCGCACCGGCAATGGCGGACCGCTACAGCCGCCAGTGCGGAAGAATAGAGTGCCCCCATGGCACAGGCCCGCCCGCGAATTGGTGGGCCCCGATAGCGGGCCAGGCCACCGTGGGGGCACCTCCCGGGGCCAGATCCCCCGCGCCCCCCCAAGAACCCCGGTGGCCGCCCGCGCCACCAGGTCCCGCCGGTAAGGACCTACTCCAATCTACGCCGGCGGGACTAGAAAAAAAAACGTGCGGCCCCTCGGCCCATCATGAGCCGGAGAATCGCTGGGGGGGGGGGGGGCGCGCCGCTGCCAGCAGCCGCCGACCGGCGCAGCGCAATTCCCGCCCCGCCAAATTCCCGGCATCGGAGAATTCGGCAGCCGGCGGGGGAGGGATTCACGCCGCCCCCCGGCGATTCTCCGACCTGGCGGGGGATCGAAGAATCCTGCTCTAGGTCTCCGGCACTCAGAGAGCTGCTCGAGACCAGCCAACCGCTCAGTCCCAGTCACATGATGAGCCTCTGGAAGCAGCTCTCAGCTCACTGGTGGGGATGCAAAGGGAGGCAGCGGAACATTGGGAAAAGATTCAGCAGCCACTTGTCAGAATAGAGAGCATGATGGAGAAGTCCCTCCACATACTGTCTAATGTTGTGGCTCTGACATGTGAGCAACTCGAGACCACCATGGGAAGGTTGGTGACAACCATGAAGAGTCATCGCAGGCATCAGGACGTTGCAGTCAGCAGGCTGCCTCCTCCTCTGCTGCAGATGTCGGGCTGCACCAAGACTTAGTCGTAGGGTTAGGAAAATTTAAAAGTTTTGATGTCATCTCAGGATCATGGGTGCTCTATCACTGTCAATGAATTGCACTTTTTGAAAATCATTCCGTGGGTGTGTGAATGTTGTGGTCAGACAAAGGATTTTGGTTTGGATCTTTGCAATCCTCATATTCTGAGGTTCAACCTTCCTCACACTCAGAATGTTCCCTTTCAAGATTAATATTTATGTGATATCAACCTTAGTGTGACTTGGTACCGGATCCTTGTGTGTTGTCAAGATGTATGTAATTATTTATTTGTTGTGTATGATGAGTATGGAGAGTGGCGAATGTTGTGCCCCTGTTCAAAAAAGGGAATAGGGATAACCCTGGGCATTACAGGCCAGTTAGTCTTACTTCGGTGGTAGGCAAAGTCATGGAAAGGGTGCTGAAGGATAGGATTTCTGAGCATCTGGAAAGACACTGCTTGATTAGGGATAGTCAGCACGGATTTGTGAGGGGTAGGTCTTGCCTTACAAGTCTTATTGAATTCTTTGAGGAGGTGACCAAGCATGTGGATGAAGGTAAAGCAGTGGATGTAGTGTACATGGATTTTAGTAAGGCATTTGATAAGGTTCCCCATGGTAGGCTTCCGCAGAAAGTAAGGAGGCATGGGATAGTGGGAAATTTGGCCAGTTGGATAACGAACTGGCTAACCGATAGAAGTCAGAGAGTGATGGTGGATGGCAAATATTCAGCCTGGATCCCAGTTACCAGTGGCGTACCGCAGGGATCAGTTCTGGGCCCTCTGCTGTTTGTGATTTTCATTAATGACTTGGATGAGGGAGTTGAAGGGTGGGTCAGTAAATTTGCAGACGATACGAAGATTGGTGGAGTTGTGGATAGTGAGGAGGGCTGTTGTCGGCTGCAAAGAGACATAGATAGGACGCAGAGCTGGGCTGAGAAGTGGCAGATGGAGTTTAACCCTGAAATGTGTGAGGTTGTCCATTTTGGAAGGACAAATCTGAATGCGGAATACAGGGTTAACGGTAGAGTTCTTGGCAATGTGGAGGAGCAGAGAGATCTTGGGGTCTATGTTCATACATCTTTGAAAGTTGCCACTCAAGTGGATAGAGCTGTGAAGAAGGCCTATGGTGTGCTAGCGTTCATTAGTCGGAAACATTAGGGACCTTCATGCAGCTATTGGATAGGTACATGGATTACGGTAAAATGATATAGTGTAGATTTATTTGTTCTTAAGGGCAGCACGTTAGCATTGTGGATAGCACAATTGCTTCATAGCTCCAGGGTCCCAGGTTCGTTTCCGGCTTGGGCCACTGTCTGTGCGGAGTCTGCACGTCCTCCCCGTGTCTGCGTGCGTTTCCTCCGGGTGCTCCGGTTTCCTCCCACAGTCCAAAGATGTGCAGGTTAGGTGGATTGGCCATGATAAATTGCCCTTAGTGTCCAAAATTGCCCTTAGTGTTGGGTGGAGGTGTTGACTTTGGGTAGGGTGCTCTTTTCAAGAGCCGGTGCAGACTCAATGGGCCGAATGGCCTCCTTCTGCACTGTAAATTCAATGATAATCTATGATTAATCTAGGACAAAGGTTCGGCACAACATCGTGGACCGAAGGGCCTGTTCTGTACTGTATTTTTCTATGTTCTATGTTCTATGGGTAAGTTCTCAATCCTTTGTCCTCAACGGATAGCAATAGCTGAGCAGGACTCATCAAATATGTGACTCTGTGTATCTGTGCTTCCTAACTGATAGTGTTCCAAACCATGATGAGAGCCTCAGGCTGGTTCGCACTTCCATCGCGGCTCTGTTTCCATCCTTACATGGTGTGGGAAATGTCTAGCCTCAACGCATATCACGGTTCTTGCTGGACTTTAAGTAACCAGATTAATCAGATTACCTTGACACTAATGACCACAGCTAAGATGTGAACCTCGTGAATCGTCATCTCTTAAGGCCTAAGTGTGAATGTAAGACTTGTCCACTCAGCAATGGTTCGACTATTCATTCAGAAGTCAGGAAATGGTTTGGAGCATCAGAGGAGATGTCTCCTGATGATTGGACTTAGTTTTACTCCTCTTGGAGGCTGTCAGCTATTAGGGTATCTCAGGCACATTTCCCATCCTCCATGACATAAGTGCGCTCATGTTGTCCCTTAGCATGCCCATGGGCCTCTTGTACCTCCTCATCTTTATCTTTCGAGGAGGGATCCTCCTCTTCCAATTGGCAGGGCATCATTTCTTTGCATAAAGAGATTGCAAACTGCAACCATGCGGCAAACTCTCTCCGGTGCGTATTGCAGAGAGTCAGTCTGAGCATCTGAATCACATCTTCAGAAGTCCGAAAGTCTGCTTTATGAGGGAACATGTGTGGAGTAAACAGTGTGACGATCCCAGGCACCTGGCAGTGATTGAGCATGTGGAGTCATGAGGGGGCAGGAGAGGAGGCTGGGGGAGTTGCTGTTTAAAGTGGTGAGAGGGAGTTTCCGATACGTGGGAATTCAGGTGGCACGGGGATGGAAGCAGCTACATAAATTAAATCTGGCCCGGTTAGTTGAGCAAATGAAGGAGGACTTTCGGAGGTGGGACATGCTCCTGTTGTCACTGGCGGGGAGGGTACAGACCATCAAGATGACAGTTCTCCCGAGATTTCTGTTTAACTGCCAGTGTCTCCCCATTTTTATCCCAATGGCCTTTTTTAAGCAGGTTAATGCAGTGATTTCTGGGTTTGTTTGGGCGGGTAAAACCCCGCGAGTTAGGAAACTGCAGTTGGAGCAGAACCGAGGGGGAGGGTTAGCCCTACCGAACTTTAGGAATTACTACTGGGTGACAAATATAACAATGATCAGGAAGTGGGTAGTGGGGGAGGGGTCGGTATGGGAGCGGGTGGTGGTGGCACCCTGTAGGGGCACAAGCTTAGGAGCACTGGTAACGGCACCTCTGCCGTTCTCACCAGCTCGGTACTCCACAAGCCCGGTGGTGATGGCGGCTCTGAGGGTGTGGGGCAGTGGCGGAAGCATATGGGAGTGGAGGGAGCGTCGGTGTGGGCTCTAATTTGTGGCAATCACCGATTTGTCCCGGGGAGGATGGATGGGGGTTTCGGAGGTGGCAGAGAGGAGGAATTGAGAGGCTGGGGGATTTGTTTATTGATGGCAGCTTTCCCTGTTTGGAGGATTTGGAGGAGGAGTTTGAATTGCTGGATGGGAATGGGTTTCGGTATCTGCAGGTGAGAGACTTTGTGCGAAGGCAGGTTTCGATCTTTTACCGCCACAGGGGATGCAGGGCAAGGTAGTTTCAAAAACGGGAGTGGGGGGGAAGGGAAGGTCTTGGAAATTTATAAAGAGTTCATGGAGTGGGAGGGAACCCAGATAGGGGAGGTAAAGTGCAAGTGGGAAGATGAGCTGGGTAAGGAGCTAGAGGCAGGTCTGTGGGAGGATGCTCTGAGTAGAGTCATCACGTCCTCATCATGTGCCAGGCTCAGCCTGATACAATTTAAGGTGGTTCACCGGGCACACATGACGGTGGCCCAGGTGAGCAGATTATTTGGGATAAAGGACAGGTGTGTGAGGTTTGTGGGAGGTCCCGCAAACCATGTCCACATGTTTCGGGCATGTCCGAAGCTTAGGGTATTTTGGCAGGGATTTGCTGATGTCGTGTCCACGGTGTTCAAAACGAGGGTGGCCCCCGTGTCGAGAGGTGGCGATTTTTGGAGTGTCAGAAGACCCAGGAGTCCAGGGGGCGAGAGAGGCTGACATTTGGCCTTTGCCTCCTTGGTAGCCCGGAGATGGATCCTATTATCCTGGAGAGACTCAGAGCCCCTGAAATCAGGGGTATGGGTCAGCGACATGGCTGGGTTTCTCAGGCTTGAGAAAATTAAGTTCGCCCTGAGAGGATCAATGTTAGGGTTTGTTTATCGACATCTTTCAGGAAAATTAAAACTGTTAACAGATACAATAAGGGAGGGGGGGTTAGGGAACGGGGGGGGGGGGGGTGTAGGGGAGTTAGTTTAGTTTAGTTCAGGCAGGATCAACGAGAGGAGATGGAGGGACTGGGGAATTGTGTGTATAAGCCATGTTGGCTGGGTATGGTTGTTGGCTGGGGGGAGGGGGTTATCTACTGAATTATGTTTACAATTGCTTTTGTACTTTCCGTTATTATAAAATATTAAATGCCTTTGTAAAATGTTTTTTTTTTAAAAGAGGATGTGGAGGAACTGAGCATGCACGTGCAGCATTTGCTTTCAATGGTCACACACCAACGTCACGTTGACAGAATGGAAGGGCTGGTGCCAGGGAGCCCTTAGAGTCATATGGGTACAGTTTATTGCTCATTGCATTCTTGGGAACCTAGAGATATCTGCGAAGCGCGAGAATCTCTGAGTCTGGTTATCCTCATTCAGAGTAAGGTTAACATAAAGATGGGCCCTCCTGCAAAGGTCACTGCCTGAATGCTAAATTGCCAAATGAGAAATGCCACCAAGGTCCCCGGCTACACCCTGGAAAGACCCAGAGGCAAAGAAATTGAGGACTGCTATCACCTTCAGGGTCACTGACAGGGGGAAGCCCCAATCCCACATGGCATCAGTGCTTCTTGAAGTATGTGACGTATGTGGGGGACCATCTCCAAACAATCACAGCCTTGCCCTGCACTGCCTCTCACTCATTTGTAGAAAGGGGACTTGTAGATGATAGACCCTCAGTGTTGCCAGTTCTCTCTGCTGTCTGCATCTCTGTTGCTCAGCCTCCTGTTGATGCTCACGCTCACCCTGGCCAAGTCCCACAGTCAGAGCCTCCTGCTTGAGCTGTGCGCGCCGACACCTTTCCCTATTCGCTCCCTACATCAAATGAAAATTTGTAGAAAAGCTCCCTGGACTACTGGATCTATTCTCACTTTTGTCCCCTCTCTGAAAAGTTGTTTGCAGACCGGAATAGTTAAAGGCCATTGAAAAGAAAGGTGTGAACGAGGTGACGAATGGGAGAAGTTGAGCAATTCTTTGGCATTTCAATGTTCCTCATGCGGCCTTACCCCTGGGACGCTAGCACATAGATAGAGGTTAGCAGCATTTCATTCCACAGATGTGACATCTGGACGCATGTGGGGGTGAGAACATGTGAATTTTATCATTGAACCAATGTGGCTCTGAACTTCAGTCATTGACTTGGCAGTACAATGAGCATTCCATTGCTCATGGTAAATGAATGGAATCCGCTTGGCCACTGATGAATGGCATTAATTGTTAACCCGTTACTCCACTTCACTGATGGGATGGCAGAGTTGATGCAACTTGACCCCCTTCACTATAGCTTCCACGCTCCAAAGCTGCATTCTTGTCTTCCACTATGTAGCTTTTCAAAATTTGATGAGACTATTGAGTTGTGCCTATCCCTTTAAAAGTGCAAAATTAGAAATGTGGCTTGCTCTTGCTTCCTGACCTGGACCATGTAGCAGCACCAACAAATCAGTATGGGTCTCAAGAAGGAGCTCCAGAGCCCAGCTCAGTGCTCCACCCCCAGTTCACACCTTCGAGATATAACCAATCTTACTTTCAATATTGAAAGATGCCAATAATACTGGATCTTGCTGTTGTGGTGATGGACATTGACAAATTCCTCTCCCGAGCCTATCACCTGTGAGGAGCCCATGCCTCACGTGCATCTGTACCCACTCCACCTGAAAGCTGTGTGCACCGTCACTTACAGCGTTTCTCCACGATGAGAGCTTCATATACCCCCCTGTATTATGTGTTCCCTAGCTACAGGCTGCAGATACCCCTGTGACCATCATTACCACGCCCTTTGCAGCCCAGTACATAGCCTGCCATGTCCAGGGACATCAATAGTAAGACAGCCCTGCACACCAAGCTGTGCATTTTTCCTTTGTAGCACACAGCCCTTGCCCCTCACTGCAGCAGGGATACACCATGCTTCCAATGATTGCTCCTGCAATATTGTCGGGACTTCCGGTGGCGGCCAAGAGGGAGTAAGTCGCACACTTGGTGGCTCCCGCTCCGGTCGGACTTTTGGACCTTTTCCCCTGACTTTTTACGCTTTTAAGCGCTGGATTGGAAAGTAATACCATTCAGGCACTGAATCCATACAGAGGTGTATGGAACTAAGAAGTAGGAAGGATCGCAAACAGCTGAAGAAGTGGACAAGCAAGGGCAATGGGGAGGCTGTGAGTGAAACCAATATGGCCGATGCCCAGACCCAGGCACCGCCAGCTCAGCCGACAATGGAGCATCTGTTACAGGTTATGCAGGAGAACTTCCTAGCACTGAAAAGTGATCATTTGGAACCACTCCAGAAATCGTTTCACCGAATGGAGAAAAGGCTGGATGACCAGGCGGAGATGATCCAAGAGCTGGAGAAGATGGTGGAGGAGCAGGCGGATTTTCAAACGGTGGCGGACATGGAGATTCGAAGGTTGAAAGACCAACAAAAAATGCTCCTGGAAAAGCTAGAGGACCTGGAGAACAGGTCTCACCAGCAGAACTTAAGAATCGTTGGCCACCCGGAGGGGACCGAGGGGCTGGATGCTGCCACGTATGTGGCAGAAATGTTCCAGAAGCTGCTGGGGAACGAGGTGTACCCTCGCCCGCCGGAGGTGGACAGGGCACATAGAGCGCAGGTGAGGCAGCCGCGGCGAGGGGGTCCCTCACGAGTGATGGTGGTCCGGTTCCGCAGGTTCCTAGATAAGGAGCGGGTTCTTCAATGGGCCAAGAGCATATGGAGCTGCAACGGGGACAATAACACCCTGCGCATTTACCAAGACCTGAGCACAGAGGTGGGCAGAAGGAGGGCAGGCTACAGGCAAGGTAAAGAGATTTTATATAAGAAGCAGGTGAAATTTGGGCTGCTCTATCCGGCGCGACTCTGGGTTACGCACGAGGGCTAGCACCATTATTTTGAGGAACCCGAGGAGGCGATGGACTTTGCAAAGAGGCAAGGGCTGGTCCCGAGCTGAGGACTCTTGGACTCGTGTTGGAACTTTTCATTCTTTCTCTCTTGTTTCTGAGAGATGCCTGCATGTTTTTTCATGCTTTTGTAATTTGGTTTTTATGTGTTTTTTTGTCTTTTTTCTCTTCATGGCTCTTTTTCGCTTTTGTGTTTGAGTTTTGTTAGAAAAAGAGAATAGTTAGAATGGTTCGGATATGGGGGGTGGTTTTCGGGGAATTTTTGCGATCTCTTTCTGCGTTCAGATAGGAATGGTTTGCAGTGCCTACTATTTTGTTTTGTTTGACTTAAATTGCACTATTGTTAGGGCTGTCTCTATCCTGTTTAGAGTATTTGTGCAAGCAGGGCTGATTTGGGGAAGTGGTGTGGATGGGCTGGGGGGAGGGGAGCCAGGGAACAATAGGTGGGAGACTCGCTGGTGGCCAGAGTTGGGAGCTACCAGGCTAGCTGGGTGGGCTAGTCAACGGAAGCCAGGTGGGGGGTGTTCATGTAGCTAGTTTATGTCAGGGGTTAGGTTATAGAGTGGTGTTGCGAGAGGGGTGGGGGGAGTAGGTCTGCTGACGATGTTGGAAATTGGGCATGGTAACAGTGAGGAGGTCAGGGGTGGAGGCGGCCAGGAGGTGGGCCAGAGGAAGCGCCAGTTCACGTCCAGAGGCAGGAGGCTTGCTGTTCAGTGTATTAAAGCCTCAGTTACGTTTATCACTCGTCGTCTATTATTGATTGTGTATCACTGATTTCAATCCGAGCCCATAGGGACAGGACAGACAGGGCAGAAATTTTAGGGATGGACATGAGCTACGCGGAGTCCCCGAGGCCAAAGTTACTTAGGAAACAACAGAGGCTGCAGACCGAGTTTGGGGTGTTGTCTACAGGGAAGGTCGTAGAGCAGCTTAAAAAGGCAAAGGGTGCAAAATACGAGCATGGGGAGAAGGCCAGCAGAATGCTTGCACAACAACTAAGAAAGAGAGAAGCGGCTAGGGAAATAGGAAAGGTACTCGACGGGGAGGGAAACCTGGTGGGGGACCCGGTAGGACTGAACAAGGTGTTTAGGGACTTCTATAGCAAGCTCCTCAGAACCTCCCACGGGACCGGAGGGGATGAAGCACTTTTTGGACGGACTGACTTTCCCAAGAGTAGGTAGGGGGTTGGTAGACGGGCTGGGGGCCTCAATCAGGACCAAAGAAGTACTGAGGGGCCTGAAGGTCATGCAGTCGGGTAAAGCCCCAGGGGCCGGACGGATACCCGGTGGAGTTTTATAAAAAGTTCTCCGAGATAGTGGGGCTGGTGCTGCTGAGGGTGTTCAACGAGGCAAGAAGCAGAGGGGTCTTACCCCCGACGATGTCGCAGGCCACTATATCGCTTATACCGAAACAGGATAAAGACCCGGAGGCATGTGGGTCCTCTAGGCCGATCTCTTTGATTAACGCAGATGCTCGGTTACTGGCCAGGATCTTGGCGTCTAGAATTGAGGACTGTGTACCGCACGTGATTGCGGAGGAACAAACCGCGTTCGTAAAGGGCAGGCAACTAGTGGCCAATCTAAGGAGGCTGCTCAATGTGATTATGATGCCCCCGGAGAGCAGGGAGGCAGAGGTAGTGGTAGCAATGGATACCGAAAAGGCTTTCGACCGGGTTGAGTGGGACTATTTATGGGAGGTGCTGGGACGTTTTGGGTTTGGGGTGGGATTCATTGACTGGGTTAGGCTGCTACATCAGGCCCCAGAGGCTAGTGGGAGGATGAACAGGACGACATCTGACTACTTCTGACTGCACCGCGGGACTAGACAGGGATGCCCCCTCTCCCCACTGCTGTTTCGCTGGCTATAGAGTTGCTGGCAATTGCTCTGAGAGCTTCAAGGAACTGGAAAGGGCTGGTCCGGAGGGTAGTGGAACATAAAGTCTCGTTATACACAGATGACCTACTGTTATACGTGTCAGACCCAATGACGGGGATGGAAGGAATCATGGAAATCCTGAGGAAATTTGGGCAGTTCTCAGGATATAAATTGAACATGGCAAAGAGCGAGTTGTACGTAGTACAGGCGAGAGGTCAGGAGAGTAGGCTGAGGGGGCTGCCGTTCAGGCTGGTAGGGAAAGCTTCAGATATTTAGGGATGCAAGGAGCGTGAGACTGGGGTAAGTTGCATAAGCTAAACTTGTCCCGGTTGGTGGAGCAAGTGAGGGACGAGTTCCGGAGATGGGATACGCTCCCGCTGTCATTGGCGGGGAGAGTGCAGACGGTGAAGATGTCGATTCTTCCGAGATTCTTGTTCATATTTCAGTGTCTCTCCATCTTCATCCCGCGGTCCTTCTTTAAGAGGCTCGATAAAATTGTCCTGGGATTTGTTTGGGCGGGAAAGTCCCCACGGGTGAGGAAGGCGATGCTCGCGAGGAACCGAGGGGATAGGGGGCTGACGTTGCCGAACTTTAAAAACTACTACTGGGCAGCTAACAGAGCCATGGCAAGGAAATGGATGGTGGGTACGGGGTTGGTTTGGAAGCGGATGGAGGCTGCTTCGTGCAGGGGCACCAGTTTCGCAGCCTTGGTTACGGCGTCTCTGCCGCTCCCGCCGGCATGATACTCCACCAGCCCTATAGTGGTGGCGGCTCTACGGATCTGGGGCCAGTGGAGGAGGCATATAGGGAAAATGAGAGCATCGGTTTGGTCCCCAATCTGCGGTAACCACCAATTTGCCCAGGGAAATATGAACGGTGGGTTCCAATTATGGCGGAGGGCGAGGATTGCGAGGATGGGCGATCTGTTCCTGGAAGCAGGCTTCCCGAGCATGAGGGTGTTGGAGGAGAAGTTCGGGCTGGCGAGAGGGAATGATTTCAGGTCCTTGCAGATGCGGGATTTTGTACGCAGATTGGTACCATCCGTCCCATGCCTCCCACCAAGGGGGATCCAGGACAGGGTAGTTTCCAGAGGGGAGGTGGGAGAGGGGAGAGTCTCCGACATTTATAAAGAACTAATGGGAGCAGAGGAGGCACAGACCGAAGAACTGAAGCTTAAGTGGGAGGGGGACCTCGGGGGGGAGATAGAGGATGGCATATGGGCAGACGCTTTGAGTAGAGTAAACACGACTGCAACATGCGCCAGGCTCAGTCTGATCCAGTTCAAGGTCGTACAGCGGGCCCACATGACGGTAGCCCGGATGAGCAAATTCTTGGGCTGGAGGACAAATGTGCTAGATGTGCTGGAGGGCCAGCGAACCATGTACACATGTTCTGGGCATGTCCTAAACTAAGGGGGTACTGGCAGGGATTCGCGGACGTCATGTACCGGGTATTGAAAACTAGGGTGGCAATGAGGCCTGAGGTGGCAATTTTTGGGGTTTCGGAGGACCCGGGAGACTAGGAGGAGAAAGAGGCCGATGTCTTGTCCTTTGCTTCCCTCGTAGCCCGGCGACGAATACTGTTGGCATGGAGGGACTCAAAGCCCCCGAAGTCTGAAGTATGGCTTTCGGACATGGTGAGCTTTCTCAGGCTGGAGAAAATTAAGTTCGCCTTGAGAGGATTGCTGTCAGGGTTCGCCCGGAGGTGGCAGCCATTCGTTGACTTCTTCGCGGAGAATTAATTGTCAGCAGGGGAGAGTGGTGGGGGGGGAGAGAGAGAGAGAGGGGGGGTTAGAGTAGCGTAGAGTAGGGGGTTGCTTATGCAGGTTCTTGCGAGAGGGGAGCCGATGCTTGCATTATGTCTTATTTGCTTTTTGTACACTACGGAATAATGTTGCTGTTTTATATGCCAAAAATACCTCAATAAAATTGTTTATTAAAAAAAAGTGATTGCTCCTGCAGCATGGCCACTGCCCTTCTGCACTGTCTCCTTTCTCTGAACTCAGACTGAGATTCGCATAGCACCTGGACTGCCTGTCATCTGTGACTCCTTTCCATTTTGCAGCGGGAATGTCTGCACTCTGCCAGCACCTGAACTTAAACTGGAGGTTTGACATAGTTCCCGTGTCCAAAGAGGACAATGGCCAACAGTAACCAGATCGGCTGCAGGACATACTGAAGGGGGAGGGTGAACAGCCAGTTGTCGTGGTGCATATAGGCACCAACGATATAGGTAAAAAAACGGGATGAGGTCCTACAATCAGAATTTAGGGAGTTAGGAGATAAGTTAAAAAGTACAACCTCAAAGGTAGTAATCTCAGGATTGCTACCAGTGCCATGAGACAGTCAGCGTAGAAATTCAAGAATAGTCAGAATGAATACGTGGCTTGGGAGATGGTGCAGGAGGGAGGGGTTCAGATTTTTGGGACATTGGAACCGGTACTGGGGGCGGTGGGACCATTACAAATCAGATGGTCTACACCTGGGCAGGACTGGAACCAATGTCCTAGGGGGTGCTTTTGCTAACACTGTTGGGGGTTTTTAAACTAATGTGGCAGGGGGATGGGAACCTAAGTTAATTAAGTTTGAGGTCAGTAAAGAGGCAGCAACTAAAGCCAGTAAGGTACTAGATAATAAACTCAATGTGACTAAGGGGAAGAGTAGACAGGGAAGAGATGATGAACGCAAAGGGACAGGTGGTCTGAGGTGCATTTGTTTAAATGCGAGAAGTGTAGCAGGTAAGGCAGATGAACTTTGGGCTTGGATTAGTACCTAGGAATATGATGCTATTGGTATTACTGAGACTTGGTTGAGGGAAGGGCAAGACTGGCAACTAAATATCCCAGGGTATAGATGCTTCAGGAGGGATAGAGAGGGAGGTAAAAGGGGTGGAGGAGTTGCATTACTGGTCAGAGATGATATCACAGCTGTGATTAAGGGGGGCACGATGGAGGATTCGAGCACTGAGGCAATATGGGTAGAGCGAAGAAATAGGAAGGGTGCAGTAACATTGTTGGGACTTTACTACAGGCCTCCCAAAAGCGAGCGTGAAGTAGAGGTACAAATATGTAGACAGATTATAGAAACATGTAGGAGCAATAGGGTGGTCGTGATGGGAGATTTTAACTTCCCCAACATTGAATGGGACTCATGTAGTGTTGGAGGCGTAGATGGAGCAGAATTTCTAAGGAGCATCCAGGAGAGTTTTTTAGAGCAGTATGTAAATAGTCCAACTCGGGAAGGGGCCACACTGGACCTGGTATTGGGGAATGATCCTGGCCAGGTGGTTGAGGTTTCAGTCGGTGATTACTTTGGGAATAGCGATCACAATTCCGTAAGTTTTAGAATACTCATGGACAAAGACGAGAGTGGTCCTAAAGGAAGAGTGCTAAATTGGGGAAAGGCCAAGTATAACAAAATTCGGCAGGAGCTAGGGAATGTGGATTGGGAGCAGCTGTTTAAGGGTAAATCCACATTTGAAATGTGGGAGTCTTTTAAGGAAAGGTTGATTAGAGTGCAGGACAGACATGTCCCTGTGAAAATGAGGGATAGAAATGGCAAGATTAGGGAACCATGGATGACGGGTGGAATTGTGAGACTAGTTAAGATGAAAAAGGAAACATACATAAGATCTAGGCGACTTAATACTGATGAAGCTTTGGAGGAATATCAGGAAAGTAGGACAAATCTCAAACGTGCAATAAAGAGGGCTAAAAGGTGGTCATGAAATATCTTCGGCTAACAGGGTTAAGGAAAATCCCAAAGCCTTTTATTCGTATATAAGGAGCAAGAGGGTAACTAGAGAAAGGATTGGCCCACTCAAAGACAAAAGAGGAATTTATGCGTGGAGTCAGAGGAAATGGGTGAGATTCTTAATGAGTACTTTGCATCGGTATTCACCAAGGAGAGGGACATGACGAATGTTGAGACTAGGGATGGATGTTTAAATACTCTAGGTCAAGTCGGCATAAGGAAGGGGGAAGTTTTGGATATTCTAAAAGGCATTAAGGTGGACAAGTCCCCAGGTCCAGATGGGATCTATCCCAGGTTAATGAGGGAAATGAGGCACAAAATAGCTGGAGCCACAACAGAGATCTTTGCAGCATCCTTGAGCACGGGTGAGGTCCCGGAGGACTGGAGAATTGCTAATGTTGTCCGTTTGTTTAAGAAGGGTAGCAGGGATAATCCAGGGAATTATAGACCTGTGAGCTTGACGTCAGCGGTAGGCAAACTGTTGGAGAAGATACTGAGGGATAGGATCTATTCACATTTGGAAGAAAATAGACTTATCAGTGATAGGCAGCATGCTTTTGTGCAGGGAAGGTCATGTCTTACAAAGAACAAAGAACAAAGAAATGTACAGCACAGGAACAGGCCCTTCGGCCCTCCAAGCCCGTGCCGACCATGCTGCCCGACTAAACTACAATCTTCTACACTTCCTGGGTCCGTATCCTTCTATTCCCATCCTATTCATGTATTTGTCAAGATGCCCCTTAAATGTCCCTATCGTCCCTGCTTCCACCACCTCCTCCGGTAGCGAGTTCCAGGCACCCACTACCCTCTGCGTAAAAAACTTGCCTCGTACATCTACTCTAAACCTTGCCCCTCTCACCTTAAACCTATGCCCCCTAGTAATTGACCCCTCTACCCTGGGGAAAAGCCTCTGACTATCCACTCTGTCTATGCCCCTCATAATGGCTTAGATATCCCTCTAAATTATAATTAAGTTATTATGTTTAATTAGTTACCAATGCTCAAATTTTTTTTAATTTAGTGTAGATTCCCAACCAGCCACTCAGGCCACAGCTTTTCTGTGATGTCACTTCAGTTTCCCCTCGACACACACAATTTGAAAAAGGTATAAAAGTAAAAATGAGTAAAAATCACTTACTTACCTTCTGAGTGTCTTAGATGTTCTCAGGTTCTCTCGCTGACAGAGACTGCTCCTCCACCTCCGAACCTTGACCTGCACAATGCTAATAATATAATAATATAATATGGCACTTACCTCACACCAATGGGTCTTATTATTAGGTTAGAGGAGGAGGGCGGGTGGGAGACACGACATGTGTAGTGTCTCGGGTTTCCTCTCCACCAGAATTTATTGGTTGGGGGGGGAGGCCTCCCCAGAAGTCCGCGGGTCGAACTTCCGGTTCCCGCCTTATATAAAAAAAATAAAACAGAAAAGAAGAACAGACACGGGACCAGGTAAGGGTTTTTAAAGTCACTACTCACCTCCCAGAAGGCCCCTGCGCACCGCTGCCGCCGAAATCCAAAGGGCTGCTCCTGCAAAGGTAAGGGTTTTTAAAGTCACTACTCACCTCCCAGAAGGCCACTGCGCACCGCTGCCGCCGAAATCCAAAGGGCTGCTCCTGCAAAGGTAAGGGTTTTTAAAGTCATAGATGTACAGAGAGATCTGGGAGTTTAGGTCCATTGTATCCTGAAGGTGGCAACGCAGGTCGATAGAGTGGTCAAGAAGGCATACAGCATGCTTGCCTTCATCGGACGGGGTATTGAGTACAAGAGTTGGCAGGTCATGTTACAGTTGTATAGGACTTTGGTTAGGCCACATTTGGAATACTGCGTGCAGTTCTGGTCGCCACATTACCAGAAGGATGTGGATGCTTTAGAGGGTGCAGAGGAGGTTCACCAGGATGTTGCCTGGTATGGAGGATGCTAGCTATGAAGAAAGGTTGAGTAGATTAGGATTGTTTTTGTTGGAAAGACGGAGGTTGAGGGGGGACCTGATTGAGGTCTACAAAATTATGAGAGGTATGGACAGGGTGGATAGCAACAAGCTTTTTCCAAGAGTGGGAGTGTCAATTACAAGTGGTCACGATTTCAAGGTGAGAGGGGGAAAATTTAAGGGAGATGTGCGTGGAAAGTTTTTTACGCAGAGGGTGGTGGGTGCCTGGAACGCTTTGCCAGCGGAGGTGGTAGAGGCGGGCACGATAGCATCATTTAAAATGCATCTAGACAGATATATGAATGGGCGGGGAACAGAGGGAAGTAGATCCTTGGAAAATAGAAGACATGTTTAGATAAAGGATCTGGATCGGCGCAGGCTGGGAGGGCCGAAGGGCCTGTTCCTGTGCTGTAATTTTCTTTGTTCTTTGTAACCTTCACAAAGCACTGCAGCCCTGGCATCCCGCTCCACAATCTGCAGTCTGCGTGGATCCCCTTCCAGTAATACATGTGCTATCCCTTAGATCTCCTTGTTTGTCTGCATTTCACGCAGCCTTGTCTGGGTCTAGCTTCCCTCCCCTCGGTCTTCCCTCTGCCTTCCGTTGTTCATCTCTTCATCCACCTCCTTGCCCCTTTGTCTGCCAACACGAGCCCTCACCCCCACTCTTGCCCTCCTTTCACAGCCCTCCTTACACATTGCTCCTCTAGAATTTGCCTTCCCAACCTTCCCTTCTTGCACAGCCGGCGGGCCTGCTGTTTTAATGAGCATGCATGAGATGGGAACAGATGCAAATGGCTTTCATGCCACTTGCCAGCAGGAAGACTAACCCACCATTAACCCGCTATTGGGAGAATTGCAATTTATACTGGTGAGTTTCTGAATTTTTGGCTCCTGCGAGATTCTCTGCTCCCGTCTGCCATCTAACCTGCCGGGGCCGGGTGGGAGAATTCCATCCTTCGATACTACCCAGGAAGAAATGTGTTTTGCACACACTACTCTGCTTTTATGTACATAATTCAGTTGTTTTACAGTGAAGCAGCAAAAATCCACACCCAGAAAAATGCCTTTGCAAATGACAAATGATAAAGGTGCCAGAATGTCCCGGTGGTAACCCTCTGCCCTGAACCACAGGGTCATGAATTTAAACTTCACTCCGTAGGCTCAAAAACACAATCTGAGCTGACTTTCCAGCCGAATACTCAGGGAGTGCTACACTGTCATGGTGCCATCTTTTCAATGTGATGTTAAACCAAGTCTCCAGCGATCTCTCAAGGTCCCATGCCTCTACTCGAGCATAAACTGGGAAATTCTGGTGTCCAGCCTAATATTTATCCCTACATCACAAAATACAGATTATATGCCCATTCATTTCATTGGTGTTTGTGGAACCATCTTGTTCACAAGTTTGATGCTGAGTTTCTCTACAAGTTATTTTAAAGTATGCTTTATTTATTGCTGAATTGTGCTAGTCAAAGTGAACGTAATGTTGGGGCTCGAAAATGAGGCACTTTCCCTTTGGGTAACTTGGACACAAAAGTTTTGAGTCTTGTTACTGGAGTGATCTATGCTTTTAAAAGGAGGAGATAGTTCAGGTACAGTCAAGGTACATTCCCATTGCGGGAGTGGGGGTGGATCATGGGGCGGGGAGTGACAGAGAGTAAGATTAAGCAGAAACATGGCAGGCTGAGAAAACAATTGAGAATCAGGCTCAAAATAAGATCAGAGGAATTCAAAAACAAATAAGAAAACCAAAGAAAGATTTTAAGAAGAGATGGTCAGCTAACATAAAAGGGAATCCAAAAGATTTTAAGATGATTTTAATAATCTTTATTGTCACAAGTAGGCTTACATTAACACTGCAATGAAGTTACTGAGAAAAGCCCCTAGTCGCCACATTCCGGCACCTGTTCGGGTACACAGAGGGAGAATTCAGAATGTCCAATTCACCTAACAGCACGTCTTTTGGGACTTGTGGGAGGAAACTGAAGCACCCGGAGGAAACCCACGCAGACACGGGGAGAATGTGCAGACTCCACACAGACAGTGACCCAAGCTGGGAATCAAACCTGGGACCCTGGCGCTGTGAAGCAATAGCTCTAACCACTGTGTTACCGTGCATATATATTGTATACGGGTGTTAAAGGATGAGTGGGAGTGATTCAAGACCTAAAAGTGGATTTTTACAAGAAGGCAGGGGTCATGTGCTAACCACTGTGCCACCGTGCTGCCCCATAAAGTGTGAAGGGCCCAGCAACTACAGGCCAATCAGTTTAACCTTGGAGGTGCAGAAGTTTGTAGAAATGATGATCAGGAATAACATTTATAGTCTTGGGCAAATGCATTTAAATAATGAAAGCTAGCATGGACTTGTTAAGGGAAAATTTTGTTTCATTAACTTGATTGAGTGTTTTGATGAGGTAACCGAAAGGGAAGATAAGGATAATCTAGTTGATGTGCTATACACGGATTTTCAAAAGGCCAACTCGCTTTACTGGCAAAACACGGTAGCACAGTGGTTAGCATTGTTGCTTCACAGCGCCAGGGACCAGTTTCGATTCCCGGCTTGGGTCACTATCTGTATGCGCGCGTTTGCGCTGTACGTTGTCTTACATTAGCACTGCAATGAAGTTACTGTGAAATTCCCCTAGTCGCCACACTCCGGCGCCTGTTCGGGTACACAGAGCGAGAAGTCAGAATGTCCAATTCACCTAACAAGCACGTCTTTCGGGAGTTGTGGGAGGAAACCGGAGCAGCCGGAGGAAACCAACGCAGACGCAGGGAGAATGTGCAGACTCCACACAGACAGTGACCCAAGCCGGGATTCAAACCTCGATCCCTGGCGCTGTGAAGCAACAATGCTAGCCACTGTGATATCTTGTTTTGCCAGTAAAGCGAGTTGGCGCAATTACTGGCCTGAGAAACAGGGGGGCGGGATTCTCCCTTCTGACAGCAGAATGTTGATGCCGTTGTAAAAACCAGAGAGTTTAACGACGGCGTCATCGGACCGCTAAGTGTAGCGATCCTCTGCCCTACAGGGGCCAAGCACGGCACTGGAGCGACTCACGCCGCTCCAGCTACCGATACCGGCGT
Source organism: Scyliorhinus torazame (assembly GCF_047496885.1). Lineage (NCBI taxonomy): Eukaryota > Metazoa > Chordata > Chondrichthyes > Carcharhiniformes > Scyliorhinidae > Scyliorhinus > Scyliorhinus torazame. The sequence goes on along the minus strand of NC_092710.1, from coordinate 214,854,967 downwards.
CAAACGTGCGCTGCGGGCCTGCGCATGCGAGCTGCGACCAGCGCAAATGCGCGCATGCACACTGTGACCGGCGGGAACTCGCACATGCATGGTAGCTTCCTTCTCCGCGCCTGCCCCGGCGCAACATGGCCCCCATCAGGAGAGGCCGGCCCGCCGATCGGTAGGCCCTGATCGCGGGCCAGGCCACGGTGAAAGCCACCCCTGGCAAACGGAAGAGGCTGATGGGAAAATCAGCCAACAGGACTCAAACAGGCAGCTGCAGGTAAAACTGTGTATTCGCCTCTGGGGAGGCCAGACAGAATCGATACCTGCAGCCATCAACATAACAACACACCAGCCATCTGATTATAAATTAGCAATTCCCGGGAACAATGTGCAACAAATTAGACACACAAAGCCAACCCAGACTTTTCGGTGCCAGCAGGAGCCTACACAAAGAGAGGTGAACGACCACCCCAAAACCGCCCATCGATCAAGGAGTCGCTCCAGCATTGGAGAATATCGAACCAAGTGATTGGGACGAAGTCCAATCACTTGGAAACAGGTACAGGGTCTGCCCCGAAAGGCGGGAAGCCCCTGGGAACTATAAGAATAGAGTCCAAGTTCAAATCGACCCTTCTCCACCTCTCTCCATCCTTCCGCACCCTTCGAGACCCTTCTGCTGACCTTCTACAACAGCCGCTAGAATCGTAAGTCTTACTCCAACGCTCGCTACGAGATAGGCGCTCCTGGCTATCGACCTGTACTCGCTTTGAATCCCGCAGGCTCAGAACCCGTACGAAAGGACATTCGTTTCCCTGACCTGGTGGGCCATTTCCAAAGTTAAGTATTGGCCTGTTAGTTGTAGGAAGTAGCTTAGAAGTAGAATTAATGTATAAGTATTGATTACTGTATATAATAAATGTGCGTTGATTTAACTCTTACTAAGCGGTGTGTTGGATTATTGATCATTACTCGGACTTGAACCACGTTGCGGTATCAGAAAGATACCTGGCGACTCAAGAGCAAAGGTGATAGAACAAGAGCAATTAAACTAAGGCTAAAACGAGCAACAATGGCCAGGGGAAAAAATGCTACTGAGACACTCAAGGATCCACGCGCTTCATCCTATGGGCAGCACAGTAGCATAGTGGTTAGCACAGTTGCTTCACTGCTCCAGGGTCCCAGGTTCGATTCCCGGCTGGGTCACTGTCTGTGCAGAGTCTGCACGTTCTCCCTGTGTCTGCGTGGGTTTTCTCCGGGTGCTCCGGTTTCCTCCCACAGCCCAAAGATGTGTGCGTTAGGTGGATTGGCCATGCTGAATTGCCCTTAGTGTCCAAAAAGGTTAAATGGGGGTTACTGGGTTACGAGGATAGGGTAGATACGTGGGCTTGAGTAGGGAGCTCTTTCTAAGGGCTGGTGCAGACTTGATGGGCTGATTGGCCTCCTTCTGCACTGGAAATTCTATGATGTATGATCCTAGTTAGAGGAGTTGAGAGAGACAACTGTAGGGATGTGGCAGTGTGAGCGGGGAGGCTGTGAGGCTTGTTGGAACGGCATTCACTAAAAATGCATGGGTGGATGTCTCAGAGGCGTGGAGGGCTGAGGGTCAGGGCTCTGTCAGGAACCCTCACCGCTCACTCTGGTGTTCTCTGCTTTTCAGTCCATGATTCTGGAGCCTGTCTTTACGAGCTTTTTTACTCGTACTGATCAAGCAGCAGCAGAGACAGCAATATGCATGTGGCCAGGACCAGCGACCTGCAGAGGGGTAGGCTGGGCTCATAGCTGTTCCAGCAGCAGCGCCGTAGATGGTGAAACCTCGTAGGAGACACTACCAGCAAAGGGATATCCAACCTGGAGAAGTTGGAGCTTTGGTGCTGGAGAAGACTGCGTCTGTCCCGGGGACAGACTGGGCTCCCGTCTGATCCATGTCGAGCAAGATCTGGCACCACATGGAATGGGAGGACACCCACTGCCTATGGCCCTTAAAGTTACTGCCGCTCTGAACTTCTGTGCAGCAGCTCATTTCAGGGCAGCACCAGTGATCTGTGTGGCATTTCCCAGTCAGCCACACGCACAAGTGCAAGGGAGGTAAGAGGTGCCCTTCTGTATGTTCACATGTTTGTAAACTTGGACTGTGAGGATGCAGACGCTGGTCCCATGCATCCACTCAATTGCCCTAGATGCCAGGCCCATGGGCTTTATCCATTCATAAACTGCAAGGGGTTCCACTCCCTCAATGTCCACTAGCTGCTTATAGTTTCTTAGTCTTCCTCACCCTCCTGATGTGCCTAGGTGTATCCCCAGGATCCACAACTGAGATTGAGGCAGCCTGCTGCCTTCTACACCAGGTTGCCTGAGATGACCTTGGCGGGCGTCCCCTGGGTAGGCTTGGTCCTTGAGGGTCCTGCCGTACTTTCGAGCAGCACAGCTGTTACAGTGCTACCCTCCTCGGTGTGCTGGGTTGGCGGTGCGCTCACAGGGAGGTTGTCAGATAGAACAGAATTCTATTTAGAATTTAGATAGAATAGGACTGATGGGCTGGACACCCCCAGGGTCCCTTGGGTGCAGGGCTGTGCTCCTGACAATCCTTTTCCCTTCGGGTGTCCGGGGGTGCACGTAGGCCCCTCCATGGGAGGGAAGGACAGCTGAAGTGAGATCCAGAATTCCTGCTGTACTCTGGTGCAAACACTCATGGATTCCCACCAGTGCCTGCACCATGCAGTTGAAGATCTGCACCATGGAGCTCATGCCCTCAGCCATGGAGGTCATGAGCCATGGAGCAGATATCCCCTGTCATGTAGTACACCTCCTGCATCAAGGTCTCCACTGCAGACTCCATCCTCAAAGTGTTGCCATTGTTTCTTTGGAGTGATGGCGACATCTCCTCAGACAGAAGGTGATGGGATTCCTCCAGTCAGCCTTGCAGCCTGAGGAGGGAAGCTGTCATTCCTTCCTGATGCTCGCGACTCTGCCTTTGCAGTTCCAGCAACACAGGGGCACGTCAGCAGAGTCCTGGGCTCCAGCATCCCTCCTAGTGCCAGTTCCCTGGGATGTCCTTGCCTCCACCTGCTGTGGATCTTCAGCTGTTAGGTGCTCACCAGTGAGTAACCCAGAAGCCTGTCTGCTACTACTACTAATAATAATATTCTTTTATTGTCACAAGTATGCCACAATCCAGCGCCTGTTCGGGGAGGCCGGTACGGGAATTGAACCCGCACTGCTGGCCTTGTTCTGCATTACAAACCAGCTGTCCAGCCCACGGAGCTAAACCGGCCCTACTCCTAGGTAATCCCACTGTGGTGTGAGTATTTGCATTGGTGGATGCTGCAGGTGACAGATGTGATGCCTCTCCCATGTTAATTTCCAAGAATTCTCCCTCAGAGCTGCTCAGGTTACAGGTATCGGGGGTGTGGGGGGGGGGGGGGGGGGCGCGAGGATGGTCCTGGCTGCTCTTCTGATTGCCCTGCAAGGGATGGGAGATGGCATTAGTACATCACGGGCGGTAAATGATGCAAGATGTTTACTCACGTGAGGTCTAAGGAATGACTGTGTCCTTAGGCTTCTCACTTTTTCTCGGTGCCACTGGTGCCCTCCACACTGGTGCGCGGTCCTGCTCCTCTCTGGCCAGCTCAAGGGTTCTTTCCTCGAATGGGGCGAGGCATCTCAGCTCTCAGATGACTCCAGGTGGTGGTGCCTTCTCATACCCGTTGTGCTCGATTTTGTCCTGCGATGATACAGATGGGGAGAGTATAGGCGGGAGCCTTGCCAGTTCTGATAGTTGAGGAGTGGCATGCACGGGACTGGAGTGGGTGTGGGGATGGGAGGAGGAGAGTGGAGACTGGGGGCACCAAGGTGGTTGGGGATTGGGTGCGTGAAGAGAGCTTCATGACAGGCGAGCAACCCACGAGGTGGCTGGGTTAGAGATCACCTTGGAGATGCGAGGGGTGGGTGAGGGGGTGCAGCGAGAAGCTGGAGGTAGCAGACTTACCCGGGCCGCATGAAGAAGGTCATTAATTTTTTTCCAACGCTGCTGCCCAGTTCTCTTCTGCAGGGAGCTGGCACTTGCTAAAGCTGCAATACCCTCTCAGGTGGGAGTGGTCACTTTGCTGGAGGTGTGCCTTCTGGAATGCAGGTAGAGGGGATCCCACCTCTGCTGAACGCCATCCAGAAGTCCGGTGAGCGCTCCCTCTGAGAATCTTGGAGCAGGTTTCCTGGCTGCCATCCTCTTGTTTGGATCTGGAATGAGTGCTGGGAAGGCATTTTTATGGAGCTCCCGGGGCGAGTGAATCAGCAGGGGGCTGCCAAGAGCACAGCGTGATTCACATAAAAAAAACTCTTTTGTTTCAGAGGCTCCATATTCCGTGAGAATTCCCACCAGCGGGATTTGCACTGTTTTTCTCACTGGAACTGACACTTTGCCATTTTTTGGTAAGATTTTGCCCGTTATATGTTTCAGACCCCTAATGCCCCAGGAGCAGGCAGCAAAAGAGCAATATACAGAACAAGATCTCTCAAGGGTATAATAATGGGAATTACATATTCTAACACCTAAAGACACCTCTTAATATTCCTGAGAGTGTGTGATTTCCTACACTTGAATGATCTGCGATATAATGTAAACAATACTTAGTAGTCTGTGATTTGGTATCTTACTATGTTTTTACTTTAATTAAACTTGAGCAGACACTGGGTTTCCCCAGTGTCACCAAACAAAGCCAGACTTACCTCTAACAGTAAACTCATTTATAAAACAAATAATAACATCAGCACGGTAGCATAGTGGATAGCACAATTGCTTCACAGCTCCAGGGTCCCAGGTTCGATTCCGGCTTGGGTCACTGTCTGTGCGGAGTCTGCACATCCTCCCCGTGTGTGCGTGGGTTTCCTCCGGGTGTTCCGGTTTCCTCCCACAGTCCAAAGATGTGCAGGTTAGGTGGATTGGCCATGATAAATTGCCCTTAGTGTCCAAAATTGCCCTTAGTGTTGGGTGGGGTTACTGGGTTATGGGGATAGGGTGGAGGTGTTGACCTTGGGTAGGGTGCTCTTTCCAAGAGCCGGTGCAGACTCGATGGGCCGAATGGCCTCCTTCTGCACTGTAAATTCTATGATCTATGATCTGTGAGCACCAAGCATTCCAGTCGCTGCGTTGCCCACAGGTCTCAAAGCGCAGTTCCTCGATGCACAGATGATGGGCGCAATTCTCCAGAAAACCTTCTAAGTGCGATAGCGAGTGGGAATTGCTATGAGCTTCAGGGCGCTCGGTCCAGCGAGGCTGGAAATGCAATTCAACGTTAATTGGTCCACTTAATGAAGCCTCACGGGCTTCTCATTGCAAATGAAGGCTCGCCAGCTGATTCGCCGGCACCACGCTCGCCAGCCCCCCAGTAACAAAGTCAAGCAGCACTTAAGTTGCACTTGATCAGCCAATCCCAGCCAGCTCGCAACAATGGGACCCAGGAGACCTTCACAAGTTTCGGAGATGCTTTGGGCCTAGGAAAGATATCCTGTTCTCCCAAGGGTCCCGTAGAGTCAGCCACAGCCAGTGCTGCCTCGGATGAGGTGGTGGCAGCTGTCAGCTCAGGGAGTCTGACCAGGAAGACTGGATTCCAGTGCCGGAAAAAAGTCAACAATCTAACCAGGCAGCACGAATAAGTAGACACCAATGCCCCCCCTGTCAACTTCCATCCGGCCCCCAGCCCTTGCTCCACACCCCTCCCCCTCAACCCCCGAACCGCTCCCTCACACCCTCCCTCCCACCACTGTGAACCACACACGTGGCTAATGATGTCCTCTCTGTGTCTCCTCAGGGAAAGCTCTCCCATAATCGTCAGGAGAAAATCCAGACTGGCGCCAGGGGGCCGGAGGTAAGAATCCCCACCTCCTTCGAGCAGCAGTACCTGGAGGTGACTGGGGTGGCCAACGACAGGGCGGTCACCGACATGGAGGCTGGCGGACGCCGCAGAGGTGAGGAACCAACGGGCTCCACCCAGGGGGGCCTGTCAAAAGTGAGTTGTTATTGCCTTACTGACTGACCCATCCCTCCTACTGACCATATGTCTATTCTTCCACAGGTCCTCCAGCCAGTGGCATCGGTCCATCCCAGGCGGCACCCTCTCAGAGGAGACTTCCGAGGATGTAACCATAGTCGCGGTTATCACCCCCACCCTCCACCAGCGCATATACACACACCTTGATGGGGCATGTTAGTGGACAGGCTTCTGGGGAAAAATCTAGTGAGCATCACACCGCTGGTGATGCACATCAGGTGGAGGCAGGAACCCCCAGGCAAGACAGCAGTCGGAGGTCTGCTGGATCCCAGTACCCAGCTAGGTTCCAGTCTGATGCTGAGCCTGTGGTAGAGAGGTACTCGGAGCTGATGGAGATGTTACGGACCAACCTGGGTGTTCTGAATGAGATATCAGCCTCACTCCAGCAGATCTATAGCCAGTTAGAGGAGTCCCACAGGCTATGGGCACAGGAGATGTCAGCGGCAATGAGTGGCACCGAGGCCAACATTGCCTGGGTGCCGACCGCAGTGGAGAGCCTGGTGCACAATGTCGGCACCATGTGTGAAGGTGTCCAAGGCGTCGCGCAGTCGGTGACGGCCATGGCTGAGCGTCTGGGCCAGATGTCCGACTCGCTGGGGGATGTGACCCAGTACCAGGCTGACCTTGATGAGGTTCTGCGGAACATGTCCCGCTCTCTTATGGGCATTGGCAAAGTGCTGCGGAGCTTGTCCCAGTCACAGGTGGGCATGGCTGAGGTGCTGCAGAGCATATCCCAGTCACTGAGGAGCATCGTCGAGGGCGTCGACACAATGGTGCAGACATCGGGGAACCGCCAGTGTTGGCAGAGCCACATGATGCAAGGGCAGCTGGTGCTTGAACCAATTGCCCCTCCATCCCAAAGTGGACCCCAGGGCCCGAAGGGCACCGATCAGGAGGAGGGAATGCCGGGTGCCAAGCCGGACCCGTCCCATGGAGTGGCGACGGTGGCCATCAGCTCCCTCGAATTCCACCCCTTTGATGAGGTCACGTCTCGCAGTCAGCTCACGGGACAGGGTGGCACGGCTGTGCATGTGCCACAGATAAGTGAACCGGGTTCCCAGAGCCCCCAGAGGATGCCTTCCAGGGGCATCAAAGACCATGGGATGAGGGAAACAGAGATTAACATTTTGAGTCCATTGACCCTTCTACAGAACTGAAAAGGTATAGCAATGTGATGAAATATGTACTGGGAGGGGGTGCAGAGGTGGTGTGGGGGAATGGAATGTTGATAGGTTATAGCTAAGGAGAGATTGACAAAGATATCTTGGAGATAAGACAAAGGGGCTGTCAATGGTGCCATTAGGGACTGAAGAGTGTTAATAACGGCAAATAGCCAAATATATTAAAAGGAAAACAGAGTTCAGTGCTCAGTGGGGGCAAAATTGAACAACAAGGGTCAGTGGCCATATGGGGGACGGCTGGGTAGTGTTGGGACAAGCCAGGGAAACTGAATACAGAAAATAAATGGGGGGAATCAAGATGGAGGGAGACTAAATACAAACTGGATAACCTCTTTGCTCCATCTGCAATCATGACTCCAACCTTCCGGTCGTTTGCCATTTCAACTCAGCGTCTTGCTCTCATGCATATGTCTGTCCTCAGCCAGCTGCAATGCTATAGTGAAGCCCAATGCAAACTGAAAGAACAACACTTCATCTTCTGATCAGGCACGTTACAGATCTCTGGACTCAACACAGAGTTCAACAACTTTAGACTGTGAACTTTCCTCTCCCTCTTAACCTAGCCTGATGATGAAAACACTAATATTTCTCATTTACATATGTTATTGGATTGATTAAGTGGATTGTGTTTTAAAACAAATAGCGTTTTTGTTTCATAACAAGCCAGAAATTCTATTATCTAAGTAAGCTCCAAAAGTAGATAGTGGATACATCAGATTTCTATGGCAACAAATAATACCACTGGATAATTGTACGTTTATCCAAATTTTGTACATCACACCCACAAAGTTTTGTTCATTCTCAAATTCTGATAGCCAGACTGAGTATGTTCAGACTGTTGTTCAAAGGTGTTCGGAACTTCTTATAGCCCAACAGATTAAAAGCAAAGCTGTCTGACGTTCACTGTATGGATACTAACTGCAACATGTTATATGTATGAACTAGTTTTATCATCTATGGTGATGCCAACTGCATGAATGCAGGACTGATTACGTTGTGTTAACTAAATAGCTTGGCACTTAACTTCTGTGTCAAAAAACATGATGCTTTTTAATCTAGTGTGCCTTTGATAATGAGAAAGTACAGCATTGTTAGAAGTACTATCTTTCAAATGAAATATTAAACTTTGGTCCTACATGCATGCTTGGCAGCTCAGGGGGACAATGTTTGAGCAGGACATCTTCCTGATGTTCTAGCCAATGTTCACCTTCAACCAATGTCACTAGAAGCAGATTAATTTGTCATTTCATTTCTGTTTCTAGGATGAATTGCTCCGTTTACTCGTGCTGCAATATAATTCATTGTACACAAGGTGATTTGGGAGGTTTCTGAGAGTTGGGCTAAGATGCTGCAGCTAAATAAATGTAAGTCTTTCTTTCATAAATCCTGTCACCCAATTTAACAGCACGTTTTTGGAAATGTGTTACATTGCTATTAGAATGATACTGCTTCTGTTATATAAAAAAAAAAATCATGATCCAGGCTCTCATGTGACGAAATTAAGTGGCAGACTAGTTGCTGGGAGTGTCTGATGCCTTTGCAAAAATTGAGTCAACTGCTCAGACCTTATGCAGTAGGTGTGAATTGTGAACTGTTACTGATTGTTAATTTGCAACTAAACATTTTTCGCAACTTTTCATCTTTGGAAAACTACCTGTAGCTATTAAGATGAGGCTATGTTTATGCTGATCTTACTCTTTATGGACTAGTATGGTTCAATTTTCATGAGCTTTCTCATTTATCTATGAAATCTAAGACGAGGGGCACTGCAGCTTTTAGTATTTAGTAGATTTTAGATAAGTTAATGTGAGTAATGTGTGCTGCACTGATTGCCATAATTGCTGACACATTCCTGTGGTACACTTTACCATCACAACAATGGCATTAAAACAATATTTATTTTCAAAAAAGGAAGTTCGTAATCGGGCTGTTATGCTTCCATGCCCTTCATTTCACGGCAGTAATTATATTCTGGCATATTTGTTCGTTGCTTAACAGAGCATGTTGACTCAAAACTTCCAAGCTGGTTGTTGAAAAGTCCTTTCTCGTTAATGAAAAGCTGTCTTAGGTCTAAGAAGTCAGTCAGTGCACGCCTCAGTGTTTTGCCAAATGTACCATGCAAACTCGTTATCATTTCAACACAGGAGACAATCAATTCAGATTCCTCAAAGGTTTCAATTGAAAACTTTTTGCCATCGAAGGGTTGAAGGCAAGATGTACAAGTTGTATTCCAGGCCTAAGTGCACACTGCTTTATCAGTGTATTGGCTCAATTTCAAGATAAATTGTAAATGGAACTTTAACAGGAAAACGATCAGCTGATTCATAAAGGAAGAGGTGACAAGTCACAGGAAATGTCTCACACCTTCATACTTACTGTTTAACAGCAATTTGTTGTTCATGAAAGTCATTGCAAATTAAAGTTAAAGTTGTAGCAGTAGAATAAGACACCTTGAAGATTGTTGTCGAAGGTAATGGTCTGAGAATTGGTTGTGTGTTCATACTGTTAATGTATCAGAACAGTAATTTAAATATAAGCTTTGCCAATCTGACCTGGGATTAATTTACTCAGCACAAACCAGAAATTAAGTTCCTGGGGCAGGGTTTTCCATCCTGCCCCCCCCCCCCCCCCTGTTTTCTGGGATTTTCCATCCCGACAGCCGGCCAATGGAGTTTCCAATTGTGGGCACCCCCACAACGTGGGGAAATCTGTGGGTGTGAGTGCGGTGGCGGTGAAATGGAGGATCCCGCAGATGGAAAATCCAGCCCCTGATGTATTCATCTCAATAATATATCACATGATGTCTTTATCCACTAAGTCACCAGGGTCCAAATTTCTCCCTTTACTTCATCTCCTGAAGGAGTTAACTCTTGCTTTTCCAGTTGTCATATCCATAAGACATGAAAGAGATCATAAACTATTTCAATTAAACCTTCCTCCTGCTTATTTAGAAATTGACTTTGCTGAACCAGAAACTTGGCTGCTACAGGTCAGAGGATTTGCAAGTCGGCTACAGTTCTGGAAACTTCCAACAGTAATTATAGGACAAAGCTCAACCCTCATCCTTGTGGAATCTCACACCAATCATTGTGCAGATCCATTACAATCAACGAAACAAGGGAGCAGCGGATGATCTGTCTCCCCAGCCTGTACTTACAATAAAGAGACAACCATCAAAACTTGTTATTCCTGCTTAAACGCTAATAACCAGCTTCTATCTCTTTAAGTGAACAATGGATTTTGACCAGAGACATAGAAACTGATTGTTACTCTGAAACTGACTCAACAATGGGCAACACCACAGGATCATAGAATAACTACAGTGCAGATAGAAGCCCTTCAGCCCACAAGTCTGTACTGACCTTCTCAAAGAACACCCTACGTAGGCCCACTCTTCCACCCTATCTCTGTGAACCAACCTAACCTTTTGAACACGAAGGGATAATTTATGATGGCCAATCCATCTAACCTGCACATCTTTGGACTGTGGGGGGAAACCAGAGCACCCGAAGGAAATACGGGGAGAATGTACAAACTTCACACAGACAGTGACCCAAGGCAGGAATTGAACCTCAATTCCTGGTGCTGTGAGGCAGCAGTGCCAACCACTGTGCCACCGAGCCGTTGCTTTGGTTTTTGGGAAGTTTTAATGTTACATTCCTGGACTCCCAGGGGAATCTGTTGTTAAACATCAGCTTGATGACAACAATGCTGGTCTCCAGGCTAATATTTTTATGCAGCTTCTCATTATAAAATCAGCAACGCTGCCAGTACTACTTGCAGAACGCAGAGTCTGCGGCAGCTTGGAAGTTCAGACATCAATGCGGAAGCAGCTTGGGCCAACATTACACCCTTGCAGGTAAGTTGGGTATTCCAAATTTGCATGGTTGCAATCATTGCAACTAAATAATGGGACTAACCAATTTTTAGTCTCCACCTGATGGAAGTATAATTCAAAAATGGGAAATTGGAACATTTTGGGCAATTAGTGATACTCTCAATGAAAATAAATACTTTAATATTTCAAATGTAGGTAAAGTAATTAGCCATAGTCCATGAAGGACCATAGGCATCTGTCTCCTTTAGGGGAGTAATGCTTGAGGGGCACCACTCCACATCAAGCAATTAGCAAGATAAGGATGTTGTGTTATTCACCCTGGGGTAACACGGACTGCAACTGGATGTTTGTACTGTAAAGTAGACACCAAACTTAGGCGTTAATTCAATACGTTTTATTGAACTTCTGGAGCAGTGCACACAGTTTGCTGTGGGTTGACACTCTACTAATCTAACTGTGCTAACTATCACTAACTAGACCAGACTAGCTCTGAGCCAACTGTAGAAGGTGCGAACTGACATATACACCCTGACTGTCACTACAGTTGTCACCAGTGGAAAGAGGCAGCGTGCTGATGCCTCGTGTGTTTTATAGTGGGAAACCCCCTTCTAGTGTTCTGCCTAGTGATTGGTTGTGTTCTGTCCTGTGTGTTGATTGGCTGTACTGGGTGTCTGTCACTGCCTGTCTGTATCTCATTATGTGCATGAGTGCATATCATGACATCCCCCCTTCTTTTAAAAAAAACTGTCGGTTGCTTAGAGCATATGCGACTGTATGTACATGTATAACTATTTACATTAAATGGCGAGTGAATGAATATGTGCATGAAAGGTGTCTAGCGTGCAGATACAGAACAATATTTACAAGATAAATGTCTATAAGCCCAATCCTTGGGGCTGGTGTTGGATCCTTGTCGACCGCCTGAGAGGTGGAGGTGGGGACGATGGCGCCTTGACAGGTGGGATTGCTGCCAGATTGGTGGCCTCGTGATGCGAGGTATCCCAAGGAGGCATAACAACATCTGGAAAGGTGAGATTTGGTGGTGGGCAGGCAAATTTGCATAGTGCCCTTCTGTTGCGCCTGACAATGGAGCCATCAGCCATACGAACTACAAACGATCTGGGAGAAGCCTGACGAACAACAACAGCTGGGGCTGACCAGCCTCCATCAGGTAGCTCGATGCGAACAGCATCTTCCGGAGATAGCACAGGCAAATCGGTAGCATGAGCATCGTACGTCAGCTTTTGCCTGTTCCTGAGTTGCTGCATATTTTGCAGCACTGGGAATTGATCCGGGTCTGGTAAGTGTATGGCCGGAACAGTCGTCCGCAGGTCTCTATTCCTGAGGAGTTATGCCGGAGACATACCGGTGGACAGAGGGGTTGCCCTGTATGCCAACAGCGCAAGGTTGCAGTCAGAAGCAGAGTCCGCAGCCTTGCAGAGCAGTTGCTTCACTATATGGACCCCTTTCTCGACCTTCCCGTTGGACTGCGGGTAGTGTGGGCTTGAGGTGATGTGTTTGAATTGGTACGACTTGGTGAAATTGGACCACTCTTGGCTGTGGAAGGAGAGACCATTGTCACTCATGACTGTGAATGGAATACCATGCCTGGGAAATGTCTCCTTACAGGCCTTGATGACTGTCCTTGATGTGAGGTCTGACAGTTTCACAACTTCCTGGTAACTTGAGAGGTAATCTATGATGAGCACATAGTCACGCCCATTCGCGTGAAAAAGGTTGATTCCCACCTTGGACCATGGAGAGGTCACAATCTCGTGTTGCTGGAGTGTTTATTTCGCCTGAGCAGGCTGGAAACGCTGGCAGGTCGCACAATTGAGGACCATGTTAGATATGTCCTGGTTGATCCCAGGCCAATAGACAGCCTACCGGGCCCTGCGCCTACATTTTTCGACACTTAGGTGTCCCTCGTGGATTTGTTTGAGCAGTAAGCTCTGCAAGCTGCGAGGAATAACAATACGATCTAGCTTGAGGAGGATCCCCTCGACGACTGTCATTAAAGAACTGAGGGCATTGCCCTTTTTGCCAACCATTTGCGAGGTGGTGCATTGCACGCTTCAGAAGAGGGTCCTTGGCAGTCTCTTCTCGAATGTTGAGCACTCTTTCATCTGAGGCCGGGAGGTTGCTGGCCCACAGTTGCACCTGTGCCTCAATTTGGCGGATGAAGTCAACCTGTTCACAGGGCGAGGTGATGGAGCGGGACGGGGCATCTTCAATTATCAGCTCCTTGCCTGGTGTGTATACTAACTCAAAATCGTAACTTCGGAGTCGAAGGAGAATGAGCTGAAGCCTGGGCGTCATGTCATTCAAGTCCTTATGAATGATATGGACCAAGGGTCTGTGGTCAGTCTCCACTGTGAAGGTTGGTAGACCGTAGACGTAGTCATGGAACATTACAATGCCGGTTAGGAGGTCTAGGCACTCTTTTTCTATCTGGGCATACCTCTGTTCAGTAGGAGTCATGGCCATTGACGCATAAGCCACTGGAGCCCAGGACGAGGAGTCATCCTTCTGGAGGAGAACCACACCAATGCCGTCCTGGCTTGCATCCGTGGAGATTTTGTCTCCCTGTGGTGGTGGAAGCAGGGACGATAGTGACATTTAAGGGGCATCTTGACAAATACATGAATAGGATGGGAATAGAGGGATACGGACCCAGGAAGTGTAGAAGATTGTAGTTTAGTCGGGCAGCATGGTCGGCACGGGCTTGGAGGGCCGAAGGGCCTGTTCCTGTGCTGTACATTTCTTTGTTCTTTGTTCTTTGTTCTGTCCGGGTCAAAAAGCGCTAGTACCAAGCAGTGGTGAGTTTTGCCTTTAGCTCGAGCCACTCCGCTTGATGTGTGGGTAGCCACTGGAATGCAGTGGACTTCTTCACCAGATGCCTGAGAGCCGTGGTGTGTGATGCCAGGCTGGGAATTAACTTCCCCAAGACGTTTACCATACCGAGGATGCGTAGTACCGCCTTTTTGTCTTCCGGGGTTATCATGGCGTTAATGGCCTTGACCTTGTCCGAATCTGGTTGCACACCCTGCTGGGATATCTGGTCGCCCAATAACTTGATGGATGACATGCCAAAGGAGCACTTGGCCTTGTTCAACTTGAGGCCGTTTACATGGACACGTCAAAAGACTTGTTTGAGACGAGATATGTGTTCCTCAGGGGTCGTGGACTATATAATTACATCATCTACGTAGACACAAACACCCTCAATGCCCTCCATTGTCTGCTCCATGATCCTGTGGAAGATTTCAGAGGCTGAAACAATGTCGAACGGCATCCAATTATAACAGTACCTTCCGAAAGGTGTATTGAACGTGCAGAGCTTCCTGCTGGACTCGTTCAGTTGTATCTGCCAGAAACCACGCGATTCATCTAGCTTTGTGAAGAAGTTGGCGTGTGCCATCTCACTGGTCAGTTCCTCCCGCTTCGGGATTGGGTAGTGTTCCCGCATTATGTTCCGGTTGAGATCTTTGGGATCTATGCATATCCACAACTCTCCTGAGGGCTTCTTCACACAGACCATCGACCTTACCCAGTCAGTCAGTTCCGTCACTTTAGAGATTATGCCATGGTCTTGGAGCTCCTGCAGCTGTGCCTTTAAACGTTCCTTCAGAGGAGCCGGCACCCGGTGTGGTGCATGAATTACAGGCGTGGCATCAGGCCTGAGTAAGATCTTGTAGCAGTATAGTAAGAAGTCTTACAACACCAGGTTAAAGTCCAACAGGTTTGTTTCAAACACGAGCTTTCGGAGCACTGCTCCTTCCTCAGGTGAATGAAGTTATGTTCCAGAAACATATATATAGACAAATTCAAAGATGCAAGACAATGCTTAGAATGTGAGCATTTGCAGTTAATTAAGTGTTTACAGATCCAGAGATAGGGATAACCCCAGGTTAAAGAGGTGTGAATTGTCTCAAGCCAGGACAGTTGGTAGGATTTCGCAAGCCCAGGCCAGATGGTGGGGGATGAATGTAATGCGACATGAATCCCAGGTCCCGGTTGAGGCCGCACTCATGTGTGCGGAACTTGGCTATAAGTTTCTGCTCGGCGATTCTGCGCTGTCGCGCGTCCTGAAGGCCGCCTTGGAGAACGCTTACCCGAAGATCAGAGGCTGAATGCCCTTGACTGCTGAAGTGTTCCCCGACTGGAAGAGAACATTTCTGCCTGGCGATTGTCACGCGATGTCCATTCATTCGTTGTCGCAACGTCTGAATGGTCTCGCCAATTCACCACGCTTCGGGACATTCTTTCCCGCAGCGTATGAGGTAGACAATGTAGGCCGAGTCGCACGAGTATGTACCGCGTACCTGGTGGGTGGTGTTCTCACGTGTAATGGTGGTACCCATGTCGATGATCTGGCACGTCTTGCAGAGATTGCCGTGGCAGGGTTGTGTGGTGTCGTGGTAGCTGTTCTGAAGGCTGGGTAGTTTGCTGTACAGCGACCACGAAACCACACAACCCTGCCATGGCAATCTCTGCAAGACGTGCCAGATCATCGACATGGATACCACCATTACACGTGAGAACACCACCCACCAGGTACGCGGTACATACTCGTGCGACTCGGCCAATGTTGTCAACCCCATACGCTACAGGAAAGGATGTCCCGAAGCGTGGTACGTTGGGGAGACCATGCAGACGCTGCGACAAGAATGAACGGACATTATGCGACAATCACCAGGCAGGAATGTTCCCTTCCAGTCGGGGAACACTTCAGCAGTCAAGGGCATTCAGCCTCTGATCTCCGTTAAGCGTTCTCCAAGGCGGCCTTCAGGACGCGCGACAATACAGAATCGCCGATCAGAAACTTATAGCCAACTTCCGCACTCATGAGTGCGGCCTCAACCGGGACCTGGGATTCATGTCGCATTACATTCATCCCCCACCACCTGGCCTGGGCTTGCGAAATCCTACCAACTGTCCTGGCTTGAGACAATTCACACCTCTTTAACCTGGGGTTACCCCTATCTCTGGATCTGTAAACACTTAACTAACTGGACATGCTCGCATTCAAAGCATTGTCTTGCATCTTTGAATTTGTCTATATTTCTGTTTCTGGAACATACCTCTTTATTCACCTGAGGAAGGAGCAGAGCTCTGAAAGCTAGTGATTGAAACAAACCTGTTGGTCTTTAACCTGTGTGGTGGTATGTATTCAGGGTAATACGGTACATCAGGAATGCCGAGGAGCTATTGGAGGACAGATGCTGGATCCCGATTGGATCCTCCACCTACTGGGCTCCACCCAGATAGGAGGGGTATAAGAACCTGGGTTTAATCCCCGCAGCTGCATTCTGTGACTGAGCTGCTGGGGGAACGTGTCTGAGCAAGTCTGCTCAATAAAGCCTCGATTGAAGTTCTTTACGTCTCGCCTCGTGTGTGATCGATGGTGCTACAATTTATTGAGCAGACTTAAAAAGGTATATGGAGATCCGGATCACCCCGGAGTGCCTGCGAATCAGCCCCCACGCAGCAAACGCAACATCCGCGTTTAAACACTGGCTGGTGTGCTTTGAGGGATACCTCCGAACAGCCCCCGGCAGACCAACAGAAGACCAGAAGATGCAGGTCCTGCATTCCAGGGTGAGTCCCGAAATCTACTCACCCATCGAGGGCGCGGAAGAATTCCCAGAGGCGATCAACTTGCTGAAGGAGATCTACATTAAGCCCGTCAACCAGGTCTACGCACGCTACCAGCTCGCGACGAGACGACAAATCCCTGGGGAATCGCTAGACGATTTCTTCAACGCTCTAACGATCCTGGGACGAAACTGCAACTGCCCAGCGGTTACGGCGAACGATCATACGGACCTCCTGATCAGAGACGCTTACGTAGCAGGTTTGGCATCGTCGCAAATTCGCCAGAGACTTTTAGAGAAAGACTCTCTCGGACTCACAGAGGTACGGGCCCTCGCAGCCTCCCTCGACGTGGCCTCCCAAAACGCCCGCGCCTATGCCCCTGACCGCGCTGCAGCCCCTTGGGCTCCGTGGACCCCGCCACGACCGACCCCCCGGCAACCCCAACCCTTCCGCAAGCGTGCGCAGCCAGAATCCCAGACCACCCGGGGGGCCCCCGCTGCTACTTTTGCGGGCAGTCAAAACACCCCCGCCAGCGCTGCCCGGCCCGCTCGGCCACCTGCAAAAGCTGCGGTAAAAAGGGGCACTACGCAGCGGTGTGCCAGTCCCGTGGGGTCGCCGCTATCTCTGGGGAACAAATGGGACCACAAGCTCAACCCCCCCCACACGGGCGGCCAACGGGCGCTGCCATTTTGGACCCCGGACACCACGAGGGGGGGACGGGCGCCGCCATCTTCCTACCCACAGGCCGCATGCGATCCATGGGAGCGGCCATTTTGTCCACCCCCGACCGCATGCGATCCATGGACGCCGCCATCTTGGCTGACAGGCAAGGACCCCAGCGTGGACGGTTCCACACTGCCTGAAGACAACGATCTGATACACCAACCACGTTTGGCATCGGTGACCCTCGACCAGTCGCGGCCCCGGACGCTCCAGACGACAACGACAAAAGTGCTGGTGAACGGCCACGACACGCCGTGTTTGATCGACTCGGGGAGCACGGAGAGTTTTATTCACGCAGACACGGTAAGACGCTGTTCCCTTGTAATTCGACCAAGCACCCAAAAATTTTTCCTGGCGGCGGGGTCCCACTCTATTGAAATCAAAGGGTTCTGCATCGCAAACCTAACGGTGCAGGGGAGAGAGTTCAAAAATTACCGGCTGTACGTCCTTCCCCACCTCTGTGCTCCCACCCTCCTGGGGTTGGACTTCCAATGCAACCTCCAGAGCTTAACATTCAAATTTGGCGGCCCTATACCCCCACTGACTATCTGCAGCCTCGCGACACTCAAGGTCGAACCGCCCTCCCTGTTTGCGAACCTCACCCCGGATTGCAAACCCGTCGCCACTAGGAGCAGACGGTACAGCACCCAGGACCAGACGTTTATCAGGTCCGAAGTCCAGTGGCTGCTGAAGGAAGGCATAATCCAGGCCAGTAATAGTCCCTGGAGAGCCCAGGTGGTAGTAGTGTAGACAGGGGAGAAGCAAAGGATGGTCGTAGACTACAGTCAGACCATCAGCTAGATGCGTACCCTCTTCCCCGCATATCCGACATGGTCAATCGGATTGCACAGTACAAGGTCTTCTCCACCGTGGACTTTAAGTCCGCCTACCACCAGCTCCCCATTCGCCCCGGTGACCGCAAGTACACTGCCTTCGAAGCAGACGGGCGGCTATACCACTTCTTAAGGGTTCCATTCGGCGTCACGAACGGAGTCCCGGTCTTCCAACGAGAGATGGACCGAATGGTCGACCAGCACGGTTTACGGGTCACGTTCCCGTACCTCGACAACGTCACCATCTGCGGCCACGATCAGCAGGACCACGACGCCAACCTCCGCAAATTCCTCCAGACCGCTAACGTTCTCAACCTCACCTACAACGAGGAAAAATGCGTGTTTAGCACCGACCGTCTAGCCATCTTTAGCTACGTAGTGCGTAATGGAGTGATAGGCCCCGACCCCAAACGCATGCGCCCCCTCATGGAGTTCCCTCTCCCCCACTGTACCAAAGCCCTGAAACGCTGCCTGGGCTTCTTTTCTTATTACGCCCAGTGGGTCCCCCAGTACGCAGGCAAGGCCCGCCCACTAATCCAGTCCACTACTTTTCCCCTGTCGACAGAGGCCCGCCAGGCCTTCAGCCGCATCAAAACAGATATCGCAAAGGCCACGATGCGCGCCATCGACGAGTCCCTCCCCTTCCAAGTCGTGAGCGACGCGTCCGACGTAGCTCTGGCGGCCACACTCAACCAAGCAGGCAGACCCGTGGCCTTTTTCTCCCGGACCCTACACGCTTCGGAAATTCGCCACTCCTCAGTAGAAAAGGAGGCCCAAGCCATAGTGGAAGCTGTGCGACATTGGAGGCATTACCTAGCCGGTAGGAGATTCACTCTCCTCACTGACCAACGGTCGGTAGCCTTCATGTTCGATAATGCACAGCGGGGCAAGATAAAAAAACGACAAGATCCTGCGGTGGAGGATCGAACTCTCGACCTACAACTACGAGATCTTGTACCGTCCCGGAAAGCTGAACGAGCCGTCCGATGTCCTATCTCGCGGCACTTGTGCCAACGCACAAGTGGACCGTCTCCAAGCCCTCCACGAGGACCTCTGCCACGGGGGGGTCACTCGTTTCTACCACTTCATAAAGGCTTGCAACCTCCCTTACTCCGTCGAGGACGTCCGAACAGTCACCAGGAACTGCCAAATCTGCGCAGAATGCAAACCGCATTTTTTCAGGCCAGATCGAGCGCACCTGATAAAGGCTTCCCGTCCCTTTGAACGCCTCAGTTTGGATTTCAAAGGCCCCCTCCCCTCCACCGATCGCAACACGTACTTTCTTAACGTCGTTGACGAATACTCCCGCTTCCCCTTCGCCATCCCCTGCTCCGACATGACCGCGGCCACGGTCGTTAAAGCCCTCGGCACCATCTTTACCCTGTTCGGTTTCCCCGCCTACATCCATAGCGACAGGGGGTCCTCCTTCATGAGTGACGAGCTGCGTCAATTCCTGCTCAGCAAGGGCATAGCCTCGAGCAGGACGACCAGCTACAACCCCCGGGGAAACGGGCAGGTAGAGAGGGAGAACGGAACGGTCTGGAAGACCGTCCTACTGGCCCTACGGTCTAGGAGTCTCCCAGCTTCCCGCTGGCAGGAAGTCCTACCGGATGCCCTTCATTCTATCCGGTCCCTGCTGTGTACCACCACTAACCAAATGCCTCACGAGCGCCTCCTTGTCTTCTCTAGGAGGTCCGCTTCTGGAATGTCACATCCGACCTGGCTGGCGGCCCCGTGACCCATCCTGCTCCGAAAGCATGTGCGGGCGCACAAATCAGACGCACTGGTGGAAAAGGTACATCTACTCCACGCAAACCAGCAGTACGCCTACGTGGCGTACCCAGACGGCCGACAGGACACGGTCTCTCTGCGGGACCTGGCGCCCGCCGGAGCTCCCCAACCCCCCCCAACACAAATCACCTCCCCCTCACTCCCGCCGGTGCACCCCACAGCCACCCCCTTCCCGGGGGGATCGGTCCTCCTCCCAGGCCCGTCCAGGAGTAAGGAAACAGAAGGGGACAGCGCGATGCTCCCAGAGTCGACCGGACCCGAGCCAGCACCACCACCACCACCACCCGGGCTGAGACGATCAGAAAGGGCGACCAGAGCACCATATCGACTCATCGAATCGACTTAAGATGTATATAATTCAGTGGCCCAGTAAAGCGGCATTGTTGTAAATAGTTAACGCTGCAAATCGGGTAAAATGTGAATAATTCGGTGGCCCAGTAAAAGCGGCATGATTGTATATAGTTCAATGGTTAAGGTACCGACCCTGTAAACCCCGACCACCATACCACCCACCACCCCGCCGGGTTCTTTTTTAACAAGGGGAGAATGTGGTGGTATGTATTTGGGGTAATACGGTACACCAGGAATGCCGAGGAGCTATTGGAGGACAGATGCTGGATCCCGATTGGATCCTCCACCTACTGGGCTCCACCCAGATAGGAGGGGTATAAGAACCTGGGTTTAATCCCCGCAACTGCATTCTGTGACTGAGCTGCTGGGGGAACGTGTCTGAACAAGTCTGCTCAATAAAGCCTTGATTGAAGTTCTTTACGTCTCGCCTCGTGTGTGATCGATGGTGCTACAACCTGCTGTTGTAAGACTTCTTATTGTGCTCATCCCAGTCCAACGCCAGCATCTCCACATCATTGTAGCAGTATGGCAGCGTACCCATTCCACTAATCACATCCGGGGTATTGCGCCAGGATGTCATCAATGTCAGCCTGAAGATCCACATTGGAAGAGGACATGACATGGACTTGCTGTACGAGGTTGAGGAGCTTGCATGCATGGGAACCAAGCAGGGATGCCTTGTCAGGCTTGACGATTTTGAATCGCATGTGGCATTGATGGTCTTGTTGGAGACAAACAGATGACAAGATCCTAATGCAGTTATGGCATTGCCATTATAATCAAGGAGCTGGCAGGCTGGCAGAAGAATTTTGGGTTGCTTTTTAATGCGGTCAAAATCAGCTTGAGAGATGAGATTGGCTGAAGCACCAGTGTCCAGCTTGAACTGGATGCTGCATTGATTAACGTGTATGACAGCACGCCATTCGTCCTCGGAATCCACATTGAGGATAGATAGGCGTCTTGCTGAATTTGAGGAGGCATATTCACATGTAGTGATGATGCCCACACGATATGGGGACTCCAGGCAGTCATCCTCTGGATCCATAGTGCTACCAGGATCAGAATCCAGTAGATCTTGCTGTACACATCGAACGCGTTTGCGTTAGAAATGGGATCGCTGGCCCTTGATCGGTGGTGCAGATCTGCACAAGGCTGCCTAATGTCCAGGCTTCCCACAATTTAAACATCGCCTGCCTTTTGCAGGGCATTGCCGCTTTAAGTGGGCGGTTCCACAGTTTGGGCACGTCATGACGTTGACGTCGTTACGCTCTGTTACGCACTTGCGCAGTTTGGTCTTCGGCCGCTTCGTTCTCCCGTTCGTGGTGCGCGTGCGTGGGACCCCGGGAAAAGCGCGCAAAATGGCTGCCTTCATTGATACTGAGGCGCCGCATCCAGGCGATGGCCTGTACACTCTCTGCCTTGTGGGAGGCAAGTTGTTCCTGTTCTGCTGATTTGAAACGGGAGTACCGATTTCTCACCTGGTCATGCACTTTACATGTCTCGATAGCAACTGGCAGGGTCATGTTTTAAATTTTGAGGAGCTGCTCCCGCAAAGAGTCGGAGTGGACCCCAAACACGATCTGATCCCTGATGATGGAATCAGCGGTGTCACCATAGTTGCAGGACTGCACTAATATACGGAGATGAGTTATAAAGGATTGGAAAGGTTCATCCTTACCCTGAAGGCGTTGCTGGAAGACATAGCGCTCAAAGCTCTTGTTCGTTTCGACTTCACAGTGACTGTTGAATTTAGCTAAAACAGTCCTGAATTTGGTCTTGTCCTCGCTGTTGGCAAAAGTGAGAGAAAATTTGGATGGCTTGGTCCCCCGCAGTTGATAGGAGCAGCGCGATTTTTCTGGCACTGGACGCATTCTCGAGGCCTGAGGCCTCAGTGTAGAGAAGGAACCTTTGCTTGAAGACCCGCCAGTTGGCGCCGAGATTGCCGGAGATCTGTAGCTGCGGAGGGGCCTGGATCTTCTCCGTGTGGAAGGCGCTCGTTGGTCGTCACTGAATCACTCGAGTGATTACTAAAGTAGATTACTGGTACCATGTCATGTTATTCACCTTGGGATAACACGGACTGCAACTGGATGCAGTTGTACTGTAAAGTAGACACCAAACTTAGACGTTAGTCCAATACATTTTATTGAACTTCTGGAGCAGTGCACACAGCTTGCTGTGGGTTGACACTCTACTAATCTAAGTGTGCTAACTATAACTAACTAGACCAGACTAGCTCTGAGCCACGTGTAGAAGGTGCTAACTGATATATACACCCTGACTGTCACTACAATTGTCACCAGTGGAAAGAGGCAGAGTGTTGATGCCTTGTATGTTTTATAGTGGGAAACCCCCGGCTAGTGTTCTGCCTAGTGATTGGTTGTGTTCTGTCCTGTGTGTTGATTGGCTGTACTGGGTGTCTGTCACTGCCTGTCTGTATCTCAATATGTGCATGAGTGTATGTCATGTCAAAGGAGACAAACCTCCAGGAAGTACCATCCCCAGTCGAGGGATTGAACCCACATTATTGGCTCTATTTTGCTTCACACTCCAGTCATCTAGCCAAATAAGCTAATCACCCTCTACATTGCTTCATGTGACCTCCTGGATCAGTGGCTGGATTCTTCAGTCCCCCAGCAGCATGTTTTTTGGCACCGTGCCATATGCTGATGGCGGGATTTTATACTCCCGCTGCTAGTCAATAAGATTTCCTATTGAATCCACCCCGCGCCGATGGAAATCTCTGGGCAGGAAAAGAGAATCCCAACGGCCAGAGAATTCCGGCCCATTCTTTTTCCATAGAGGCTTGTACAAATCCATCTGCTGTACAAAGCGGCCCATAACTCAGCAGAACCCATACTCAGACAGGCCATGGTTTGTGTGGAAAATGCATACCCAGAAAAAGAGCCATGGGACTTTTACCTACAGCATTGCCAGTGATTTGGGAAAACGTTGTTCTTTTGAGTTTACATTGTCTTATGTGAATAATGTTTTTGCACACATTTCCAGAAGATTTCTGTGTTACCACAATTATAATGCAACACTTCCAGTAATTGTTGCTATTCCACATCGTTCATACAATAAACATAATTTATATTAATAGTTTAAGCTAATTGACAAAAACAGCAATTAAGATAATTATTCACAGGCATCTCACTTGAACAAGTAAATCTCGTGCGTCTTATTGTTTCTTTTTTTTAATTAAGGGCAATTTAGCGTGGCCAATCCACCTAACCTGCACATCTTTGGTCTGTGGGAGGAAACCAGAGCACCCGGAGGAAACCCACACAGACACGGGGAGAACGTGCAGACTCCGCACAGACAGTAACCCAAGCCGGGAATCGAACCTGGGACCCTGGAGCTGTGAAGCAACCGTGCTAACCACTATGCTACCGTGCTGCCCCCTCGTCCTATTGTTTCTGTTGCTGAAATGTGATAAGTTAAATTTCAAGCAGTGTTTGACACTTCCAGATGTCTTACACTAATACTTGCTTACAAATATCAAATTGTACCTCCTAATATGAATCTTAATGCAACATGCAACTTGACACTCAAATTGACGTAATTCCCGATTTAAATAGTTCAATTGATGTGTGGTTGATTGCAGAAAAAATGATGATTACATTAAATTAGTCAGTTCATTTAAAGGAACGATACAAATATTAATTATGCCAATACAGAGTTAATCAGCAGTGCACAGTATGAAAAATCCAGTTATTTTAGTATGCTAAATGGATAAGAGAGAGTCCAATGTTGTGGGAAAAATCAACTACTTCAAGAGTCAGAGTTGCTGTGATCAGATAAATGCAGTTTTATTGTTACACGAAGCTTCGGGAGAAAGCGTATGTACCCCGTGGTACAGTAGCCAGCCTTTCTCCCGGTTTGAATTTGTTCACTCTTCTACAACTATAACTGATGATTAAGTAAATGAGAAGTATAAATAATGTATAACTACACTTGTCAAGGGCAGCACAGTGGCGCGATGGTTAGCATTGCTGCCTCACGGCACCGAGGTCCCAGGTTCGATCCCAGCTCTGGGCCACAGTCCGTCTGGAGTTTGCACATTCTCCCCGTGTTCGCATGGGTTTCACCCCCACAACCCAAAGATGTGCAGGGTAGATGAATTCACCACGCTAAATTGCCCCTTAATTGGGAAAAAATGAATTGGGTACTCTAAATTTATGGGGGGGAAAAAATACACGTCAACTAAGCTATATCGATAACTCTCTGCTCTCTAGTCACTCCTGATACAAAGAGGCGGGAATCTCCTCTGAGTACAGTTTAGATACATGGATCTGGTGCTGCCATCTAGTGGTTGGCTAGCACTATAATAGTTGTTAACCCTTTACATACCAGCAGATATACAGATCACTACATCTAGCTTCTCGCCTTCTCTCAACTTTTAATGACATTTCAAAAACCAATCTCTTTGAGAAAACTTTTGACCATCCCCCTCTTGTCCCCCCTCCTAACTAGGCATCTATTACCTGTACAACTAGTTGTAAAGCACCTTAGGGCATTTGTTGTGGTATTTAAATAATGCTGAAGCACTGTTCTTATGCTACCTATATCATTTTTTTATTTGTTCGTGGGACGTGGGCATCACAGGCTGCGTCAGCATTTATTGCCCATCCCTAATTGCCTTTGAGGGGCAGTTAAGAGTCAATCACATTGCTATGGATCTGGAGTCACATGTAGGCCAGACCAGGTAAGGATGGCAGATTTCCTTCCTCAAGGATATTAGTGAACCAGATGGGTTTTTACGACAAACAACAATGGTTTCATGGCCATCATTAGACTTTTAATTCCAGATTTTTTTTTATTGAATTCAAATTCGCCATCTGCAGTGGCGGGATTTGGATCTGAGTCCCCAGAGAATTACTCTGGGTCTCTGGTTTACTTGTCCAGTGACAATATCACTGTGCCACCACCTCCCCACAATATATTTCAGCTTGACCAAAGGTTGCTGAAGGGAAACAGTTCTTGACTGTTCCTCACTTTTCTGGAGATTATTTGATAATATTATTATTAATATATTATAATATTATAACATAGGGCAGTATGTGGCGCAGTGGTTAGCACTGGGACTGTAGCACTGAAGACTCGGGTTCGAATCCCAGCCCTGGGTCACTGTCCATGTGGAGTTTGCACATTCTCCCCATGTCTGTGTGGGTTTCACCCCCACAACAGAAAGCCGGGCAGCACGGTAGCATGTGGAGAGCACAATTGCTTCACAGCTCCAGGGTCCCAGGTTCGATTCCCGGCTTGGGTCACTGTCTGTGCGGAGTCTGCACATTTCCCCGTGTGCGTTTCCTCCGGCTGCTCCGGTTTCCTCCCACAGTCCAAAGATGTGCAGGTTAGGTGGATTGGCCATACTAAATTGCCCTTAGTGTCCAAAATTGCCCTTAGTGTTGGGTGGGGTTACTGGGTTACAGGGATAGGGTGGAGGTGTGGACCTTGGGTAGGGTGCTCTTTCCAAGAGCCGGTGCAGACTCGATGGGCCGAATGGCCTCCTTCTGCACTGTAAATACTATGAACTATGAATGTGCATGTTAGGTGGATTGGCCACTAAATTGCCCCTTGATTGGAAAAAAAAATAATTGGGTACTCTAAACTTTAAAAAAATATTTTAAAAAATAATATTCTAATATAATTACAACATCAAACAATCTTTTTTTTCATTCCACTGCAACCCTAGTAAGACGGGAAAATCTGTCAAAGTAGATTGTGCATTTCCAGTTTCATAGATTATCATCATAGAATTTACAGTGCAGAAGGAGGCCATTCGGCCCATCGAGTCTGCACCGGCTCTTGGAAGTGGTAACTTAATATCATTCCATAAACGTGTCACTGGACTACTCAAACTAGAAAATTGTGGGATTCAGACAATATGGTGCTTACATCTGTGTGATGTAATGTGATCTGCATGAGTATGTTTGTCTTGAAAACTGCAACAACATAAGAGGTTTATAATATATTATTTGTAGAGGAGTTTCAATCATAAATTGGGAATCAATAGATTTGTGTAACTTGTATATGTTCATCAAGACGAGTGACATCAGTGGCAAAACATTTTGCACATTTTCCACATATTTTCAGTTATATCAGGAACCATGAGCGAAATTCTCCGTTATCGGCGGAAAGTCCGCCGATCGGCGCAAAAAACGGCGCAAATCCGACTTGCGTCACGTCGGATAAATGGGTCGAAAGTCTCCGGCCCGAAATGGGCTAGCAGCGACGTAACGGGATCCGCGCTTGCGCAGTGGTTCACGCCGTGCAGCGTCATACGTGCCGCACGGCGTGACGGCTCATAAGGCCGCGCTGCTCCCCCCCACCCGATCGGAACACCCGACCGGAACACCCGACTGGATGGCTGGCCGCCGCTCAGCCCCGAGGTTCGAGTCACGGGATGTGGAGGCGCTCCAGGACGCGGTGGAGCAGAGGAGGGACGCCCTGTATCCCGGGCACGGCCGCAGAGTTGCCCCGCGCCACAGCCGGCGTCTGTGGAGGGAAGTGGCAGAGGCCGTCACCGCTGCGTCCCTGACACCACGGACAGGCACCAAGTGCCACAAGAAGGTGAACGACCTCATCAGAGCAGGCAGGGTGAGCCTCCCCATATCCCCCTCCCCCATATCCCCCCTCCCCCATATCCCCCCTCCCCCATATCCCCCCTCCCCCATATCCCCACTCCCCCATATCCACCATATCCCCCCTCCCCCATTTCCCCTCCCCCATATGCCCCCTCCCCATATCCCCCCATCCCCATATCCCCCCTCCCCATATCCCCCCTCTCCATATCCCCCCTCCCCATATCCCCCCTCCCCCATATCCCCCCTCCCCCATATCCTCCCTCCCCCATATCCCCCCCTCTCCCATATCCCCCCTCTCCCATATCCCCCCTCCACATATCCCCCCTCCTCCATATCCCCCCTCCCCCATATCCCCCTCCCCATATCCCCCCTCCCCATGTCCCCCCTCCCCCATGTCCCCCTCCCACATATGCCCCCCTCCCCCATATCCCCCCTCCCCCATATCCCCCTCCCCCACATCCCCCTCCCCATATCCCCCTTCCCCCATATCCCCCTCCCCATATCCCCCCTTCCCCCATATCCCCCCTCCCCCATATCCCCCATATCCCCCTCCCCAATATCCCCCCTCCCCCATATCCCCTTCCCCATAGCCCCCCCTCCCCCATATCCCCCCTCCCCCATATCCCCCTCCCCCATATCCCCCTCCCCCATATCCCCCCTCCCCCATATCCCCCCTCCCCATATCCCCCCTTACCGATATCCCCCCTCCCCCATATCCCCCCTCCCCCATATCCCCCTCCCCCATATCCCCCTCCCCCATATCCCCCCTCCCCCATATCCCCCCTCCCCCATATCCCCCTCCCCATATCCCCCCTCCCCTATATCCCCCCTCCCCCATATCCCCCTCCCTCTTTTCCCCCATATCCCCCCTCCCCCATATCCCCCCTCCCCCATATCCCCATATCTCCCCTCCCCATACCCCCCTCCCCCATATCCCCAAGTGAATCCAGCCCTAACCTTAACCTCTGCAATGCACGCGCAACCGATGGCGTGCATTCATATACCTGCCTAACAGTGTTGCCTTTTACCCCTGCCACCGCCCCCCCCCCCCCCCACAGGAGAAGCGCGCACACAACAATACGGAGCATGTGAGGACTGGAGGAGGCCCCGCTGATGAGAGGCCACTGACCGAACACCAGGAAAGGGCCCTGGAACTGGCTGGCGGACCTGACGACCGGGAGGTTGCTGATGCAGAGGTCGGGGGCGTACTAGCAAGTGAGCCACTGACAGCCCGTCCCCATATCCCCCCTCCCCTGTATCCCCCTCCCCCATATCACCTGATCACTGCCTGATGTCTAACCATGCATGCTTCATTGTGTATCGCAGGACCAAACGTCCAGGCACCCATCCCCGCAGATGCAGACCGCCCGCAGGATGCCCCTCGGAGGCCACGGGAGATGGAGAGACCCGGGCCCTCCAGCATGCGACGCCCGCAGGATGCCCCTCGGAGGCCACAGGAGACGGAGAGACCCGGACCCGCCAGCATGCGACGCCCGCAGGTTGCCCCTCGGAGGCCACGGGAGACGGAGAGACCCGCACCCTCCAGCATGCGACGCCCGCAGGATGCCCCTTGCACACCACGGGAGACGGAGAGACCTGGAGCAACAGGGAGACGACACCCCCGTCACGTGCGGGAGCGACCACCCAGCGACGAGGGGGGCAGCCACAGGCCCCCGTCACATCCGAGCCAGGACACCACTACCCAGGACACCACTACCCAGGACACCACTACCCAGGACATCACTACCCAGGAAGACGAAATACCGGACAGTGACTCAGAGTGGATGGGTGGAGACGAACCCCCACCCCAAAGTGCCATGGACTCAGAGTGGGACGAAGAGCACGACACAACGCCACTGCTGTCACCAACACCCTCCACCATCTCAGAAACACTCACCTCGGTTGGGCACTTTAGTGATGAGGCGTCTGCTACACTCACTGGTGCGCACAACACAGCCGTCCCGGTACAGCAGGTGGAGGTAGGAGCAGCAGAGGGGCCGGGCGGTCAGAGGGCAGCCCAGCCCAAGCGAACATCTGCCGCCCAGATGGATCCCGGGTTCCTGGAGTTACCACACCCACACATAGATCCGATGCAACCACCGACCCGGAGACGAGCGAAGAGGGTGACGGCCGGCTTGCGGCGGCTGCAGTCGCAGGTGGAGGAGTCCACCCGCGTCCAGGAGCTGGGAGTGGTGCCGGTCATGCGTGCCACCCAGGCTGACACCGCACGGGTGGCGTCCGCGGTGGAGGCAATGGGTGCGACGGTGTCAGACATGGGGAACGGTTTGCGAGGCCTGGGGCTTTCCGTGCAGGCGGCGTCTGAGGCCCAGGACATGGCTGCCCTCTCACAGGAGGCCATGAGCCAGTGCCAGCGCCAGATGGCAGAGGCGCTCAACGCCATAGCCCAGTCTCTGCAGGCCATGGCCCAGTCTCAGCAGGCCATGGCCCAGTCTCAGCAGGCCATCGCTGAGGGCATCGGCGCCAGTGGTCATGTGCGAGCCGGCGTTGCACTGTCACAGACAGGGTTTGCCAACCCCCTGGGCTCCATGGCTGCAAACCTGCAGACCCCTGTCGATACCAGCACGGGCCTCCAGGACTGGCAGCGCCAGATGTCGGGGGGGGCGTCGGATGGCCAGTCCGCTCGCATCCCCCACCCATGTAGAGGCCTGGGGGCCATCGGGCACCCCGAGGGAGGAGGAGGTGGTGTGGTCCGTCCCGGCTCCCCCTGTAGGGGAGGTCCCGGTACACCGCGACACCTCGGACTCCCCCCCTTCCGTCCCAGGTGCATCGGGTGGGCAACGGGCAGGACAGGCTGGCAGCTCGCCATCCCAGTCGCCCGGGCCGCAGCCTGGCCCATCTAGGCCAGGACGCCCCAGGAAACGGCCGCCAAAGGGATCCAGTGTCAGAGGGCAGGAATCACAGGAGTCCACCTCCAGTTCTGCTGTACCGTCTGGGGAACCACGTAGACGTAGTCAAAGGGCCCGTAAGGCCAAACAATTAGACACTGAGTAAGTTGGCACGGGTGCAGGGCACAGATGAGTTTTAGGGGCTAGGGCACGTGCATGAACTCGTTTGGTTATTAAAGTCAATGTTACACCTACAGAAGCTGCCTTTGTGCTCTGTCCAAAGCATGCGGGGGTGTCATGTACGTTGAGCGCAAGTGTGTGTGTGAGGGGTGGTCTTACCTCAGCCCCAGGTGAGTCTGCCCCCTTCCCCCTGGGCCGCCATCAACATCCCCCGGGCAGAGGACGGGACCGTGCGCTGCAGTGTCACAGCCGCATGCAGGGATGGTCCGGGTGCATGGTGGTACTGTGGCCATGGGTCAGACATAGTCCAACGATGTGGAGCCAGGAGCTCACCGCAGGGTGGACTGTCATCATCCTCCATGGCCTGCAATAGACACGCGTCCACCCGCAACTGTTGTGCCGCAGGTGGATCGGCAATGGGGGGGGGGGTGGTGTGCATGCAGGTGGGGTGGGTGGGGTTGGGGAGGGGGGTGAGGGTGCTGGGTGGGTGGATGGGTGGGGGGTGTGGGTGGTTGGCTGTTGCCATGGTGTGCGGTCTGTGGCCATACTACCCGATTCCCACGCCCATCTAGTCAGTGAAGCGGGCGGCTATCAGTCTGTCCCGTGCCCGCTGGGCCAGCCGGTAACGGTGGACAGCCACCCGCCTGTGTCTACCCCGTCTGCCCTGACCATTACCCCCATCCCCCTCATCTGGGGAGGACTGCGCCTCTTCCTGCTGCTCCTCCACTCCGCCCTCCTCTGCCTGCGGCACATCGCCCCTCTGCTGGGCTATGTTGTGCAGGACGCAGCACACCACAATGATGCGGCCGACCCTATTTGGCCGATACTGGAGGGCGCCCCCAGAGAGGTCCAGGCACCTGAAACGCATCTTCAGCACGCCAAAGCACCTCTCTATCACTCCCCTTGTCGCTACATGGGCATCATTGTAGCGGTTCTCCGCCTCATTGCGTGGCCTCCGTATAGGCGTCATCAGCCACGATCGCAATGGGTAGCCCCTGTCGCCCAGCAACCAGCCCCTCAGCCGGGGATGGCGTCCCTCGTACATGCCGGGGATGGATGACCGCGACAACATGTATGAGTCGTGTACACTGCCTGGGTAACGGGCGCAGACGTGCAGGATCATTATGCGGTGGTCGCAGACCACCTGTATGTTCATCGAATAGGTCCCCTTCCTATTGGTGAACACGGCCCTGTTATCTGCAGGTGGCCGCACGGCGACGTGCATCCCATCGATCGCGCCCTGGACCATGGGGAACCCGGCAACGGCAAAGAAGCCCACGGCCCGGGCATCTTGGCTGGCCCGGTCCACGGGGAAGCGGATGTAGCGGTGCGCCATGGCATATAGGGCATCTGTCACTGCCCGGATGCACCGATGCACCGATGTCTGCGATATGCCGGACAGGTCCCCACTCGGTGCCTGGAATGACCCCGTTGCATAAAAGTTCAGGGCCACCGTAACCTTGACGGACACGGGGAGAGGGTGTCCCCCGCCAGTGCCACGCGGTGACAGGTGTGCCAGCAGGTGGCAGATGTGTGCCACGGTTTCCCGCCTCAACCGGAGTCTCCTCCTGCATTCCTGGTCCGTGAGGCCCTGGTATGACTGCCGGGGATGGTACATACGGGGCGCCCTCGGGTGCCTCCGTTGCCGTGGGGCCGCGACGTCCTCCTCCCCCTCCTCGCCCTGTCGGTCAGGTGTCCCTCCAGCCTGGGCGGCTGCCGCCTGTCCCTCTGCGGCAGCCTGCGCCGCCTCTCTGGCACGCTCCTCCTCCTCCTCCTCCTCCTCATCCAGGGCAACATAGACATTAGCGGCTGCCGCCACGGTGGCCAACATCGCTGGATGATCGGAAAACATGACGGCCTGGTGGGGGGGGAGGGGAACGACGACATGTCATCATTGCCCATATCTCCTCCTCCCCCCACGCAGGTGGCATGGACCGCATGGGTCCAACTGTTGGAGGCTGGCACCTGGCCAGGTGGACCAACTCACTTGCCCTCGCATCCCCATCCCTGGCACGGACCCCCCCCCCCAACCTCCTCCCCGGCACGGACCCCAACCTCCTCCCCGGCACGGACCCCCCATCCCCCTCCCCGGCACGGAACCCCCCCCAACCTCCTCCCCGGCACGGACCCCAAACTCCTCCCCGGCACGGACCCCCCATTCCCCTCCCCGGCACGGACCCCCCCCAACCTCCACCCCGGCAGGGACCACCCCCATCCCCCTCCCCGGCACGGACCCCCCCCCCCCCCAACATCCTCCCCGGCAAGGACCCCAACCTCCTCCCCGGCACGGACCCCCCATCCCCCACCCCGGCATGGACCCCCCCCCCAACCTCTTCCCCAGCACGGACCCCCCATCCCCCTCCCCGGCACGGACCCCAACCTCCTCCCTGGCACGGACCCCCCATCCCCCTCCCCGGCACGGACCCCCCCCCAACCTCCACCCCGGCACGGACCCCCCCATCCCCCTCCCCGGCATGGACCCCCCCCCAACCTCCTCCCTGGCACGCACCCCAACCTCCTCCCCGGCACGGGCCCCACATCCCCCTCCCCGGCACGGACCCCCCCCCCACCTCCACCCCGGCATGGACTCGCCCCCATCCCCCTCCCCGGCACGGACCCCCCCCCCAACCTCCTCCCCGGCACGGACCCCAACCTCCTCCCCGGCACGGACCCCCCCCAACCTCCACCCCGGCACGGACCCCCCCCATCCCCCTCCCCGGCACGGACCCCCCCACAACCTCCTCCCCGGCACGGACCCCAACCTCCTCCCCGGCACGGACCCCCCATCCCCCTCCCCGGCACGGACCCCCCCCCAACCTCCTCCCCGGCACAGACCCCCCAACCTCCTCCCCGGCACGGACCCCACATCCCCCTCCCCGGCACGGACCCCCCCCCCCCCCACCTCCACCCCGGCATGGACCCGCCCCCATCCCACTCCCCGGCACGGACCCCCCCCCCCCAACCTCCTCCCCGGCACGGACCCCAACCTCCTCCCCGGCACGGACCCCCCCCCAACCTCCACCCTGGCACGGACCCCCCCCCATCCCCCTCCCCGGCACGGACCCCCCCCCCCAACCTCCTCCCCGGCACGGACCCCAACCTCCTCCCTGGCACGGATCCCCCATCCCCCTCCCTGGCACGGACCCCCCCAACCTCCTCTCCGGCACAGACCCCCCAACCTCCTCCCCGGCACGGACCCCAACCTCCTCCCCGGCACGGACCCCCCATCCCCCTCCCCGGCACGGACCCCCCTCCCGGCACTCCCCCGGAGCCCAGCCCACTCTAACCACCCCCCCCCCCGCCGCACACACACACACACAACCCGGGACACACCTCTCCTCACACATTCAGACTGCGGCCACGCCATCGCCTGCCCAGAGCCAACCCCCCAGGCCGTCACTCACCTCCACGCTGGTCGGCGTGAACCTGGAGCACAGGTTCCTGCCGATGAAAAGGAGGTTTAATTTACGTCGACGTGAACGGTCATCACGTCGACGGGACTTCGGCCCATCCGGAAGGGAGAATATCGGCAGGCCGAAAATCGGCTGCCTTGCGCAGACCCGTGCCATTCTCCAACGGCAGCGGCGACATTAACGCCCCGCCGACTTTTCTCCCTTCGGAGACTTCGGCAACCGGCGGGGGCGGGATTCACAGCGGCCAACGGCCATTCTCCGACCCTCTGGGGGGTCGGAGAATGACGACCCTGGTTCAACAATTCCTCCCTTTATGGCATTCCAAGAATTCCAAATTCCAGTGTAGACACTCAGTTTTTCACTGTGAAATTATGCAAAATTAGGAGCTAGGTTGCAGAAAAACTTATTTAGGATATTTACAGCCTACAGCTTTTTTGTGCTGCCTGTGATGCCTTAGGGTCCCCTGTCCCATTTTCCTCAGTATAAGTCCTACCAACCCATCTTCAAGCTCGAAACAGGCACATAAAGCCTGAGGAAGGGTCCAAACTGGTAGAGGTGTTTCATACTTTCAAGTGATCACTGCCTTGGAGGAAGGAGCCGTGGAAATTGCCAGGGTCACAGACCACGAATGTTGAGTATGGATAAATGCAGTGCCACGATGGTTGTGATGATTAGAGCGGTTAGAGTATTCATTAAAGGAGTGCATTGCACTCTGCCCTAACTGATAGCATAGCAAAAATTGAGTTGCATTGAGTAGCCTCAGCATTGCTTCTGCTTTCCAAAAGCTATTTCTCAAGATTTATTCTTGTGTCTCCCACAAGTGGAAGCATTAAGCCAAGGAGACGAACCACCCTCACTATCACTGAGCCAAGAGCAGCAGCAGGAAAACTCAGAAAGGAGTCTCACCTGACAAGTGCATCCTCCACCGGTGCAGATACTCTCATAATGGCGGCTCCTCGTGTGTGATTACGTAGTGTGGCACTAGATCATGAATATATAGTGTGCAAGGGGATGCTCCAGAGGCAGAGACAAATAGAGGCAGAGTCCCATCAGGAAAGCCAGACACAGCCCTGTGCAGCTGGGCACAGATGCTGGATCTCAGGAGCTAAAGAAAAGGAGGCTCCATTTAATTTAGACTGGAAGCAGTAGATTTGTTCCCACATGTCAGAGTTCCCTGAGGCAGAGTGGGGTTAATGGCTAAGAATAGAGGACTCCATCCAACTCATAGGCACCACCATGGCTCAGGGCTTTGAACACATGCTCCTCCATTGAGAACTCTGTACAACAGCGCTTGGAGTGCATGTAGAAATTGTGTACTGACATACACAGAATATATGCCATACTATCTATCATGGACTAGTCAGTGACACAGCGATTGTTGGAAGGGACAACACTTATCCCTTCTGTCAACCGGAGCACCAGCTAAGAGCTGAGGCAGTCCTCGAGGCGGATGAGGGTGCCAACACTCATGGGGCACCATCATCATTGGCAGCCGCCTTGGCCCCTCTGACTGAGGGAGCATCTGTACAGCGGTGACTGAGGTTGACCCTCCAATGACGCCTATGCAGCAGCATCTAACATTGCCCCAGGCACTTTATCATGAGGACAACCGCCATATGCTTCTCAGCTACACACCAAGATGAGTGAGCGGGCTGCCTCCACTTCTTCCGGGGCCACAAGGTCAAGTGTGGAAGCACTACTAGAATCCACCAAGCTCGGTGGTGGGGCAGGGGCTGGGTGGCAGGGCTGGGGCTGGGCATGGGTTGGATGGCAAAGCTGGGTTGTTGGGGCATAAGATGGATGGCAGGGATGGAATTGGGTAATGGGGCATGGGCTGGGTGTGCGGTCATGGGGCTGGATGGCAGGACTGGGGCTGGGTGGTTGGGGAATGGGCTGGATGGTTGAAGCATGGGCTGGGTGGTGCAGGCTTGGGCTGGATAGCAGGACTGGGTCTGGGTGGTGCGGGCCTGGGCTGGATAGCAGGACTGGGTCTGGGTGGTGCGGGCCTGGGCTGGATAGCAGGACTGGATCTGGGTGGTGCGGGCCTGGGCTGGATAGCACGACTGGGTCTGGGTGGTTAGGGCATAGGCTGGATGGCAGGGCTGATGCTGAGCGCTGGTACATAGGCTGGATGGTTGGGGGGTGGGCTATGTAGTTCAGGCATGTGCTGGGTGGCAGAAATGGGTCTGGGTGGCAGGGCTGTGGTTGGTTGCTGTGATGAGTGGAGTATGGTAATTTAATCAGAATTTTCACTTCCTCATATAATGGGCAGTCTCCCTGAGAGAATGAAATAAACCATCTATTGTAAAACAGCACCAAAAACAACACTGCTACTTTCAGACTGAAGAAAAAGCAGACAAAAAGATCAATGGGCACACACACTTCAAAGGTCTTCTCTGAAAGGGAAAATAAAGGAACTGTTCACTCATGGTTCCTATACTTTGGATGTTTTTTTTGATAACTCCCCTCTCCCACTCCATTTTATCCCCCATTCACCAATTGGTATCCAACATTTAGTCTTGCTGTTTAGCTGAAGAAAATGGTTCTTCTCATGCACATCAAGAAGATTTGCAGCAATGACACTAAGCCCCTTGTTGCTGCAACCCTCAACCCAACACCACCGTCCCCCACACACACAACTTCCCAAGCCTGACATTTCGTCCTTAAGTGACCTGCTCTGAGACTGACCAGCAAGACTGCTCACACTACAAGACCTATTTTAACATGCCTGCCCCACCCATTATAAATGAGGTGGACAAAAGACTAAAAAGGTTACAGCAGCACCGAGCTCATGTAATCGTCAATGTCTTTGTGCAATTTTACCAGCTGTGTTTTGGCCCGTGTAGAAAGGACACATTGAGATTCAATGGGTCTGATGACATTAATTAGATTACA
The DNA here is from genome assembly GCF_047496885.1 of Scyliorhinus torazame. Lineage (NCBI taxonomy): Eukaryota > Metazoa > Chordata > Chondrichthyes > Carcharhiniformes > Scyliorhinidae > Scyliorhinus > Scyliorhinus torazame. The sequence goes on along the minus strand of NC_092710.1, from coordinate 214,818,699 downwards.
ACACTATTTTAATTAGTTTCAGTGAGGTCATCACCAAGTGCCAGGAAAACTTAGCATCAAAGAGGAGCAGATTCAAAAGCAGATCAGGAGCGTTAGTGATGTTTATTTTTGAAAGTTTTCCTTGTGCACTCCTCTGGGACCCACAAACGAACCTAGCACTTCTCATGTCTAGGCTTTCCCCCCGATTGACTCCAGAACACCCTGTCAACAACCCCCCCCCCTCCCCACCCCCTGCCTCCCCCCCCCCCCCCTCCCCCCCCCCGCCCACTTTTTGCACAGACCATTCCTGCATTTCCCCATATGTCAGCCTTTTTCCCTATCAACCACTCCTTTCCACCAGTGCCTTGTCATTGACATCAGGAGTTGAGCCTAACTCATTTAAAGGAGGCTTGGAAGTTAAATTAATATTGGCATGTCAGGAAAAGTCAAATGTTGGCACTGCTGTCTCCACACTTGTCCCCCAATTAAACTTAGGGCTATAGTCTCCAGCCCATAACTGGACAATAATCAAAGCCAGGATTCAGATTATTTTACTTCAGAAACTGTTGTTTTGATATTTTTGAACTTGTTCACCTGTTCTTAATTTTAAATGCATTCGCAAAAAAAATTAATTCAACAACAGTCAGTGCTGAAATATCATAGGCCTAAAGTTACTAGTGTTTCAACTGTAACTATTTTTTAGAATTTTACAGCTGCTAAACAATTTCAAATGTGCATTAAATGTCCGGATTTGTCTCTTTATTCATTGTGGTCTCTGAAACACATGGGGACAATCCTCACTTTAGCTGCCAGATCAATGGCAGCTTTGTGACGAAGATTGTACAACAGCAGGTCAAAGTGTGTGGATCGTACCGCAACTGCATTCCCAGTGCCTCATTTCACTGTTTGTAACCAACGCGAACAGGTGGCTTTCCAAAACAGCCCTAATTTATAACATGTTTGATCTGCTTGTTTACACCACAACCTCCTGAGACTTCCTCTTCAGAAACCCGTCTGACTCTGACCATTACAGGAAGACGGTCTGCTTATTCTCCACTGTGCAGGGGATCAGAATCACTGTGAACCGGAAAGTTGCTGTAATTATGTCTATAATTAAATCAGTTCAAAGCAGAATGCTCCAAATCACTCTAAGGTGTGTGTGTATGGTCTAAGATATGCAAGTTGTTATTAAGCCTCTTATTTTTTTGATGTGGAACTTTCCAATCTGTGTTTTAATAAGGCTGGAACACCCACAATGAAAATGTGGAAAGAAATGTCATCATAGTCTTAGTGATAAACTCTGGGAGTGTGTGGGAAGAATTCACAGTGGATGCACTCACATGGAACCTGGCACGGAGCAAAAATTCTTAGTCCAATATTTGTGGTGACTAGTGCACGATCTTGAAAGTTAACTAAGCCCTATGCACTTCAATTCATTGCAGTTTCTGAGCTATGTGTTGTTTTAAATATATTAGGGGAACGGAAGAACAGATAAATAAACAAGACTTTGGCACATGGAGAGATGCAGAAATGATCTCTACGAAAGGTGAGTCTGCATGGAAGGGGGAGGTGTTCTAGAGGCAATCATGGGGAGAGGAAAGCCCGGACATGGGAAGTCCTAGCTTTCTTTGAGTGCATTTTAGTTTTCTGGACCATTTAATGCTCAATCAGGTGAAGGATATGACTTCTATAGAAGCATATATTAAGCTATCATGCACATTCTGACTTCTGTTCACTTGAATAGCTCATCAACAGCAATGTTCAAGTGTGAATAATGTCACCCTGTACTAGAGGGTGCCTGGTACCTGTGGAATGTCAATGAACATCATCATTGCCTGCAGTACCGGAGAACATTAGATCAGAAAAATAATTATGCCAAACTAGTTTGAGTGCTGTTGGCAGTATTCCAATGGCACATTTCAGAGGCCAAAACAGGACAATATTTGCCAAGCACCACAATGTCAAGCTTTGTGCCCCCCACTCCTCTCCATTAATGCCAATGAGATGGATAGAAAGATAATTATAAACAAGACATTACTTTTGAAATGTATTCACTTCATCAAAATTCTAAATGTGATGGACTAGCCTGGATTTTCATCCTCGAGGCAGATAGTGGGAGTCAGGAAAATTCCCATGCCTTGGGAAAAAGTGGCTCTAGAGGTGCAATCTTTGTTGCTGAGGGACGGTGTGGGTGCTGGCAGCAGTTGAGGCCGCTGACCCAGGAAACACTTCTTAGGCATAAGCGATAGAGAATTAGTGGATTGGCTTTTCATGACTCAGGCCCTATATAAAGGGCCATCCTGGAAATCAGTCACTGCTCACTGAAATAAGTTGTCAAGGGTTCAGAAGGTTGTGTGGGAGGACTCTCCAGAAACTGTCAGGGGAGCAAAAGTTAAAAATGTGGGCTAACCGGTTTTTAGTGGAGGAGCTGGCCAATCATTAAGCTTCCATTGGAAACTTTAAATTGTGAAGTCTGGCCATTGGAAATTTGTAAAGAGTTTCCACACAACAGTTCCACCACACCCAGCATTGTAGATGTCTGCATCTTTGCAGCTACAGCAGGTCATGACACACATGCACATCCTTCATGTTCATAGAATCCCTATAGTGCAGAAGGAAGCCATTTGACCCATCGGGTCTGCAACGACCCTCCGAAGGAGCACCCTACCTAAGCCCACTCTCCCGCAACATCATCTAACCTCCACATCCCTGGACACTAAGTGGCTATTTAGCATGGCCAATCCACGTAACCTGCGCATCTTTGAACTGTGGAAGGAAACCGAAGCACCCGGAGGAAACCCACTCAGAAATGGGGAGACACAGACAGTCACCAAGGCTGGAATTTAACCCGGGTCCCTGCGAGGCAGCAGTGCTAACCACAGTGCCACCATGCCACCCCATGCCACCAGCATGTTCTGTCATATGCCCTTTTAAATGCCCCAATTTCAAGTGTGGGCACCCAAAGGTGCCTCAACCATAACTGTGACATCAGCACACTGTCTTTGCTAGCCTTTATGACTCTAGCTGCAGAAAACCCCAGGCCATTTTGGGATGATCACACAAAAGCACAGTACACACAGGGTTGCCAACCACCCAAGATTGCCCTAGATTCTCCAGCAATAGATGGGAACGTTGCTTGGCACACAGGAGTTCATATGATGGAGCGTTCAGGAATGCATCCTGTCACAGTTGACAGCCGGACACCCAAGTTATGAACAGACACTATCACCTCCCCCTCCCCCCACCCCCACATCAACTCCCGTCCCACAACAATGTGCACAATTTTGGATTAAGGTTGCAGCAGGAGATTGCAGTCTATTGAGTAGCACTGGACAAAGCAAGATAGGTGCGAGTGCAAAGTTGAGAGCGATTCGTACAGTGGAGGAGAGGGGCATGGAAACTATGTGTGCCCTCCCATTAGAGATGGTGAATCGCACATTTTCTTTGTTCTTTATTCATTGTAATGGCAGAATGTCGCAGAGGAACACTGTGATTAAATGCATCCAAATTCTGTGACCAGGACTTGGAAATCTTGGCGCAGGAGGTTGAAGGCTGGAAAGAAACACTGTATCCAGCAGGCATTACCAAGAGAACCTGGCCGGCAATAGCAGTGGTGGCGAGTGCATCAACAGTGCCGCAACCAGTTCCACTATCTGCTACGCTCAGGTAAGGTGAGCGGTTGGGCTGAAGCATGCATTTTCTCTGGTTTGGGTGCCACGTGAATGAGACATCAACTGAAACACAATTGGCATCTATTTCCACATCGTCAAGGATGACCAGATCGGCATGACACTCTTGTATGCCCAAGCATTCGTGATGTGGCAATGTAATGCCCATTTTGACATTGTCCAAAATAGATATGGCTTCTACCTGGGTGCAGGAGTTAATGTCCTTAAATGTGTCTTTATTGATTACTTACATGAGAAGAGAAGAAAAAATGCAAAGGAGATGGTTCGAACATGGGATGGGAGTGCAAAGCTGAGCGTGACTTATCCAGTGGAGGAGAGGCCACGGTGTGTCCTCCCAGGCCAGTGTTAGAGATGGTACATTGCCCATTGTAGGTACTAGGCACCCTGGAGCATGGCTTTATTCATGGAGATGATGGTTACTCAGCACAGGGGATGTGAACTCAGCATAACGGACAGCATGGTCGAACATAAAATAATGGTATCAGGCCAGTGATTCAGCTCATCGTTTCTGATATTGTCTTGTAGCTCCACGTGCGCTTGCAGTGACAAGATTTTGCTAATTATATCCTATTCCATCTTTCACAGTTCCCATTATTGCACACACAACCCCCAGAGCCGGAACTTCTCTGGGGCATCAGGCGAAGTGATATCTGGGGAAACACCATCCCATTTTGCCACATACAATCGACCAGCACAGATACTAGCACTGTGAAGGGAAGTAGTACACATTTAGAATTTGTTGCACATGGGTGAAGGCAATGCCCTAGAGTACAGGAGGAAGTATCAGAAATACTTCCGGATAGATCTCACCGGAGGAAAGGGAGCAGTGGCATTGAGTTGGCATTGAGGTTAGGCTTCAGGAATCACCTTGTGGGACACAGTTCTTGGACCAGCTGCAGCAGATGTATGGACATCCGGCGGAGTTCCCCGAGGTAATGCACACTCATGTACTGTGAGTGCAGGAGTCCATTGGAGCGATGAGCTCGACCTTGTCTTGGGGGTTTGACTGCATGAGCTCCAATCATGAGAGAATGGCCAATCTCATGGGGAATCACGTGCAGCATCACTCGGAGTGGATGCAAGAACAATGTGAAATCCTGAAAAGGGGACAAGGTTCACTCAGTAGCCTGTGCAGCAGTCAGTTCAGAGTCTGAGCATTGTCTTCCATGGAATACATGAGGAGCTGTGTACCAATAACATACATGCTGGTGGCACACTTGATGGTGGAATGGATGATTGATGTGCCCCAGCAGACCACCCCATCCAACCCTCCAGGAAACCAACCCAGGGCTGAGGAGGTTGCAGAAGATGATGAAGCTGCTGTGAGTACTTCTTCACACTCATATTCCATGGCTTTACTGGTCCCTCCACTTGAGCTTTTATCTGTAGTACGTGTTTCCATGACCATGGCTGCACCTACAGAAATGCAGCTCCTGCAGTCTGAGGTATCTCCCCAAAGGGTCACTGTGCAAAGAGGCCAGCCACAACGCTCCTCAATGCCTTACAAACCGCGAGGTGAGCATCCTGCCTTCCATCACCTCCGTGTTAACACGAGGGCATGAAATGGGAGCATCGACGTGCGGAGGGTGCCACGGTAAAATGATCACTAATAGGTTCACATGTGATGTTATATCGTACACTATTAAGTATCCTTTTTCCAATGCTTTTAAATACACCATAGAAATTAAATGCTTGATGTATTGGTCTATACTTGTTGAATGGTACATACAATAATGGGTTAAACAGTTGTTGTTACATGTTGTTGTTACATGTTGTTACCAGTGTCAATAAAGATTAGAGCCAGAAGTCCATTTATCAGTTGTCTGATAGATATGAAGGGTGTGGCCAATGCAAATCCATTGTTACGTTTGGGGCTCTGCTGATACCAGTCAACCATGGGATGTTCGTGTCACTGCCGAGGTCAGCATTTGATGACCATCCCTAATCACCTTTGAAAAGATGGTGGATGCCTTCATAAACTGGTGCAGTCCATGTGATGTAGGTACACCCATAGTGTATTTCGAAAGGGAGCTCCAGGACTTCGCAGCTGATGGTGTTCCCATGCATCAGCTGCTCTTCTCTTTCCGGTTAGTTGAGGTTTGGAAGCTGCTGTTGAAGGAACATTGGTGAGTTTTAGCAGAGCATCCACAGAAGGTTAAACAGGTTGGGACCCTACTCGTTGGAATTTGGAAGAATGAGAGGTGATTGAAACAGATAGGATTCATAAGGGGCTTGACAGGGTAAATGCTGAGAGGATGTTTCCCCCTCATGGGAGAGTCCAGGACTAGAGGGCTAGTCTCAGAATAAAGGGGCACCAATTTACGACTGAGATAAGGAGGAGTTTCTTCTCTCAGAGAGTTGTGAGTCTTTGGAACTCCTTGCCACAGAGAGAAAAGTGTGGCTACGAGGAGTGATTGGATAGGTTGGGTTATTTTCCTTGGAACAAAGAAGTCTGAGGAGTGACTTAATTGAGGTGTACAAAATTATGAGGGGAAGAGATAGGGTGGACAGGATAATTTTATTTCCCCTGGTGGAGAATTCTAGTACCAGGGGACATAGATTCAAGATAAGAGGCAGAAGGTATAGAGGGGACGTGAGGAAAATCTTTTTTACTCAGGGGGTAGTGGAGGTCTGGAATTCGCTGCCTGAGTTTGTGGTGGATGCAGAGACCCTAAACGCTTTTTAAAAGTATGTGGATCTACACCTTAAGTGCCCTAAGCTACAGGGCTATGGACCGGATGTAGGAAGGTGGGATTAGAAAGGGACCTGGATGTCCTCAGGCTGGTATGGACAAGATGGGCCAAATGGCCTCCTTCTGTCCTCTAGCTTTTCTACGATTCCATGAGAGCTGTGGGGGCAGAGTCTTTATGTATATTTAGGGCTGAGATTGATAGATTCTTGATCAGTAAGGGAATCAAGGGTTACAGGAAAAGGGCAGGAAAGTGGACATGGGGAATGTCGGGTCAGCATGATTTTATTAAAAGGCAGAGCAGGCTCGAGCGGCACCACCATGCCAACTCCTGGATTGTGTTTACAAGGGGCAACCCTTGTCCCTGCCCGTCTGCCCCACCGATCACCCATACCCCACACCGACTGCTGAGGCCTCGGCTGCACGGCTGAAGGCTATTGCTAATCGGGAATTGGCAATCATGGTTAAGTGAGCACTTCACATAACCCAAGTGGATACCCGTGGGTGGGCGAGCCATGTAGCATATGGGAGTCATTGCCTAGCACCCCAATCATATCCTGATGCCTGGACACTGTGCTTGAACACTGCACAGGTGCACTCTTGACATAAGGGCCAGGCTTCCCTTAGTCACTTGGTGACTTGTTCACCCTGTATTTGAGAGCATCCAAAGTACATTTACAGGCCCCTTTGTTGCATGTCATCTCAAGGTCAAGTGTGGCTAAATGAAGACTTATGAATGCAGAACTTCCGAGGGAAATGTACAAGTTGGTGAGATGTGAGGATGGATGGTAGATAAAGTTCATTGCAGAGAATGTGAAGTGAATAATTTCGGTAAGGTGAACATGGAAAAGGGTACAAATCTAAAGGGGTTGTAGGATCATAGAGATCTGGTTGTGTGTGTACATAAATCATTGAAGGTGGCAGGACAAGTTGAGAGAATGGTTAATAAAGCATACAATATCCTGAGCGTTATTAATAGGGATATAAAGTAAAAGAGAAAGCAGTTTATGTTGAATTCGTATAAATCACTAGATAGGCCTCAGCTAGAGTATTTCATCCAATTCTGGGCACACACTTTAGGAAGGATGTGAAGGTATTGGAGAGAGTGCAGATAAAATTCATAAGAATGGTTCCTGGGATGAGGAATTTCAGTTATGAAGATAGATTGGAGATGTTTCCCTTTGAAAAAAGAAGGCTGAGAGGAGATTTGATAGAGGCATTCAAATCAGGGGTCCGGACAGAGTAGATAGGGAGAAGTTATTCCAACTTGTGAAACAATTGAAAATGAGAGGGCACAGATTTAAAGTAATTAGTAACAGAAGGAAAAGTGATATGAGGAGAATGTTACACAGTAAGTGTTTAAGGTTTGGAATCCACTGCCTGAGTGTGGTGGAGGCAGATTCAATTGATTCAATTACAACCTCGAGGGTTGTAATCTCGGGATTACTCCCTGTGCCACGTGCCAGTGAGGCTAGAAATAGGAAGATAGAGCAGATAAACACGTGGCTAAACAGCTGGTGTAGGAGGGAGGGTTTCCATTATCTGGACCACTGGGAGCTCTTCCGGGGCAGGTGTGACCTGTATAAGAAGGACGGGTTGCATCTAAACCGGAGAGGCATAAATATCCTGGCCGCGAGGTTTGCTAGTGTCACACGGGAGGGTTTAAACTAGTATGGCAGGGGGGTGGGCACGGGAGCAATAGGTCAGAAGGTGAGAGCATTGAGGGAGAACTAGGGAATAGGGACAGTGTGGCTCTGAGGCAGAGCAGACGGGGAGAGGCTGCTGAACACAGCGGGTCTGGTGGCCTGAAGTGCATATGTTTTAATGCAAGGAGCATTACGGGTAAGGCAGATGAACTTAGAGCTTGGATTAGTACTTGGAACTATGATGTTGTTGCCATTACAGAGACCTGGTTGAGGGAAGGGCAGGATTGGCAGCTAAACGTTCCAGGATTTAGATGTTTCAGGTGGGATAGAGGGGGATGTAAAAGGGGAGGCGGAGTTGCGCTACTTGTTCGGGAGAATATCACAGCTGTACTGCGAGAGGACACCTCAGAGGGCAGTGAGGCTATATGGGTAGAGATCAGGACTAAGAAGGGTGCAGTCACAATGTTGGGGGTATACTATAGGCCTCCCAACAGCCAGCGGGGGATAGAGGAGCAGATAGGTAGACAGATTTTGGAAAAGAGTAACAACAACAGGGTTGTGGTGATGGGAGATTTCAACTTCCCCAATATTGACTGGGACTCACTTAGTGCCGGGGCTTAGACGGGGCGGAGTTTGTAAGGAGCATCCAGGAGGGTTTCTTAAAACAATATGTAGACAGTCCAACTAGGGAAGGGGCGGTACTGGACCTGGTATTGGGGAATGAGCCCGGCCAGGTGGTAGATGTTTCAGTAGGGGAGCATTTCGGTAACAGTGACCACAATTCAGTAAGTTTTAAAGTACTGGTGGACAAGGATAAGAGTGGTCCGAGGACGAATGTGCTAAATTGGGGGAAGGCTAATTATAACAATATTAGGCGGGAACTGAAGAACATAGATTGGGGGCGGATGTTTGAGGGCAAATCAACATCTGACATGTGGGAGGCTTTCAAGTGGCAGTTGAAAGGAATACAGGACCGGCATGTTCCTGTGAGGAAGAAAGATAAATACGGCAATTTTCGGGAACCTTGGATAACGAGTGATATTGTAGGCCTCGTCAAAAAGAAAAAGGAGGCATTTGTCAGGGCTAAAAGGCTGGGAACAGACGAAGCCTGCGTGGAATATAAGGAAAGTAAGAAGGAACTTAAGCAAGGAGTCAGGAAGGCTAGAAGGGGTCACGAAAAGTCATTGGCAAATAGGGTTAAGGAAAATCCCAAGGCTTTTTACACGTACATAAAAAGCAAGAGGGTAGCCAGGGAAAGGGTTGGCCCACTGAAGGATAGGCAAGGGAATCTATGTGTGGAGCCAGAGGAAATGGGCGAGGTACTAAATGAATACTTTGCATCAGTATTCACCAAAGAGAAGGAATTGGTAGATGTTGAGTCTGGAGAAGGGGGTGTAGATAGCCTGGGTCACATTGTGATCCAAAAAGACGAGGTGTTGGGTGTCTTAAAAAATATTAAGGTAGATAAGTCCCCAGGGCCTGATGGGATCTACCCCAGAATACTGAAGGAGGCTGGAGACGAAATTGCTGAGGACTTGACAGAAATCTTTAGATCCTCGCTGTCTTCAGGGGATGTCCCGGAGGACTGGAGAATAGCCAATGTTGTTCCTCTGTTTAAGAAGGGTAGCAAGGATAATCCCGGGAACTACAGGCCGGTGAGCCTTATTTCAGTGGTAGGGAAATTACTGGAGAGAATTCTTCGAGACAGGATCTACTCCCATTTGGAAGCAAATGGGCGTATTAGTGAGAGGCAGCAAGGTTTTGTGAAGGGGAGGTCGTGTCTCACTATCTTGATAGAGTTTTTCGAGGAGGTCACTAAGATGATTGATGCAGGTAGGGCAGTAGATGTTGTCTATATGGACTTCAGTAAGGCCTTTGACAAGGTCCCTCATGGTAGACTAGTACAAAAGGTGAAGTCACGCGGGATCAGGGGTGAGCTGGCAAGGTGGATACAGAACTGGCTAGGCCATAGAAGGCAGAGAGTAGCAATGGAGGGATGCTTTTCTAATTGGAGGGCTGTGACCAGTGGTGTTCCACAGGGATCAGTGCTGGGACCTTTGCTCTTTGTAGTATATATAAATGATTTGGAGGAAAATGTAACTGGTCTGATTAGTAAGTTTGCAGGCGACACAAAGGTTGGTGGAATTGCAGATAGCGATGAGGACTGTCGGAGGATACAGCAGGATTTAGATTGTCTGGAGACTTGGGCGGAGAGATGGCAGATGGAGTTTAATCCGGACAAATGTGAGGTAATGCATTTTGGAAGGTCTAATGCTGGTAGGGAATATACAGTGAATGGTAGAACCCTCAAGAGTATTGAAAGTCAAAGAGATCTAGGAGTACAGGTCCACAGGTCATTGAAAGGGGCAACACAGGTGGAGAAGGTAGTCAAGAAGGCATACGGCATGCTTGCCTTCATTGGCTGGGGCATTGAGTATAAGAATTGGCAAGTCATGTTGCAGCTGTATAGAACCTTAGTTAGGCCACACTTGGAGTATAGTGTTCAATTCTGGTCGCCACACTACCAGAAGGATGTGGAGGCTTTAGAGAGGGTGCAGAAGAGATTTACCAGAATGTTGCCTGGTATGGAGGGCATTAGCTATGAGAAGCGATTGAATAAACTCGGTTTGTTCTCACTGGAACGAAGGAGGTTGACGGGAGACCTGATAGAGGTATACAAAATTATGAGGGGCATAGACAGAGTGGATAGTCAGAGGCTTTTCCCCAGGGTAGAGGGGTCAATTACTAGGGGGTATAGGTTTAAGGTGAGAGGGGCAAGGTTTAGAGTAGATGTACGAGGCAAGTTTTTTACGCAGAGGGTAGTGGGTGCCTGGAACTCGCTACCGGAGGAGGTAGTGGAAGCAGGGACGATAGGGACATTTAAGGGGCATCTTGATAAATATATGAATAGGATGGGAATAGAAGGATACGGACCCAGGAAGTGTAGAAGATTGTAGTTTAGTCAGGCAGCATGGTCGGCACGGGCTTGGAGGGCTGAAGGGCCTGTTCCTGTGCTGTACATTTCTTTGTTCTTTGTTGTTCTTTTGAAGCATTCAGAAGGAAATTAGACTGTTAGCTGAATGTGCAGGGGTACAGGGAGGAGGCGGAGGAATGATACTAGGTGAATTGTTCATTTTCTAGACCCGGGGAGACACTATGGGCTGAATGGCCTCATTCTCCGCTGTAATAATTTATATGATTCTGTGATGATGATGAAAAAAATTCTGCCAATGTGATGCCTGAGAGTCTCAAGGACACTTGCAGATTTTCTCTCCAGTCAGGGGGTGGACACCTCCTGGAGAGGTGAGGTGCCTATGATCTCAAGGGTACTTATATAAATATTTGACAGCTTGAAAGTCATTTGCTTCCAAGGGCGCATCTATTTCCTCAGTGTTGATGATGTGAAGCGCCTCTGTATTATGTCCTCCCTGTTGACTATGGCATCAGGTGTTGTTCCAGCTGTGGACTCCCAAGCATGTTTCACAACATTTCCACCATTGTCCCTCTTCTTATGCTCCTCCTCCTCAGGTCCATCTTGTCCTGATATGAATGGTTCCAACTCTTCCAGTTCTTTAATGAGTGGTCTGCTTCACCGGGCTCTGGATCCTGCTTGCGCATACCCAGCCACAGACCTGGGGTTTAGGCTGAAAAAGGTGTGGCATGTTGGGCTCCCTCAGGAAGAATGAGTCATGACCACTTCCAGGAAATCTTGCACAGATTTGAAAGAAAGTCTTATTGTTGTCACACACAGGCTGAACGTTGATGGAGTAAGATTACTTCCTTTTTTATAAAGGCAAAATACTGCGGATGTTGGGAATCTGAAATAAAAACAGAAAATGCTGGAAAAGCTCAGCAGGTCTGGCAACATCTGTGGAGAGAGAAATAGAGTTCATGTTTTGAGTCTGTATGACTCTTCTTTATATCTGTGTGTGTCCTGCAATGATGCTTTGATGACGATTTATGTACAATCTATTATGCCTTGTACTTGCGGAAAGCTGACCATTGGCATGAACCCCATTGCTCTTGGGCACCGGGACTCCACATCTGTAGTGAGCTTAATGTGTTCCCTTACCCTGGCAAAGAGGGCATAATTAACTGCTGTTACATACTTGTGGAACCTGAGTGTGTGATGCCACAGAGGTTTACAACAGAACTCTGAAGGTTCCAACTGCACAAAAGCTGAGAGTCAGGGTGATGTGGTGATATGCCTCTAGGTTATATCATAGTTGGATGATGTACAACCTCCAAACAGCAGGTGGCAGTACAGACACACCGTGCAGTCTCTAGACCAAGGTCATGTGACCCTGTTGACTCCGATATAAAGGGAGGCACATTTGGCCATCCTCAAAAGAAGATTGAGAGGGTAATAAGACATACATGTGAATGGTAAGTGCTAGGTGCAAGTTCCAGAGGAGTAGTTGGCAGACTCCATGATAAAGTGATCTGTATCAGATTGCTATCGTACCACACGAGATTCAATAAAAGATTCTGGTTTGGACATGTTGCAGTGTTTGGTGGATTCCTTCGTGGAGTGCAAAGGACCAAACACAACAGTGACTTTGACTGCTATTGTAAGGATGCGTGCACCAATTGTAAGATCTGCCTCCAACGTGGCTCAGACTTCTATTAGCATATCCTGAGATATCTTAACCTTTGCCTACACTGCCTCTCATTTATGTCCCTAATGCTAAACCTGTTCCTGTACACTTTTCATCAGTGCAATATCTTACCCTCCTCCTTCTTGCTGGTGTGTCTGGGAGTGCTGCCACCTCATGCCCGGGTACCCTGACTCTAGCCATGCATCGCTGCCGCCATCTTCCCTCTACATGGCACATGTGTGAAGGTCCTGCATCCATTTCCACAAACCTATTTCCTTCATAACCAACACACAATGAGGCACCAAATAAATGTCTATAAAGAACTGATCATCGACTTCAGGAAGCGTAGTATGACACACGCCCCTTTCCACATCAATGGCTCCGAAATGCAGATGATCAATAGCTTTACATTCCTGGAGGTCACCATCATCAACAGATTGTTCTGGTCCACTCACGCTGATGCAACAGAACGGAAGCTAAAGAAAGTCGGCATGTCTGCATCGACTCTCACAAACTTCTGCAGATGTGCCTTAGAGAGCATCCTATCTGGCTGCTTACAGTTTGGTATGGCCACTGCTCAGCCCAAGATCGCAAGAAACTGCAGAGTGTGGTGAACTCAGCCCAACATATCACACAAGCTTGCTACCCTCTCATTGATTCTGTCTACACCTCCTGCCTCGTCAGGAAGGCAGTCAGCATTATCAGAGACCCCTCCCACCCAGGCTTTGCCGTCTTTCAGACCCTTCTATCAGGCAGAAAGTACAGAAGTCTGGAGACCCACATATCCAGATACAGGAACAGCTTCTTCCCCACAGTTACCAGACTCCTCAATGACACCCCCCCTCCCCGGACTGATCTGTTCCCTGTAAGAGCACTATTCACAATGTCCTATGCTGCTCTTGCTTATGTCGTATTGGCTTTGTCATTTTGCCCTTGTTCCACACTGTAATTAATTATTTATTTGTCGATGTATTGTGTACTTTTTTGCATTCACTGTAACTATCTACTGTTCTTTTTCTTGCCTACTGTGTACGTACTGTATACGTTTCCTTGGCTGCAGAAAAATACTTTTGACTGTACTTCGGTACATGTGACGATAAATAAATAAATCAATCACCCACTCGGCTGAAACAAGGAGAAACAAGCAGGAGCACACACTGTCTTTCACAGACACCCCCTCTCTCTGAGGGCAAACAGCAGTCACTACCCCAGAGGGAAGATCAGCTTTGCAGCTGCTGCTTCACACAGCTGCATATAAAGCTTAGCATCCTTTACCCCTGTCCTTCAGATCTGTTCATGTCTCCAGCACATAGTCGTGTAATGCACACTCTAACTTCTGGAAGTTTTGAGGGTGGAAATCACAACTTCCTCTTCTGCCCTATCTCTTTAATCGGCCAGACTGATTAGTAACTGCTGCATGTGTGATTTAGGATCCACAGCCTTTCACAATGGTTATTGTGGGCACCTCAATCTTAATAAGGCAGCTCAGGAAGGAAATCCCACACAGCCATGGAAAACACCCCAGTTGTGCCACTTTTATGTTGCTGGGGACATTGGAACATTTTCTTGCACGAACAACTCCCACAACTGCCACTGAAATCTAAGTAAGAAGTCTTACAACACCAGGTTAAAGTCCAACAGGTTTGTTTCGATATCACTAGCTTTCGGAGCGCTGCTCCTTCCTCAGGTGAATGAAGAGGTACGTTCCAGAAACATATATATAGACAGATTCAAAGATGCCAGACAATGCTTGGAATACGAGCATTAGCAGGTGATTAAATCTTTACAGATCCAGAGATGGGGTAACCCCAGGTTAAAGAGGTGTGAATTGTGTCAAGCCAGGACAGTTGGTAGGATTTCGCAGGCCAGATGGTGGGGGATGAATGTAATGTGACATGAATCCCAGGTCCCAGTTGAGGCCGCACTACCTCCTTGGTGATAACAATCCTCTCAAGGTCCTCACCTGTCATAGCCTCATTTCCATCAGTCACTGGCATGTTATTTGTGTCTTCCACTGTGAAGACCGCCCCAAAAAACCTGTTCAGTTCCTCAGCGATTTCCTCATCTCCCATTATTAAATCTCACTTCTCATCCTCTAAAGGACCAATATATATGTATGTTTCTGGAACATACCTCTTCATTCACCTGAGGAAGGAGCAGCGCTCCGAAAGCTAGTGACATCGAAACAAACCTGTTGGACTTTAACCTGGTGTTGTAAGACTTCTTACTGTGCTCACCCCAGTCCAATGCTGGCATCTCCACATCACTGAAATCTAAGGCAGCAATTTGGCGTGAAGTTCTGGTGAAGTTTTCCAACCAATATGTTGCCCATCTCTGTCGATGTACCATTATCTGATCAAGAGAAAAGCCAAGCAACCTCATCCAATTCCTGAACTTCTAGTCTCCGGTCAGGAAGTATGTAAGTGTTGAGTCAAATAATTCAGCTCCTGATTTTCTTCCCAGGAAAATGGGTAATCGGTTATTCGTTGACTGCTAAAGAATCAATGAGTTAATATATGGCTCTGAGCAATGCAGCCAGAGGTACTCACCAACATCTGTTACAGTAAATTACAGGCATCATTCTTAAAAATACTATCACAGTCCGTTCTTACAAAACCTTATCCATAACAAAATTTAAATCTGAAGCTTAATTATACCTTTCCCCGTGTGCCAAACACATCCATTTCATGTTCAGCTTCCTGCAAAATAACCCTCTGAGACACTCAGGCGGAAAGCATTTTGTTTTTAATAGTTTTACATGTCTGGGACTCAGTGTGAGCCATTCCATCACACTTATTACTTATCGAACTCTCCCCTGGCAGCAGCTCGGGAACATGCAGGAATGTTGTGGAGGGTTCCAATACCAGTTCCCATGCAGGGAGCAAATCTCCCCAGAGAAGAGATCTTTTATTAAATTAATTCAAGGGTTTAGCTGAGGGAGCGAAGTTTATCCCTGTTTATGGACATCTCATTCTTGCACTTTACAATTCCCATGACCAGCATAAGTCTTTGCACCGTGCCCTGCTGTCCAAGAATATGCATGGTGTTTGTGTGGTGGGAAAACGCAGTCAAATCAGATTCAATATTTTTCATGCTGATATTTCAAAATCTGAAGTACAACAAGTCCTGAAAGATGCACAAGCACAGGCAGCAATTTAACAATAAAAATGTATTTCTTTACAGATTACTCCTGCTGAGGAAAGATGTAAATTTGTACATCAACATAGCCCTTCATCACATCTTATGGAACAGCAATACATTTTAGCAACTCCCAAGAACAACAGCTTACATAGAATTACTTAGAATTTATAGCACAGACACACGTCACTTGGCCCATTCGTCTTTGCTTGCTGTTATGCTCCACTTGAGCCTCCTGTTACCTTACGGAATTCCATCAGGTCCAAAACTCACAAGCACAAAGCTTAGCATTCACACTTCAAAAAATGGAACTCATTTAAAAGAAAGTTTAAATTATTTAAATAAAACAGATGTATTCACAAAAGATACCTTTTATTTAATTAAATAACTCATTAGGATTTTTATGCATTGCCACTGAAGCGATACATTGTTTATATAACTAATGGGTTCAACTGGAAAAAACACAATTGTGACGTTGTTGCTCAAGTGCAGATGATGTATAAATACTATATCAAAGCAGCAGCCCCAGATTGTTCTTTGTTTCCATTCAGCAACATTGAACAGTGGACTGGACAAGTGTGACGGGTGGCTGTCAGCAGTGTGGAAAGAAGGCACAGAGCGACCTTATCTTTTACATCTGACCATTTTCTGAAGTTTTTTTTTCCTTATCAGGGTTATAAAGTGCACAGACAATTAAGCATGCATTCACCAATTTTTACATGAGCACATTTACTGCTAAGCAGCAGTTACCAGAGATTTGAGTCTTGCTGATCTGTATCTGGCTTTTCTAATGATGTGGGAATGTGTACTTTCAAGGTTGAATAAAATGCCAATTTTTAAAAAAGAATAACTATATGTCATTGGCAAGAACTAAAAAGATTAAAACTGTAAATTTTGGAGGGAATATTTTCCTATTTTGCTAGTTTTGAGAATAAAAACTAGGCCCTCTAAAACGCTGGCGCCTATTCCTTTGGTGTTGCTCCTGATGAGTCAGGGATAAGAATACTGTATGCCATTGGTCACATGTAGGAGTGTAGATATCATGAGCATTGCTACTGATAAATTTCAAAAGGTGCATGTAAAAATTCTGCTCAGGGGGAGTGACGCAAGTGTTTATCATTCACCATTAATAAAATAAATAAAGAAATATTGAATTTACACAATCCAAATCATACAATTCCAGAGTCTTTCCAGTTGGGGGTGGGAGGGAGAGCATGAAGGTCTGAGATGTTGTGGAAATACAAGGCCTGGATCTGACCTTTTAATCTCTTTTCACCCATTTAAAGATGCACAGAACATTGTAAACTGATGGGGGTATGGTTGGACACTTCTGCCCAGCTTCCTCTTCCACTCTGGCAGTAGTTTGTGGTGCTATTGGCTCATTCCTGAGCTACCCTGGAAATTCCCCCAGATAGACTTAGAATGTCTTGTGAGAGAAGGAGGAGGTTCTCTTCTGTCCCCAAAGGTTAAAAGGCAAAAGGTCATTTATCCCAGTCAGTTAAAAAATAATAAACAGGTAGACCCCTTTGCCTCTGCCTTCTCTCACCAAACATGTGCTGGTTCCATGAGTCTGGGGCAACCCAGACTCATGTATCACCCAGGCTAAGGCACCTATTTCTATTACCTAAAATAACCAAAACCCCGAGATTTGGAACAAAGTCACAGCAGAGCTGAGACACTGATAGAGGCACTGCCCATCCACACATTGCTCTTCCTTGTGTTTATAAGGCTTAAGCTGTTGTATTTGCCTTATCCACTGCAGATAGAGAAAAGATACAAATGTGTTCTTCTCCTTGTGAATTCATGTGTGTCACAGACCAGGGAGGAACATTTACCTCGGATATCAAATGGGTAAAATGTCTCAACTGTTTATGGTGTAGGTTTTTATAATGAAGACCAAGACATATAAAACTTAAAAATGAACTCATTTGGATCTTCTCTGCCCAAAATCTCTATGTTACCAGAAGATTGCACTTGAACCTATGTAAATTGAACAGACACAGGACATTCGTGATCCTGCTCCATCACCATCGCAACATCGGCATGAGAATCATACCTATTTAATAACATCTGAGGAGGACCCTGCCAATTGTGCTGTCAACTCCAGTTGACTTATTCTGGGATCTTTTGCCACAGGACTCCACATCTCCAACTATCCTGCCCTCACACTTCTCCTTTTAGTCAGACAACAAATCCGTCTTCCTGACATACTGCCTTTCCCACTCCAATTGGAAACTGAACAGAACTTTTGCCAACCAATTGGATGATCCTTAACTGTCAGTCATGCAGTCAGTCATCCCCAATTGTTATATAATGCCTATGATTTTTCTCCTGGGTTGCACGCAGCAGTATCTGGTAGATTAAGGGCTAGATTTTTCCAACCTCTGCCAGCGTATTTGAAGTTGGGGAGGTCATTAAGTAAAACAGGTGGCTCCCACCACCTCCACACCCACTTCCATAATGCAGTGGGTGAGCTGGGCATCAGGCAGCCAGCCTCCCATTGAGTCTATTGAGGCCCTCAATGGCCACTTAAAGGCCTCATTCTACCTTTGACACTATTTTATGTCTGGCAGGAAAAGGCAGAGGCAAGGAGGCAGCCTAACAGCTTTTAGCACATGGGCTGTTGTTGGTCAGAAAGAGAGGAAAATGTTTTGGGGGAATCCTTGTGCTCATTGAAGGCACCCAACTTTTGTTTTATTCGTTCATGAGACATTGGCGTCGTAGGCTACCCCAGCATTTATTGCCTATCCCTAATTGCCCTTGTGCTTTCTTTTCCTCTGTCTTTTCTATGGCTCTCTTCCAATTAAGGCAATCAGTGAGTTTGCCCTTCTTTCTTTTGATATCTATGTTCTAATGCTCAGAATCGCCAGGTATCAACTAATACCACCACAAGGTTCAACCGGCTAGCGATCAAACACCAGTTATTTAGTTCAAGGTCAAGGGTACTTTATTTACACACAATTAGTCATGCAACATAAATACTACTCGTTAACTATACCTATCGACTAAGACAACCTGTACTTAACTTCAGGCACCCGGCTTAGGTCAGAGGAACAGTGGCCGCTGTCCGATTCTGGAACTACTGAGTCTGGAGAAGTAACTGCTGCTCAGCTAGGCTCATCCGTCTGGTAGCGAGCGTTGAACTTGGACTTGCATCTGGTGCTGCTGCACTTGGAAATGGTCGTGGCCGGGGCGCCAGATCCAAGAGAGGAAGAAAATATGGCAAACCCTTCTTCTTATACTTGGGGGTTTTCACGCTCTTTTGGGCGGTCCTTTTGTTTGGCCCCCACTAATTGGGTGATCCCTGATCACTCTGTTCGATTCCTAACCAATAAGTGGGCGGGGATCTGGATGGCTGGGGCGTGTCCCAAGCGGTCACTGACCCCGTTGTTTGTGTTTCCCTTGAACAGGGAGTGGCGCCGAAATGTCTGGGACTGTACCGGTCGCTCGAGTGCCAGTCCTTTGTTTTGGTGAAGATGGGCCATCAAATGCTAATCGGCCCCATTAAAATGCTAATTGGTCGGGGTTTCGATACCGTCTGGATTCCTTACTCCGCAAATATACATTTCAGGCACTGAGCCTGCCTGAATCTGGCTTTGTCCATTCTACCCACTAGGCTTTGCGAGTTTCTGTGTTCCTAGTTGTAAGTGGCCATCCCAGATGGCTACATCCTTGAGGGGCAGTTAAGAGTCAACCACATTGCTGTGGGTCTGCAATCACATATAGGCCAGAACAGGTAAGCATGGGAGATTTCTTCTCCTAAAGGACATTAGTGAACCAGATGGGGTTTTCCTACAATTGACAGTGGTTTCATGGTCATCAGTAGACATTTTTAATTCCAGATTTTTATTGAATTCAAATTTCTCCATCGCAGTGGTGGGATTTGAACCTGGGACCCAGATCATTACTTTGGGCCTCTGGTTACTAGTCCAGCGACAATATCACTACGCCACCACCTCCCATTTTTACCAACCAGGCGACCTTCACGACCCACGCACTCGAACTTGGCGACTCACCATTTTTGCTGACCTTTAATGTGACAATTGAGCCTGCTTGGTCATCACTATCTCACGTGCTTTGTCATTCAATGTTACATTTCTACAAAGGATTTTGGCTGGTGATTTAAATTCTCGCTACATCCTTTGAAAAAAATCAAGAGGTTTGTCCTCAAACTTGTCAGGCTTAATCTTTGAATGCCTTTGAAGCTTTGAGGGTTTTAAACATTCCAGTAATTCCCTGCTCATAACACACAAGAACTTTGCATCCAGATTTGCATTGGTACAATTAATAAAACCATACCTCAAGAAATCATCTTTATTCTGCTTTGTTCCCGATTTCAACTTCTTTTTAATGGATTGTTCATCAGAGGTCCTGGAGCTCACATCAGCAACACTTTGTCCTGCTGTGGAGTCCCCTGAGAATCTCTCAACAGCAGATTCAGTTATGAGATCCTGGCTTGTTTGTGACTCTGGCCCTCTCGTCCTTATTACAAAATGATCCATCTTCAGTTGCTTGCTTGCCGGTAGCTACAACATGAATTTGTGCCCAAAGCATGGATCACGTGACGTCAGTATACATGCCAGGCGCCTATCTGCTCTCTTCCGCCATTTATGGCGGGAAGACTGTCATTTTAAAAAATAAATTTGGTCCTGGGGCAGCACTCTTATTTCAGCAGGTGACGGTACTGGGACAGCACTCTGATTTCAGCAGGATAAGGTACTGGGACGGCA
This sequence comes from Scyliorhinus torazame, assembly GCF_047496885.1. Lineage (NCBI taxonomy): Eukaryota > Metazoa > Chordata > Chondrichthyes > Carcharhiniformes > Scyliorhinidae > Scyliorhinus > Scyliorhinus torazame. The sequence goes on along the minus strand of NC_092710.1, from coordinate 214,798,230 downwards.
CACTGATTTCAGGAGGAGACGGTAGTGGGGCAGCACTCTGATGTCAGGAGGAGAAGGTACAGGGGCAGCACTTTGATTTCAGCAGGAGACGGTACTGGGACAGCACTCTGATGTCAGCATGGAAGATATTGGGACACCACTCTGATTTCAGCAGGAGACGGTACTGGGACAGCACTCTGATGTCAGCATGTAAGATATTGGGACACCACTCTGATTTCAGCAGGAGACGGTACTGGGACAGCACTCTGATGTCAGCATGGAAGATATTGGGACACCACTCTGATTTCAGCAGGAGACAGTACTGGGACAACACTCTGATGTCAGCATGGAAGATATTGGGAGAGCACTCTGATTTCAGCAGGAGACTGTACTGGGACAACAATCTGATGTCAGGGGGAAACGGTACTGGGACAGCGCACTGATGTCAGGAGGGGAAGGTACTGGGACAGCACTCTAATTTCAGTAGCAGAAGGGACTGGGACAGCACTCTGATTTCAGTAGGAGATGGTTCTGGGACAGGGCTCTGATGTCAGGAGGAGACGATACTGGCACAGCCCTCCGACGTCAGGAGGAGAAGGTACAGGGGGAGCACTCTGATGTCAGGAGGAGAAGGTATTGGGACAGCACTCTGATTTCATCAGGAAATGCTACCGGGACAGCACACTGATTTCAGCAGGGTAAGGTACTGGGACAGCACACTGATTTCAGCAGGAGACTGTACTGGACAACACTCTGATGTCAGCAGGAGAAGGTACTGGGACAGCACTCTGATTTCAGCTGGATGAGGTCCTGGGACAGCACTCTGATTTCAGCAGGAGACGGTACTGGGGCTGCACTCTCATTTCAGGAGGAGACAATACGGGGACAGCACTCTGATTTTAGCAGGCGATGGTACTGGGACAGCTCTTTGATATCAGAAGGAGAAGGTACTGGGACAGCAATCCGATGTGAGGAGGAGATGGTACTGGGACAGCACTGATTTCAGCAGGAGAAGGTACTGGAACAGCGCTCTGATTTCAGCAGGAGATGGGACTGGGACGGCACTCTGATTTCAGCAGGAGATGGTACTGGAACAGCAATCCGATTTTGGCAGGAGGGGCTACTTGAACAGCACTCTGATTTCAACAGGAGAAGGTACTGGGACAGCACTCTGATGTCAGGAGGAGAAGGTACTGGGTCAGCACACTGATTTTATGAGAAGGTACTGGGAAAGGGCTCTGATTTCAGCAGGAGACGGTACTGGGACAACAATCTGATGTCAGGGGGAAACGGTACTGGGACAGCGCACTGATGTCAGGAGGGGAAGGTACTGGGACAGCACTCTAATTTCAGTAGCAGAAGGGACTGGGTTGCACTCTGATTTCAGTAGGAGACGGTTCTGGGACAGGGCTCTGATGTCAGGAGGAGACAATACTGGCACAGCCCTCTGACGTCAGGAGGAGAAGGTACTGGGCGAGCACTCTGATGTCAGGAGCAGACGGTATTGGGACAGCACTCTGATTTCATCAGGAAATGCTACTGGGACAGCACACTGATTTCAGCAGGATAAGGTACTGGGACAGCACACTGTCAGGAGGAGAGGTTACTGGGTCAGCACACTGAATTTAGGAGAAGGTACTGGGATAGGGCTCTGATTCCAGCAGGGGATAGTACTGGGTCAACGCTCTGATATCAAGAAGAGAAGGTATTGGGACAGCACTCTGATTTTATGAGAAGGTACTGGCACAGCATGCTGATTTCAGCAGGAGATGGCACTGGGACAGCACTCTGATGTCAGGAGGAGAAGGTACTGGGACAGCACTCTGATTTCAGGAGAAGGTACTGGGACAGGGCTCTGATTTCAGCAGGAGGTGGTACTGGGACAGGGCTCTGATTTCAGCAGGAGGTGGTACTGGGACAGCACTCTGACTTCAGCAGGAGACGGTACTGGTGCAGCACTCTGATTTCAGTAGGAGAAGGTATGGGACAGCACACTGATGTTAGCAGGAGACAGTACTGGGCGAGCACTCTGATTTCAGCAGGAGACGGTACTGGAACAGCACTCTGATTTCAGCAGGAGAAGGTCATGGGACAGCACTCTGATTTCAGCAGGAGACGGTACTGGGACAGCACTCTGATTTCAGCAATAGACAGCACTGGGACAGCACTTTGATATCAGGAGGATAATATACTGGGACAGCAATCTGATGTGAGGATTAGATGGTACTGGGACAGCACTCTGACTTCAGCAGGAGACGGTACTGGTGCAGCACTCTGATTTCAGTAGGAGAATGTATGGGACAGCACACTGATGTTAGCAGGAGACAGTACTGGGCGAGCACTCTGATTTCAGCAGGAGACGGTACTGGAACAGCACTCTGATTTCAGCAGGAGAAGGTCATGGGACAGCACTCTGATTTCAGCAGGAGACGGTACTGGGACAGCACTCTGATTTCAGCAATAGACAGCACTGGGACAGCACTTTGATATCAGGAGGATAAGATACTGGGACAGCAATCTGATGTGAGGATTAGATGGTACTGGGACAGCACTCTGATTTTTGCAGGAAATGGCACTGGGACAGCACTCTGATTTCAGCAGGAGACGGTACTGGAGCAGCACTCTGATTTCAAGAGGAGACAATACGGGGACAGCAGTCTGATTTTAGCAGGAGATGGTACTGGGACAGCTCTTTGATATCAGGAGGAGAAGGTACTGGGACAGCAATCTGAAAGAGGAGGAGATGGTACTGGGACAGCACTGATTTCAGCAGGAGAAGGTACTGGAACAGCGCTCTGATGTGAGGAGGAGATGGTACTGGGACAGCACTGATTTCAGCAGGAGAAGGTACTGGAACAGCGCTGTGATTTCAGCAGGAGACGGTACTGGGACAGCACTCTGATGTCAGGAGGAGAGGTTACTGGGTCAGCACACTGAATTTAGGAGAATGTACTGGGATAGGGCTCTGATTCCAGCAGGGGATAGTACTGGGTCAACGCTCTGATATCAAGAAGAGAAGGTATTGGGACAGCGCTCTGATTTTATGAGAAGGTACTGGGACAGCATGCTGATTTCAGCAGGAGATGGTACTGGGACAGCACTCTGATGTCAGGAGGAGAAGGTACTGGGACAGCACTCTTATTTCAGGAGAAGGTACTGGGACAGGGCTCTGAGTTCAGCAGGAGGTGGTACTGGGACAGCACTCTGACTTCAGCAGGCGACGGCACTGGTACAGCACTCTGATTTCAGTAGGAGAAGGTATGGGACAGCACACTGATGTTAGCAGGAGACAGTACTGGGCGAGCACTCTGATTTCAGGCAGGAGACGGTACTGGAACAGCACTCTGATTTCAGCAGGAGAAGGTCATGGGACAGCACTCTGATTTCAGCAGGAGACGGTACTGGGACAGCACTCTGATTTCAGCAATAGACAGCACTGGGACAGCACTTTGATATCAGGAGGATAAGATACTGGGACAGCAATCTGATGTGAGGATTAGATGGTACTGGGACAGCACTCAGATTTTTGCAGGAAATGGCACTGGGACTGCACTCTGATTTCAGCAGGAGACGGTACTGGAGCAGCACTCTGATTTCAAGAGGAGACAATACGGGGACAGCATTCTGATTTTAGCAGGAGATGGTACTGGGACAGCTCTTTGATATCAGGAGGAGAAGGTACTGGGACAGCAATCTGAAAGAGGAGGTGATGGTACTGGGACAGCACTGATTTCAGCAGGAGAATGTACTGGAACAGCGCTCTGAATTCAGCAGGGGACGGTATTGGGACAGCACTCTGATTTCAGCAGGAGATGGTACTGGGACAGCAATGCGATTTTGTCAGGAGGCGCTACTTGGACAGCACTCTGATTTCAACAGGAGAAGGTGCTGGGACATGACTCTGACTTCACACGGAGACGGTGCTGGGACAGCACTCTGATTTGAGCAGGAGATGGTACTGGAACAGCACTCTGATGTCAGGAGGAGAAGGTACTGGGACAGCATTCTGATTTCAGCAGGAGACGGTACTGGGACAGCACTCTCATTTCAGCAGGAGAAGGTATGGAAACAGCACGCTGATTTCAGCAGGAGATAGTACTGGGACAGCACGCTGATTTCAGCAGGAGACAGTACTGGGACAGAACTCTGATTTCAGCAGGAGAAGGTATGGAAACAGCACGCTGATTTCAGCAGGAAACAGTACTGGGGCAGCACTCTGATTGCAAGAGGAGACAATACGGGGACAGCACTCTGATTTCAGCAGGTGACGGTACTCGGGCAACACTCTCATTTCAAGAGGAGACAATATGGAGACAGCTCTCTAATTTTAGCAGGAGATGGTACTGGGAGAGCTCTTTGATATCAGGAGGAGAAGGTACTGGGAAGGCAATCTGAAAGAGGAGGAGATGGTACTGGGACAGCACTCTAATGTCAGGAAGAGAAGGTACTTTGTCAGCACACTGATTTTAGGAGAAGGTACTGGGATAGGGCTCTGATTTCAGCAGGAGACAGAACTGGGTCAGCGCTCTGATATCAGGAGGAGAAGGTACATGGATAGCGCTCTAATTTTATGAGAAGGTACTGGGACAGGGCTCTGATTTCAGCTGGAGGGGGTACTGGGACTGCACTCTGATTTCAGCAGGAGACGGTACTGGTACAGCACTTTGATTTCAGCAGGAGAAGGTATGGGACAGCACGCTGATTTCAGCAGGAGACAGTACTCGCATAGCACTCTGATTTCAGCAGGAGATGGTACTGGAACAACACTCTGATTTCAGCAGGAGAAGGTACTGGGACAGCACTCTGATTTCAGCAGGAGACGGTACTGGTACAGCACTCTGATTTCAGCAGGAGAAGGTATGGGACAGCACGCTGATTTCAGCAGGAGACAGTACTGGGACAGCACTCTGATTTCAGCAGGAGATGGTACTGGGACAGCGCTCTGATTTCAGGAGAAGAACGTACTGGGACAGCGCCCTGATTTCAGGAGAAGGTACTGGGACAGCACTCTGATTTCAGCAGGAGATGGTACTGGAACAACACTCTGATTTCAACAGGAGAAGGTACTGGGACAGAACTCTGATTTCAGCAGGAGACGGTACTGGTACAGCACTCTGATATCAGGAGGAGCAGGTACTGAGTCAGCACTCTGATTTTAGGAGAAGGTACTGGCTTAGGGCTCTGATTTCAGCAGGAGGTGGTACTGGGACAGCGCTCTGATTTCAGGAGAAGAACGTACTGGGACAGCGCCCTGATTTCAGGGGAAGGTACAGGGTCAGCACTCTGATATCAGGAAGAGAAGGTACTGGGACAGGGCTCTGATATCTGCAGGATGATGTACTGGGACATCACTCTGATTTCAGCAGGAGACGGTACTGGGACAGCACTCTGATTTCAGCAATAGACGGCACTGGGACAGAACCTTGATATGAGGAGCCGAAGGTGCTGGGACAGCAATTTGATGTGAGGAGTAGATGGTACCTGGACAGCACTCTGGTTTCAGCATTAGAAGGTACTGGTACAGCACTCTGATTTCAGCAGTGAAGATATTGGGACTGCACTCTGATTTCAGAAGGAGACTGTACTGACACAGCGCTCTGATTTCAGCAGGAGATGGTACTGGGACAGTTCTTTGATATCAGGAGGAGACGGTAATGGCAGAGCACTCTGATTTCAGCAGGGGACGGTACTGGGACAGCACTCTGATTTCAGCAGGAGACGGTACTGGGACAGCACTCTGATTTCAGCAGAAGACGGTACTGGGACAGCACTCTGATTTCAGCAGGAGAATGTACTGGGACAGCGCTCTGATTTGAGAAGGAGGCGGTGCTGGAACAGCACTCTGATTTCAGCATGAGATGGTACAGGGACAGCAATCCGATTTCGGCAGGAGATGATACTTGGACAGCACTCTGATTTCAACAGGAGAAGGTACTGGGACAGAACTCTGATTTCAGCAGATGACGGTACTGGGACAGGGCTCTGATATCAGGAGGAACAGGTACTGAGTCAGCACTCTGATTTTAGGAGAAGGTACTAGGTTAGGGCTCTGTTATCTGCAGGATGATGTACTGGGACATCACTCTGATTTTAGCAGGAGACGGTACTGGGACAGCACTCTGATTTCAGCAATAGACGGCACAGGGACAGAACTTTGATATGAGGAGCCGAAGGTACAGGGACAGCAATTTGATGTGAGGAGTAGATGGTACCTGGACAGCACTCTGGTTTCAGCAGGAGAAGGTACTGGTACAGCACTCTGATTTCAGCAGTGAAGATATTGGGACAGCACTCTGATTTCAGCAGGAGATGGTACTGGGACATCAATGCGATTTTGTCAGGAGGCGCTACTTGGACAGCACTCTGATTTCAACAGGAGAAGGTGCTGGGACATGACTCTGACTTCACACGGAGACGGTGCTGGGACAGCACTCTGATTTGAGCAGGAGATGGTACTGGAACAGCACTCTGATGTCAGGAGGAGAAGGTACTGGGACAGCATTCTGATTTCAGCAGGAGACGGTACTGGGACAGCACTCTCATTTCAGCAGGAGAAGGTATGGAAACAGCACGCTGATTTCAGCAGGAGATAGTACTGGGACAGCACGCTGATTTCAGCAGGAGACAGTACTGGGACAGAACTCTGATTTCAGCAGGAGAAGGTATGGAAACAGCACGCTGATTTCAGCAGGAAACAGTACTGGGGCAGCACTCTGATTGCAAGAGGAGACAATACGGGGACAGCACTCTGATTTCAGCAGGTGACGGTACTGGGGCAACACTCTCATTTCAAGAGGAGACAATATGGAGACAGCACTCTAATTTTAGCAGGAGATGGTACTGGGAGAGCTCTTTGATATCAGGAGGAGAAGGTACTGGGAAGGCAATCTGAAAGAGGAGGAGATGGTACTGTGACAGCACTCTAATGTCAGGAAGAGAAGGTACTTTGTCAGCACACTGATTTTAGGAGAAGGTACTGGGATAGGGCTCTGATTTCAGCAGGAGACAGAACTGGGTCAGCGCTCTGATATCAGGAGGAGAAGGTACATGGATAGCGCTCTGATTTTATGAGAAGGTACTGGGACAGGGCTCTGATTTCAGCTGGAGGGGGTACTGGGACTGCACTCTGATTTCAGCAGGAGACGGTACTGGTACAGCACTCTGATTTCAGCAGGAGAAGGTATGGGACAGCACGCTGATTTCAGCAGGAGACAGTACTCGCATAGCACTCTGATTTCAGCAGGAGATGGTACTGGAACAACACTCTGATTTCAGCAGGAGAAGGTACTGGGACAGCACTCTGATTTCAGCAGGAGACGGTACTGGTACAGCACTCTGATTTCAGCAGGAGAAGGTATGGGACAGCACGCTGATTTCAGCAGGAGACAGTACTGGGACAGCACTCTGATTTCAGCAGGAGATGGTACTGGGACAGCGCTCTGATTTCAGGAGAAGAACGTACTGGGACAGTGCCCTGATTTCAGGAGAAGGTACTGGGACAGCACTCTGATTTCAGCAGGAGACGGTACTGGGACAGCAATCTGATTTCAGCAGGAGATGGTACTGGAACAACACTCTGATTTCAACAGGAGAAGGTACTGGGACAGAACTCTGATTTCAGCAGGAGACGGTACAGGTACAGCACTCTGATATCAGGAGGAGCAGGTACTGAGTCAGCACTCTGATTTTAGGAGAAGGTACTGGCTTAGGGCTCTGATTTCAGCAGGAGGCGGTACTGGGACAGCGCTCTGATTTCAGGAGAAGAACGTACTGGGACAGCGCCCTGATTTCAGGAGAAGGTACAGGGTCAGCACTCTGATTTCAGGAGAAGGTACTGGGACAGGGCTCTGATATCTGCAGGATGATGTACTGGGACATCACTCTGATTTCAGCAGGAGACGGTACTGGGACAGCACTCTGATTTCAGCAATAGACGGCACTGGGACAGAACCTTGATATGAGGAGCCGAAGGTGCTGGGACAGCAATTTGATGTGAGGAGTGGATGGTACCTGGACAGCACTCTGGTTTCAGCATTAGAAGGTACTGGTACAGCACTCTGATTTCAGCAGTGAAGATATTGGGACTGCACTCTGATTTCAGAAGGAGACTGTACTGACACAGCGCTCTGATTTCAGCAGGAGATGGTACTGGGACAGTTCTTTGATATCAGGAGGAGACGGTAATGGCAGAGCACTCTGATTTCAGCAGGGGACGGTACTGGGACAGCACTCTGATTTCAGCAGGAGACGGTACTGGGACAGCACTCTGATTTCAGCAGAAGACGGTACTGGGACAGCACTCTGATTTCAGCAGGAGAATGTACTGGGACAGCGCTCTGATTTGAGAAGGAGGCGGTGCTGGAACAGCACTCTGATTTCAGCATGAGATGGTACAGGGACAGCAATCCGATTTCGGCAGGAGATGATACTTGGACAGCACTCTGATTTCAACAGGAGAAGGTACTGGGACAGAACTCTGATTTCAGCAGATGACGGTACTGGGACAGGGCTCTGATATCAGGAGGAACAGGTACTGAGTCAGCACTCTGATTTTAGGAGAAGGTACTAGGTTAGGGCTCTGTTATCTGCAGGATGATGTACTGGGACATCACTCTGATTTTAGCAGGAGACGGTACTGGGACAGCACTCTGATTTCAGCAATAGACGGCACAGGGACAGAACTTTGATATGAGGAGCCGAAGGTACAGGGACAGCAATTTGATGTGAGGAGTAGATGGTACCTGGACAGCACTCTGGTTTCAGCAGGAGAAGGTACTGGTACAGCACTCTGATTTCAGCAGTGAAGATATTGGGACTGCACTCTGATTTCAGCAGGAGGCTGTACTGACACAGCGTTCTGATTTCATCAGGAGATGGTACTGGGACAGCTCTTTGATATCAGGAGGAGACGGTAATGGCAGAGCACTCTGATTTCAGCAGCGGACGGTACTGGGACAGCACTCTGATTTCAGCAGGAGACGGTACTGGGACAGCACTCTGATTTCAGCAGGAGATGGTACTGGGTCAGGGCTCTGATGTCACCAGGAGAATGTACTGGGACAGCGCTCTGACGTCAGCAGGAGATGCTACTGGGACAGGGCTCTGATGTCAGGAGGTGACAGTACCGGGACGCGCTCTGATGTCAGGAGGAGACGGTACTGGGTCAGCTCTCTGATGTCAGGAGGAGACGGTACTGGGTCAGCTCTCTGATTTCAGGTGATGGTACTGGGACAGGGCTCTGATTTCAGCAGGCGACGGTACTGGGGCAGTGGTCTCATTTCAGAAGGAGATGGTACTGGGACAGCACACTGATTTCAACAGGAGATGGTACTGGGAAAGGGCTCTGACGTCACCAGGAGAAGGTAGTGGGACAGCGCTCTGATGTCAGGAGCAGACGGTACTGGTACAGCACTCGGATATCAGGAGGAGCAGGTACTGAGTCAGCACTCTGATTTTAGGAGAAGGTACTGGCTTAGGGCTCTGATTTCAGCAGGAGGCGGTACTGGGACAGCGCTCTGATTTCAGGAGAAGAAAGTACTGGGACAGCACTCTGATTTCAGCATGAGACGGTACGGGGACAGGGCTCTGATCTCAGCAGGAGTCGATTCTGGGACAGCACTCTGATTTCAGCAGTAGACGGCACTGGAACAGCACATTGATATGAGGAGGAGAAGGTACTGGGACAGCAATTTGATGTGAGGAGTAGATGGTACTGGGACAGCACTCTGATTTTTGCAGGAGATGGCAGTGGGATAGCACTCTGATATCAGCAGGAGACGGCACTGGGGCAGCACTCTGATTTCAAGAGGAGACAATACGGGCACAGCACTCTGATTTTAGCAGGAGATGGTACAGGGACAGCTCTTTGATATCCGGAGGAGAAGGTACAGGGACAGCAGTCTGAAAGAGGGGGATATGGTACTGCGACAGCACTGATTTCAGCAGGAGAAGGTACTGGGACAGCAATCCAATTTCGGCAGGAGGCGCTACTTGGACAGCACTCTGATTTCAAAAGGAGAAGGTTCTGGAATAGGGCTCTGATTTCAGCAGAAGGTACTGGGACAGGGCTCTGATTTCAGAAGGGGTAGGTACTGGGACAGCACTCTGATTTCAGCAGGAGACGCTACTGGTACAGCACTCTGATTTCAGCAGGAGAAGGTATGGGACAGCACGCTGATTTCAAGAGGAGACAATATGGGGACAGCCCTCTAATTTTAGCAGGAGATGGTACTGGGAGAGCTCTTTGATATCAGGAGGAGAATGTACTGGGAAAGCAATCTGAAAGAGGAGGAGATGGTACTGGGACAGCACTCTGATGTCAGGAGGAGAAGGTACTCTGTCAGCACACTGATTTTAGGAGAAGGTACTGGGATAGGGCTCTGATTTCAGCAGGAGACAGAACTGGGTCAGCGCTCTGATATTAGGAGGAGAAGGTACATGGATAGCGCTCTGATTTTATGAGAAGGTACTGGGACAGGGCTCTGATTTCAGCAGGAGGGGGTACTGGGACCGCGCTCTGACGTCAGCAGGAGATGGTACTGGGACAGGGCTCTGATGTCAGGAGGTGACGGTACCGGGACGCACTCTGATGTCAGGAGGAGACGGTACTGGGTCAGCTCTCTGATGTCAGGAAGAGACGGTACTGGGTCAGGTCTTTGATTTCAGGTGAAGGTACTGGGACAGGGCTCTGAATTCAGCATGCGACGGTACTGGGGCAGTGATCTCATTTCAGCAATAGACGGCACAGGGACAGAACTTTGATATGAGGAGCCGAAGGTACAGGGACAGCAATTTGATGTGAGGAGTAGATGGTACCTGGACAGCACTCTGGTTTCAGCAGGAGAAGGTACTGGTACAGCACTCTGATTTCAGCAGTGAAGATATTGGGACAGCACTCTGATTTCAGCAGGAGGCTGTACTGACACAGCGTTCTGATTTCATCAGGAGATGGTACTGGGACAGCTCTTTGATATCAGGAGGAGACGGTAATGGCAGAGCACTCTGATTTCAGCAGCGGACGGTACTGGGACAGCACTCTGATTTCAGCAGGAGACGGTACTGGGACAGCACTCTGATTTCAGCAGGAGATGGTACTGGGTCAGGGCTCTGATGTCACCAGGAGAATGTACTGGGACAGCGCTCTGACGTCAGCAGGAGATGGTACTGGGACAGGGCTCTGATGTCAGGAGGTGACAGTACCGGGATGCGCTCTGATGTCAGGAGGAGACGGTACTGGGTCAGCTCTCTGATGTCAGGAGGAGACGGTACTGGGTCAGCTCTCTGATTTCAGGTGATGGTACTGGGACAGGGCTCTGATTTCAGCAGGCGACGGTACTGGGGTAGTGGTCTCATTTCAGAAGGAGATGGTACTGGGACAGCATTCTGATTTTAGCAGGAGATGGTACTGGGACAGCTCTTTGATATCAGGAGGAGAAGGTACTGGGACAGCAATCTGAAAGAGGAGGTGATGGTACTGGGACAGCACTGATTTCAGCAGGAGAATGTACTGGAACAGCGCTCTGAATTCAGCAGGGGACGGTATTGGGACAGCACTCTGATTTCAGCAGGAGATGGTACTGGGACAGCAATGCGATTTTGTCAGGAGGCGCTACTTGGACAGCACTCTGATTTCAACAGGAGAAGGTGCTGGGGCATGACTCTGACTTCACACGGAGACGGTGCTGGGACAGCACTCTGATTTGAGCAGGAGATGGTACTGGAACAGCACTCTGATGTCAGGAGGAGAAGGTACTGGGACAGCATTCTGATTTCAGCAGGAGACGGTACTGGGACAGCACTCTCATTTCAGCAGGAGAAGGTATGGAAACAGCACGCTGATTTCAGCAGGAGATAGTACTGGGACAGCACGCTGATTTCAGCAGGAGACAGTACTGGGACAGAACTCTGATTTCAGCAGGAGAAGGTATGGAAACAGCACGCTGATTTCAGCAGGAAACAGTACTGGGGCAGCACTCTGATTGCAAGAGGAGACAATACGGGGACAGCACTCTGATTTCAGCAGGTGACGGTACTGGGGCAACACTCTCATTTCAAGAGGAGACAATATGGAGACAGCACTCTAATTTTAGCAGGAGATGGTACTGGGAGAGCTCTTTGATATCAGGAGGAGAAGGTACTGGGAAGGCAATCTGAAAGAGGAGGAGATGGTACTGGGACAGCACTCTAATGTCAGGAAGAGAAGGTACTTTGTCAGCACACTGATTTTAGGAGAAGGTACTGGGATAGGGCTCTGATTTCAGCAGGAGACAGAACTGGGTCAGCGCTCTGATATCAGGAGGAGAAGGTACATGGATAGCGCTCTAATTTTATGAGAAGGTACTGGGACAGGGCTCTGATTTCAGCTGGAGGGGGTACTGGGACTGCACTCTGATTTCAGCAGGAGACGGTACTGGTACAGCACTTTGATTTCAGCAGGAGAAGGTATGGGACAGCACGCTGATTTCAGCAGGAGACAGTACTCGCATAGCACTCTGATTTCAGCAGGAGATGGTACTGGAACAACACTCTGATTTCAGCAGGAGAAGGTACTGGGACAGCACTCTGATTTCAGCAGGAGACGGTACTGGTACAGCACTCTGATTTCAGCAGGAGAAGGTATGGGACAGCACGCTGATTTCAGCAGGAGACAGTACTGGGACAGCACTCTGATTTCAGCACGAGATGGTACTGGGACAGCGCTCTGATTTCAGGAGAAGAACGTACTGGGACAGCGCCCTGATTTCAGGAGAAGGTACTGGGACAGCACTCTGATTTCAGCAGGAGATGGTACTGGAACAACACTCTGATTTCAACAGGAGAAGGTACTGGGACAGAACTCTGATTTCAGCAGGAGACGGTACTGGTACAGCACTCTGATATCAGGAGGAGCAGGTACTGAGTCAGCACTCTGATTTTAGGAGAAGGTACTGGCTTAGGGCTCTGATTTCAGCAGGAGGCGGTACTGGGACAGCGCTCTGATTTCAGGAGAAGAACGTACTGGGACAGCGCCCTGATTTCAGGAGAAGGTACAGGGTCAGCACTCTGATATCAGGAAGAGAAGGTACTGGGACAGGGCTCTGATATCTGCAGGATGATGTACTGGGACATCACTCTGATTTCAGCAGGAGACGGTACTGGGACAGCACTCTGATTTCAGCAATAGACGGCACTGGGACAGAACCTTGATATGAGGAGCCGAAGGTGCTGGGACAGCAATTTGATGTGAGGAGTAGATGGTACCTGGACAGCACTCTGGTTTCAGCATTAGAAGGTACTGGTACAGCACTCTGATTTCAGCAGTGAAGATATTGGGACTGCACTCTGATTTCAGAAGGAGACTGTACTGACACAGCGCTCTGATTTCAGCAGGAGATGGTACTGGGACAGTTCTTTGATATCAGGAGGAGACGGTAATGGCAGAGCACTCTGATTTCAGCAGGGGACGGTACTGGGACAGCACTCTGATTTCAGCAGGAGACGGTACTGGGACAGCACTCTGATTTCAGCAGAAGACGGTACTGGGACAGCACTCTGATTTCAGCAGGAGAATGTACTGGGACAGCGCTCTGATTTGAGAAGGAGGCGGTGCTGGAACAGCACTCTGATTTCAGCATGAGATGGTACAGGGACAGCAATCCGATTTCGGCAGGAGATGATACTTGGACAGCACTCTGATTTCAACAGGAGAAGGTACTGGGACAGAACTCTGATTTCAGCAGATGACGGTACTGGGACAGGGCTCTGATATCAGGAGGAACAGGTACTGAGTCAGCACTCTGATTTTAGGAGAAGGTACTAGGTTAGGGCTCTGTTATCTGCAGGATGATGTACTGGGACATCACTCTGATTTTAGCAGGAGACGGTACTGGGACAGCACTCTGATTTCAGCAATAGACGGCACAGGGACAGAACTTTGATATGAGGAGCCGAAGGTACAGGGACAGCAATTTGATGTGAGGAGTAGATGGTACCTGGACAGCACTCTGGTTTCAGCAGGAGAAGGTACTGGTACAGCACTCTGATTTCAGCAGTGAAGATATTGGGACAGCACTCTGATTTCAGCAGGAGATGGTACTGGGACATCAATGCGATTTTGTCAGGAGGCGCTACTGGGACAGCACTCTGATTTCAACAGGAGAAGGTGCTGGGACATGACTCTGACTTCACACGGAGACGGTGCTGGGACAGCACTCTGATTTGAGCAGGAGATGGTACTGGAACAGCACTCTGATGTCAGGAGGAGAAGGTACTGGGACAGCATTCTGATTTCAGCAGGAGACGGTACTGGGACAGCACTCTCATTTCAGCAGGAGAAGGTATGGAAACAGCACGCTGATTTCAGCAGGAGATAGTACTGGGACAGCACGCTGATTTCAGCAGGAGACAGTACTGGGACAGAACTCTGATTTCAGCAGGAGAAGGTATGGAAACAGCACGCTGATTTCAGCAGGAAACAGTACTGGGGCAGCACTCTGATTGCAAGAGGAGATAATACGGGGACAGCACTCTGATTTCAGCAGGTGACGGTACTGGGGCAACACTCTCATTTCAAGAGGAGACAATATGGAGACAGCACTCTAATTTTAGCAGGAGATGGTACTGGGAGAGCTCTTTGATATCAGGAGGAGAAGGTACTGGGAAGGCAATCTGAAAGAGGAGGAGATGGTACTGTGACAGCACTCTAATGTCAGGAAGAGAAGGTACTTTGTCAGCACACTGATTTTAGGAGAAGGTACTGGGATAGGGCTCTGATTTCAGCAGGAGACAGAACTGGGTCAGCGCTCTGATATCAGGAGGAGAAGGTACATGGATAGCGCTCTGATTTTATGAGAAGGTACTGGGACAGGGCTCTGATTTCAGCTGGAGGGGGTACTGGGACTGCACTCTGATTTCAGCAGGAGACGGTACTGGTACAGCACTCTGATTTCAGCAGGAGAAGGTATGGGACAGCACGCTGATTTCAGCAGGAGACAGTACTCGCATAGCACTCTGATTTCAGCAGGAGATGGTACTGGAACAACACTCTGATTTCAGCAGGAGAAGGTACTGGGACAGCACTCTGATTTCAGCAGGAGACGGTACTGGTACAGCACTCTGATTTCAGCAGGAGAAGGTATGGGACAGCACGCTGATTTCAGCAGGAGACAGTACTGGGACAGCACTCTGATTTCAGCAGGAGATGGTACTGGGACAGCGCTCTGATTTCAGGAGAAGAACGTACTGGGACAGTGCCCTGATTTCAGGAGAAGGTACTGGGACAGCACTCTGATTTCAGCAGGAGACGGTACTGGGACAGCAATCTGATTTCAGCAGGAGATGGTACTGGAACAACACTCTGATTTCAACAGGAGAAGGTACTGGGACAGAACTCTGATTTCAGCAGGAGACGGTACAGGTACAGCACTCTGATATCAGGAGGAGCAGGTACTGAGTCAGCACTCTGATTTTAGGAGAAGGTACTGGCTTAGGGCTCTGATTTCAGCAGGAGGCGGTACTGGGACAGCGCTCTGATTTCAGGAGAAGAACGTACTGGGACAGCGCCCTGATTTCAGGAGAAGGTACAGGGTCAGCACTCTGATTTCAGGAGAAGGTACTGGGACAGGGCTCTGATATCTGCAGGATGATGTACTGGGACATCACTCTGATTTCAGGAGGAGACGGTACTGGGACAGCACTCTGATTTCAGCAATAGACGGCACTGGGACAGAACCTTGATATGAGGAGCCGAAGGTGCTGGGACAGCAATTTGATGTGAGGAGTAGATGGTACCTGGACAGCACTCTGGTTTCAGCATTAGAAGGTACTGGTACAGCACTCTGATTTCAGCAGTGAAGATATTGGGACTGCACTCTGATTTCAGAAGGAGACTGTACTGACACAGCGCTCTGATTTCAGCAGGAGATGGTACTGGGACAGTTCTTTGATATCAGGAGGAGACGGTAATGGCAGAGCACTCTGATTTCAGCAGGGGACGGTACTGGGACAGCACTCTGATTTCAGCAGGAGACGGTACTGGGACAGCACTCTGATTTCAGCAGAAGACGGTACTGGGACAGCACTCTGATTTCAGCAGGAGAATGTACTGGGACAGCGCTCTGATTTGAGAAGGAGGCGGTGCTGGAACAGCACTCTGATTTCAGCATGAGATGGTACAGGGACAGCAATCCGATTTCGGCAGGAGATGATACTTGGACAGCACTCTGATTTCAACAGGAGAAGGTACTGGGACAGAACTCTGATTTCAGCAGATGACGGTACTGGGACAGGGCTCTGATATCAGGAGGAACAGGTACTGAGTCAGCACTCTGATTTTAGGAGAAGGTACTAGGTTAGGGCTCTGTTATCTGCAGGATGATGTACTGGGACATCACTCTGATTTTAGCAGGAGACGGTACTGGGACAGCACTCTGATTTCAGCAATAGACGGCACAGGGACAGAACTTTGATATGAGGAGCCGAAGGTACAGGGACAGCAATTTGATGTGAGGAGTAGATGGTACCTGGACAGCACTCTGGTTTCAGCAGGAGAAGGTACTGGTACAGCACTCTGATTTCAGCAGTGAAGATATTGGGACTGCACTCTGATTTCAGCAGGAGGCTGTACTGACACAGCGTTCTGATTTCATCAGGAGATGGTACTGGGACAGCTCTTTGATATCAGGAGGAGACGGTAATGGCAGAGCACTCTGATTTCAGCAGCGGACGGTACTGGGACAGCACTCTGATTTCAGCAGGAGACGGTACTGGGACAGCACTCTGATTTCAGCAGGAGATGGTACTGGGTCAGGGCTCTGATGTCACCAGGAGAATGTACTGGGACAGCGCTCTGACGTCAGCAGGAGATGGTACTGGGACAGGGCTCTGATGTCAGGAGGTGACAGTACCGGGACGCGCTCTGATGTCAGGAGGAGACGGTACTGGGTCAGCTCTCTGATGTCAGGAGGAGACGGTACTGGGTCAGCTCTCTGATTTCAGGTGATGGTACTGGGACAGGGCTCTGATTTCAGCAGGCGACGGTACTGGGGCAGTGGTCTCATTTCAGAAGGAGATGGTACTGGGACAGCACACTGATTTCAGCAGGAGATGGTACTGGGAAAGGGCTCTGACGTCACCAGGAGAAGGTAGTGGGACAGCGCTCTGATGTCAGGAGCAGACGGTACTGGTACAGCACTCGGATATCAGGAGGAGCAGGTACTGAGTCAGCACTCTGATTTTAGGAGAAGGTACTGGCTTAGGGCTCTGATTTCAGCAGGAGGCGGTACTGCGACAGCGCTCTGATTTCAGGAGAAGAAAGTACTGGGACAGCACTCTGATTTCAGCATGAGACGGTACGGGGACAGGGCTCTGATCTCAGCAGGAGTCGATTCTGGGACAGCACTCTGATTTCAGCAGTAGACGGCACTGGAACAGCACATTGATATGAGGAGGAGAAGGTACTGGGACAGCAATTTGATGTGAGGAGTAGATGGTACTGGGACAGCACTCTGATTTTTGCAGGAGATGGCAGTGGGATAGCACTCTGATATCAGCAGGAGACGGCACTGGGGCAGCACTCTGATTTCAAGAGGAGACAATACGGGCACAGCACTCTGATTTTAGCAGGAGATGGTACAGGGACAGCTCTTTGATATCCGGAGGAGAAGGTACAGGGACAGCAGTCTGAAAGAGGGGGATATGGTACTGCGACAGCACTGATTTCAGCAGGAGAAGGTACTGGGACAGCAATCCAATTTCGGCAGGAGGCGCTACTTGGACAGCACTCTGATTTCAACAGGAGAAGGTTCTGGAATAGGGCTCTGATTTCAGCAGAAGGTACTGGGACAGCGCTCTGATTTTATGAGAAGGTACTGGGACAGCACTCTGATTTCAGGAGAAGGTACTGGGACAGGGCTCTGATTTCAGAAGGGGTAGGTACTGGGACAGCACTCTGATTTCAGCAGGAGACGCTACTGGTACAGCACTCTGATTTCAGCAGGAGAAGGTATGGGACAGCACGCTGATTTCAAGAGGAGACAATATGGGGACAGCACTCTAATTTTAGCAGGAGATGGTACTGGGAGAGCTCTTTGATATCAGGAGGAGAATGTACTGGGAAAGCAATCTGAAAGAGGAGGAGATGGTACTGGGACAGCACTCTGATGTCAGGAGGAGAAGGTACTCTGTCAGCACACTGATTTTAGGAGAAGGTACTGGGATAGGGCTCTGATTTCAGCAGGAGACAGAACTGGGTCAGCGCTCTGATATTAGGAGGAGAAGGTACATGGATAGCGCTCTGATTTTATGAGAAGGTACTGGGACAGGGCTCTGATTTCAGCAGGAGGGGGTACTGGGACCGCGCTCTGACGTCAGCAGGAGATGGTACTGGGACAGGGCTCTGATGTCAGGAGGTGACGGTACCGGGACGCACTCTGATGTCAGGAGGAGACGGTACTGGGTCAGCTCTCTGATGTCAGGAAGAGACGGTACTGGGTCAGGTCTTTGATTTCAGGTGAAGGTACTGGGACAGGGCTCTGATTTCAGCATGCGACGGTACTGGGGCAGTGATCTCATTTCAGCAATAGACGGCACAGGGACAGAACTTTGATATGAGGAGCCGAAGGTACAGGGACAGCAATTTGATGTGAGGAGTAGATGGTACCTGGACAGCACTCTGGTTTCAGCAGGAGAAGGTACTGGTACAGCACTCTGATTTCAGCAGTGAAGATATTGGGACTGCACTCTGATTTCAGCAGGAGGCTGTACTGACACAGCGTTCTGATTTCATCAGGAGATGGTACTGGGACAGCTCTTTGATATCAGGAGGAGACGGTAATGGCAGAGCACTCTGATTTCAGCAGCGGACGGTACTGGGACAGCACTCTGATTTCAGCAGGAGACGGTACTGGGACAGCACTCTGATTTCAGCAGGAGATGGTACTGGGTCAGGGCTCTGATGTCACCAGGAGAATGTACTGGGACAGCGCTCTGACGTCAGCAGGAGATGGTACTGGGACAGGGCTCTGATGTCAGGAGGTGACAGTACCGGGACGCGCTCTGATGTCAGGAGGAGACGGTACTGGGTCAGCTCTCTGATGTCAGGAGGAGACGGTACTGGGTCAGCTCTCTGATTTCAGGTGATGGTACTGGGACAGGGCTCTGATTTCAGCAGGCGACGGTACTGGGGTAGTGGTCTCATTTCAGAAGGAGATGGTACTGGGACAGCACACTGATTTCAGCAGGAGATGGTACTGGGAAAGGGCTCTGACGTCACCAGGAGAAGGTAGTGGGACAGCGCTCTGATGTCAGGAGCAGACGGTACTGGTACAGCACTCGGATATCAGGAGGAGCAGGTACTGAGTCAGCACTCTGATTTTAGGAGAAGGTACTGGCTTAGGGCTCTGATTTCAGCAGGAGGCGGTACTGGGACAGCGCTCTGATTTCAGGAGAAGAAAGTACTGGGACAGCACTCTGATTTCAGCATGAGACGGTACGGGGACAGGGCTCTGATCTCAGCAGGAGTCGATTCTGGGACAGCACTCTGATTTCAGCAGTAGACGGCACTGGAACAGCACATTGATATGAGGAGGAGAAGGTACTGGGACAGCAATTTGATGTGAGGAGTAGATGGTACTGGGACAGCACTCTGATTTTTGCAGGAGATGGCAGTGGGATAGCACTCTGATATCAGCAGGAGACGGCACTGGGGCAGCACTCTGATTTCAAGAGGAGACAATACGGGCACAGCACTCTGATTTTAGCAGGAGATGGTACAGGGACAGCTCTTTGATATCAGGAGGAGAAGGTACAGGGACAGCAGTCTGAAAGAGGGGGATATGGTACTGCGACAGCACTGATTTCAGCAGGAGAAGGTACTGGGACAGCAATCCAATTTCGGCAGGAGGCGCTACTTGGACAGCACTCTGATTTCAACAGGAGAAGGTTCTGGAATAGGGCTCTGATTTCAGCAGAAGGTACTGGGACAGCGCTCTGATTTTATGAGAAGGTACTGGGACAGCACTCTGATTTCAGGAGAAGGTACTGGGACAGGGCTCTGATTTCAGAAGGGGTAGGTACTGGGACAGCACTCTGATTTCAGCAGGAGACGCTACTGGTACAGCACTCTGATTTCAGCAGGAGAAGGTATGGGACAGCACGCTGATTTCAAGAGGAGACAATATGGGGACAGCCCTCTAATTTTAGCAGGAGATGGTACTGGGAGAGCTCTTTGATATCAGGAGGAGAATGTACTGGGAAAGCAATCTGAAAGAGGAGGAGATGGTACTGGGACAGCACTCTGATGTCAGGAGGAGAAGGTACTCTGTCAGCACACTGATTTTAGGAGAAGGTACTGGGATAGGGCTCTGATTTCAGCAGGAGACAGAACTGGGTCAGCGCTCTGATATTAGGAGGAGAAGGTACATGGATAGCGCTCTGATTTTATGAGAAGGTACTGGGACAGGGCTCTGATTTCAGCAGGAGGGGGTACTGGGACCGCGCTCTGACGTCAGCAGGAGATGGTACTGGGACAGGGCTCTGATGTCAGGAGGTGACGGTACCGGGACGCACTCTGATGTCAGGAGGAGACGGTACTGGGTCAGCTCTCTGATGTCAGGAAGAGACGGTACTGGGTCAGGTCTTTGATTTCAGGTGAAGGTACTGGGACAGGGCTCTGATTTCAGCATGCGACGGTACTGGGCCAGTGATCTCCTTTCAGCAATAGACGGCACAGGGACAGAACTTTGATATGAGGAGCCGAAGGTACAGGGACAGCAATTTGATGTGAGGAGTAGATGGTACCTGGACAGCACTCTGGTTTCAGCAGGAGAAGGTACTGGTACAGCACTCTGATTTCAGCAGTGAAGATATTGGGACTGCACTCTGATTTCAGCAGGAGGCTGTACTGACACAGCGTTCTGATTTCATCAGGAGATGGTACTGGGACAGCTCTTTGATATCAGGAGGAGACGGTAATGGCAGAGCACTCTGATTTCAGCAGCGGACGGTACTGGGACAGCACTCTGATTTCAGCAGGAGACGGTACTGGGACAGCACTCTGATTTCAGCAGGAGATGGTACTGGGTCAGGGCTCTGATGTCACCAGGAGAATGTACTGGGACAGCGCTCTGACGTCAGCAGGAGATGGTACTGGGACAGGGCTCTGATGTCAGGAGGTGACAGTACCGGGACGCGCTCTGATGTCAGGAGGAGACGGTACTGGGTCAGCTCTCTGATGTCAGGAGGAGACGGTACTGGGTCAGCTCTCTGATGTCAGGAGGAGACGGTACTGGGTCAGCTCTCTGATTTCAGGTGATGGTACTGGGACAGGGCTCTGATTTCAGCAGGCGACGGTACTGGGGTAGTGGTCTCATTTCAGAAGGAGATGGTACTGGGACAGCACACTGATTTCAGCAGGAGATGGTACTGGGAAAGGGCTCTGACGTCAGCAGGAGAAGGTAGTGGGACAGCGCTCTGATGTCAGGAGCAGACGGTACTGGTACAGCACTCGGATATCAGGAGGAGCAGGTACTGAGTCAGCACTCTGATTTTAGGAGAAGGTACTGGCTTAGGGCTCTGATTTCAGCAGGAGGCGGTACTGGGACAGCGCTCTGATTTCAGGAGAAGAAAGTACTGGGACAGCACTCTGATTTCAGCATGAGACGGTACGGGGACAGGGCTCTGATCTCAGCAGGAGTCGATTCTGGGACAGCACTCTGATTTCAGCAGTAGACGGCACTGGAACAGCACATTGATATGAGGAGGAGAAGGTACTGGGACAGCAATTTGATGTGAGGAGTAGATGGTACTGGGACAGCACTCTGATTTTTGCAGGAGATGGCAGTGGGATAGCACTCTGATATCAGCAGGAGACGGCACTGGGGCAGCACTCTGATTTCAAGAGGAGACAATACGGGCACAGCACTCTGATTTTAGCAGGAGATGGTACAGGGACAGCTCTTTGATATCAGGAGGAGAAGGTACAGGGACAGCAGTCTGAAAGAGGGGGATATGGTACTGCGACAGCACTGATTTCAGCAGGAGAAGGTACTGGGACAGCAATCCAATTTCGGCAGGAGGCGCTACTTGGACAGCACTCTGATTTCAACAGGAGAAGGTTCTGGAATAGGGCTCTGATTTCAGCAGAAGGTACTGGGACAGCGCTCTGATTTTATGAGAAGGTACTGGGACAGCACTCTGATTTCAGGAGAAGGTACTGGGACAGGGCTCTGATTTCAGAAGGGGTAGGTACTGGGACAGCACTCTGATTTCAGCAGGCGACGCTACTGGTACAGCACTCTGATTTCAGCAGGAGAAGGTATGGGACAGCACGCTGATTTCAAGAGGAGACAATATGGGGACAGCCCTCTAATTTTAGCAGGAGATGGTACTGGGAGAGCTCTTTGATATCAGGAGGAGAATGTACTGGGAAAGCAATCTGAAAGAGGAGGAGATGGTACTGGGACAGCACTCTGATGTCAGGAGGAGAAGGTACTCTGTCAGCACACTGATTTTAGGAGAAGGTACTGGGATAGGGCTCTGATTTCAGCAGGAGACAGAACTGGGTCAGCGCTCTGATATTAGGAGGAGAAGGTACATGGATAGCGCTCTGATTTTATGAGAAGGTACTGGGACAGGGCTCTGATTTCAGCAGGAGGGGGTACTGGGACCGCGCTCTGACGTCAGCAGGAGATGGTACTGGGACAGGGCTCTGATGTCAGGAGGTGACGGTACCGGGACGCACTCTGATGTCAGGAGGAGACGGTACTGGGTCAGCTCTCTGATGTCAGGAAGAGACGGTACTGGGTCAGGTCTTTGATTTCAGGTGAAGGTACTGGGACAGGGCTCTGATTTCAGCATGCGACGGTACTGGGGCAGTGATCTCATTTCAGCAGGAGATGGTACTGGGACAGCACACTGATTTCAGCAGGAGATGGTACTGGGACAGCGCTCTCACGTCACCAGGAGACGGTATTGGGATAGGGCTCTGATGTCAGGAGGAGACGGTACTGGGTCAGCACTCTGATTTCATGTGATGGTATAGGGATAGGACTCTGATTTCAGCAGGTGACGGTACTGGGACAGCACGCTGATGTCAGGAGGAGAAGGTACTGGGACAGCACTCTGATGTCAGGAAAAGAAGGTACTTGGTCAGCACACTGATTTTAGGAGAAGGTACTGGGATAGGGCTCTGATTTCAGCAGGAGACAGCACTGGGTCAGCGCTCTGATATCAGGAGGAGAAGGTACTGGGACAGCGCACTGATTTTATGAGAAGGTACTGGGACAGGGCTCTGAATTCAGCAGGAGACGGTACTGGTGCAGCACTCTGATTTCAGCAGAAGACGTTATGGGGACAGCACTCTGATGTGAACAGGCGACGGTACTAGGACAGCACTCTGAGTTCAGCAGGAGACGGTACTGGGACAGCACTCTGATGTCAGGAGGAGACTGTACTAGGACAGCACTCTGATTTGAGAAGGAGGCGGTACTGGAACAGCACTCTGATTTCAGCATGAGATGGTACTGGGACAGAACTCTGATTTCAGCAGGAGACGGTACTGGTACAGCACTCTGATATCAGGAGGAGCAGGTACTGAGTCAGCACTCTGATTTTAGGAGAAGGTACTGGCTTAGGGCTCTGATTTCAGCAGGAGGCGGTACTGGAACAGCGCTCTGATTTCAGGAGAAGAACGTACTGGGACAGCGCCCTGATTTCAGGAGAAGGTACAGGGTCAGCACTCTGATTTCAGGAGATGGTACTGGGACAGGGCTCTGATATCTGCAGGATGATGTACTGGGACATCACTCTGATTTCAGCAGGAGACGGTACTGGGACAGCACTCTGATTTCAGCAATAGACGGCACTGGGACAGAACCTTGATATGAGGAGCCGAAGGTACTGGGACAGCAATTTGATGTGAGGAGTAGATGGTACCTGGACAGCACTCTGGTTTCAGAATTAGAAGGTACTGGTACAGCACTCTGATTTCAGCAGTGAAGATATTGGGACTGCACTCTGATTTCAGAAGGAGACTGTACTGACACAGCGCTCTGATTTCAGCAGGAGATGGTACTGGGACAGCTCTTTGATATCAGGAGGAGACGGTAATGGCAGAGCACTCTGATTTCAGCAGGGGACGGTACTGGGACAGCACTCTGATTTCAGCAGGAGACGGTACTGGGACAGCACTCTGATTTCAGCAGAAGACGGTACTGGGACAGCACTCTGATTTCAGCAGGAAATGGTACTGGGTCAGGGCTCTGATGTCACCAGGAGAATGTACTGGGACAGCGCTCTGATTTGAGAAGGAGGCGGTGCTGGAACAGCACTGTGATTTCAGCATGAGATGGTACAGGGACAGCAATCCGATTTCGGCAGGAGATGATACTTGGACAGCACTCTGATTTCAACAGGAGAAGGTACTGGGACAGAACTCTGATTTCAGCAGATGACGGTACTGGGACAGGGCTCTGATATCAGGAGGAGCAGGTACTGAGTCAGCACTCTGATTTTGGGAGAAGGTACTAGGTTAGGGCTCTGTTATCTGCAGGATGATGTACTGGGACATCACTCTGATTTTAGCAGGAGACGGTATTGGGACAGCACTCTGATTTCAGCAATAGACGGCACAGGGACAGAACTTTGATATGAGGAGCCGAAGGTACAGGGACAGCAATTTGATGTGAGGAGTAGATGGTACCTGGACAGCACTCTGGTTTCAGCAGGAGAAGGTACTGGTACAGCACTCTGATTTCAGCAGTGAAGATATTGGGACTGCACTCTGATTTCAGCAGGAGACTGTACTGACACAGCGCTCTGATTTCATCAGGAGATGGTACTGGGACAGCTCTTTGATATCAGGAGGAGACGGTAATGGCAGAGCACTCTGATTTCAGCAGGGTACGGTACTGGGACAGCACTCTGATTTCAGCCGGAGACGGTACTGGGACAGCACTCTGATTTCAGCAGATGACGGTACTGGGACAGCACTCTGATTTCAACAGGAGATGGTACTGGGTCAGGGCTCTGATGTCACCAGGAGAATGTACTGGGACAGCGCTCTGACGTCAGCAGGAGATGGTACTGGGACAGGGCTCTGATGTCAGGAGGTGACAGTACCGGGACGCGCTCTGATGTCAGGAGGAGACAGTACTGGGTCAGCTCTCTGATGTCAGGAGGAGACGGTACTGGGTCAGCTCTCTGATTTCAGGTGAAGGTACTGGGACAGGGCTCTGATTTCAGCAGGCGACGGTACTGGGGCAGTGGTCTCATTTCAGAAGGAGATGGTACTGGGACAGCACACTGATTTCAGCAGGAGATGGTACTGGGAAAGGGCTCTGACGTCACCAGGAGAAGGTAGTGGGACAGCGCTCTGATGTCAGGAGGAGACGGTACTGGTACAGCACTCGGATATCAGGAGGAGCAGGTACTGAGTCAGCACTCTGATTTTAGGAGAAGGTACTGTCTTAGGGCTCTGATTTCAGCAGGAGGCGGTACTGGGACAGCGCTCTGATTTCAGGAGAAGAAAGTACTGGGACAGCACTCTGATTTCAGCATGAGACGGTACGGGGACAGGGCTCTGATCTCAGCAGGAGTCGATTCTGGGACAGCACTCTGATTTCAGCAGTAGACGGCACTGGAACAGCACATTGATATGAGGAGGAGAAGGTACTGGGACAGCAATTTGATGTGAGGAGTAGATGGTACTGGGACAGCACTCTGATTTTTGCAGGAGATGGCACTGGGATAGCACTCTGATATCAGCAGGAGACGGCACTGGGGCAGCACTCTGATTTCAAGAGGAGACAATACGGGCACAGCACTCTGATTTTAGCAGGAGATGGTACAGGGACAGCTCTTTGATATCAGGAGGAGAAGGTACTGGGACAGCAGTCTGAAAGAGGGGGAGATGGTACTGGGACAGCACTGATTTCAGCAGGAGACGGTACTGGAACAGCGCTCTGATTTCAGCAGGAGACGTTACTGGGACAACACTCGGATTTCAGCAGGAGATGGTACTGGGACAGCAATCCGATTTCGGCAGGAGGCGCTACTTGGACAGCACTCTGATTTCAACAGGAGAAGGTTCTGGAATAGGGCTCTGATTTCAGCAGAAGGTACTGGGACGGCGCTCTGATTTTATGAGAAGGTACTGGGACAGCAATCTGATTTCAGGAGAAGGTACTGGGACAGGGCTCTGATTTCAGAAGGAGTAGGTACTGGGACAGCACTCTGATTTCAGCAGGAGACGCTACTGGTACAGCACTCTGATTTCAGCAGGAGAAGGTATGGGACAGCACGCTGATTTCAAGAGGAGACAATATGGGGACAGCACTCTAATTTTAGCAGGAGATGGTACTTGGAGAGCTCTTTGATATCAGGAGGAGAATGTACTGGGAAAGCAATCTGAAAGAGGAGGAAATGGTACTGGGACAGCACTATGATGTCAGGAGGAGAAGGTACTCTGTCAACACACTGATTTTAGAAGGTACTGGGATAGGGCTCTGATTTCTGCAGGAGGCAGAACTGGGTCAGCGGTCTGATATCAGGAGGAGACGGTACTGGTACAGCACTCTGATTTCAGCAGGAGAAGGTATGGGACAGCACGCTGATTTCAGCAGGAGACAGTACTCGGATAGCACTCTGATTTCAGCAGGAGATGGTACTGGAACAACACTCTGATTTCAGCAGGAGAAGGTACTGGGACAGCACTCTGATTTCAGCAGGAGACGGTACTGGTACAGCACTCTGATTTCAGCAGGACAAGGTATGGGACAGCACGCTGATTTCAGCAGGAGACAGTACTGGGACAGAACTCTGATTTCAGCAGGTGACGGTACTGGGGCAGCACTCTGATTTCAAGATGAGACAATACGGGGACAGCACTCTGAACTTAGCAGGAGGTGGTACTGGGACAGCTCTTGGATATCAGGAGGAGAAGGTACTGGGAAAGCAATCTGAAAGAGGAGGAGATGGTACTGGGACAGCACTCCGATTTCAGCAGGAGATGGTACTGGGACAGCACTCTGATGTCAGGAAAAGAAGGTACTTGGTCAGCACACTGATTTTAGGAGAAGGAACTGGGATAGGGGTCTGATTTCAGCAGGAGACAGAACTGGGTCAGCGCTCTGATATCAGGAGGAGAAGGTACTGGGACAGCGCACTGATTTTATGAGAAGGTACTGGGACAGGGCTCTGATTTCAGCAGGAGACGGTACTGGTACAGCACTCTGATTTCAGCAGGAGATGGTATGGGACAGCACGATGATTTTAGCAGGTGACAGTCCTGGGATAGCACTCTGTTTTCAGCAGGAGACGGTAGTGGAACAGCACTCTGATTTCAGCAGGAGAAGGTACTGGGACAGCACTCTGATTTCAGCAGGAGACGGTACTGGGGCAGCACTCTCATTTCAAGAGGAGACAATATGGGGACAGCACTCTGATTTCAGCAGGAGACGGTACTGGGGCAGCACTCTGATTTCAAGAGGAGACAATACGGGGACAGCACTCTAATTTCAGCAGGTGACGGTACTGGGACAGCACATTGATATCAGGAGGATAAGATACTGGGACAGCAATCTGATGTGAGGAGTAGATGGAAAAGGACAG
The DNA here is from genome assembly GCF_047496885.1 of Scyliorhinus torazame. Taxonomy (NCBI): domain Eukaryota; kingdom Metazoa; phylum Chordata; class Chondrichthyes; order Carcharhiniformes; family Scyliorhinidae; genus Scyliorhinus; species Scyliorhinus torazame. The sequence continues at coordinate 214,770,666 of NC_092710.1, read as the reverse complement.
CACTCTTATTTCAGCAGGCGACGGTACCGGGACAGGGCTCTGATGTCAGGAAGAGACGGTACTGGGTGAGCACTCTGATTTCATGTGAAGGTACAGGGATAGGACTCTGATTTCAGCAGGCAACGGTGCTAGGACAGCACACTGATGTCAGGAGGAGAAGGTACTGGGACAGCGCTCTGATTTCAGCAGAAGACGTTATGGGGACAGCATTCTGATGTGAGCAGGCGACGGTACTAGAACAGCACTCTGATTTCAGCAGGAGACTGTACTGGGACAGCACTCTGATTTGAGCAGGAGACGGTACTGGAACAGCACTCTGATTTCAGCAGGAGAAGGTACTGGGACAGCACTCTGATTTCAGCAGGAGACGGTACTGGGGCAGCACTCTGATTTCAAGAGGAGACAATATGGGGACAGCGCTCTGATTTCAGCAGGAGACAGAACTGGGTCAGCGCTCTGATATCAGGAGGAGAAGGTACATGGATAGCGCTCTGATTTTATGAGAAGGTACTGGGACAGGGCTCTGATTTCAGCAGGAGGGGGTACTGGGACAGCGCTCTGACGTCAGCAGGAGATGGTACTCGGACAGGGCTCTGATGTCAGGAGGTGACGGTACCGGGACACGCTCTGATGTCAGGAGGAGACGGTACTGGGTCAGCTCTCTGATTTCAGGTGAAGGTACTGGGACAGGGCTCTGATTTCAGCATGCGATGGTACTGGGGCAGTGGTCTCATTTCAGCAGGAGATGGTACTGGGACAGCACACTGATTTCAGCAGGAGATGGTACTGGGACAGCGCTCTAACGTCACCAGGAGAAGGTAGTGGGACAGCGCTCTGACGTCAGGAGGAGACGGTACTGGGTCAGCACTCTGATTTCATGTGAAGGTACAGGGATAGGACTCTGATTTCAGCAGGTGACAGTACTGGGACAGCACGCTGATGTCAGGAGGAGAAGGTACTGCGACAGCGCTCGGATTTCAGCAGGAGACGTTATGGGGACAGCACTCTGATGTGAGCAGGAGGCGGTACTGGGTCAGCACTCTGATTTCAGCAGGAGATGGTACTGGGACAGCACTCTGATTTCAGCAGGAGACGACAGTGGGACAGCACTCTGATGTCAGGATGAGACGGTACTGGAACAGCACTCTGATTTGAGCAGGAGACGGTAATGAAACAGTACTCTGATTTCAGCAGGTGATGGTACAGGGGCAGCAATTTGATTTCGGCAGGAGACGCTACGTGGACAGTGGTCTGATTTTAACAGGAGCAGGTACTGGGACAGCGCTCTGATTTCAGCAGGAGACGGTACTGGTACAGCACTCTGATATCAGGAGGAGCAGGGACTGAGTCAGCACTCTGATTTTAGGAGAAGGTACAGGCTTAGGGCTCTGATTTCAGCAGGAGGCGGTACTGGGACAGCGCTCTGATTTTAGGAGAAGAATGTACTGGGACAGCACTCTGATTTCAGCATGAGACGGTACGGGGACAGGGCTCTGATTTCAGCAGGAGTCGATTCTGGGACAGCACTCTGATTTCAGCAGTAGACGGCACTGGAACAGCACATTGATATGAGGAGGAGAAGGTATAGGGGCAGCAATTTGATGTGAGGAGTAGATGGTACTGGGACAGCACTCTGATTTCAGCAGGAGACGGTACTGGGGCAGCACTCTGAATTCAAGAGGAGACAATACGGGCACAGCACTCTGATTTTAGCAGGAGATGGTACAGGGACAGCTCTTTGATATCAGGAGGAGAAGGTACTGGGACAGCAGTCTGAAAGAGGGGGAGATGGTACTGGGACAGCACTGATTTCAGCAGGAGAAGGTACTGGAACAGCGCTCTGATTTCAGCAGGAGACGTTACTGGGACAACACTCGGATTTCAGCAGGAGATGGTACTGGGACAGCAATCCGATTTCAGCAGGTGGCGCTACTTGGACAGCACTCTGATTTCAACAGGGGAAGGTACTGGAATAGGGCTCTGATTTCAGCAGGAGAAGGTACTGGGACAGCGCTCTGATTTTATGAGAAGGTACTGGACAGCACTCTGATGTCAGGAAAAGGTGCTGGGACAGCACGCTGATTTCAGCAGGAGACAGTACTGGGACAGAACTCTGATTTCAGCAGGAGAAGGTATGGAAACAGCACGCTGATTTCAGCAGGAGACAGTACTGGGGCAGCACTCTGATTTCAAGAGGAGACAATACGGGGACAGCACTCTGATTTCAGCAGGAGACGGTACTGGGGCAACACTCTCATTTCAAGAGGAGACAATATGGGGACAGCACTCTAATTTTAGCAGGAGATGGTACTGGGAGAGGTCTTTGATATCAGGATGAGAAGGTACTGGGAAGGCAACCTGAAAGAGGAGGAGATGGTACTGGGACAGCACTCTGATTTCAGCAGGAGACGGTATTTGGTCAGCTCTCTGATTTCAGGTGACGGTACTGGGACAGGGCTCTGATTTCAGCAGGCGATGGCACTGGGACAGTGCTCTGATTTCAGCAGGAGATGGTACTTGGACGGCACTCTGATTTCAGCTGGAGACGGTATTTGGTCAGCTCTCTGATTTCAGGTGAAGGTACTGGGACAGGGCTCTGATTTCAGCAGGCGATGGTACTGGGACAGCGCTCTGATTTCAGCAGGAGACAGTACTGGGGCAGCACTCTGATTTCAAGAGGAGACAATACGGGGACAGCACTCTGATTTCAGCAGGAGACGGTACTGGGGCAGCACTCTCATTTCAAGAGGAGACAATATGGGGACAGCACTCTGATTTCAGCAGGAGACGGTACTGGGGCAGCACTCTGATTTCAAGAGGAGACAATACGGGGACAGCACTCTGATTTCAGCAGGTGACGGTACGGGGACAGCACATTGATATCAGGAGGATAAGATACTGGGACAGCAATCTGATGTGAGGAGTAGATGGAAAAGGACAGCACTCTTATTTCAGCAGGCGACGGTACCGGGACAGGGCTCTGATGTCAGGAAGAGACGGTACTGGGTCAGCACTCTGATTTCATGTGAAGGTACAGGGATAGGACTCTGATTTCAGCAGGCAACGGTGCTAGGACAGCACACTGATGTCAGGAGGAGAAGGTACTGGGACAGCGCTCTGATTTCAGCAGAAGACGTTATGGGGACAGCATTCTGATGTGAGCAGGCGACGGTACTAGAACAGCACTCTGATTTCAGCAGGAGACTGTACTGGGACAGCACTCTGATTTGAGCAGGAGACGGTACTGGAACAGCACTCTGATTTCAGCAGGAGAAGGTACTGGGACAGCACTCTGATTTCAGCAGGAGACGGTACTGGGGCAGCACTCTGATTTCAAGAGGAGACAATATGGGGACAGCGCTCTGATTTCAGCAGGAGACAGAACTGGGTCAGCGCTCTGATATCAGGAGGAGAAGGTACATGGATAGCGCTCTGATTTTATGAGAAGGTACTGGGACAGGGCTCTGATTTCAGCAGGAGTGGGTACTGGGACAGCGCTCTCACGTCAGCAGGAGATGGTACTCGGACAGGGCTCTGATGTCAGGAGGTGACGGTACCGGGACGCGCTCTGATGTCAGGAGGAGACGGTACTGGGTCAGCTCTCTGATTTCAGGTGAAGGTACTGGGACAGGGCTCTGATTTCAGCATGCGATGGTACTGGGGCAGTGGTCTCATTTCAGCAGGAGATGGTACTGGGACAGCACACTGATTTCAGCAGGAGATGGTACTGGGACAGCGCTCTAACGTCACCAGGAGAAGGTAGTGGGACAGCGCTCTGACGTCAGGAGGAGACGGTACTGGGTCAGCACCCTGATTTCATGTGAAGGTACAGGGATAAGACTCTGATTTCAGCAGGTGACAGTACTGGGACAGCACGCTGATGTCAGGAGGAGAAGGTACTGCGACAGCGCTCGGATTTCAGCAGGAGACGTTATGGGGACAGCACTCTGATGTGAGCAGGAGGCGGTACTGGGTCAGCACTCTGATTTCAGCAGGAGATGGTACTGGGACAGCACTCTGATTTCAGCAGGAGACGACAGTGGGACAGCACTCTGATGTCAGGATGAGACGGTACTGGAACAGCACTCTGATTTGAGCAGGAGACGGTACTGAAACAGCACTCTGATTTCAGCAGGAGATGGTGCAGGGGCAGCAATCTGATTTCGGCAGGAGACGCTACATGGACAGTGCTCTGATTTTAACAGGAGCAGGTACTGGGACAGCGCTCTGATTTCAGCAGGAGACGGTACTGGTACAGCACTCTGATATCAGGAGGAGCAGGTACTGAGTCAGCACTCTGATTTTAGGAGAAGGTACTGGCTTAGGGCTCTGATTTCAGCAGGAGGCGGTACTGGGACAGCGCTCTGATTTCAGCAGGAGATGGTACTGGGACAGCACTCTGATTTCAGCAAGAGACGACAGTGGGACAGCACTCTGATGTCAGGATGAGACGGTACTGGAACAGCACTCTGATTTGAGCAGGAGACGGTACTGAAACAGCACTCTGATTTCAGCAGGAGATGGTACAGGGGCAGCAATCTGATTTCGGCAGGAGACGCTACATGGACAGTGCTCTGATTTTAACAGGAGCAGGTACTGGGACAGCGCTCTGATTTCAGCAGGAGACGGTACTGGTACAGCACTCTGATATCAGGAGGAGCAGGTACTGAGTCAGCACTCTGATTTTAGGAGAAGGTACTGGCTTAGGGCTCTGATTTCAGCAGGAGGCGGTACTGGGACAGCGCTCTGATTTCAGGAGAAGAAAGTACTGGGACAGCACTCTGATTTCAGCATAAGACGGTACGGGGACAGGGCTCTGATTTCAGTAGGAGTCGATTCTGGGACAGCACTCTGATTTCAGCAGTAGACGGCACTGGAACAGCACATTGATATGAGGAGGAGAAGGTACAGGGACAGCAATTTGATGTGAGGAGTTGATGGTACTGGGACAGCACTCTGATTTCAGCAGGAGACGGTACTGGGGCAGCACTCTGAATTCAAGAGGAGACAATACGGGCACAGCACTCTGATTTTAGCAGGAGATGGTACAGGGACAGCTCTTTGATATCAGGAGGAGAAGGTACTGGGACAGCAGTCTGAAAGAGGGGGAGATGGTACTGGGACAGCACTGATTTCAGCAGGAGAAGGTACTGGAACAGCGCTCTGATTTCAGCAGGAGACGTTACTGGGACAACACTCGGATTTCAGCAGGAGATGGTACTGGGACAGCAGTCCGACTTCGGCAGGTGGCGCAACTTGGACAGCACTCTGATTTCAACAGGGGAAGGTACTGGAATAGGGCTCTGATTTCAGCAGGAGAAGGTACTGGGACAGCGCTCTGATTTTATGAGAAGGTACTGGACAGCACTCTGATTTCAGGAAAAGGTACTGGGACAGGGCTCTGATTTCAGCAGGAGGAGGTACTGGGACAGCACTCTGATTTCAGCAGGAGACGGTACTGGTACAGCACTCTGATTTCAGCAGGAGAAGGTATGGGACAGCACGCTGATTTCAGCAGGAGACAGTACTGGGACAGAACTCTGATTTCAGCAGGAGAAGGTATGGAAACAACACGCTGATTTCAGCAGGAGACAGTACTGAGGCAGCACTCTGATTTCAAGAGGAGACAATACGGGGACAGCACTCTGATTTCAGCAGGAGACGGTACTGGGGCAGCACTCTCATTTCAAGAGGAGACAATACGGGGACAGCACTCTGATTTCAGCAGGAGACGGTACTGGGGCAGCACTCTCATTTCAAGAGGAGACAATATGGGGACAGCACTCTAATTTTAACAGGAGCAGGTACTGGGACAGCGCTCTGATTTCAGCAGGAGACGGTACTGGTACAGCACTCTGATATCAGGAGGAGCAAGTACTGAGTCAGCACTCTGATTTTAGGAGAAGGTACTGGCTTAGGGCTCTGATTTCAGCAGGAGGCGGTACTGGGACAGCGCTCTGATTTCAGGAGAAGAAAGTACTGGGACAGCACTCTGATTTCAGCAGGAGACGCTACTGGTACAGCACTCTGATTTCAGCAGGAGAAGGTATGGGACAGCACGCTGATTTCAAGAGGAGACAATATGGGGACAGCACTCTAATTTTAGCAGGAGATGGTACTTGGAGAGCTCTTTGATATCAGGAGGAGAATGTACTGGGAAAGCAATCTGAAAGAGGAGGAAATGGTACTGGGACAGCACTCTGATGTCAGGAGGAGAAGGTACTCTGTCAACACACTGATTTTAGGAGAAGGTACTGGGATAGGGCTCTGATTTCAGCAGGAGGCAGAACTGGGTCAGCGGTCTGATATCAGGAGGAGACGGTACTGGTACAGCACTCTGATTTCAGCAGGAGAAGGTATGGGACAGCACGCTGATTTCAGCAGGAGACAGTACTCGGATAGCACTCTGATTTCAGCAGGAGATGGTACTGGAACAACACTCTGATTTCAGCAGGAGAAGGTACTGGGACAGCACTCTGATTTCAGCAGGAGACGGTACTGGTACAGCACTCTGATTTCAGCAGGACAAGGTATGGGACAGCACGCTGATTTCAGCAGGAGACAGTACTGGGACAGAACTCTGATTTCAGCAGGAGATGGTACCGGGACAGCACTCTGATTCCAGTAGGAGTAGGTGCTGCGAAAGCACTCTGATTTCAGCTGGAGAAAGTACTGGAGCAGCACTCTGATTTCAGCAGGAGAAGGTACTGGGACAACACTCTGATTTCAGCAGGAGATGGTACCGGGACAGCACTCTGATTCCAGTAGGAGTAGGTGCTGCGAAAGCACTCTGATTTCAGCTGGAGAAAGTACTGGAGCAGCACTCTGATTTCAGCAGGAGAAGGTACTGGGACAACACTCTGATTTCAGCACGAGAGGATACTGGGACAGCGCTCTGATTTCAGCAGGAGACAGTACTGGGACAGCACTCTGATTTCAGGAGGAGACGGTACTGGGACAGCGCTCTGATTAGAGTAGGAGAAGGTACTGGGGCAGCACTGTGATTTCAGGAGAAGACGGTACTGGGACAGCACTCTGACTTCAGCAGCAGACGGTACTGGCACAGCACTCTGATTTCAGGACCAGGCGGTACTGGGACAGCACTCTGATGTCAGCAGAAGACAGTACTGGACAGCACTCTGATTTCAGGAGGATAAGGTACTTGGACAGCACTCTGATGTCAGCAGGAGTCGATACTGAGACAGCCCTCTAATGTCAGGAGGAGAAGTTACTGCAACAGCACGCTGATTTCAGCAGGATTCAGTACTGGGACAGCGCTCTGGTTTCAGGAGGAGAAGGTACTGAGTAAGCGCTCAAATTTCAGGAGAAAGTACTGGGATAGGGCTCTGATTTCAGCAGGAGACGGTACTGGGACAGGGCTCTGATGTCTGGAGGAGAAGGTACTGGGACAACGCTCTGATTTCAGGAGACGGTACTGGAACAGGGCTCTCATTTCAGCAACAGACTGTAATAGGACAGCAGACTGATATCAGCAGGAAAAGGTACTGGGACAGCACTCAGATTTCAGCAGGAGACGGTACTGGGACAGCACTCTGATTTCAGAAGGAGAAGGTGCGGGGACAGCACTCTGATTTCACGAGCAAACGGTACTTGGACAGCACTGTGACTTCAGGACGAGACGGTACTGGCACAGCACTTTGATTTCAGGACCAGAGAGTACTGGGACAGCACTCTGATGTCAGCAGCAGACGGTATTTGGACAGCGTTCACATTTCAGGAGCGGACTGTACTGGGACAGCACTCTCACGACGGCAGAAAGCTATGCTGGTACAGCACACTGATTGCAGCAGGAGACGGTACTGGGACAGCGCTCTGATTTCAGGAGAAGAAGGTACTGGGTTAGCACCCTGATTTCAGGAGAAGGTACTGGGATAGGGCTGTGATTTCAGCGGGAGACGGTATTGGGACAGGGCTCTAATGTCAGGAAGAGAAGGTACTGGGACAACGTTCTGATATCAGACGATGGGTCTGGGACAGGCCTCTGATTTCAGCAGGAGACTGCACTGGGACAGCACGCTGATATCAGCAGGAGAAGGTACTGGGACAGCACTCCTATTTCAGCAGGAGAAGGTACTGGGACAGCACTCTGATTTCAGCAGGAGAAGGTACTGGGGCATCACTCTGATTTCAGCAGGAGACGGTACCGGGACAGCACTCTGATTCCAGTAGGAGTGGGTGCTGCGAAAGCACTCTAATTTCAGCTGTAGAAACTACAGGATCAGCACTCTGATTTCAGCAGGAGAAGGTACTGGGACAACACTCTGATTTCAGCAGGAGAGGATACTGGGGCAGGGCTCTGATTTCAGCAGGAGACAGTACTGGGACAGCATTCTTATTTCAGGACCAGGCGGTACTGGGACAGCACTCTGATGTCAGCAGAAGACAGTACTGGACAGCACTTTGATTTCAGCAGGAGACGGTACTGGGACAGCACTCTGATTTCAGGAGGCTACAGTACTTGGACAGCACTCTGATGTCAGCAGGAGTCGATACTGAGACAGCCCTCTAATGTCAGGAGGAGAAGTTCCTGGGACAGCGCGCTGATTTCAGCAGGATTCGGGACTGGGACAGTGCTCTGATTTCAGGAGGAGAAGGTGCTGAGTAAATGCTCGAATTTCAGGAGAAAGTGCTGGGATAGGGCTCTGATTTCAGCAGGAGACGGTACTGGGACAGGGCTCTATTGTCAGGAGGAGAAGGTACTGGGACATCGCTCTGATTTCAGGAGACGGTACTGGAACAGGGCTCTGATTTCAGCAGCAGGCTGCACTGGGACAGCACACTGACATCAGCAGGAGAAGGTACTGGGACAGCACTCTGATTTCAGCAGGAGAAGGTACTGGGGAATCACTCTGATTTCAGCAGGAGATGGTACCGGGACAGCACTCTGATTCCAGTAGGAGTAGGTGCTGCGAAAGCACTCTGATTTCAGCTGGAGAAAGTACAGGAGCAGCACTCTGATTTCAGCAGGAGAAGGTACTGGGACAACACTCTGATTTCAGCACGAGAGGATACTGGGACAGCGCTCTGATTTCAGCAGGAGACAGTACTGGGACAGCACTCTGATTTCAGGAGGAGACGGTACTGGGACAGCGCTCTGATTAGAGTAGGAGAAGGTACTGGGGCAGCACTGTGATTTCAGGAGAAGACGGTACTGGGACAGCACTCTGACTTCAGCAGCAGACGGTACTGGCACAGCACTCTGATTTCAGGACCAGACGGTACTGGGACACCACTCTGATGTCAGCAGAAGACAGTACTGGACAGCACTCTGATTTCAGGAGGATAAGGTACTTGGACAGCACTCTGATGTCAGCAGGAGTCGATACTGAGACAGCCCTCTAATGTCAGGAGGAGAAGTTACTGCAACAGCACGCTGATTTCAGCAGGATTCAGTACTGGGACAGCGCTCTGGTTTCAGGAGGAGAAGGTACTGAGTAAGCGCTCAAATTTCAGGAGAAAGTACTGGGATAGGGCTCTGATTTCAGCAGGAGACGGTACTGGGACAGGGCTCTGATGTCTGGAGGAGAAGGTACTGGGACAACGCTCTGATTTCAGGTGACGGTACTGGAACAGGGCTCTCATTTCAGCAACAGACTGTAATCGGACAGCAGACTGATATCAGCAGGAGAAGGTACTGGGACAGCACTCAGATTTCAGCAGGAGACGGTACTGGGACAGCACTCTGATTTCAGAAGGAGAAGGTGCGGGGACAGCACTCTGATTTCACGAGCAAACGGTACTGGGACAGCACTCTGACTTCAGGACGAGACGGTACTGGCACAGCACTCTGATTTCAGGACCAGACAGTACTCTGATGTCAGCAGCAGACAGTACTTGGACAGCGTTCACATTTCAGGAGCGGACTGTACTGGGACAGCACTCTCACGACGGCAGAAAGCTATGCTGGTACAGCACACTGATTGCAGCAGGAGACGGTACTGGGACAGCACTCTGACTTCAGGACGAGACGGTACTGGCATAGCACTCTGATTTCAGGACCAGACAGTCCTGGGACAGCACTCTGATGTCAGCAGCAGACAGTACTTGGACAGCGTTCACATTTCAGGAGCGGACTGTACTGGGACAGCACTCTCACGACGGCAGAAAGCTATGCTGGTACAGCACACTGATTGCAGCAGGAGATGGTACTGGGACAGCGCTCTGATTTCAGGAGAAGGTACTGGGTTAGCACCCTGATTTCAGGAGAAGGTACTGGGATACGGCTGTGATTTCAGCGGGAGACGGTATTGGGACAGGGCTCTAATGTCAGGAAGAGAAGGTACTGGGACAACGTTCTGACATCAGACGACGGGTCTGGGACAGGCCTCTGATTTCAGCAGGAGACTGCACTGGGACAGCACGCTGATATCAGCAGGAGAAGGTACTGGGACAGCACTCCTATTTCAGCAGGAGAAGGTACTGGGACAGCACTCTGATTTCAGCAGGAGAAGGTACTGGGGCATCACTCTGATTTCAGCAGGAGACGGTACCGGGACAGCACTCTGATTCCAGTAGGAGTAGGTGCTGCGAAAGCACTCTAATTTCAGCTGTAGAAACTACAGGATCAGCACTCTGATTTCAGCAGGAGAAGGTACTGGGACAACACTCTGATTTCAGCAGGAGAGGATACTGGGGCAGGGCTCTGATTTCAGCAGGAGACAGTACTGGGACAGCATTCTTATTTCAGGACCAGGCGGTACTGGGACAGCACTCTGATTTCAGGAGGCTACAGTCCTTGGACAGCACTCTGATGTCAGCAGAAGTCGATACTGAGACAGCCCTCTAATGTCAGGAGGAGAAGTTCCTGGGACAGCGCGCTGATTTCAGCAGGATTCGGGACTGGGACAGCGCTCTGATTTCAGGAGGAGAAGGTGCTGAGTAAACGCTCGAATTTCAGGAGAAAGTGCTGGGATAGGGCTCTGATTTCAGCAGGAGACGGTACTGGGACAGGGTTCTATTGTCAGGAGGAGAAGGTACTGGGACATCGCTCTGATTTCAGGAGACGGTACTGGAACCGGGCTCTGATTTCAGCAGCAGACTGCACTGGGACAGCACACTGACATCAGCAGGAGAAGGTACTGGGACAGCACTCTGATTTCAGCAGGAGAAGGTACTGGGGAATCACTCTGATTTCAGCAGGAGATGGTACCGGGACAGCACTCTGATTCCAGTAGGAGTAGGTGCTGCGAAAGCACTCTGATTTCAGCTGGAGAAAGTACAGGAGCAGCACTCTGATTTCAGCAGGAGAAGGTACTGGGACAACACTCTGAATTCAGCACGAGAGGATACTGGGACAGCGCTCTGATTTCAGCAGGAGACAGTACTGGGACAGCACTCTGATTTCAGGAGGAGACGGTACTGGGACAGCGCTCTGATTAGAGTAGGAGAAGGTACTGGGGCAGCACTGTGATTTCAGGAGAAGACGGTACTGGGACAGCACTCTGACTTCAGCAGCAGACGGTACTGGCACAGCACCCTGATTCCAGGACCAGACGGTACTGGGACAGCACTCTGATGTCAGCAGAAGACAGTACTGGACAGCACTCTGATTTCAGGAGGATAAGGTACTTGGACAGCACTCTGATGTCAGCAGGAGTCGATACTGAGACAGCCCTCTAATGTCAGGAGGAGAAGTTACTGCAACAGCACGCTGATTTCAGCAGGATTCAGTACTGGGACAGCGCTCTGGTTTCAGGAGGAGAAGGTACTGAGTAAGCGCTCAAATTTCAGGAGAAAGTACTGGGATAGGGCTCTGATTTCAGCAGGAGACGGTACTGGGACAGGGCTCTGATGTCTGGAGGAGAAGGTACTGGGACAACGCTCTGATTTCAGGAGACGGTACTGGAACAGGGCTCTCATTTCAGCAGCAGACTGTAATAGGACAGGAGACTGATATCAGCAGGAAAAGGTACTGGGACAGCACTCAGATTTCAGCAGGAGACGGTACTGGGACAGCACTCTGATTTCAGAAGGAGAAGGTGCGGGGACAGCACTCTGATTTCACGAGCAAACGGTACTGGGACAGCACTGTGACTTCAGGACGAGACGGTACTGGCACAGCACTTTGATTTCAGGACCAGAGAGTACTGGGACAGCACTCTGATGTCAGCAGCAGACGGTATTTGGACAGCGTTCACATTTCAGGAGCGGACTGTACTGGGACAGCACTCTCACGACGGCAGAAAGCTATGCTGGTACAGCACACTGATTGCAGCAGGAGACGGTAATGGGACAGCGCTCTGATTTCAGGAGAAGAAAGTACTGGGTTAGCACCCTGATTTCAGGAGAAGGTACTGGGATAGGGCTGTGATTTCAGCGGGAGACGGTATTGGGACAGGGCTCTAATGTCAGGAAGAGAAGGTACTGGGACAACGTTCTGATATCAGACGACGGGTCTGGGACAGGCCTCTGATTTCAGCAGGAGACTGCACTGGGACAGCACGCTGATATCAGCAGGAGAAGGTACTGGGACAGCACTCCTATTTCAGCAGGAGAAGGTACTGGGACAGCACTCTGATTTCAGCAGGAGAAGGTACTGGGGTATCACTCTGATTTCAGCAGGAGACGGTACCGGGACAGCACTCTGATTCCAGTAGGAGTGGGTGCTGCGAAAGCACTCTAATTTCAGCTGTAGAAACTACAGGATCAGCACTCTGATTTCAGCAGGAGAAGGTACTGGGACAACACTCTGATTTCAGCAGGAGAGGATACTGGGGCAGGGCTCTGATTTCAGCAGGAGACAGTACTGGGACAGCATTCTTATTTCAGGACCAGGCGGTACTGGGACAGCACTCTGATGTCAGCAGAAGACAGTACTGGACAGCACTTTGATTTCAGCAGGAGACGGTACTGGGACAGCACTCTGATTTCAGGAGGCTACAGTACTTGGACAGCACTCTGATGTCAGCAGGAGTCGATACTGAGACAGCCCTCTAATGTCAGGAGGAGAAGTTCCTGGGACAGCGCGCTGATTTCAGCAGGATTCGGGACTGGGACAGTGCTCTGATTTCAGGAGGAGAAGGTGCTGAGTAAATGCTCGAATTTCAGGAGAAAGTGCTGGGATAGGGCTCTGCTTTCAGCAGGAGACGGTACTGGGACAGGGCTCTATTGTCAGGAGGAGAAGGTACTGGGACATCGCTCTGATTTCAGGAGACGGTACTGGAACAGGGCTCTGATTTCAGCAGCAGGCTGCACTGGGACAGCACACTGACATCAGCAGGAGAAGGTACTGGGACAGCACTCTGATTTCAGCAGGAGAAGGTACTGGGGAATCACTCTGATTTGAGCAGGAGATGGTACCGGGACAGCACTCTGATTCCAGTAGGAGTAGGTGCTGCGAAAGCACTCTGATTTCAGCTGGAGAAAGTACAGGAGCAGCACTCTGATTTCAGCAGGAGAAGGTACTGGGACAACACTCTGATTTCAGCACGAGAGGATACTGGGACAGCGCTCTGATTTCAGCAGGAGACAGTACTGGGACAGCACTCTGATTTCAGGAGGAGACGGTACTGGGACAGCGCTCTGATTAGAGTAGGAGAAGGTACTGGGGCAGCACTGTGATTTCAGGAGAAGACGGTAATGGGACAGCACTCTGACTTCAGCAGCAGACGGTACTGGCACAGCACCCTGATTTCAGGACCAGACGGTACTGGGACACCACTCTGATGTCAGCAGAAGACAGTACTGGACAGCACTCTGATTTCAGGAGGATAAGGTACTTGGACAGCACTCTGATGTCAGCAGGAGTCGATACTGAGACAGCCCTCTAATGTCAGGAGGAGAAGTTACTGCAACAGCACGCTGATTTCAGCAGGATTCAGTACTGGGACAGCGCTCTGGTTTCAGGAGGAGAAGGTACTGAGTAAGCGCTCAAATTTCAGGAGAAAGTACTGGGATAGGGCTCTGATTTCAGCAGGAGACGGTACTGGGACAGGGCTCTGATGTCTGGAGGAGAAGGTACTGGGACAACGCTCTGATTTCAGGTGACGGTACTGGAACAGGGCTCTCATTTCAGCAACAGACTGTAATCGGACAGCAGACTGATATCAGCAGGAGAAGGTACTGGGACAGCACTCAGATTTCAGCAGGAGACGGTACTGGGACAGCACTCTGATTTCAGAAGGAGAAGGTGCGGGGACAGCACTCTGATTTCACGAGCAAACGGTACTGGGACAGCACTCTGACTTCAGGACGAGACGGTACTGGCACAGCACTCTGATTTCAGGACCAGACAGTACTCTGATGTCAGCAGCAGACAGTACTTGGACAGCGTTCACATTTCAGGAGCGGACTGTACTGGGACAGCACTCTCACGACGGCAGAAAGCTATGCTGGTACAGCACACTGATTGCAGCAGGAGACGGTACTGGGACAGCACTCTGACTTCAGGACGAGACGGTACTGGCACAGCACTCTGATTTCAGGACCAGACAGTACTGGGACAGCACTCTGATGTCAGCAGCAGACAGTACTTGGACAGCGTTCACATTTCAGGAGCGGACTGTACTGGGACAGCACTCTCACGACGGCAGAAAGCTATGCTGGTACAGCACACTGATTGCAGCAGGAGACGGTACTGGGACAGCGCTCTGATTTCAGGAGAAAGTACTGGGTTAGCACCCTGATTTCAGGAGAAGGTACTGGGATAGGGCTGTGATTTCAGCGGGAGACGGTATTGGGACAGGGCTCTAATGTCAGGAACAGAAGGTACTGGGTCAACGTTCTGACATCAGACGACGGGTCTGGGACAGGCCTCTGATTTCAGCAGGAGACTGCACTGGGACAGCACGCTGATATCAGCAGGAGAAGGTACTGGGACAGCACTCCTATTTCAGCAGGAGAAGGTACTGAGACAGCACTCTGATTTCAGCAGGAGAAGGTACTGGGGCATCACTCTGATTTCAGCAGGAGACGGTACCGGGACAGCACTCTGATTCCAGTAGGAGTAGGTGCTGCGAAAGCACTCTAATTTCAGCTGTAGAAACTACAGGATCAGCACTCTGATTTCAGCAGGAGAAGGTACTGGGACAACACTCTGATTTCAGCAGGAGAGGATACTGGGGCAGGGCTCTGATTTCAGCAGGAGACAGTACTGGGACAGCATTCTTATTTCAGGACCAGGCGGTACTGGGACAGCACTCTGATTTCAGGAGGCTACAGTCCTTGGACAGCACTCTGATGTCAGCAGAAGTCGATACTGAGACAGCCCTCTAATGTCAGGAGGAGAAGTTCCTGGGACAGCGCGCTGATTTCAGCAGGATTCGGGACTGGGACAGCGCTCTGATTTCAGGAGGAGAAGGTGCTGAGTAAACGCTCGAATTTCAGGAGAAAGTGCTGGGATAGGGCTCTGATTTCAGCAGGAGACGGTACTGGGACAGGGTTCTATTGTCAGGAGGAGAAGGTACTGGGACATCGCTCTGATTTCAGGAGACGGTACTGGAACAGGGCTCTGATTTCAGCAGCAGACTGCACTGGGACAGCACACTGACATCAGCAGGAGAAGGTACTGGGACAGCACTCTGATTTCAGCAGGAGAAGGTACTGGGGAATCACTCTGATTTCAGCAGGAGATGGTACCGGGACAGCACTCTGATTCCAGTAGGAGTAGGTGCTGCGAAAGCACTCTGATTTCAGCTGGAGAAAGTACAGGAGTAGCACTCTGATTTCAGCAGGAGAAGGTACTGGGACAACACTCTGATTTCAGCATGAGAGGATACTGGGACAGCGCTCTGATTTCAGCAGGAGACAGTACTGGGACAGCACTCTGATTTCAGGAGGAGACGGTACTGGGACAGCGCTCTGATTAGAGTAGGAGAAGGTACTGGGGCAGCACTGTGATTTCAGGAGAAGACGGTACTGGGACAGCACTCTGACTTCAGCAGCAGACGGTACTGGCACAGCACTCTGATTTCAGGACCAGGCGGTACTGGGACAGCACTCTGATGTCAGCAGAAGACAGTACTGGACAGCACTCTGATTTCAGGAGGATAAGGTACTTGGACAGCACTCTGATGTCAGCAGGAGTCGATACTGAGACAGCCCTCTAATGTCAGGAGGAGAAGTTACTGCAACAGCACGCTGATTTCAGCAGGATTCAGTACTGGGACAGCGCTCTGGTTTCAGGAGGAGAAGGTACTGAGTAAGCGCTCAAATTTCAGGAGAAAGTACTGGGATAGGGCTCTGATTTCAGCAGGAGACGGTACTGGGACAGGGCTCTGATGTCTGGAGGAGAAGGTGCGGGGACAGCACTCTGATTTCACGAGCAAACGGTACTGGGACAGCACTCTGACTTCAGGACGAGACGGTACTGGCACAGCACTCTGATTTCAGGTCCAGACAGTACTGGGACAGCACTCTGATTTCATCAGGAGACGGTACTGCGACAGCACTCTGATTAGAGTCGGAGAAGGTACTGGGGCAGCACTCTGATTTCAGGGGAAGACAGTACTGGGACAGCACTCTGATTTCAGGACCAGACGGTACTGGCACAGCACTCTGATGTCAGCAGAAGACAGTACTGGACAGCACTCTGATTTCAGGAGGATACGGTACTTGGACAGCACTCTGATGTCAGCAGGAGTCGATACTGAGACAGCCCTCTAATGTCAGGAGGAGAAGTTACTGCAACAGCACGCTGATTTCAGCAGGATTCAGTACTGGGACAGCACTCTGGTTTCAGGAGGAGAAGGTACTGAGTAAGCGCTCAAGTTTCAGGAGAAAGTACTGGGATAGGGCTCTGATTTCAGCAGGAGACGGTACTGGGTCAGGGCTCTGATGTCTGGAGGAGTAGGTACTGGGACAACGCTCTGATTTCAGGAGACGGTACTGGAACAGGGCTCTCATTTCAGCAACAGACTGTAATAGGACAGCAGACTGATATCAGCAGGAGAAAGCACTGGGACAGCACTCTGATTTCAGCAGGAGACGGTACTGGGACAGCACTCTGATTTCAGAAGGAGAAGGTGCAGGGACAGCACTCTGATTTCAAGAGCAGACGGTACTGGGACAGCACTCTGACTTCAGGACGAGACGGTACTGGCACAGCACTCTGATTTCTGGACCAGACAGTACAGGGACAGCACTCTGATGTCAGCAGCAGACGGTATTTGGACAGCGCTCACATTTCAGGAGGGGACTGTACTGGGACAGCACTCTCACGACGGCAGAAAGCTATACTGGTACAGCACACTGATTGCAGCAGGAGACGGTACTGGGACAGCGCTCTGATTTCAGGAGAAGAAGGTACTGGGTTAGCACCATGATTTCAGGAGAAGGCACTGGGATAGGGCTGTGATTTCAGCAGGAGACGGTATTGGGACAGGGCTCTAATGTCAGGAAGAGAAGGTACTGGGACAACGTTATGATATCAGACGACGGCTCTGGGACAGGCCTCTGATTTCAGCAGGAGACTGCACTGGGACAGCACGCTGATATCAGCAGGAGAAGGTACTGGGACAGCACTCTTATTTCAGCAGGAGAAGGTACTGGGACAGCACTCTGATTTCAGCAGGAGAAGGTACTGGGGCATCACTCTGATTTCAGCAGGAGACGGTACCGGGACAGCACTCTGATTCCAGTAGGAGTAGGTGCTGCGAAAGCACTCTAATTTCAGCAGTAGAAAGTACAGGATCAGCACTCTGATTTCAGCAGGAGAATGTACTGGGACAACACTCTGATTTCAGCAGGAGAGGATACTGGGGTAGGGCTCTGATTTCAGCAGGAGACAGTACTGGGACAGCATTCTTATTTCAGGAGCAGACGGTACTGGGACAGCACTCTGACTTCAGGAGCAGACGGTACTGACACAGCACTCTGATTTCAGGACCAGACGGTACTGGGACAGCACTTTGATGTCAGCAGAAGACAGTACTGGACAGCACTTTGATTTCAGCAGGAGACGGTACTGGGACAGCTCTCTGATTTCAGGAGGCTACAGTACTTGGACAGCACTCTGATGTCAGCAGGAGTCGATACTGAGACAGCCTTCTAATGTCAGGAGGAGAAGTTACTGGGACAGCGCGCTGATTTCAGCAGGATTCGGGACTGGGACAGCGCTCTGATTTCAGGAGGAGAAGGTGCTGAGTAAGCGCTCGAATTTCAGGAGAAAGTGCTGGGATAGGGCTCTGATTTCAGCAGGAGACGGTACTGGGACAGGGCTCTATTGTCAGGAGGAGAAGGTACTGGGACAATGCTCTGATTTCAGGAGACGGTGCTGGAACAGGGCTCTGATTTCAGCAGCAGACTGCACTGGGACAGCACACTGACATCAGCAGGAGAACGTACTGGGACAGCACTCTGATTTCAGCAGGAGAAGGTACTGGGGCATCACTCTGATTTCAGCAGGAGACGGTACCGGGACAGCACTCTGATTCCAGTAGGAGTAGGTGCTGCGAAAGCACTCTGATTTCAGCTGGAGAAAGTACAGGAGCAGCACTCTGATTTCAGCAGGAGATGGTACTGGGACAGGGTTCTGATGTCAGGAGGAGAAGGTCCTGGGACAACGCTTTGCTTTCAGAAGGTACTCGGACAGGGCTCTGATTTCAGCAGGCGACGGTACTGGGACAGGGTTCTGATGTCAGGAGGAGAAGGTGCTGGGACAACGCTTTGCTTTCAGAAGGTACTCGGACAGGGCTCTGATTTCAGCAGGAGACGGTACTGGACAGCACTCGATTTCAACAGGAGTCGGTACTGGGACAGCGCTCTCTTTTTAGGAGGAGATGTTACTAGGACAGCACTCTGATGTCAGGAGGAGACGGTACTGTGAGAGCACTCTGATTTCAGGAGGAGAGGGTACTGAGACAGCACTCTGATGTCAGGAGGAGACGGTACTGAGACAGCGGTCTAATGTCTGAAGGAGAAGTTACTGGGACAGCGCTCTGATTTCAGCAGGAGACGGTACTGGCACTGCACTCTGATTTCAAGAGGAGAAGGTACTGGGTTAGCGCTCTGATTTCAAGCGAAGGTACTGGGACAGCGCTCTCTCTTCAGGACGAGATGGTACTGGGACAGCACTCTGATGTCAGGAGGAGTTGGTACTGAGACAGCACTCTAATGTCAGGAGAAGTCATTACTGGGAGAGCGAGCTGATTTCAGCAGGAGACGGTACTGGGACAGCGTTCTGATGTCAGGAGGAGAATGTACTGGTACAGCGCTCTGATTTCATGTGACGGTACTGGGACAGGGCTCTGATTTCAGCAGCAGACTGTAATGGGACAGCACACTGATATCAACAGGAGAAGGTACTGCAACAGCACTCTGATTACAGCAGGAGACGGTATTGAATGAAATGAAAATCACTTATTGTCACAAGTAGGCTTCAAATGAAGTTACTGTGAAATGGCCCTAGTCGCCACAATCCGGCGCCTGTTCGGGGTGGCTGCTACTGGAACAGGACTCTGATTAGAGCAGGAGAAGGTACTGGGACAGCACTCTGATTTCAGCAAAAGACGGTACTGGCACAGCACGCTGTGTTCAGGACCAGACGGTACTGGGACAGCACTCTGATTTCAGCAGGAGATGGTACTGGGACAGCGCTCTGATTTCAGGAGGAGAAGGTACAGGGTAAGCGCTCAAATTGCAGGAGAAAGTTCTGGGATAGGGCTCTGATTTCAGCAGGAGACGGTACTGGGACAGGGCTCTGATGTCAGGGGGAGAAGGCACTGGGATAGCGCTCTGATGTCAGGAGGAGACGTTACTGGGACAGCTCTCTTATTTCAGGAGGAGAAGGTACTGGGACAGCACTCTGATTTCAGCAGGAGATGGTACTGGCACAGCACGCTGTTTTCAGGCCCAGACGGTACTGGGACGGCACTCTGATTTCAGCAGGAGACGTTACTGGGACAGCACTCTGATTTCAGGGGAAGAAGGTACTGGGTAAGCGCTCCAATTTCAGGAGAAAGTACTGGGATAGGGCTCTGATTTCAGCAGGAGACAGCACTGGGACAGGGCTCTGAATTTAGCTGGAGACGGTACTGGGACAGGGCTCTGATGTCAGGAGGAGAAGGTACTGGGGCAATGCTCTGATTTCAGGAGAAGGTACTCGGACAGGGCTCTGATTTCAGCAGGGGACGGTACTGGACAGCACTCAATTTAAACAGGAGTCGGTACTGTGACAGTGCTCTCTTTTCTGGAGGAGATGGTACTAGGACAGCACTCTGATATCAGGAGGAGACGGTACTGTGAGAGCACTCTGATTTCAGGAGGAGAGGGTACTGAGACAGCACTCTGATGTCAGGAGGAGACGGTACTGAGACAGCAGTCTAATGTCAGAAGGAGATGTTACTGGGACAGCGCTCTGTTTTCAGCAGGAGACGGTACTGGCACAGCGCTCTGATTTCAAGAGGAGAAGGTACTGGGTAAGCGCAGCAATTTCAGGAGAAGGTGCTGCGATAGGGGTCTGATTTCAGCAGGAGTGGGTACAGGGACAGGGCTCTGATGTCAGGAGGAGAAGGTACTGGGACAACGCTCTCATTTCAGGAGACGGTACTGGGACAGGGCTCTGATTTCAGCAGGCGACTGTACTGGGGCAGCACACTCATATCAGCAGGAGTAGGTACTGGGACAGCAACCTGATTACAGCAGGAGACGGTACTGGAACAGCGCTCTGATGTCAGGAGGAGAAGGTACAGGGACAGCACTCTGACTTCAGCAGGAGGCGGTACCGGGACAGCACTCTGATGTCAGGAGGAGACGGTACTGTGAGAGCACTCTGATGTCAGGAGGAGACGGTACTGTGACAGCACTCTGATGTCAGGAGGAGACGGTACTGAAACAGCGCTCCAATGTCAAAAGGAGAATTTACTGGGACAGCACTCTGATTTCAGCAGGACACAGTTCTGGGACAGCGCTCTGATATCAGGAGGAGAAGGTACTGCATAAGCGCTCCAATTTCAGGAGAAGCTACTGGGACAGGGCTCTGATTTCAGCAGGAGAAGGTACTGGGACAGCACTCCGATTTCAGCAGGAGACGGAACTGGGTCAGCACTTTGTTTTCAGCAGGAGAAAGTACTGGGACAGCACTCTGATGTCAGGAGGAAAGGATACTGGGACAGCACTCTGATTACAGCAGGAGAACGTACTGGGACAGCACTCTGATTTCACCCGGAGACTGTCCTGGGACAGCGATCTGACGGTACAGGGACAGCGCCCCCATTTTCAGGAGGAGACGGTACTGGGACAGAACCCAGATGTCGGGAGAAGGCGGTACTGGGACAGCTATGTAAATTCTCCTCCTGACATCAGCAGGAGACGATACTGGGACAGCACTCTGATTTCAGCAGGAGACGGAACTGGAACAGTACTCTGATTTCAGCAGGAGGAGGTACTGGGACAGCACTCTGATTTCAGCAGAAGACGGAACTGGGACAGCACTTTGGTTTGAGCAGGGAAAGTACTGGGACAGCACTCTGATGTCAGGAGGAAAGGGTACTGGGACAGAACTCTGATTTCAGCAGCAGACGGTACTGGAACAGTACTTTGATTTCAGCAGGAGAAGGTACTGGGACAGCACTCTGATTTCAGCAGGAGACTGAACTGGGACAGCACTTTGGTTTGAGCAGGGAAAGTACTGGGACAACACTCTGATGTCAGGAGGAAAGGGTACAGGGACAGCACTCTGATTACAGCAGGAGACAGTACTGGAACAGCAGTCTGATTACAGCAGGAGAACGTACTGGGACAGAACTCTGATTTCAGCAGGAGACGGTACTGGGACAGAACTCTGATTACAGCAGGAGACGGTACTGGAACAGCGCTCTGATGTCAGGAGGAGAAAGTACTGGGACAGCTCTCTGATTTCAGGAGGAGAGGGTACAGGGACAGCACCCTGATTTCAGCAGGAGACCGTACTGGGACAGCACTTTGATTCCAGTAGGAGAAGGTGCTGCGAAAGCACTCTGATTTCAGCAGGAGGAGGTACCATGTAAGTGCTCCAATTTCAGGAGAAGATATTGGGATAGGTCTCTGATATCAGCAGTAGACGGTATTGGGACAGGGCTCTGATGTCAGGAGGAGAAGGTCCTGGGACAACACTCTGATTTCAGGAGACGGTCCTGGAACAGGGCTCTGATTTCAGCAGGAGAAGGTGCTGCAAAAGCATTCTGATTTCAGCAGGAGACGGTACTGGAACAGTACTCTGATTTCAGCAGGAGAGGGTACAGGGACAGCGCTCTGATTTCATCAGGAGACGGTACTGGGACAGCTCTTTGGTTTCAGCAGGAGACAGTACTGGAACAGCACTCTGATTACAGCAGGAGAACGTACTGGGACAGCACCCTGATTTTAGCAGTACGGCACTGGGACAGCAGTCGGAATTCAGCAGGAGACAGTACTGGGACAGCACTCTGATATCAGGAGGAGAAGTTAATGGGTAAGTGCTCCAATTTCAGGAGAAGGTATTGGGATAGGGCTCTGATATCAGGAGGAGAAGGTACTGGGACAGCTCTTTGGTTTCAGCAGGAGACAGTACTGGAACAGCACTCTGATTTCAGCAGCAGACGGTACTGGAACAGTACTCTGATTTCAGCAGGAGACGGTACTGGAACAGCACTCTGATTACAGCAGGATAACGTACTGGGACAGCACGCTGATTTCAGCAGTACGGCACTGGGGCAGCAGTCTGATTTCAGCAGGAGACAGTACTGGGACAGCACTCTGATATCAGGAGGAGTCTCTACTGGCACAGCGCTCTGATTTCAGCAGTCAAAGGTACTGGGCCACCACTCTGATTTCAGGAACAGATGGTACTGGGTCAGCATTCTGACTTCAGGAGCAAGTGGTACTGGCACAGCATTCTGATTTCAGGGCCAGACGGTACTGGGACAGCACCAAAATGTCAGCAGGAGACGGTACTGGGACAGCACCAAAATGTCAGCAGGAGACGGTACTGGGACAGCACTCTGATTTCAGCAGGAGACGGTACTGGGTCAGCACTCTGATTTCACCCGAAGACTGTCCTGGGACAGCGCTCTGATTTCAGCAGGAGACGGTACTGAGACTGCGCCCCCTTTTCAGGAGGAGACTGAACTGGGACAGCACTCTGATGTCGGGAGAAGGCGGTACTGGGACAGCAATCTGATTTCAGCAGGTGAAGTTACTGGGAAACCGCTCTGATTTCGGGAGGAGACGTTACTGAGACCGCACTCTGATTTCAGCAGGAGACGGTACTGGGTCAGCGCTCTCATTTCAGGAGAAGGTACTGGAATAGGGCTCTGATTTCAGCAGGAGACGGTGCAGGGACAGGCCTCTGATGTCAGGAGGAGAATGTACTGGGACTACGCTCTGATTTCAGGAGGCGGTACTGGGACATGGCTCTGATTTCAGCAGCAGACTGTAATGGGAGAGCACACTGATATCAGCATGAGACATTCTGCGGCAGCACTCTGATTACAGCAGTAGACGGTACTGGAACAGCACTCTGATTACAGGAGGATACGGTACTGGCACAGCACGCTGTATTCAGGACCAGACGGTACTGGGACAGCACTCTGATTTCAGCAGGAGACGGCACTGCACCAGTACTCTGATTTCAGCAGGAGGAGGTACTGGGACTGCACTCTGATTTCAGCAGGAGACGGAACTGGGACAGCACTTTGGGTTGAGCAGGGAAAGTACTGGGACAGCACTCTGATGTCAGGAGGAAAGGGTACTGGGACAGCACTCTGATTTCAGCAGGAGAAGGTACTGGGACAGCTCTCTGATTTCAGGAGGAGAGGGTACAAGGACAGCACCCTGACTTCAGCAGGAGACTGTACTGGGACAGTGCTCTGATGTCAGGAAGAGAAGGTAATGGGACAACGTTCTGATTTCAGGGGACGGTACTGGGACAGGGCTCTGATTTCAGCACGAGGCTGTACTGGGCCAGCAATCTGATTTCAGCAGGAGAAGGTACTGGGACAGCACTCTGATTTCCGCAGGAGAAGGTACTGGGACAGCAATCTGATTTCAGCAGGAGACCGTACTGGGACAGCACTCTGATTCCAGCAGGAGAAGGTGCTGCGAAAGCACTCTGATTTCAGCAGGAGAAGGTACTAGGTAAGTGCTCCAATTTCAGGAGAAGATATTGGGATAGGTCTCTGATATCAGCAGTAGACGGTCCTGGAACAGGGCTCTGATTTCAGCAGGAGAAGGTGCTGCAAAAGCATTCTGATTTCAGCAGGAGGCGGCACTGGAACAGCACTCTGATGTCGGGAGAAGGTGGTACTGGGACAGCAATCTGATTTCAGCAGGTGACGTTACTGGGACACCGCTCTGATTTCGGGAGGAGACGTTACAGGGACCGCTGTCTGATTTCAGCAGGAGACGGTACAGGGACAGCGTTCTGATATCAGTAGGAGAAGGTACTGGGTCAGCGCTCTCATTTCAGGAGAAGGTACTGGGATAGGGCTCTGATTTCAGCAGGAGACGGTGCAGGGACAGGCCTCTGATGTCAGGAGGAGAATGTACTGGGACTACGCTCTGATTTCAGGAGGCGGTACTGGAACAGCACTCTGATTACAGCAGGATGCGGTACTGGCACAGCACGCTGTTTTCAGGACCAGACGGTACTGGGACAGCACTCTGATTTCAGCAGGAGACGATACTGGGACAGCCCTCTAATGTCAAAAGGAGAAGTTACAGGGACAGCGCTCTGATTTCAGCAGGAGACGGTACTGGCACATCGCTCTGATTTCAAGAGGAGAAGGTACAGGGATGCGCAGCAATTTCAGGAGAAGGTACTGGGATAGGGCTCTGATTTCAGCAGGAGTGGGTACAGGGACCGGGCTCTGATGTCAGGAGGAGAAGGTACTGGGACAACGCTCTGATTTCAGGAGACGTTAGTGGGACAGGGCTCTTATTACAGCAGACAACTGTAATGGGACAGAACACACATATCAACAGGAGTAGGTACTGGGACAGCACTCTGATTACAGCAGGAGACGGTACTGGAACAACGCTCTGATGTCAGGAGGATAAGGTACTGGGACAGCACTCTGATTTCAGGAGGAGAAGGTACAGGGCCAGTGCTCTAACTTCAGCAGGAGGAGGTACCGGGACATCACTCTGATGTCAGGAGGAGAAGGTACTGTGAGAGCACTCTGATGTCAGGAGGAGACGGTACTGAGACAGCACTCTGATGTCAGGAGGAGACGGTACTAGGACAGTGCTCTAATGTCAGAAGGAGAATTTACAGGGACAGCGCTCTGATTTCAGGAGGAGAAGGTACTGGTTAGGGTTAGGGTTAGGACATGGAACTGGGACAGCACTTTGGTTTGAGCAGGGAAAGTACTGGAACAGGACTCTGATGTCAGGAGGAAAGGGTACTGGGACAGCACTCTGATTACAGCAGGAGACAGTACTGGAACAGCAGTCTGATTACAGCAGGAGAACGTACTGGGACAGAACTCTGATTTCAGCAGGAGACGGTACTGGGACAGCACTCTGATTTCAGCAGGAGACGGTACTGGAACAGTGCTCTGATTTCAGCAGGAGACCGTACTAGGACAGCTCTCTGATTTCAGGAGGAGAAGGTACTGCGAAAGCACTCTGATTTCAGCAGGAGAAGGTACTGGGACAGGGCTCTGATGTCAGGAGGAGAAGGTACTGGGACAACACTCTTATTCAGGAGACGGTCCTGGAACAGGGCTCTGATTTCAGCAGGAGAAGGTCCTGCAAAAGCATGCTGATTTCAGCAGTACGGCACTGGGACAGCAGTCTGATTTCAGCAGGAGACGGTACTGGAACAGCACTCTGATTACAGCAGGAGAACGTACTGGAACAGCACGGTGATTTCAGCAGTACGGCACTGGGACAGCAGTCTGATTTCAGCAGGAGACAGTACTGGGACAGCACTCTGATTTAAGCAGTAGAAGGTACTGGGCCAGCACACTGATTTCACCCAAAGACTGTCCTGGGACAGCGCTCTGATTTCAGCAGGAGACAGTACTGGGACAGCGCCCCCTTTTCAGGAGGAGACTGAACTGGGACAGCAATCTGATTTCAGCAGGAGAGGTTACTGGGACACCGCTCTGATTTCGGGAGGGGACGTCACTGGGACCGCACTCTGATTTCAGCAGGAGACGGTACAGGGACAGCGCTCTGATATCAGGAGGAGAAGGTACTGGGTCAGCGCTCTCATTTCAGGAGAAGGTACTGGGATAGGGCTCTGATTTCAGCAGGAGACGGTGCAGGGACAGGCCTCTGATGTCAGGAGGAGAATGTACTGGGACTACGCTCTGATTTCAGGAGGCGGTACTGGGACAGGGCTCTGATTTCAGCAGCAGACTGTAATGGGAGAGCACACTGATATCAGCATGAGACATTCTGTGGCAGCACTCTGATTTCAGCAGGAGATGATACTGGGACAGCCCTCTAATGTCAAAAGGAGAAGTTACAGGGACAGCGGTCTGATTTCAGCAGGAGACTGTACTGGCACATCGCTCTGATTTCAAGAGGAGAAGGTACAGGGATGCGCAGCAATTTCAGGAGAAGGTACTGGGATAGGGCTCTGATTTCAGCAGGAGTGGGTACAGGGACAGGGCTCTGATGTCAGGAGGAGAAGGTACTGGGACAACGCTCTGATTTCAGGAGACGTTAGTGGGACAGGGCTCTGATTACAGCAGACAACTGTAATGGGACAGAACACACATATCAACAGGAGTAGGTACTGGGACAGCACTCTGATTACAGCAGGAGACGGTACTGGAACAATGCTCTGATGTCAGGAGGATAAGGTACTGGGAAAGCACTCTGATTTCAGGAGGAGAAGGTACAGGGCCAGCACTCTAACTTCAGCAGGAGGCGGTACCGGGACATCACTCTGATGTCAGGAGGAGAAGGTACTGTGAGAGCACTCTGATGTCAGGAGGAGATGGTACTGAGACAGCACTCTGATGTCAGGAGGTGACGGTACTAGGACAGTGCTCTAATGTCAGAAGGAGAATTTACAGGGACAGCGCTCTGATTTCAGGAGGAGAAGGTACTGGTTAGGGTTAGGGTTAGGAGATGGAACTGGGACAGCACTTTGATTTGAGCAGGGAAAGTACTGGAACAGCACTCTGATGTCAGGAGGAAAGGGTACTGGGACAGTGCTCTGATTTCAGCAGGAGACCGTACTAGGACAGCTCTCTGATTTCAGGAGGAGAAGGTACTGCGAAAGCACTCTGATTTCAGCAGGAGAAGGTACTGGGACAGGGCTCTGATGTCAGGAGGAGAAGGTACTGGGACAACACTCTGATTTCAGGAGACGGTCCTGGAACAGGGCTCTGATTTCAGCAGGAGAAGGTGCTGCAAAAGCATTCTGATTTCAGCAGGAGACGGTACTGGAACAGTACTCTGATTTCAGCAGGAGACGGTACTGGAACAGCACTCTGATTACAGCAGGAGAACGTACTGGAACAGCACGCTGATTTCAGCAGTACGGCACTGGGACAGCAGTCTGATTTCAGCAGGAGACAGTACTGGGACAGCACTCTGATATCAGGATGAGTCTGTACTGGCACAGCGCTCTGATTTAAGCAGTAGAAGGTACTGGGCCAGCACTCTGATTTCAGGAGGAGAAGGTACTGCGAAAGCACTCTGATTTCAGCAGGAGAAGGTACTGGGACAGGGCTCTGATGTCAGGAGGAGAAGGTACTGGGACAACACTCTGATTTCAGGAGACGGTCCTGGAACAGGGCTCTGATTTCAGCAGGAGAAGGTGCTGCAAAAGCATTCTGATTTCAGCAGGAGACGGTACTGGAACAGTACTCTGATTTCAGCAGGAGACGGTACTGGAACAGCACTCTGATTACAGCAGGAGAACGTACTGGAACAGCACGCTGATTTCAGCAGTACGGCACTGGGACAGCAGTCTGATTTCAGCAGGAGACAGTACTGGGACAGCACTCTGATATCAGGATGAGTCTGTACTGGCACAGCGCTCTGATTTAAGCAGTAGAAGGTACTGGGCCAGCACTCTGATTTCACCCAAAGACTGTCCTGGGACAGCGCTCTGATTTCAGCAGGAGACAGTACTGGGACAGCGCCCCCTTTTCAGGAGGAGACTGAACTGGGACAGCAATCTGATTTCAGCAGGAGAGGTCACTGGGACACCGCTCTGATTTCGGGAGGGGACGTCACTGGGACCGCACTCTGATTTCAGCAGGAGATGGTACAGGGACAGCGCTCTGATATCAGGAGGAGAAGGTACTGGGTCAGCGCTCCATTTCAGGAGAAGGTACTGGAATAGGGCTCTGATTTCAGCACGTGATGGTACAGGGACAGCACTCTGATGTCAGGAGGATAATGTACTGGGACAACGCTCTGATTTCAGGAGGCGGTACTGGGACAGGGCTCTGATTTCAGCAGCAGACTGTAATGGGAGAGCACAATGATATCAGCATGAGAAGGTACTGCGACAGCACTCTGATTACAGCAGTAGACGGTACTGGAACAGCTCTCGGATTACAGCAGGATGCGGTACTGGCACAGCACGCTGTTTTCAGGACCAGACGGTATTGGGACAGCAATCTGATTTCAGCAGGAGTAGTTACTGGGACACCGCTCTGATTTCGGGAGGAGACGTTACTGGGACCGCACTCTGATTACAGCAGGAGACAGTACTGGAACAGCAGTCTGATTACAGCAGGAGAACGTACTGGGACAGAACTCTGATTTCAGCAGGAGAAGGTACTGGGACAGCACTCTGATTTCAGCAGGAGACGGAACTGTAACAGTACTCTGATTTCAGCAGGAGGGGGTACTGGGACAGCACTCTGATTTCAGCAGGAGACGGAACTGGGACAGCACTTTGGTTTGAGCAGGGAAAGTACTGGGACAGCACTCTGATGTCCGGAGGAAAGGGTACAGGGACAGCACTCTGATTTCAACAGCAGACGGTACTGGAACAGTACTCTGATTTCAGCAGGAGAACGTACTGGGACAGAACTCTGATTACAGCAGGAGACGGTACTGGAACAGCGCTCTGATGTCAGGAGGAGAAAGTACTGGGACAGCTCTCTGATTTCAGGAGGAGAGGGTACAGGGACAGCACCCTGACTTCAGCAGGAGACGGAACTGGAACAGTACTCTGATTTCAGCAGGAGGAGGTACTGGGACAGCACTCTGATTTCAGCAGGAGACGGAACTGGGACAGCACTTTGGTTTGAGCAGGGAAAGTACTGGGACAGCACTCTGATGTCCGGAGGAAAGGGTACTGGGACAGCACTCTGATTTCAGCAGCAGACGGTACTGGAACAGTACTCTGATTTCAGCAGGAGAACGTACTGGGACAGCACTCTGATTTCAGCAGGAGACGGAACTGGGACAGCACTTTGGTTTGAGCAGGGAAAGTACTGGGACAGCACTCTGATGTCCGGAGGAAAGGGTACTGGGACAGCACTCTGATTTCAGCAGCTGACGGTACTGGAACAGTACTTTGATTTCAGCAGGAGAAGGTACTGGGACAGCACACTGATTTCAGCAGGAGACGGAACTGGGACAGCACTTTGGTTTGAGCAGGGAAAGTACTGGGACAACACTCTGATGTCAGGAGGAAAGGGTACTGGGACAGCACTCTGATTACAGCAGGAGACAGTACTGGGACAGAACTCTGATTTCAGCAGGAGACGGTACTGGGACAGCACTCTGATTACAGCAGGAGACAGTACTGGAACAGCAGTCTGATTACAGCAGGAGAACGTACTGGGACAGAACTCTGATTTCAGCAGGAGACGGTACTGGGACAGCACTCTGATTACAGCAGGAGACGGTACTGGAACAGCGCTCTGATGTCAGGTGGAGAAAGTACTGGGACAGCTCTCTGATTTCAGGAGGAGAGGGTACAGGGACAACACCCTGACTTCAGCAGGAGACTGTACTGCGACAGTGCTCTGATGTCAGGAAGAGAAGGTAATGGGACAACGTTCTGATTTCAGAGGACGGTACTGGGACAGGGCTCTGATTTCAGCACGAGGCTGTACTGGGCCAGCACTCTGATTTCCGCAGGAGAAGGTACTGGGACAGCAATCTGATTTCAGCAGGAGACCGTACTGGGACAGCTCTTTGATTCCAGTAGGAGAAGGTGCTGCGAAAGCACTCTGATTTCAGCAGGAGAAGGTACCATGTAAGTGCTCCAATTTCAGGAGAAGATATTGGGATAGGTCTCTGATATCAGCAGTAGACAGTACTTGGACAGGGCTCTGGTGTCAGGAGGAGAAGGTCCTGGGACAACACTCTGATTTCAGGTGACGGTCCTGGAACAGGGCTCTGATTTCAGCAGGAGAAGGTGCTGCAAAAGCATTCTGATTTCAGCAGGAGACGGTACTGGAACAGTACTCTGATTTCAGCAGGAGAGGGTACTGGGACAGCGCTCTGATTTCATCAGGAGACGGTACTGGGACAGCTCTTTGGTTTCAGCAGGAGACAGTACTGGAACAGCAGTCTGATTACAGCAGGAGAACGTACTGGGACAGCACCCTGATTTTAGCAGTACGGCACTGGGACAGCAGTCTGAATTCAGCAGGAGACAGTACTGGGACAGCACTCTGATATCAGGAGGAGACGTTAATGGGCAAGTGCTCCAATTTCAGGAGAAGGTATTGGGATAGGGCTCTGATATCAGGAGGAGCAGGTACTGGGACAGCTCTTTGGTTTCAGCAGGAGACAGTACTGGAACAGCACTCTGATTTCAGCAGGAGACGGTACTGGAACAGTACTCTGATTTCAGCAGGAGACGGTACTGGAACAGCACTCTGATTTCAGCAGGAGACACTACTGGGACAGCACTCTGATTTCAGGAACAGATGGTACTGGGTCAGCATTCTGACTTCAGGAGCAAGTGGTACTGGCACAGCATTCTGATTTCACGGCCAGACG
The DNA here is from genome assembly GCF_047496885.1 of Scyliorhinus torazame. Taxonomy (NCBI): domain Eukaryota; kingdom Metazoa; phylum Chordata; class Chondrichthyes; order Carcharhiniformes; family Scyliorhinidae; genus Scyliorhinus; species Scyliorhinus torazame. Next base: position 214,739,814 of record NC_092710.1, on the reverse strand, counting down.
GTACTGGGACAGCACCAAAATGTCAGCAGGAGACGGTACTGGGACAGCACCAAAATGTCAGCAGGAGACGGTACTGGGACAGCACTCTGATTTCAGCAGGAGACGGTACTGGGTCAGCACTCTGATTTCACCCAAAGACTGTCCTGGGACAGCGCTCTGATTTCAGCAGGAGACGGTACTGGGACTGCGCCCCCTTTTCAGGAGGAGACTGAACTGGGACAGCACTTTGATGTCGGGAGAAGGCGGTACTGGGACAGCAATCTGATTTCAGCAGGTGAAGTTACTGGGAAACCGCTCTGATTTCGGGAGGAGACGTCACAGGGACCGCACTCTGATTTCAGCAGGAGACGGTACTGGGTCAGCGCTCTCATTTCAGGAGATGGTACTGGGATAGGGCTCTGATTTCAGCAGGAGACGGTGCAGGGACAGGCCTCTGATGTCCGGAGGAGAATGTACTGTGACTACGCTCTGATTTCAGGAGGCGGTACTGGGACAGGGCTCTGATTTCAGCAGCAGACTGTAATGGGAGAGCACACTGATATCAGCATGAGACATTCTGCGGCAGCACTCTGATTACAGCAGTAGACGGTACTGGAACAGCACTCTGATTACAGCAGGATACGGTACTGGCACAGCACGCTGTTTTCAGGACCAGACGGTACTGGCACAGCACTCTGATTTCAGCAGGAGAAGTTACTGGGACAGCCCTCTAATGTCAGGAGGCGAAGTTACTGGGACAGCACTCTGATTTCAGCAGGAGACGGCACTGCACCAGTACTCTGATTTCAGCAGGAGGAGGTACTGGGACAGCACTCTGATTTCAGCAGGAGACGGAACTGGGACAGCACTTTGGTTTGAGCAGGGAAAGTACTGGGACAGCACTCTGATGTCAGGAGGAAAGGGTACTGGGACAGCACTCTGATTTCAGCAGGAGATGGTACTGGAACAGTACACTGATTTCAGCAGGAGAAGGTACTGGGACAGCACTCTGATTTCAGCAGGAGACTGAACTGGGACAGCACTTTGGTTTGAGCAGGGAAAGTACTGGGACAACACTCTGATGTCAGGAGGAAAGGGTACTGGGACAGCACTCTGATTACAGCAGGAGACAGTACTGGAACAGCAGTCTGATTACAGCAGGAGAACGTACTGGGACAGAACTCTGATTTCAGCAGGAGACGGTACTGGGACAGCACTCTGATTACAGCAGGAGACGGTACTGGAACAGCGCTCTGATGTCAGGAGGAGAAAGTACTGGGACAGCTCTCTGATTTCAGGAGGAGAGGGTACAGGGACAGCACCCTGACTTCAGCAGGAGACTGTACTGGGACAGTGCTCTGATGTCAGGAAGAGAAGGTAATGGGGCAACGTTCTGATTTCAGGGGACGGTACTGGGACAGGGCTCTGATTTCAGCACGAGGCTGTACTGGGCCAGCACTCGGATTTCAGCAGAAGAAGGTACTGGGACAGCACTCTGATTTCCGCAGGAGAAGGTACTGGGACAGCAATCTGATTTCAGAAGGAGACCGTACTGGGACAGCACTCTGATTCCAGTAGGAGAAGGTGCTGCGAAAGCACTCTGATTTCAGCAGGAGAAGGTACTAGCGAAGTGCTCCAATTTCAGGAGAAGATATTGGGATAGGTCTCTGATATCAGCAGTAGACGGTACTGGGACAGGGCTCTGATGTCAGGAGGAGAAGGTCCTGGGACAACACTCTGATTTCACGTGACGGTCCTGGAACAGGGCTCTGATTTCAGCAGGAGAAGGTGCTGCAAAAGCATTCTGATTTCAGCAGGAGACGGTACTGGAACAGTACTCTGATTTCAGCAGGAGAGGGTACTGGGACAGCGCTCTGATTTCATCAGGAGATGGTACTGGGACAGCTCTTTGGTTTCAGCAGGAGACAGTACTGGAACAGCAGTCTGATTACAGCAGGAGAACGTACTGGGACAGCACCCTGATTTTAGCAGTACGGCACTGGGACAGCAGTCTGAATTCAGCAGGAGACAGTACTGGGACAGCACTCTGATATCAGGAGGAGACGTTAATGGGCAAGTGCTCCAATTTCAGGAGAAGGTATTGGGATAGGGCTCTGATATCAGGAGGAGCAGGTACTGGGACAGCTCTTTGGTTTCAGCAGGAGACAGTACTGGAACAGCACTCTGATTTCAGCAGGAGACGGTACTGGAACAGTACTCTGATTTCAGCAGGAGACGGTACTGGAACAGCACTCTGATTTCAGCAGGAGACACTACTGGGACAGCACTCTGATTTCAGGAACAGATGGTACTGGGTCAGCATTCTGACTTCAGGAGCAAGTGGTACTGGCACAGCATTCTGATTTCACGGCCAGACGGTACTGGGACAGCACCAAAATGTCAGCAGGAGACGGTACTGGGACAGCACCAAAATGTCAGCAGGAGACGGTACTGGGACAGCACTCTGATTTCAGCAGGAGACGGTACTGGGTCAGCACTCTGATTTCACCCAAAGACTGTCCTGGGACAGCGCTCTGATTTCAGCAGGAGACGGTACTGGGACTGCGCCCCCTTTTCAGGAGGAGACTGAACTGGGACAGCACTCTGATGTCGGGAGAAGGCGGTACTGGGACAGCAATCTGATTTCAGCAGGTGAAGTTACTGGGAAACCGCTCTGATTTCGGGAGGAGACGTCACAGGGACCGCACTCTGATTTCAGCAGGAGACGGTACTGGGTCAGCGCTCTCATTTCAGGAGATGGTACTGGGATAGGGCTCTGATTTCAGCAGGAGACGGTGCAGGGACAGGCCTCTGATGTCCGGAGGAGAATGTACTGTGACTACGCTCTGATTTCAGGAGGCGGTACTGGGACAGGGCTCTGATTTCAGCAGCAGACTGTAATGGGAGAGCACACTGATATCAGCATGAGACATTCTGCGGCAGCACTCTGATTACAGCAGTAGACGGTACTGGAACAGCACTCTGATTACAGCAGGAAACGGTACTGGCACAGCACGCTGTTTTCAGGACCAGACGGTACTGGCACAGCACTCTGATTTCAGCAGGAGAAGTTACTGGGACAGCCCTCTAATGTCAGGAGGCGAAGTTACTGGGACAGCACTCTGATTTCAGCAGGAGACGGCACTGCACCAGTACTCTGATTTCAGCAGGAGGAGGTACTGGGACAGCACTCTGATTTCAGCAGGAGACGGAACTGGGACAGCACTTTGGTTTGAGCAGGGAAAGTACTGGGACAGCACTCTGATGTCAGGAGGAAAGGGTACTGGGACAGCACTCTGATTTCAGCAGGAGATGGTACTGGAACAGTACACTGATTTCAGCAGGAGAAGGTACTGGGACAGCACTCTGATTTCAGCAGGAGACTGAACTGGGACAGCACTTTGGTTTGAGCAGGGAAAGTACTGGGACAACACTCTGATGTCAGGAGGAAAGGGTACTGGGACAGCACTCTGATTACAGCAGGAGACAGTACTGGAACAGCAGTCTGATTACAGCAGGAGAACGTACTGGGACAGAACTCTGATTTCAGCAGGAGACGGTACTGGGACAGCACTCTGATTACAGCAGGAGACGGTACTGGAACAGCGCTCTGATGTCAGGAGGAGAAAGTACTGGGACAGCTCTCTGATTTCAGGAGGAGAGGGTACAGGGACAGCACCCTGACTTCAGCAGGAGACTGTACTGGGACAGTGCTCTGATGTCAGGAAGAGAAGGTAATGGGGAAACGTTCTGATTTCAGGGGACGGTACTGGGACAGGGCTCTGATTTCAGCACGAGGCTGTACTGGGCCAGCACTCGGATTTCAGCAGAAGAAGGTACTGGGACAGCACTCTGATTTCCGCAGGAGAAGGTACTGGGACAGCAATCTGATTTCAGAAGGAGACCGTACTGGGACAGCACTCTGATTCCAGTAGGAGAAGGTGCTGCGAAAGCACTCTGATTTCAGCAGGAGAAGGTACTAGCGAAGTGCTCCAATTTCAGGAGAAGATATTGGGATAGGTCTCTGATATCAGCAGTAGACGGTACTGGGACAGGGCTCTGATGTCAGGAGGAGAAGGTCCTGGGACAACACTCTGATTTCACGTGACGGTCCTGGAACAGGGCTCTGATTTCAGCAGGAGAAGGTGCTGCAAAAGCATTCTGATTTCAGCAGGAGATGGTACTGGAACAGTACTCTGATTTCAGCAGGAGAGGGTACTGGGACAGCGCTCTGATTTCATCAGGAGACGGTACTGGGACAGCTCTTTGGTTTCAGCAGGAGACAGTACTGGAACAGCACTCTGATTACAGCAGGAGAACGTACTGGGACTGCACTCTGATTTTAGCAGTGCGGCACTGGGACAGCAGTCTGAATTCAGCAGGAGACAGTACTGGGACAACACTCTGATATCAGGAGGAGAAGGTAATGGGTAAGTGCTCCAATTTCAGGAGAAGGTATTGGGATAGGGCTCTGATATCAGGAGGAGAAGGTACTGGGACAGCTCTTTGGTTTCAGCAGGAGACAGTACTGGAACAGTACTCTGATTTCAGCAGGATAACGTACTGGGACAGCACGCTGAATTCAGCAGTACGGCACTGGGACAGCAGTCTGATTTCAGCAGGACACAGTACTGGGACAGCACCAAAATGTCAGCAGGAGACGGTACTGGGACAGCACTCTGGTTTCAGCAGGAGACGGTACTGGGTCAGCACTCTGATTTCACCCGAAGACTGTCCTGGGACAGCGCTCTGATTTCAGCAGGAGACGGTACTGGGACTGCGCCCCCTTTTCAGGAGGAGACTGAATGGGACAGCACTCTGATGTCGGGAGAAGGCGGTACTGGGACAGCAATCTGATTTCAGCAGGTGACGTTACTGGGACACCGCTCTGATTTCGGGAGGAGACGTTACAGGGACCGCTGTCTGATTTCAGCAGGAGACGGTACTGGGACAGCGTTCTGATATCAGGAGGAGAAGGTACTGGGTCAGCGCTCTCATTTCAGGAGAAGGTACTGGGATAGGGCTCTGATTTCAGCAGGAGACGGTGCAGGGACAGGCCTCTGATGTCAGGAGGAGAATGTACTGGGACTACGCTCTGATTTCAGGAGGCGGTACTGGGACAGGGCTCTGATTTCAGCAGCAGACTGTAATGGGAGAGCACACTGATATCAGCATGAGACATTCTGTGGCAGCACTCTGATTTCAGCAGGAGATGATACTGGGACAGCCCTCTAATGTCAAAAGGAGAAGTTACAGTGACAGCGGTCTGATTTCAGCAGGAGACTGTACTGGCACATCGCTCTGATTTCAAGAGGAGAAGGTACAGGGATGCGCAGCAATTTCAGGAGAAGGTACTGGGATAGGGCTCTGATTTCAGCAGGAGTGGGTACAGGGACAGGGCTCTGATGTCAGGAGGAGAAGGTACTGGGACAACGCTCTGATTTCAGGAGACGTTAGTGGGACAGGGCTCTGATTACAGCAGACAACTGTAATGGGACAGAACACACATATCAACAGGAGTAGGTACTGGGACAGCACTCTGATTACAGCAGGAGACGGTACTGGAACAATGCTCTGATGTCAGGAGGATAAGGTACTGGGAAAGCACTCTGATTTCAGGAGGAGAAGGTACAGGGCCAGCACTCTAACTTCAGCAGGAGGCGGTACCGGGACAGCACTCTGATGTCAGGAGGAGAAGGTACTGTGAGACCACTCTGAGCAAGGAGATGCTTCTCAGCCATCTGGACATGTTGCCAGTCCACCATACCTGATCCTGCAGAAGTTTTCCTTGAATGCTCATGAAGCTGGATTCAAGAAGGACGCTAGCATTTGTTTGATGGTCTTCCCATTGAATCCGGAGGATGCGACAGAGGCATTGCTGATGGAATTTCCCCAGCATGCTCTGGGATTGGAGGGATACAAGATAGCCAGGAGGGAACTGAAGAAAGGGATTAGGAGAGCTAAGAGAGGGCATGAACAATCTTTGGTGGGTAGGATCAAGGAAAACCCCAAGGCCTTTTACACATATGTGAGAAATATGAGAATGACTAGAGCGAGGGTAGGTCCGATCAAGGACAGTAGCGGGAGATTGTGTATTGAGTCTGAAGAGATAGGAGAGGTCTTGAACGAGTACTTTTCTTCTGTATTTACAAATGAGAGGGGCTATATTGTTGGAGAAGACAGTGTGAAACAGACTGGTAAGCTCGAGGAAATACTTGTTAGGAAGGAAGATGTGTTGGGCATTTTGAAAAACTTGAGGATAGACAAGTCCCCCGGGCCTGACGGGATATATCCAAGGATTCTATGGGAAGCAAGAGATGAAATTGCAGAGGCGTTGGCAATGATTTTTTCGTCCTCACTGTCAACAGGGGTGTTACCAGGGGATTGGAGAGTGGCGAATGTCGTGCCCCTGTTCAAAAAAGGGTCTAGGGATAACCCTGGGAATTACAGGCCAGTTAGTCTTACTTCGGTGGTAGGCAAAGTAATGGAAAGGGTACTGAAGGATAGGATTTCTGAGCATCTGGAAAGACACTGCCTGATTAGGGATAGTCAGCACGGATTTGTGAGGGGTAGGTCTTGCCTTACAAGTCTTATTGAATTCTTTGAGGAGGTGACCAAGCATGTGGATGAAGGTAAAGCAGTGGATGTAGTGTACATGGATTTTAGTAAGGCATTTGATAAGGTTCCCCATGGTAGGCTTCTGCAGAAAGTAAGGAGGCATGGGATAGTGGGAGATTTGGCCAGTTGGATAACGAACTGGCTAACCGATAGAAGTCAGAGAGTGGTGGTGGATGGCAAATATTCAGCCTGGATCCCAGTTACCAGTGGCGTACCGCAGGGATCAGTTCTGGGTCCTCTGCTGTTTGTGATTTTCATTAATGACTTGGATGAGGGAATTGAAGGGTGGGTCAGTAAATTTGCAGACAATACGAAGATTGGTGGAGTTGTGGATAGTGAGGAGGGCTGTTGTCGGCTGCAAAGAGACATAGATAGGATGCAGAGCTAGGCTGAGAAGTGGCAGATGGAGTTTAACCCTGAGAAGTGTGAGGTTGTCCATTTTGGAAGGACAAATATGAATGCGGAATACAGGGTTAACGGTAGAGTTCTTGGCAATGTGGGGAGCAGAGAGATCTTGGGGTCTATGTTCATACATCTTTGAAAGTTGCCACTCAAGTGGATAGAGCTGTGAAGAAGGCCTATGGTGTGCTAGCGTTCATTAACAGAGGTATTGAATTTAAGAGCTGCGAGGTGATGATGCAGCTGTACAAAACTTTGGTAAGGCCACATTTGGAGTACTGTGTACAGTTCTGGTCGCCTTATTTTAGGAAGGATGTGGAAGCTTTGGAAAAGGTGCAAAGGAGATTTACCAGGATGTTGCCTGGAGCAGAGATTAGGTCTTACGAGGAAAGGTTGAGGATGCTAGGCCTTTTCTCATTAGAACGGAGAAGGATGAGGGGCGACTTGATAGAGGTTTATAAGATGATCAGGGGAATAGATAGAGTAGACAGTCAGAGACTTTTTGGCCCGGGTGGAACAAACCATTACTAGGGGACATCAATTTAAGGTGAATGGTGGAAGATATAGGGGGGATGTCAGAGGTAGGTTCTTTACCCAGAGAGTAGTGGGGGCATGGAATGCACTGCCTGTCGAAGTAGTTGAGTTGGAAACATTAGGGACCTTCAAGCAGCTATTGGATAGGTACATGGATTACGGTAAAATGATATAGTGTAGATTTATTTGTTCTTCAGGGCAGCATTGTGGATAGCACAATTGCTTCACAGCTCCAGGGTCCCAGGTTCGATTCCGGCTTGGGTCACTGTCTGTGCGGAGCCTGCACATCCTCCCCGTGTCTGCGTGGGTTTCCTCCGGGTGCTCCGGTTTCCTCCCACAGTCCAAAGATGTGCAGGTTAGGTGGATTGGCCATGCTAAATCACCCTTAGTGTCCAAAATTGCCCTTAGTGTTGGGTGGAGGTGTTGACTTTGGGTAGGGTGCTCTTTCCAAGAGCCGGTGCAGACTCAATGGGCCGAATGGCCTCCTTCTGCACTGTAAATTCAGTGATAATCTATGATTAATCTGGGACAAAGGTTCGGCACAACATCGTGGGCCGAAGGGCCTGTTCGGTGCTGTATTTTTCTATGTCCTATGTTCTATGTTCCCTCAACCAGGTCTCTGCAATGGCATCAATAACATAGTTCCAAGTATTATCCAAGCTCTAAGTTCATCTGCCTTACCTGTTCTACTTCTTGCATTAAAACATATACACTTCAGGCCACCAGTCCTGTTGTTTTCAGCAACATCTCCCTGTCTGCTCTTCCTCAGAGCCATAATGGCCCTATTCCCTAGTTCTCCCTCAATTTTTCACCTTCTGACCTATTACTCCGGTCCCCCCCCCCCCCCCCCCCCCAGGCCACAACTACCCCGGAAGAGCTCCCAGTGGCCCAGATAACTAAAACCCTCCCTCCTACACCAGCTGTTTAGCCATGTGTTTAGCTGCTCTATCTTCCTATTTTTAGCCTCACTGGCACGTGGCACAGGGAGTAATCCCGAGATTACAACCCTAGAGGTCCTGTCTTTTAACTTTCTGCCTAGCTCTCTGAACTCGTGCTGCAGGACCTCATCCCCCTTCCTGCCTATGTCGTTAGTACCAATATGTACCACGACCTCTGCCTGTTTGCCCTCCCCCTTCATGATGTCCGCTACCCATTCTGAGACATCCTGAACCGTGGCACCAGGGTGGCAACATACCATCCTGGAGTCTCTTTCACGTCCACAGAAGCGCCTATCTGTGCCCCTGACTATAGAGTCCCTATGACTACTGCTCTTCTGCACTTTGACCCTCCCTTCTGAACATGAGAGCCAGCTGTTGTGCCATTGCTCTGGCTGCTGCTGTTTTCCCCTGATAGGTTATTCCCCCCAACACTATCCAAAGTGGTATACCTGTTCGAGAGGGGGACAACCACAGGAGATTCCTGCACTGACTGCCTGCCCCTTCTGGTGGTCACCCATCTCTCTGCCTGCATCTTGGGTGTGATCTTGTGTGTGTGTATGTTTGAGTGTGTGTGGTGTGCCTGTATGAGGGTGTCTGTGTGTGTGGAGGTGCATGTATGGCTGTGTGAGTGTGTCTGTGTGTTGGTACAAGTGTGTGAGTGTGCGTGTGTATGTGGGCGTATTTGTGTGTGTGTCTGCATTGCATGTGCAGGTATGTTTGAGTATGTGTGGGGTGAGATTGCGTGTGTCTGTGTTTGTGTCTGTGTGTGTTTGTATTGTGTATGTCTGTGTGGTGTGGATGTATGTGTGGTCTGTTGTGTCTGTGTGGTGTGTGTGTTTCAGTGTTGTGTGTATGTGTCTGCGCGGTGAGTGGGGGTTTATGTGTGCCTGTATGTGTGCATGCATGTTTGTCACCGTGCTATATGTATCAGTGTGTTGTGTGTGTCTGTCTGCGATGTGTGCATGTGTGTGTAATGTGTGTGCACGCAATGTGAGTGTGTGTTTATGTGTACAAGCTCTGTGTTTACAAACTGCATTTAAGCACATCTCATTAAGAAATCAAATGTAACACAAACAACTGGCTGTCGCAGAACTCCTCTGGTCCAGAGCTCTTCAAGCCTTCAGTTCAAAGACTGTGGGAACCAGGCACTTCTACAGCAGCTGCACTAAAACCCTTCCCGTTTGTAATGTCCTATCCTTGGGGTTATTATGTCCTGTCATGTCATTGATTGTGCCCTCGCTCTCTGGCTGCACTAGGATTCTCTCCAGAGAGTGTAAAATTGTGCCTTATAATTTACATTCTGGTTTGTCAGTTGATTATTCACTTAATATCCAGATTTTGTGAATCCTGAGATTTTGCTAATGGTATAACATAATTTACAAGTTAAGAGACATCAAGGGGAAGCTTTCCCAAAAGCACAGGACTAAATATTGATCAGCACTTTCTTACTGTTCTGAGGTATGGACATGGTGAAGGGTGGGAGGTAAACAACTGTCCAGGTATTGAACTGGTAAAGGAATGCTCATTCCTCAATGGCAGCTAAAGAGATAAATGTTTTTGAACCAATTTCTGCGGTGCTGAAGTAAACTTTGATTTGAGTTGAGATTTTAAAATGTATGCATGAGAGTGTACTAGGATCTGCAAACAGATTGAAAGCCCTGGGATGGCCCTGCTTTAATTGTATCAATAAAAATCTCCCTCACCTTCTTGCTTTATTTATTTCTAAAATGAGAACAACATTTTATATATAACTATCGCCATCAGCAAGAAAATGGCAGGTGGGGAGGATGGAATAAAAATGGCGAGACTTATTCTCGTCCCACCAGCTGCCGACTGAACTGTTGAATTGCAGGTCGCAAGGATAGTCGTCGGTCAGGCTGGAGGGCTACTTTGCAGGTTGCTTCAGATTATGTCACAGGGTTATTTAAAACCAAGACCTTAGCAGTGGAACAGAGATGGCTTTACTGCTGGATCAAGACTTCTAAGGGCAGGATTGAAGATATCCAAAAAGGGGCATTTTAAAAACATTACATTTCATTGTGAGCCATTTCCGTGAATCGCCAGAAACAGTCTCCTGCGAGGAGGGTATATACCAGGAAGATCCATCCGGCGCCCCAGCCCTTCTTCTTCACCGCTATTTCGATCCAGCGGGTTGTGGAAGGTACAGCCTGCGGTACTCCTGAGTAGGAATAGTGGAGAGAAATCGAGGTTGGGGCAGTGAGGCAGAAAATAGATCACACTGTTCAATTTTTCCCTCAGCGTTCATCACTAACACATGGTGGGATTGTGGAAGAGAAATTAGCACATCATAGTTGATTTACAGTGCAGTATGATGGTAGACTGAGCTTTAGCATCAAGAGCACGTAAAACACAAATATGCTCTCACACACATTCAGATCTACTTACACAAGATGGCTTGGCAGCACAACAGACTGGTAGATATTCAACAGAATTCCATGACATGGTTATCTGTCAGCCACCTGCACCCACACTTGATTGGCTTTATTTGTCATTCATGGCATCAAGCAGAAGATGAGTAGGGAAAGAGACAATGGGTACAAGAGTTATTTAAAAAAATAAATTTAGAGTACCCAATTGATTTTTCTAATTAAGGGGCAATTTAGCGCGGCCAATCCACCTATTCTGCATATCTTTGGGTTGTGGGGGTGAAACCCACGCTAACACGGGGAGAATGTGCAAAATGCACACGGACAGTGTCCCAGAGGCGGGATCGAACTGGGACCTTGGTGCCGTGAGGCAGCAGTGCTAACCACTCCGCCACCGTGCCGCCTAAAACAGAGTTATTACTCTTGGCAAACTAGAAAAGACCCCTCGTCAATGATTGTTTCAACTCTAACTACAGAAGAGCATGCACCAGTGTAACATTCTTCCACTGCTTATGCTTGCCTCACTAAATCAAATTTCCAAGTTAGGAAGTTTATTGCTGTGAATCCTGTCCACGAGTAACTGGATTGAGAGCGCCCAACTTCAGTTAACATAGGACTCTTTCGGCCTGTACGATCAATTAGACTCAATTAGGCTAATTGCTAATGGGTTGAAGGGTTATGGAGAACAGGCAGGACGGTGGGGTTAAGGCCAGGATGAGATCAGCCACGATCGAATGGTGGAGTAAACGCGATGGGGCAAATGGCCTCATTCTGTACCTATATCTTATGAACTTATGAACCAGAGGTTAATGGCAAATGTGTAGTCTATAACCTAAATGTTCCACTTATTACCATCCCATAGTATGATAAGCACATGATTCACACAACGAAAGTGCAATTTAAAAAGATGCAAAATTTATAAAGTCCATTATCACTGCACAGTATGGGGAAAAATGCCTGTTAAAGAGCAGAGGTTCTGTCCCTTACACGGCCAGTCAGGAAATCACAGACTCAGCAACTTGGCACAATTACCTCAATGCCATTTGTCTCATGGGTTCCACTAGATTCTTGCTGCAGTTATGCTGGGAATCTGGCAGAATCCCTGGGGAAACTCAGGACTATTTCTATTAATGGGAAATAAACCAGAACAGAGGTTGTATTCGCCAAGGCCTCATGTGCAAACACTTCTCCATTAAGTCAGAGCCTCTTTAAGTGAAAAGCTGTGTGGATGGTGTTTTGAGCTGGTGATGGTATTACACGTACTGCAGGCAAGAACACATCAAGCGCATTAATTATATCATCAGCAGTGAGAGCAATGTATCAATGTCATCTGAGCCTCAAGATGTGTTAATTCCTGGAAACATCATCCAAGCTGTGTTATTCTAATTACCTGGTGGGGCTCATGAGGGGAAGTTAATTCTACTTTGCCAGATTTGTTTATTTTTTTATTGGGAGTAGATGTAATGGCAACTAGCAATGGGTGGTAAGTGATTGTGATCTAATCATAAGACTTCAGAACTCAAGTGTTATTGTACCTTCTGACATACAGCGATACTGGGATTTATTGCCATGCACATGACAGGATCCTTGTGTATATTGTAGGGTTTTATCAATCTGACTGACTGCTCCACCAGGTAGCAGCATGGTATTAAACAAAGGACCCGTCAAAGCTTCTGTGCACACGTGGCAGTTAATAATTTATTGCATCAGCCAGTTTAATTATACTTGTATTTATGAAGCCTCAGTAGAGTTGCCAGATAAGAAACCAGAGAACATTCTTTCCAAACTTTGAAGTTTAGTCTTTTGAGAGAGACACTGGAGTAAAGTCTGGAATACAGTGTACTGTGAGGGCTGAGACAGTTAGGACTGGATTTTCTCTCCAGAGGTGGGAAACAAGTGTCAAATTTATTTCCCGGTCCTGAACCTGACAGGGGAATTTTGAGGGTGCCAGGCTGGCAATGTCAAGGTGCCAGATTGGCACTGCCAGGGATCAAGCCCGGGGCTGCCCTGCCCTTCTAAGATGGAGTGAGGGGAAGCCCAAGGTAAGTTGGGGTGTTAGCAGGGTCTAGAGACTGTGGTGGGGGAACAGAGTTTGGGGAGATTGGGGTAGCATTTAAAAATGGCACCTCAATCTCTTCCTGCACTGATGAGCAGCTCGACAGTGCATGAAAGTAAGGTAAGTGCAGCCTTGCTGGGACATTTCTCGCCGACGCCAAAACAAAAGGGTCCCATTTGATAGCGGAGTCATTCTCGGTGCGGTTGGCACAAAGACCCTGCTAAACACGCCCAAAACGGGATTCTGTTTTGTCCCGTTAAATTGCGCCCTTTGTTTCAATTGTTATGGGCATTGGTGAGACCACATTGGGAGTATTGGTTTCCTTATTTAAAGAGCAATTTAAATCTATTGGAAGCAGCTCAGAGAAGGTTTACTAGCCTGGAATGTGGTGGGTTGCCTTATGGTGTAAGATTGGACAGGCTAATCTTGTATCCACAGGAGTTTGGAAGAGTAAGAAACAACTTGATTGAAACATATAAGACTCTGAGGAGTCTTGACCGGGTGGATATGGGGAGGATGTTTCCTCCTGTGGGAGAATCGAGAACTATGGGTCACGATTTAAAAAGGAGCGAAATTCTTCATCCCGCCCCGCCACATTTCTGCCCCGACCCGCCGGCGGGATGCTCCGTTACACCGGCCGGTCAATGGGGTTTCCCATTGTGGGGCAGCCCCAGGCCATCGGGAAACCCCCGGGCGCCGGCAAAACGGAGACTCCCGCCAGTGGAGAATGACGCCCAAGGGGTTGCTCATTTAAGACAGAGGTGAAAATTTTCTTCTCTCGGAGAGTTGTGAGTCTTTGGATGTCTTTTACTGAAAAGTGGAGGAAGCAGAGTCTTTGAGCATTGTAAATGCAGAAGTAGTTAGATTTTTGAAGGGCAAGGAGGTGAAAGGTGGGAATGTGGAGTTGAGTTTACAATCAGATCAGCCATGACCTTATTGAATGGCAGATCAGGCCCGAGGGGCCAAGTGGCTTATTCCTGGCTAGTTCCTAGTTCGTATGTTTGTATAATGGATTGTGTTCAAAATAATTTTTGCCTAATTCTAGTCATCGATAGCTACTTGTCACATGAATAACTGTAGAACAAAGAACATAGAACATTACAGCGCAGTACAGGCCCTTCGGCCCTGGATGTTGCGCCGACCTGTGAAACCACTCTAAAGCCCATCTACACTATTCCCTTATCGTCCATATGTCTATCCAATGACCATTTGAAAGCCCTTCGTGTTGGCGAGTACACTACTGTTGCAGGCAGGGCATTCCACGCCCTTACTACTCTCTGAGTAAAGAACCTACCTCTGACATCTGTCCTATATCTATCTCCCCTCAATTTAAAGTTATGTCCCCTCGTGCTAGACATTACCATCCGAGGAAAAAGGCTCTCACTGTCCACCCTATCTATTTCATAGAATTTACAGTGCAGAAGGAGGCCATTCGGCCCATCGAGTCTGCACCGGCTCTTGGAAAGAGCACCCTACCCAAGCCCACACCTCTACCCTATCCCCATAACCCAGTAACCCCACCCAACACTAAGGGAAATTTTGGACACTAAGGGCAATTTATCGTGGCCAATCCACCTAACCTGCACATCTTTGGACTGTGGGAGGAAACCGGAGCACCCGGAGGAAACCCACGCACACACGGGGAGGACGTGCAGACTCCGCACAGACAGTGACCCAAGCCGGGAATCGAACCTGGGACCCTGGAGCTGTGAAGCAATTGTGCTACCCACAATGCTACCGTGCTGCCCCATTCCTCTGATCATCTTGTATGCCTCACTTAAGTCACCTCTTAACCTTCTTCTCTCTAACGAAAACAGCCTCAAGTCCCTCAGCCTTTCCTCATAAGATCTTCCCTCCATACCAGGCAACATTCTGGTAAATCTCCTCTGCACCCTTTCCAATGCTCCCACATCCTTCCTATAATGCAGCGACCAGAATTGCACGCAATACTCTAAATGCGGCCGCACCAGAGTTTTGCACAGCTGCAACATGACCTCATGGCTCCGAAACTCAATCCCTCTACAAATAAAAGCTAAGATGTGGAGATGCCGGCGTTGGACTGGGGTGAGCACAGTATGAAGTCTTACAACACCAGGTTAAAGTCCAACAAATTTGTTTCGATGTCACTAGCTTTCGGAGCGCTGCTCCTTCCTCAGGTGAATGAAGAGGTATGTTCCAGAAACACATATATAGACAAATTCAAAGATGCCAAACAATGCTTGGAATGCGACCATTAGCAGGTGATTAAATCTTTACAGATCCTGAGATGGGGTAACCCCAGGTTAAAGAGGTGTGAATTGTATCAAGCCAGGACAGTTGGTAGGATTTTGCAGGCCAGATGGTGGGGGATGAATGTAATGCGACATGAATCCCAGGTCCCGGTTGAGGCCGCACTCATGTGTGCAGAACTTGGCTATAAGTTTCTGCTCGGCGATTCTGCGTTGTCGCGCGTCCTGAAGGCCGCCTTGGAGAACGCTTACCCAGAGATCAGAGGCTGAATGCCCTTGACTGCTGAAGTGTTCCCCGACTGGAAGGGAACATTCCTGCCTGGTGATTGTTGCACGATGTCCGTTCATTCGTTGTCGCAGCGTCTGCATGGTCTCGCCAATGTACCACGCTTCGGGACATCCTTTCCTGCAGCGTATGAGGTAGACAGCTACCACACCGTATGCCTTCTTAACAACCCTCTCTACCTGGGTGGCAACTTTCAGTGATCTATGTACATGGACACCGAGATCTCTCTGCTCATTCACACTGCCAAGAATCTTACCATTAGCCCAGTACTCTGTCTTCCTGTTATTCCTTCCAAAATGAATCACCTCACACTTTTCTGCATTAAACTCCATTTGTCACCTCTCAGCACAGCGCTGCAGTTTATCTATGTCCCTCTGTAACTTGTAACATCCTTCCGCACTGTCCACAACTCCACCGACTTTAGTGTCATCTGCAAATTTACTCCCCCATCCTTCTATGCCCTCCTCCAGCTCATTTATAAAAATGACAAACAGCAGTGGCCCCAAAACAGATCCTTGTGGTACACCACTAGTTACTGGACTCCAGTCTGAACATTTCCCATCAACCACCACCCTTTGTCTTCTTCCAGCTAGCCAATTTCTGATCCAAACTGCTAAATCACCCTGAATCCCATGCCTCCATATTTTCTGCAGTAGCCTGCCGTGGGGAACCTTATAAAACGCTTTACTGAAATCCATATACACCACATCAACTGCTTTACCCTAATCCACCTGTTTGGTCACCTTCTCAAATAACTCAATAAGGTTTGTGAGGCACGACCTACCCGTCACAAAACCGTGTTGGCTATCTCTAATCAAATTATTCCTTTCCAGATGATTATACATCCTATCTCTTACAAACCTTTCCATGATTTTGCCCACAACAGAAGTAAGGCTCACTGGTCTATAGTTACCGGGGCTGTCTCTACTCCCCATCTTGAACAAGGGGACAACATTTGCTATCGTCCAGTCTTCTGGCACTATTCCTGTAAACAAAGATGACTTAAAGATCAAAGCCAAAGGCTCAGCAATCTCCTCCCTAGCTTCCCAGAGAATCCTAGGATAAATCCCATCCGGCCCAGGGGACGTATCTATTTTCACACTTTCCAGAATTGCTAACACCTCCTCCTTATGAACCTCAAGCCCTTCTAATCTAGTAGCCTGAATCTCAGTATTCTCCTCGACAACATTGTCTTTTTAGTGTGTGAATACTGACGAAAAATATTCATTTAGCACCTCTCCTATCTCCTCGGACTCCACGCACAACTTTCCACTACTGTCCTTGACTGGCCCTACTCTTACCCTAGTCATTCTTTTATTCCTGACATATCTATAAAATGCTTTAGGGTTATCCTTGATCCTGCCTGCCAAAGACTTCTCCTGTCCCCTCCTGGCTCTTCTTAGCTCTCTCTTTAGGTCTTCCTAGCTAACTTGTAACTCTCGAGCACCCTAACTGAACCTTTATGTCTCATCTTTACATAAGCCTCCTTCTTCCTCTTGACAAGTGTTTTGTCTGCTTTAGTAAACCACGGTTCCCTCGCTCGACCACTTCCTCCCTACCTGACAGGTACATACTTATCAAGGACACGCTGTAGCTGTTCCTTGAACAAGCTCCACATTTCCATTGTGCCCATCCCCTGCAGTTTTCCTCTCCATCCGATGCATCCTAAGTCTTGCCTCATCGCATCATAATAGCCTTTCCCCCAGATATAACTCTTGCCCTGCGGTATATACCTATCCCTTTCCATCACTAAAGTAAACGTAATCGAATTGTGGTCACTATCACCAAAGTGCTCACCTACCTCCAAATCTAAACCTGTCCTGGTTCATTACCCAGTACCAAATCCAATATGGCCTCGCCTCTCATTGGCCTATCTACATACTGTGTCAGGAAACCCTCCTGCACACTTTGGACAAAAATGGACCCATCTAAAGTACTCGAACTATAGCATTTCCAGTTAATATTTGGAAAGTTAAAGTCCCCCATAACACCTGTTGCTTTCGCTCCCATCCAGAATCATCTTTGCAATCCTTTCCTCTACATCTCTGGAACTTTTCGGAGGACTATAGAAAACCCCTAACATGGTAATCTCTCCTTTCCTGTTTCTAACCTCAGCCCATACTACCTCAGTAGACAAGTCCTCATCAAACGTCCTTTCTGCCACCGTAATACTGTGCTTGACTAACAGTGCCACCCCTCCCCCTCTTTTAGCACCTTCCCTGAGCTTACTGAAATATCTAAACCCGGGCACCTGCAACAACGATTCCTGTCCCTGCTCTATCCATGTCTCCAAAATGGCCACAACATTGAAGTCCCAGGTACCAACCCATGCCGCAAGTTCACCCACCTTATTCCGGATGTGGAAAGTATCACAAAGTATGTAGAAAATTTTGACCTGCAAATTTGAGAGGGTTTGTATACAAAAGGCAGGTTAAAACACCAAAACTGTCAACATGTTGAGAAGCCTGCAGGAACTCCTCAACTTTAACCCAAGCACATTATTCATCAGGCAGGAAACCCCCTTGGGGTGGATTGCTTTGACGTGTAAATTTGTTAATTGGTCAATTAACTGTAGTTTTAAAAAATAAATTTAGAGTACCCGATTATTTTTTTCCAACTGAGGGGTAATGTAGCGTGGCCAATCCACCTACCCTGCGCATTTTTTGGGTTGTGGGGGTGAGACACGGAGAGAATGTGCAAACTCCACACGGACAGTGGCCCAGGCCAGGATTGAGCTCTTGGCGCCGTGAGGCAGTTGTGCTTACCACTGCACCACCGTGACGCCCTTATTAACTGCAGTTTTAACTTTAACTCTGTGTGCATGTGCTTCCCAGGTTTCCTGGAACTCACCAGGTACAACAGGAGGAGAGGAATTGGTACGGCATCCTTGCCTAATTGAAAAGCTTTTGCTCATAGAACGTGTTCTGAGTTGTGCCTTCAGTGCTTTGGAGTTACTTTCCAGTACTTTTGTGGTACCTTCAGCCATCTTGGAGTTGTTTATCATTTGCTCTGCACTCCCCAGTTGTCAACGTACACAGCAGCATTGGAGCGATTTATGCAGCTGTAACTTGGACCGCAGATGAGGAATAAGTGGAGCAGAGAATGAGCACAGAGTTCCAACTCACAGTAGGTGATATACCCAGTACATGGTATACAGGCTGTATAAAGCTTTTTGGACATGACTGAGCAGCTGTGTCTCAGGAAGCTCAGTGTTTCCAGTCAGGCAGTTGCTGACATTTGCAGTCTCCCAGAAGAACACTTCATTCCAAGTGGACGAGGTCTTAAGTTCTTCACCTCCATCTTCATCTATTTTGTTGAATCTCACTATCTGCTGCCCAACAAGAACATATCACAGATGATGACAGTTAATGTTTGACAGGGCCGGCACTTTACATGTACTTTACTACCGTAGACTTTGCTACCCTGGCTGGATTCCCATATGTCTAGAGAGTCACAGATTGCACAAATGAGGCAATTGGGTTATCCATCAATATTCATCAACTGAAAGGAATTCCACTCCATCAACGTCCAACTGGTATAAAGCTATTATTATGCATGGATGTGGAAGTAGCCTGGAAGCTGCCATGCTACATTCATTCTGACCCAGTCACATAGAAATATGGAAAATGGGCAGCACGGTGGTGCAGTGGTTAGCACTGCTGCCTCACGGCGCCGAGGTCCCAGGTTCGATCCTGGCTCTGGGTCATTCTCCGTGTGGAGTTTGCACATTCTCCCCGTGTTTCCGTAGATTTTGCCCCCACAACCCAAAGATGTGCAGGATTGGTGGATTGGCCACGCTAAATTGGCACTTAATTGGAAAAAATGAATTGGGTACTCTAAAATTTAAGGGAAAAAAAGGCATGTTGAAGCTTTTTTATTTATTTTTTGTTATTTCTTTTAAACAATTAATGCTATTGTTGTTGGTTCATTTAAAGTCTAATTTTTAATTTTTTGTATGATTTAAGATGATTATCATTCAATATTTATATGTGAACATAGGTTTTGTTATTTATTTTAAATCTATAAAATTATTGTATAAATGGGCAATATATTATCTAACTTTATGTGTGGCGCGCTCAAAAATATTTGGATGTTTTAATTTAGAAAGGGCGCGATTCTCCGACCCCCCACCGGGTCGGAGAATCGCTGGGGGCCGATGTGAATCCCGCCCCCACCATGTCCCGAATTCTCCGCCACCGGAGATTCGGCGAGGGCGGGAATCACGCCGCGCCAGTCAGCGGAAATCGCGCCGGTCGGCGGGCCCACCCCCGGCGATTCTCCGGTCCGCGATGGGCCGAAGTCCCGCCGCTGTCAACCCACGCCAGCCAGCGTGGATTGAACCACCTTTTGAACGGCGGGATAAGGTGGCGCGGGCAGGCTCCGGCGTCCTGGGGGGGCGCGGGGCGATCTGGCCCCGGGGGGTGCCCCCACGGTGGCCTGGCCCACGATCGGGGCCCACCGATCCGCGGGCGGGCCTGTTCCATGGTGGCACTCTTTTCCTTCCGCCTTCACCATGGTCTTCACTATGGCGGAGGCAGAAGAGACCCCCTCCACTGCGCCTGCGCGGGGTGCCAAAGGCCTTTCCCGCCAGCCGGCGGGTCGGAAATCACTCCGGCACGGGTGTAGCCCCACAAGGTGAGGGCTCGGCCCCTCAAGATGCGGAGAATTCCGCACCTTTGAGGCGGCGTGATGCCGGACTGATTCGCGCTGTTTTTGGTGCCGGTTGGAGGACATCGCGCCGATTGCGGAGAATCCCGCCCATGGCTACCCAAGTCATGAAGAATAGAAGTCAGAACTTCAGTGACAATGGGCGCGATTCTCCACTCCCACGCCGGTTGGGAGAATCGCCTGGGCCGCCAAAATTTCCGGGGACGCCGGTCCGATGCCCTCCCGCGATTCTGCCAAGTGGCGGGAATGGCCCGGTCGAGCTTCGCGGGTCGCAGGCCGGAGAATCGCCGGAGACACCGAAAATGGTGATTCTCCGGCACCCCCGCTATTCTGAGGCCCGGATGGGCCGAGCGGCCAGGCCAAAACGGCGGGTTCCCCCCAGCGCCGTCCACACCTGGTCGCTACAGTCGTGGGCGGTGCGTGAACGCTGGGGGGGCGGCCTGTGGGGGGGCGAGGGGGGATCCTGCACCGGGCTTTACCTGGAATGTGGGGTGGCCCGCGATCGGTGCCCACCGACCGTCGGGCCGTCCTCTCTGAAGGAGGACCTCCTTCCTTCCGCGGCCCCGCAAGATCCGTCCCCCATCTTCTTGCAGGGCGGACTTAGAGAGGACGGCAACCACGCATGCGTGGGTTGGCGCCGGCCAACCAGCGCATGCGCGGATGACGCCCGTTATGCGGCGCTGGCCGTGTCACCTATGCAGCACCGCTTTTACGCGGGCGACAAGGCCTGGCGCGTGTAGATGACACGGCCCCGATCCTGGCCCATTGTCAGGGCTTGAATCGGTCGGGACCGGGGCCGTTCCGCGCCGTCGTGAACCTCAACGGCGTTCACGACGGTGCGGCCACCTTGGCGTGGGAGTGGAGAATCCCGCCCAATGAGTTGGATACAGGGGGCAAAATTCTCCGGTATCGGCATGATGTGCGCCGACCGGCGCCAAAAACGGCACAAATCAGTCGGGCATCGGGGCGCCCCAAAGGTGCGGAATCCTCCGCATCTTGGGGGGCCGAGCCCTAACCTTGAGGGGCTAGGCTCATGTTGGACTGATTTCTGCCCCGCCAGCATGCGGAAGTGCCCCGCCAGCTGGCGCGGAAATGACATTGCCGGGTGGCACATGCATGGGAGCGTTAGCGGCCGCTCACGGCATCCCCGCGCATGCGCTGTGGAGGGAGTCTCTTCCGCCTCCGCCATGGTGGAGACCGTGGCGAAGGCGGAAGGAAAAGAGTGCTCCCACGGCACAGGCCCGCCCGCGGATCGGTGGGCCCCGATCGCGGGCCAGGCCACCGTGGGGGCACCCTCGGGGCCAGATCGCCCCGCACCCCCCCCCAGGACCCCGGAGCCCGCCCGCGCCGCCTTGTCCTGCCGGTAAGGTAGGTGGTTTAATCCATGCCGGCGGGACAGGCATTCTAGCAGCGGGACTTCGGCCCATCCGGGCCGGAGAATCGCGGGGGGAGCCTGCCAACTGGCGCGGCGCGATTCCCGCCCCCGCCAAATCTCCGGTGCCGGAGAATTCGGCAACCAGCGGGGGCGGGATTCACGCCAGCCCCCGGCGATTCTCCGACCCGGCGGGGGTCGGAGAATCTCACCCCGGATGTGTATATATATAAATAGATAAAATAATTGCTGAATCCTAAAATTCTAACTTCTGATTGTAAAAAGTTAAGAAAGGGGATAATAGTTGTTCTGCCTACTCGGTTTTTGAGGTAATCAAATGCAATTTTGATAACACACAATGTCTGTTTGCTAACTTTGCTTATGCTATGAATGAGCCCATCCAATGTAAATAATACTCTTTGCTAACTTTCCAAGGTGTCATAAAAAGCTGTTACCCTGGAGATGGTTCTGACTTGGTCATAAGAGTCATAATGGAAAAAGTCCCCGAGGGCACAAATTTTCAGCTGCGTCTGTGCTTGACATTTCTATTTCTTTCTGCAGGTAAAACAGGCCCATAATGCCCAGAAGCGTTCACTGACTGGAAGGGGGCTGCCATACCACCCCCTTTTCTCACGCATGCTCCTTTTTTAATTGTTCTGTGTAGCTGGCCACCGTCTTGATTTGAGACACCTGAGACTGGATTCTCCATTCCTGAGACAAAGGGCTGGATTCTCCGATTCTGAGGCTGTGTCTGGAGGAAGTGTCTAGTTTTACGATGAAAAAGTCGGCGGTGCCCCCGCACCGATGCTCCACCTGGTGGGGGGTCTAGAAGCCGCACCACATAAAGCCCCCGGCTTTACCTGCGATACGGATGGAACATTGCCGCGCGCGGACCCGGCCTGACAGATAGTGCATCCCTGAAACCCCCCTCGCCACCCGGGACCACCCCCACCAGCACCCCACGGCCAGCGGAACGCCCTCCACCCCCCCCCCCCCCGACCATGGCGGCACTGGACACAGTCCGCAGCCGCCACACAAGGTCCCCGAAAACTGTGAGGACACGCGACCGATGCCGTCAGGAAATCAACCCATCGGGGGCAGAGCATTGGGGGAGGGCCTCAGGTGATGTCCTGAGGATGTCCCAACGGTGTGCGGCGTACTCAACGATTATGCCGTTTTTGAGGGGGCAGAGCATCCGAAAAACGGGGCTGCCCCCGATTTCGGCGTAAGAACAGATTCCCCGGCCAGTCGCCGAACGTGATTTTGCCGTCAGTAATTGGAGAGTCCTGTCCATAGTGTTGATGCCGAGGCAGGATTTGTGGACTTCCACAACTTCCAAAACTGTTGCCGCACCTGGACCAATCCAGTGACTGTTGAGGGGTTAGCACTTGCGCCACGTGGAACACAATCTTTTCCACCGAAAAACAGTGTGGGATTCGACGGATTCATGATTGACACTCAGGTCAAATCCGACACGTTTCTCATTGGAATCGATTGTGTTCCACATGGCACCAGTGCTAGCCCCTTATCAGATAGTGATTCGGTCCAGGTGCGGCACCAGTTTTGCTGTCGTGAAAGTCCATGAATCCTGGCCGCCGTCAACACTTAGTCTCAGGAACGGAGAATCCAACCGATAATTCCTGAAACTTCTATAGCCATATGCAAATAACAAAAACATAAATGAGTTGAATTTTTATTAAATGTAGCTATTGCCCACTAAATAGATTTGCATGCATAAGGAAGACCGCTGATTGTGTGAATGGAGTCTTATTTTTAATAATAATTTCAAACTGAAAGAACTCCAGAAATGTTCTCTGTTGTTCATATACTAAAGTAATCAAAGCTTGATTTTACTGATTGAATAAAATAAATATGTGTTAGCTTTTCCTAGAGCTTTACAAGGTGCTTTTTAGTTGCCATTTTTAAGAAATTAATTAATTAATGGCATCGCGTTATGGTTTCAAATGGATTAAATCAGGTCTAACCCTATTAACTGCCCCGTATGGGTGGATTTGTTGCTGTGAGGAGCTTTATTACCATCACCATTTAATCCCATTCAAACTGGTTATTTTTACTTTCGGCCCTGTCACAGGGTGCTGGACATGAAACACTTTGGGGCATTAGAGTGATTTGTTTTGAAGCCGAGAGACTTTGCCATGTTTTTGCATAATGGAGGGCACAATGACACGATCACAAGGTAATCATGTCACATACATGTAACAGACTGGATTTATTGCTTTGCTTTAACTTTACAGGAATTGAATAAAAATTGACTTTAAAAAAATGCCAAGCAGCATTTTTTTTTTTGATCAGATGTCGGCCTCAGTGGAAAGGAAAAGCCAGCATTTGCTGTCCATCCCTGAGTGTCCTTGAACTGAGTGGCTTGCTGGGTCATATCAGAGGGCAGCGAAAAGTCAATCACATTGCTGTGGATCTGCATCACAGGTAGGGATACAGATTTCCTTCCCTAAAGGGCACCAGTGAACCAGAAGGGCTTTTTTATGACAATCGATGATCGCTTCATGGTTACCATTACTGACAGTAGCTTTCAATTCAAGACTTTTTGAAAATTAATTAATTGAATTTAAATTCCACCAGCCGCTGTGGTGGGATTGGAACCCACAGCTCCAACCCATGTAGCCTGGGCCTCTACATTAACAGTTCAGTGACATTACCAATGTGCGACTATCTCCTTGTACAAGAGGTTGGTTTTTGTAAGAATTTAGTGCTCAGTGGAATTCTGACTCACTAAAACTCTCTGGGCATGATTTAACATGCAAAAAGGAATCCAGTTTTGGGCACCTATAGCGGGGTGTTTCTCGGTGCCAAGAACGACCCCACTCACTATTGGGACTCTGACTTTTTTTTGGCCAATGTCGGGAACGCTCCACTGAGGCCGCACTTACCTCAATGCTCATCAGTGCAGAAAGAGTAAAGGCCATTAGTTCCCGGGCCTCGGGGGAACCCAGAGATGATATATTTAAATAACAATAATAATCATATTGTCACAAGTAGGCTTACACTAACACTACAATGAAGTTACTGTGAAAAGCCCCTAGTTGCCACATTCTGGCACCTGTTCAAGTACACGGAGGGAGAATTCAGAATGTCCAAATTACCTAACAGCACGTCTTTCCGGACTTGTGGGAGGAAACCGGAGCACCCGGAGGAAACCCACGCAGACACGGGAGAACATGCAAATTCCGTACAGAGAGTGACCCAAGCCAGGAATTGAACCTGGGACTCTGATGCTGCTAACCACTGTGCTACTGTGCCTAATGGTGCATTTAAATATGTTAATCTAGATCTTGCCCAGCAAGGGCGAGGTCCAGATCACGACATATCGTGAGTTCGCGTTGGATCTCACGGGGCATTCCAAGCATCGCGAATCTCATGAGAGATCTCTCATGAGATTAAACGCCCTCCTCGCGCCAACAAGTCGGGCAAGACAAGGCCATTAAATTGCGCCCTATGTTTTAATTTAGACATTTAAACACAGAGGGCAGGATTTTCTGGCTCTTCTTCTGATCCCACTGAAGGAAACCCCCCCCCCCCCCACTGCAATGAGTCCCCGGCGATGGGACAAGCAACCCACGCAAAACGTCTTAGACACCGACAGGACCAGAAGATCCTGCTGGCGGCCAATGGTGAGCCAGAGGTAGTGCAGTGAGATTTTGTGATCTGTATGGTGTACGCATTACCAGTGGATCTTCAGTATACTCAGAGGGAACACTGAGTGTTTGACTCTGGACCAGAAGATCCTTGTGCTCAGGCAGCAATAGGTTGCACACCACAGAGTTGATCATGCTCCCCAGAATGGAATCACCCAAGAGGGAGTGCAAACAATTCAGAATGCAAGTATAAGGTGGACAGGGTAGGAGAGATTTTTCTCATGAATACACAGTTACATCGAAGGTAATTTACACGTTTGGAGAGGGTGAATAATGGGCGGCATAGGGAAGCACAGTGGCACAGTGGCGAGCACTGCTGCCTCCCGGCGTCAAGGTTCCAGGTTCAATCCTGGCTCTGGGCCACTGTCCATATGGAGTTTGCACATTCTCCCCGTGTTTGCATGGGATTCACCCCCACAACCCAAAAGATGTGGAGTTTAGGTGGATTGGCCACTCTAAATTGCCCCTTAATTGGAAAAAAATTAATTGGGTTCTCAAAATTTTTAGATAAAAGAATAATGGGAGGCATGGTTAAAATTCATCATTCAAAATTTGAGATAGATTTAATGAACATTTATAAATGCATAGGCTGATTGAGAACAGCCAAAATGGATTTGTTAAAAAAAAAAATCCGATTTGACAACTTTTTTTAAGTGACTGATTGGATAGATACAAGAAAAATTAATTGGGTACTCTAAATTTTTGGACAAAAAAATAATGGGAGGCATGGTTAAAATTCATCATTCAAAATTTGAGATAGATTTAGTGAACATTTATAAATGCATATGCTGATTAGTGTCCAGGTGTTATATAAAAGGGCAGAAGTTAACCAGAAACTTCTTTGTGTGGCAGGAATTTGGGGCTTTGCTGCAGGGAGTGGTTGAGGCAGAGTTTATTGCATTGTGTAAAGGAAAATTGAATGTATATGAAGCGGAGGTAAATACAAGGTCATAAGGAAAAAGACAGGAATAAAAGGCCTGAGAATTGAAGTAATTCACATGAGAACAAGGTACTCGTTATATGTTTTTGGTGTTGTGTTATGCTTCTTCATGTAGCATAAGCTGCTTCCTTAACGTATGCTCTGACAAAGGAAGGTTCAGACTTGGAGATAGGTTTAACACATTTATTGAACAGTTAACAATTCTCCTGCTTGAGTTCGACTCTCCTGTTAATCTTGCTATAGTAACTCAGTCTAACTAAGCCACGCAGTGGGTGTGATGCTTCTGATCTGGCCCTGTCCTTCTCTCTAAGTGTCGCCTGTGGAAAGAAAAAGAGCATGTGTGCCCTGTCCTTTTATATGGGTTGCCCCCTTGTGGTAGTGTCACCTCTGGGTGTCTTGACTGCCCATTGTGTCCTATTCTATGTGTTCATTAGCTGTATGTCTGCATGTCATGATGTCTCTCGTGCGCTCTCTAGTGTTTACTTAGTTGTAGTGTATTTACATTAACCCCCTGTGTATTTACAGTGATGCATATCACTACATTTGGGTCCTTCTAACTTTTTTTACTGTAGGGTATTTCAGCTCTCATTTCTTAGATCACTCCTTTTTTTAAATAAATTTAGAGTACCCAAATCATTTTTTCCAATGAAGGGGCAATTTAGCATGGCCAATCCACCTATCCTGCACATCTTTGGGTTGGGGGGGGGAACCCATGCAAACACGGGGAGAATGTGCAAACTCCACACGGACAATGACCCAGAGCCAGGATTGAACATGGAGCCTCGACGCTGTGAGGCAGCAGTGCTAACCCACTGCCACCGTGCTGCCTCCTTAGATCACTCCTTGATTCATCCTCCCTTTAACGTTCAGAAACATTTCCAGTAAAGTGCACAGGAATGATCGGGGCTGGTTTAGCACACTGCGCTAAATCGCTGGCTTGTAAAGCAGACCAAAGCAGGCCAGCAGCATTGTTCAATTCCCGTACCAGCCTCCCCGAACAGGTGCTGGAATGTGGCGACTAGGGGCTTTTCACAGTAACTTCATTGAAGCCTACTTGTGACAATAAACAATTTTCATTTCATTTTTTTTCAGGAATACGAACAGCAAGCCCTGTCTGTTCTGCGCTTTTAGTTACTCGACCCAATTGTCTCAATTGAGTCTTAAAAGAACCAGAACATCATATCAAACCTTGTTTTAGGACAAAGTGCCAAGCACCTTTATTTTGCAAAAGACAAGCACGTAAGTAACAATCATATCATTATATATTTACGGGAGATCAAGTGGCTATAATAATTACAACTCTTTAATGTGATGCTTTGTAAATAACTTTTAAATAATGATGTCTAATTTCCATGAAATCCATTTCTTTAAATGTTTCCCTTTTTGGCAGTTTCCAAACGATCAGTTCTTTTCTAACTGAGATTTCAAACAAACTTGTAATTCAAACATAATTAGGAGATAATTTTATCTCCGCGAAGAGGGTTAAAAACCTCTACTTGATGCTCCATTCTTCCATCACAACAGGCTTGATTGATCCAGTTGTTTTTGCCTTTGGCTGAGGGCAGTGTTCTTCAAACTTTTTTTTGCCGGGGACCCATTTTTACCAACCGGCCAACCTTCGGGATCCAACCTAGCCGACCTTCGCGACCGACCAATTTCTCTTACTTTGTTTGCTGCTGACAAAATGGAGGAAATGGTTTTGGGTCCCTTTGGCCTTCGTACACACTCCTCCAATGGAACCTGTTGGATGAAGGTGAAGTCTTCCGGTGTCGGAAAGTATGGAGTCTCCTTCTGTCCAAAGTTCTGCATTTTCTCCCTGTAAAATTTTATCAAATAAACCCCCCCTGAACTTGTAAAAAAAATAAAATGAATAAAATAAATGAAAAAAATAAAAATTAAATGAATAAAACCCCCTCGAACTTGTAAAACAAAAAGCTGCGACCGTTTAAAAAAAAGCGGCCGCACTGCACATGCGTGCCAGATCATCGGCGCGCATGCGCAAAACTATGCGCATGCGCGCCGATGATCTGGCACGCATGTGCAGTGCGGCCGCATTTGTTTTTACATGTGGTGGCCATTTTGAAGGCCACTTGCAGCCGGCGTTATTAACAGTCAGCTGCTGCGGCAGTTGCGCGCAGATTTGCGCAATCGAGAGCATCGCGACGGACGGTTCCATGACCCTCCCAACACCCATCCGCGACCCACCCGCGGGTCGTGCCCCCGGGTTTGCCTGGCTGAGGGGGTCACCTTGGGGTCTCTGTTTCCCAGAGACCCAAGGCAAGTATGGCTCTCTCCTGCCCAGCTCGCCCCAGTGCTCATTACCCACATGACCACATCAAATCTTCTCTACCCTGTGACACCTGAATGCCACAGGACTGCCTGCTCATTGTTTGCTGTATCAGGTTGAAGGGCAGCCATACCACTGCCATTTCCACTTCTTGTAATATCCCTTAGCGGTGGGAAGACATTGAGCTTCCCTCTCCCTGCCTTCTGCCTTTATTTTACCAGTCTTTCCAAATCACAGCCAATCTCAAGAGGGCTGGTAAGTAGAGATATGGGGTTGGTGTCAGAATCAGAACTCTAATGTCTTTTTGAAGTTTATGTAAAAGAAATATTTTGCAATTATTTACAGTTTTTCGCAATCTCCATTCTCTTTACAGTTAATGTACCATTGTAAATGTAGAACCCCTACAGACCGGAAGGAGGCCATTTGGCCCATCTGGTCTGCATCAACCCTCTGAAAGAGCACCCTACCTAGGCCCACATCCCTGCCCGATCTCCGTGACCCCACCTAACCTGCACATCTTTGGACTGTGGGAGGAAACCCACGCAGACACAGGAAGTGCAAACTCCACACCCAAGGCCGGAATTGAAGCCGGATCTCTGGTGCTCGAGGCAGCCGTGCTAACCACTGTGCGACCGTCTTTGTTGAAATGTAGGAAATGCAGCAGACAAGCTTAGAAAGCTTCCATGAACAGCAATGTGAAATGAAATGAAATGAAAATGGCTTCTTGTCACAAGGAGGCTTCAAATTAAGTTATTGTGAAAAGCCCCTAGTTGCCACAATCCAGCGCCTGTTTGGGGAGGCTGGTACGGGAATTGAATCGTGCTGCTGGCCTGCCTTGGTCTGCTTTCAAAGTCAGCAATTTAGCCCTGTGCTAAACCAGCCCCAATGTGATGAAGACTAGACAATCCGTTTATTTAATGATGGTGTTCGAGAGATGAACACTGGTCAGGTTATGGAGTAAACTTCCCTGCACGTCTTCAAAATATTGCCATTGGAATTTTTACATCCATCTGAGAGTTGCAAGTGGCCTCGGTTTAACTGCATATCTGAGCGACAGCATCTCCGAAAGTGCTGCACTCCTTCAATATGACATTGGAGTATTGGCCTGGATTTGTGTTCAAGCCTTGGGGTGAGACTAAAAGGAGAAATTCAAGAAGAAAACTCAAATTAAAAATGCCTAATTCAGATCACACAGGCATTGATCAGCTTCTTCCAGACACAACTCCAAGATTGTTATGTATAGAGCACAGAGTGCATTCAATAATGATTGATAACAATGAGACAATGGTAACAGTGTTTCTCACCACCCTTTCTCTCAGAGTAATTGTGATGTTGAGTAACAATGTAAAATTGGTGAATCAATGCAAATGTCTCTCCAGATGCTCAATCTATTGAAGTCAGTCATATTGCAAGTTGTGAAGAGACACAAACAATGATGCAAATTACCAAGGAGTATCCATCCTATAGGCCAAGAGGCAGACCAATCGCCTTAACCTCAGCAAATGTAGCACTGTTGCTTCACAGCACCGGGGTCCCAGGATCGATTCCCGGCTTGGGTCACTGTCTGTGCGGAGTCAATTATTTCCATCACTCTGGAGATGATAGAGAGCAGGTTAATGGGGAGGTAATTGGCTGGTCTGGATTTGTCCTGACTCTGTAGATGTGACATGCCTGGGCAATTTTCCACTTTGCCAGATTTCTGCTGGTCTGGGACAGCTTGGCTAGAAGTATGACCATATCTGGAGCACAAGTCTTCAGCACCACAGCCGCTTGGCAACATTTGCTGTGTTCAGAGCTATAGCGCCTAACACTCAGGCAAAAAGAATTGGAATGGATCTTTGACCAATGTGATTCAGTGCGAGGCCTTCAATTTTCCTTCAGAGTCTGCCACAAAACAAACAGTCATTGATGCGACCATCAATTCACTCAAAGACACGAGAAGTAAACCATGGTTTTAATCAGCTTAGAACAGTGCCTGCCTGCGACTGGCACAATTCTGGGAACTGCCAGCAGGTCAGCTGCTCGTTATACTTCCTCTTAAGGGGGAGAAGCCATGGGCGGAGCCCGTACATGCCCCAACATATCCCCCTGTGGGTGAAGCCACACAATGGCCCATTGGTGGAGCCCACAGGGTTAACAACATAACACAACAGCAGAACATGATACAAATGCACTGGTGAATTATTAGCACTATACATTCACCACAGTCATTAAAAGGGAAGTTCGAGGGCACTGATCTTAACCCTGGACAGATGAGTGTTAACTGATTTAGAAATTACGCCAGTACAGAATTACAGAGCTGTAGAAGAGTCATATGGACTTGAAATATTAATACTGTTTCACTCTCCACAGATGCTGCCAGACCCGCTGAGTTTATCCAGCATTTTCTGTGTTTTATCTCATTAATATACTGCCTGTCCACTTCTCAGAACAAGTAACAAGTGGGGAATGAATGGGAAGTGGAGGCCAGCCTTTGTAAATTGAGGTTGTATTCTTGGGGGAGGGGCGGGGGGCAAAGATTCTAGGGAGTTTTTCTTTAAATATCTTTATGAAGACAGTTATATAAATATTAAACGCGAACCATCACAGAGTAAGAACAAACAGAAGGGCAGCACAGCGGCGC
This sequence comes from Scyliorhinus torazame, assembly GCF_047496885.1. Lineage (NCBI taxonomy): Eukaryota > Metazoa > Chordata > Chondrichthyes > Carcharhiniformes > Scyliorhinidae > Scyliorhinus > Scyliorhinus torazame. The sequence continues at coordinate 214,708,828 of NC_092710.1, read as the reverse complement.
AGTGGTTAGCACTGCTGCCTCACGGCACCAAGGCCTCAGGTTCGATCCCGGCTCTGGGTCACTGTCCGTGTGGAGTTTGCACATTCTCCCCGTGTTTGTGTGGGTTTCTCCCCCACAACCCAAAGATGTCCAGGCTAGATGGATTGGCCACACTAAATTGCCCCTTAATTGGAAAAAATGAATTGGGTACTCTAAATTTATATCAAAAAAATATCAAATAGAAATCTCATACAGAATAAATAACTACCCAAACACCCTAACCTCCCCGCCATTCGCCTCCTCCTGACCTGTCTTCCCCATTTTAACCCCATTATCTATCCCCCCCCACCCCACCAGCTGCTGACACCTACATTTTCCTTGTAAAAGTCGCTGAACGGCTTCCATCTCCGAGCAAACCCATCAACCGACCCTCTTAAGGCAAACTTGATTTTCTCCAACCTCAGGAACTCCGCCATATCGCTAACCCACAGCCCCGACTTTAGTGACTCTGAGTCCCTCCACTCCAGCATAATCTCCGGGCTATCAGGGAGGCAATGACCAAAACGTCAGCCACTCTCGCACCATGGACTACCGGGTCTTCCAACACACCAAATATTGCCACTTCTGGACTCGGGGCCACCTTCACCCTCAACACTTTGGATATTACACCCGTGAACCCCTGCCAAAACCCCTTCAGTTTCGGACATGCAGACGTGGTCAGTGGGCTACCCTGCGCACCACCCACACCTGTCTTCTACCCCCTTCAAGAGCCTGCTCATCCTGGCCACCATCATATGCGCCTGTGAACTACCATAAATTGGATAAGGCCTTGCGCATGATGAAGATGGATTCACCCTCCTCAGAGCCTGCTCCCACAACCCAGCCTCCATTCTCCCCCCCCCCCCCCAGCTCCTCCTCCCATTTCCTCTTGACTTCTCCTATCTCCCTCCCAGTCCATGAGTTCCTTGTAAATCTTGGACACCTTGCCCTCTCCCACACCCTCCTTCGGCACCACCTTGTCCTGTAGTCCCAGGGGCAGCAGATCGGGAAAAGACAGCACCTGCTTCCTCACAAAGTACCGGACCTGTAAGTAAAGGAACCTGTTCCGACTGGGCAGCTCATATTCCTCCTCCAATTCCTCGAAACTCGAAAAGCTGCCCCCCCACAAACCGCTCGATCCCTGCCCATTGCTACCCCTGAAACCCCGCATCCAACTCTGGTGAAAATCTATGATTCTTGCAGATCGGTGCCCACACCGAGGCACCTTCCAACCTCAGATGCTGCTGCCACTGTCCGCACACCCACAGGGCCGTCACCACCACCGGGCTAATGGAGTACTTGGGCGGCAAGAACGGCAGAGGCGCTGTCAACAATGCCCCAGACTCTGTCCATGTGGAGATTGCACAATCTCCACGTGTCTGCGTGGATTTCACTCCCACAACCCAAAGATGTGCAGGTTAGGTGGATTGGCCATGCCAAATTGCCCCATAATTGTAAAATAAATAATTGGGTACTCTAAATTTACAAAAACAAAAACAAAAAATGCCCCAGACTCCTATCCCAACAAAAGGCCGCCTCCATCCGCCCCCACGCCGACCCCTCCCCCACTACCCACTTCCTCACCATAATGCAGTTTGTTGCCCAATAATAATTCATTATATTTGGCAAGGCCAAGGCAGCACGGTAGTGCAGTGGATAGCACTGCTGCTCATGGCGCCAAGGTCCCAGGTTCGATCCCGGCTCTGGGCCACTGTCCGTGTGGAGTTTGGACATTCTCCCCGTGTTTGCGTGGGTTTCGCCTCCACAACCCAAAGATGTGCAGGGTAGGTGGATTGGCCACGCTAAATTGCCCCTTAATTGTAAAAAATTAATTGGGCACTGTACATTTATTTTTTAAAAAGCCGGCCCCTCCCTTGCCCCCACTCCAACAGCATCCGTGGGGACTTCCCCGCCGACGCAAACTCTGAGATCAACAAATTAACTTTTTTAAAGAATGATTTTGGGACACAGATCAGGAGGTTCTGAAAAACAAATAAAATATTCGGGAGCACCATCGGTTTCACTGTCTTCACCCACCCTGCCAGTGATAGCGGCAGCACATCTCATCTCTTGAAATCCCCCCTCATCTGTTCCACCAATCGCGCCAGATTCAATTTATGTACTTGTTCCCATCCCCGCGCCACCTGGATGCCCAGATATCTGAAGTTCACCCCCATCCCCAACGGCTGCTCACACAACCTCCTCTCCTGCCCCCTGGCCTCGATCCTCCCCATGTTTAGCTTATATCCAGAAAACCGGCCAAACTCTTCTAAAGTACCAATAAAAGCCCTGATGTCTCGTAGTCGGTCCGAAGTGTAAACCAGTAGGTCGTCCACATTTGCGAGACCCTGTGCTCAACCACCCCATCCCCCCACCGCACAATCTCTCTCCAACTTCTTGGCGCTCTAAGGGCCATTGCCAATGGCTATATTGCCAAGGCAAAGTGCAATGGGAAGAGTGGGCAACCCTGGCTCGTCCCACAGCGTAGCCCGAAGTAACCCAAACTCACCTGGTTCGTCCATACGCTCGCTACCGGCGACCTATACAACATTCGGACCCAGTCTACAAATCCCTGCCTGAACCCCAACTGTCCTAACACTTCCCACAGATACTCCACCCAATCGAACGCGTTCTCAGCATCTATAGCAACCGCCACCTCCACATCCTGGCCCTCCGGGGCATCATTATCACGTTCAGTAATCTCCTGACATCTGCCGACAATTGCCTCCCCTTTACGAACCACGTCTAGTCTTCCCCTATCACCCCCGGCACACAGTCCTCAATCCCCCAGACCAAGATCTTTGCCAACAATTTGGCATCCACATTTAACAACAAAATCGGGCAGTGGGACCCACAATGCTCCGGGTCTTTATCCTTCTTTAATATTAGGGAAATGGACTCCTGCAATAATGTAGGGGGGAATTCCCCCTTATCCCTCGCCTGATTGTATGTCCTCACCAGCAGGAGGACCAGATCCCCAGCAAACTTCATGTAAAATTCTATAGGGAACCCACCCGGCCCACGGCCTTCCCTGCCTGCATCGCGCACATGGGGATCAGGGATTATGGGGAAAAGGCAGAAGAATGGGGATGATGAAAATATCAGTCATGACTGAATGGCGGAGCAGACACGATGGATCAAGTGGCCTAATTCTGCTCCAATGTCTTATAATCTCCAGCACCTCAACAAGTCCAATGGGGGCCTCCAGCCCCTCCACCAGGCCCTCCTCCACCCTGGGGAACTCCGACCCATCCACGAGCCACCGTATTCCCTCCCTCTTGGCTGGGAGCTCTGATTCGCAGAGCCTATAAAACGCCTCAAAAACCCCATTAACCCCCACCAGGTCCAGCACCATCCTCCCCCTCCCATCCTTCACCCTTCCAATTTCCCTCGCAGCCACCTGCTTCCTACGTTGGTGGGCCAGCATCCTGCTAGCCTTCTCCCTGTACTCATATACTGCCCCGCTGGCCTTGCGTAACTGCCCTACTGCCTTCCCCATGCAACCCAAACTCCATCTAGATGTACTGCCTCTCCTTCAACAATCCGGGGCCTCCAAATTAATACCTCCTATCTACCCACAGGATCTTGTCCACCAGTCTTGCTATCGCTGCTCAATCCACCTTTTCCCTGTGCGACCGGATCGATACAAACTCCAACCCTGACCACTGCCTTGAGCCCCTCCCAGAACGTGGTGGCCAAAACCTCACCAGTATCGGTCAGTTCCATGTACCCACGAATGGCGGCACTCATCTGCTTGCACATCTCATCCGCTAACAGCCCCATATCCAGTCTCCACAGCAGGCGCTACACGCACCCCCCTATCCCCCCCGTCCCCCATCCACTTGAAAGTCCACCCAGTGCAACGTGTGGTCATAGACATAGGCATCGAATTTACAGTGCAGAAGGAGGCCATTCAGCCCATCGAGTCTGCACCAGCCCTTGGAAAGAACACCCCACTTAAGCCCATAGCTCCGCCCCATTCCCATAACCCAGCAACCCCACCCAATCCCTTTAGATACTAAGGGCAATTTAGCATTGCTAATCCACCTAACCTGCACATCTTTGGACTGTGGGAGGAAACCGGAGCACCCGGAGGAAACCCACTCAGATGTAGGGAGAATGTGCAGCCTCTGCACAGACAGCGACCCAAGCCGGGAATTGAACCTGGGACCCTGGAGCTGTGAAGCTAACTACTGAACCACTGTGCCTTCTGAAACCACGCCGAGTAGCCCGAGTTGACGAGCCCCGCTGGCAGCGTCTTGTCCACCACAAAACAATCAATCCGCGAGTGCACCCTGTGCACATGGGGGAAGTAAGAAAACTCCTTCACCCTCGACCTCCCAAATCTCCTCGGACCTACCCCACTTCCATGCACTCCAGGAACCGCTTCAGCTCCTTCACCACCGCCGACACCCTTCCCGACCTCGGGCTCGACCGGTCCAACCCTGGTCCAATGACCACGTTAAAATCCCCTCTCATGATCAACCGGTGCGAGTCCAGGTCCGGGATCTTCCCCAGCACCCGCCTCATAATCTCCACATCATCCCAGTTTGGAGCATAGACATTCGGCAAGACCACTGCCACAATATTCCCCACCTCCAATGCCACCTGTTTGTTTACCAGCACCTCCATCCCCGTGTCTTCATGTCTAATCCCAAATGAAAGACTTGCCCTACCCACCCTTTCCTTAGCCTTGTCTGGTCCCTGATCTTCAAGTGAGTTTCTTGCAAAAAGGCCACGTATGCCTTCAAGCTCCTCAAGTGCGCGAACACACGCGACTGTTTGACCGTTCCATTCAGCCCTCTCACATTCCATGTGATCAACCTGGTCAGGAGGGAGGTGGGCACCCCCCTCGCCGATCAACCATACACCTTCTTGGGCCAGCCCCCAGCCCATGTCACATGCCCCTCCAGTCCCACCCTCAGATGTCTACCGTCACCACCTACCTTCTTGCTACTCCACAGCAACCACGCCTTTGTCAGCAGCCCCCCCTCCCCCCCCTTCCCAAACAAAACAATCCCATTCCCCTCTACTACACTAACCACCTGCTCACCCCCACCCCCACCCCCACCCCCCACTGTGCACCGGTTAACCAGCCCGCCCAGCTAGCCTGGCAACATCCGCCCATGATGCCAAACCTCCTAACCCCCCCCCCCCCACCCTCACTGATTCTCCTCTCCCCCCCGCTCGCAAACCTCCGTATCAAAAAAAAATGAAATAAGAAAAAAGTTTTTTTTCTTAAAAAACCCTGCATGTTTCCCAAATACCCCGCCACAGAACTCAACAAGACCTCTTAAAGAAGAGAGGTTTTCCCAAAATCAACAAACAAAAGTCAATAAAAACTAAAAAAGGCAGAACAAAAAAGGCCAACATCTCCTCACACCTCCTCCACAGTTCAATGTCCACCTTCTCCTGCCAATCCCTTAAAAACTCCATCGCCTCCTCTGAAGTCCCAAAATAATGTTCTCAGCTGTTGTGAGTCACTCAGAGGCAGCCAGGTACAACAGCCCAAACATCGCCCTCTTCTTAAAGAGGACAGCCTACACTTGTTTAAATCCAACACTCCTCTTTGCCAGTTCCGACCCCAGGTCCTGGTACACCCGGAGCTCATTACCTCCCCAGGTGCACCTCCTCGTCTGCCTTGCCCACCGCAACATTCCTTGTCGGGAATTGGTGGAGGCGCACCACCATTGCCCTCGGCAGCTCATTCACCTGCGGCTTCCTCATCAGCGCTCTATGTATTAGGTTCACCTCCAGGGGTCGGCCAAAGGCCCCTCCCCATCAGCTTCTCCAACACCTTGTCTACATACGTGCCAGCATCCACTCCCTCGATGCCGTTGGCATCCCCATGATTCTTAGGTTTTGCCTCCGGGAGCGGTTCTCCAGATCCTCCCCTTTCTCCTCCAGCCGCTTCTGGGTCTTCCGCATCATCCCGATCTCAGTCGCCAACGAGGTAAGCTGTTCCTCGTGCTCCCCCAATGCCTCCTTCACCTTCCAAATAGCCTGGCCCTGGGACTCCAGCCTCTGTTCCACCCGATCAATTTCAGCTTTTAGTGGTTCCACTGCCTTGGCTGGGTCCTCCTGAGTTTCCCTCCTTTGCCGAGAGAACTTCTCATTTCAGAAGTCCACCAACTGCTCCGTTGATCACTGGGCAGGCAGGGCTGGCCCTTTACCATGCGCCATCTTGATCTGTGGCGCACAAAGAATTTCTCGCTCCAACAGCTCCTTTCTTCTCGACCCACTTCTAGTCTGTGGATCCATCCACCAGCACCACCAGTGGAGTTTAACTTCCCTCAACCACCTTTTTCTACCAAAACATCCGCCCAACAAAGAGGGAAAAGGACCAAGATAAACTTCCTCGAGCGGGTGCTGCCAAATGTGCGGCCACTCACTCTATGGCCGCCACTGGAAGTCTGATTCTGGGGAGTTTGTGTGGTCGCGAACATGGGGAGGTTTGATGTTGAGAAGACCAAAACTTTCCTTGTGGGGCATGAAGGGACATTCCTGCATCACCTGATCCACAAGAAAAGTCAAAAGCTTAATGGTTTTTACTTGTACCCTGCAGGTCCTTACCTGACAGCACCTGGTCGCACAGCTGCAGCATCTTTGCTGCTGAGGCCAGAGTTAAAATTGCAGACAAGACTTGGTATTATGATCCTCCAACCTGTACATTTAAAGAAAATCCAACGGAAAAGAAAATCATATCTGGTGTAAAACAAACTGCCATTTGCTACTGGCTATTTCATGTTTTTGCCCCAAAACAAGCAAGGTTGCTTTTGAGTTTAGACAGAGAGATAGAAACCAAAATTATATCATGAGACAAAAAAAAGAGGTAAAAGGGCCTCAGAAAGTAACTGATGAACCCTAGTTTGAACTGAGGGAGAGTAGTGATTGTGTAAATTAGGAGGAGGGAAGGAGGAGAAAGATGTGGAAGGATGAGGAGTTGATTGGGGAGTTGTATAGAGTGTAATGTGTCTGTGACTTGGGTTAATAGGTAGTTGGGAATCTCTGAGAGAGTGACTGTTGACGTAATTTCCAAGGAAGTGATGGATTGGTTTGTCTGTGAAAATAAAAGGGTCGGAGGAGGACACATGAAGGTCAAGTCGAGAAAATTCCCGACCCGGCAGACCCATCTTCTTTAAAAATGCTCCTGCCCACCATGTTTTAGTTTCAGGGAAGCAGGGGCAGGGAGGAGTCAGGCCCTCCATTTCCGGAGGCCGACCCGAGGTAACAACAGAGACTGGCGGATGGTGAGGCCAATAGCCTGGAACGGATACCTCAGCTCACAGCAAGCCACTCAGACACCCACCATGTGCTGAGTGCCACTCCAAGATAGTGTTAGGGATAGGTCCACAGATTCAAGGGTAATGAACGAACCACAGTGACCAGTTTACCATTGTAAATATTGTTAGTAATAAAACTGAGTTGTACCATCCGCAACAGTGTTGGTTCGTCTGTGTAGCAGAGCACCCAACACGACAGTGCCTAGTTTTGATGATGAATATCAGACCCTCAAATCCTCACCCCTCACCCACCATCACATGCCCCTTTGGTGGCCCCATACCCCAATGCTACTAAGGTGCTCCTTTCTATTCCTTCATGCTACCTCCATGCTCCCTCATAGTCCCCGTGTCAGCAACCTGCCCATCCAATACTCCCAGTCACCCTCAAAGTCCCCATGCCTCCTCCATACACCCTCATGATAATAATAATAATCTTTATTATTGTCACAAGTAGGCTTACTTTACCACTGCAATGAAGTTACTGTGAAAAGCCCCTATCGTGACTCTCCGTTGCCTGTTCGGGTACACTGAGGAAGAATTCAGAATGTCCAGATTATCTAACAGCATATCTTTCAGGACTTGTGGGAGGAAACCGGAGCACCCGGAGGAAACTCACGCAGACACGGGGAGACCGTGCAGACTCCGCACAGGCAGTGACCCAAGCTGGAATCAAACCTGGGACCCTGGTGCTGTAAAGCAACAGTTCTAACCACTGTGCTACCATGCCATCCATACTCCCCATGTCACCTTCATGCTGCTATACCTTCCATGCCACCTCTGAGTCCCCATATAGCTAGTATGGCCAGACCTTAAGAGCCATGTGGAGTTGAAAAAAATAAATAAACTTCGAACATTCTCTCATTCAAACACGCTTCATACTGAAAATAAAACTAATTCATAAAACCTGGTTCAAAAAACGTAAATCCCCTTTCGTGGTCTATCTATTGTAACAGCAAACAAATACCCATTTCACAAACCACAACAAAGATAGATAATCCTTTAATGACCTCTTAAAACTGTCAATGAAAATGTAAATACTGCCTCCCCCTGCCCCGCTGAGATAAGTGGTTTGGAGCTTTTGAAAGTCGGCCAATGGGCTAATTTGTAATAACAATATAAACAATGGAGTCTATTGAAATAGAAAAAGCAGATGGCCTTTTTTTTTCTAAATTATACCAGATGTTCTGTCAATCAAAACAGTCTACAAGTGTTGTGAAATGACATACATATACCTTTAAGAGAATATATCATAAATTAGTGTCATGTTTTGCACACCTTGACAGCGTGCGATGTATTAGTTCCATGATTTGTAGGCAGTCTGTAAGCAGCAGAGGACAAGGTAGGACAGGTGCATTCCAATGATCATTATCTGTATAGAGTTTTATCTCCAAATAAAGTAAATGCTGACCTTAGTAGCATTGGGGTATGGGGCCACCAAAAGGGCATGTGATGGCGGGTGAGGGGTGAGGATTTGAGGGCCTGATATTCAAACATTATTGTTCAACTAAGTCTTGTGTATGATTAACATATTCACATTGACGAGAATAACGTAACAAGGGGCAAGTGAGTGCCTTTTTCTTCACTACATGAAAGATGTTGAAAGCTTTTTTTCATTTTAAAAGGACTTTGGGTTTTTAAATTGATGACACAGACAATTGTAGAAGAGATCCCAAGCAATGTTTTCTTCAGTTGTTTTATTCATTCATAGGACCTGGCCATTGCTGGTTAGGTCAGCATTTACTGCCCATCCCTAATTGCCGTGAGTTTTGAATGTGCAAGTGCATTCTTCCCAATGGCAATAATTTATTTTCTTATACATTTCAACACTTACACAATTCTGATCAATGTACCTTTGCAGGCCAGAACCCTATAATGAATCACTGCAGTAAAACCACATCTAACTTTCAATATTGCGTTTTTAGACTGAAGGGACAGATTTTATTTTTATTTTGAAGGCTGTCAATTATTCTTTTTGTAGGTTTATGAACAAGGTCATTCTTGAGTTATCATTTTAGTCATTTTCGCGGCTGGCAAGTGTCCCCACACATCACCTGATTCGATATTGTTCAGTTTCTTCTGGATGAACTCTGGACTGATTCCTACAGGTTGGAGCTCATTTTAATTAATAGCCTTTTATTTTCAATGTCCAGCATGTGTCATGGCAACTGCTTCAGAAATAATTGAAGAGCATCAGATTCAATGGCAGCCTAGTCTACTGAATAATGGAAGTTTTGACAATTTTCAGGGGAAAATATTGGCTGCAAAAATCCAAAAGCCTTTGATCCTGGTCTAAGTGACAAAATTTGACCATTTCTGACCCTGGCACTCCCCTCACTAAAGTTTTCAGGAACAGGGCGAGGTCACCCAATTTAAGTAACAGAGGTGGGCACTGATGCCATAAGGGGTTGCTGCATCTTGGACCAGGTCTTCAAAAGCAGGAAAGTTGGTAAAAAGGGAAAAAATAGAATATGAGCGTAAACTGATCAGAAATATAAAAACAGATTGTAAGATCTTTTATAAGTATATAAATAGGAAAAGAGTAGCGAAAGGAAACATTGGCCTCTTTGAAGCAAAGGCAGGAGAAATTATCATGGGAAATGAAGAAATGGCTGAGGCATTGAAAATATATTCTGTGTCTGTCTTCAAAGACGTTTCATACCAGAAACAAAAAAATTAAGGAGATTAATATCAGCAGAGAAAATGTATTGAAGAAACTTAAGGCACTAAAATCCGATTAATTCCTGAGTCCTGATGGCCCACATCCTAGGGTGTTAAAAGAGAAAGTTGCAGAGATATGGATGCACTCGATATGACTTCACAAAATTCCTTTGATTCAGGACCAGTCCCATCAAATTGGAAGTTGGCAAATGTTACATCACTTTCTAAGAAAGGAGGGAGAAAGAAAGCATTGAACTACAAGCCAGTTAGCCTAACATCAGTTGTTGGGAAAATGTTTGAATTAATTACTACTAATAATAATAATCTTTATTGTCACAAGTAGGCTTACATTAACACTAAGGAGTATTAATATTAAGGAAGTCTTAACAATGAACTTAGAAAAACAGTGAGTCGAACAATTCAACATGGTTTTACTCAGGGAAAATCCTGTAGGTAAAGGAGAACCAGTAGATGTACCATACCTGAATTTCCAAAAGGCATTCAACAAGGTGATACACAGGATCACAGAATAGTTTCAGCAAAGGAGGATAGGGCCATTGTGTTTGCACGGCTCTCCAAATGAGCATTATGATTCAGTGCCGCAAAGAAGCAGATTTTACCATATTTTTCAGGATGTGGCAGTGGGCAGGAAAAGCGACTTGAGTGGCTTTCTCTGTTGTATTGTCAGGAACGTAGTGCAAAAAACTCAAAGGGGTGGGTCCCATGACATCACACTGGCAGGCGGGCTCCTGCCAGCAACTTTATTTTTTAAAGATAGGGCACCATATTTGAAGGCTGCACTGGTGCATAGAATTTCAAATGGACCCCCCCCCCCACCACCACCACCCACGCAACCGCCCCCACCCTTGGCCTGCACGGGCAGTTTCGGAGACGGAGAGTTTGCGTAAATGGGGCATTTTCATGATGGCAGGGTTTAAATTGTGGAGTTTTACTAGGATCAGTGCTGGAGCCTCAGCTATTTACAATCTATTACTGATTTAGATGAAAGGACAGAGATTAATTTATCTATGACGATAAAAGAAAATTGCTGTGGATGTTGGAATCTGAAACCTAAACAGAAAATACTGGACAATCTCAGGTCTGACAACATCTGTGGAGAGAGAAGAGAGCCAACGTTTCGAGTATGGATGACTCTTTATCAAAGCTAATTTATCGATGTTTGCTGATGATACCAAGTTAGGTGGAAAGGTAACCCGTGGGGATGATACACAGAGGCTGCAAAGAGAGACAGACAGGTTAAGCGAGTGGGTAACAAGGTGGCAGATGGAGTATAATGTAGGGAAATGTGAAGTTATTCACTTTGGTCGTTAGAAAAGAAAAGCAGAATATTTTTTAGAAAGTGATGTTCAAAAAAACTTGGGTGCACTCATACAAGGAATACAGAAAGTTAGCATGCAGGTAGAGCAAGCAATCAGGAAGACAAATGGCATGTTGGCCTTTATTACAAGGGAACTGGAGTACAGGAATAAATAAGTCTTGCTACAATTGTGTAAGGTTCAGGAACCATGGATGACCAGGGAAATTGAGAATCTTGTCAAAAAGAAAAAAGATGCATACATGAGGTACAGGCAACTAAAAACTGATGAAACACTTGAGGAATACAAGGAAAGTAGAAAAGAACTCATCGGGGAGTTAGGAGGACACAAAGGTGTCCCAAAAGATCCTTGGCAAACAGGATTAAGGACAATCCCAAGGCATTTGATACATATATTAGGAACAAGAGGGTAGCTAAAGAAAGAGTTGGTCCACTCAAAGACAAAGGAGGGAAATTATTTGTAGAACCAAAGGAAGTAGGTGAAGTCCTTAATGAGTATTTTGCATCAGTATTGGGGGGGGTTAAACTAATGCAACAGGGGCATGGGAACCTGGATTGTAGTTTTAGGGTACGAGAGATTGAGAGTATAGAGGTCAGGAGCACAGATTTGACTTCGCAGGAGGGGCCAATGTTCAGGTAGGTGGTTTGAAGCGTGTCTACTTTAATGCCAGGAGTATACGAAATAAGGTAGGGGAACTGGCAGCATGGGTTGGTACCTGGGACTTCGGTGTTGTGGCCATTTCGGAGACATGGATAGAGCAGGGACAGGAATGGTTGTTGCAGGTTCCGGGGTTTAGGTGTTTTAGTAAGCTCAGAGAAGGAGGCAAAAGAGGGGGAGGTGTGGCGCTGCTAGTCAAAAACAGGATTACGGTGGCGGAGAGGATGCTAGATGGGGACTCTTCGTCGAGGTGGTATGGGCTGAGGTTAGAAACAGGAAAGGAGAGGTCACCCTGTTGGGAGTTTTCTATAGGCCTCCAAATAGTTCTAGGGATGTAGAGGAAAGGATGGCGAAGATGATTCTGGATAAGAGCGAAAGTAACAGGGTAGTTATTATGGGAGACTTTAACTTTCCAAATATTGACTGGAAAAGATATAGTTCAAATACATTAGATGGGTCGTTTTTTGTACAATGTGTGCATGAGGGTTTCCGGACACAATATGTTGACAGGCCAACAAGAGGAGAGGCCACATTGGATTTGGTTAGATTTGGAGGTAGGTGAGCACTTTGGGGACAGTGACCACAATTCGGTGACGTTTACGTTAGTGATGGAAAGGGATAAGTATACCCCGCAGGGCAAGAGTTATAGCTGGGGGAAGGGCAATTATAATGCCATTAGACATGACTTGGGGGGGATAGGTTGGAGAAGTAGGCTGCAAGTGTTGGGCACACTGGATATGTGGAGCTTGTTCAAGGAACAGCTACTGCGTGTTCTTGATAAGTACGTACCGGTAAGGCAGGGAGGAAGGCGTCGAGCGAGGGAACCGTGGTTTACCAAAGAAGTGGAATCTCTTGTTAAGAGGAAGAAGGAGGCCTATGTGAAGATGAGGTGTGAAGTTTCAGGTGGGGCGCTTGATAGTTACAAGGTAGCGAGGAAGGATCTAAAGAGAGAGCTAAGACGAGCAAGGAGGGGACATGAGAAGTATTTGGCAAGTAGGATCAAGGAAAACCCAAAAGCTTTCTATAGGTATGTCAGGAATAAAAGAATGACTAGGGTAAGAGTAGGGCCAGTCAAGGACAGGGATGGGAAGTTGTGTGTGGAGTCTGAAGAGATAGGAGAGATACTAAATGAATATTTTTCGTCAGTATTCACTCAGGAAAAAGAGAATGTTGTGGAGGAGAATGCTGAGACCCAGGTTATTAGAATAGATGGCATTAAGGTACATAGGGAAGAGGTGTTGGCAATTCTGGACAGGCTGAAAATAGATAAGTCCCCGGGGCCTGATGGGATTTATCCTAGGATTCTCTGGGAAGCCAGCGAAGAGATTGCTGGGCCTTTGGCTTTGATTTTTATGTCATCATTGGCTACAAGAATAGTGCCAGAGGACTGGAGGATAGCAAATGTGGTCCCTTTGTTCAAGAAGGGGGGTAGAGACAACCCCGGCAACGATAGACCGGTGAGCCTCACGTCTGTTGTGGGTAAAGTCTTGGAGGGGATTATAAGAGACAAGATTTATAATCATCTAGATAGGAATAATATGATTAGGGATAGTCAGCATGGCTTTGTGAAGGGTAGGTCATGCAACACAAACCTTATCGAGTTCTTTGAGAAGGTGACTGAACAGGTAGACGAGGGTAGAGCAGTTGATGTGGTGTATATGGATTTCAGTAAAGTGTTTGATAAGGTTCCCCACGGTAGGCTATTGCAGAAAATACGGAGGCTGGGGATTGAGGGTGATTTAGAGATGTGGATCAGAAATTGGCTAGCTGAAAGAAGACAGAGGGTGGTGGTTGATGGGAAATGTTCAGAATGGAGTTCAGTTACAAGTGGCGTACCACAAGGATCTGTTCTGGGGCTGTTGCTGTTTGTCATTTTTATCAATGACCTAGAGGAGGGCGCAGAAGGGTGGGTGAGTAAATTTGCAGACGACACTAAAGTCGGTGGTGTTGTCGACAGTGCGGAAGGATGTAGCAGGTTACAGAGGGACATATATAAGCTGCAGAGCTGGGCTGAGAGGTGGCAAATGGAGTTTAATGTAGAGAAGTGTGAGGTGATTCACTTTGGAAGGAATAACAGGAATGCAGAATATTTGGCTAATGGTAAAGTTCTTGGAAGTGTGGATGAGCAGAGGGATCTAGGTGTCCATGTACATAGATCCCTGAAAGTTGCCACCCAGGTTGATAGGGTTGTGAAGAAGGCCTATGGAGTGTTGGCCTTTATTGGTAGAGGGATTGAGTTCCGGAGTCATGAGGTCATGTTGCAGCTGTACAAAACTCTGGTATGGCCGCATTTGGAGTATTGCGTACAGTTCTGGTCACCGCATTTTAGGAAGGACGTGGAAGCTTTGGAGCAGGTGCAGAGGAGATTTACCAGGATGTTGCCTGGTATGGACGGAAAATCTTATGAGGAAAGGCTGATGGACTTGAGGTTGTTTTCGTTAGAGAGAAGAAGGTTAAGAGGAGACTTAATAGAGGCATACAAAATGATCAGGGGGTTAGATAGGGTGGACAGTGAGCGCCTTCTCCCGCAGATGGAAATGGCTAGCACGAGGGGACATAGTCTTAAACTGAGGGGTAATAGATATAGGACAGAGGTCAGAGGTAAGTTCTTTACGCAAAGAGTGGTGAGGCCGTGGAATGCCCTACCTGCAACAGTAGTGAACTCGCCAACATTGAGGGAATTTAAAAGTTTATTGGATAAGCATATGGATGATAATGGCATAGTGTAGGTTAGATGGCTTTTGTTTTTTGACTTCCCATGTTGGTGCAACATCGTGGGCCGAAGGGCCTGTACTGCGCTGTATCGTTCTATGTTCTATGTTCTATTCACAAAGTAGAGGGACACGTTGACTGGTGGTGTCTCAGAGGGCTGTATAAACACTTTTTAACAGGTTGTTATTAAGAGGGAGGAAGTGTTAGGTGTGCTAAAAAGCATTAAGGTAGACAACTCCCCAGAGCCAGGTGGCATCTATCCCAGATTTTGAGGGAGACAAGAGATGAAATCGCTAAGCGTCTAACAGAAATCTTTGTGTCCTCATTGGCCACGAGTGAGATCCCAGAGGATTGGAGGATAACCAATGTTATACCGTTATTTAAGAAGGGTTGCAAGGATCATCCGGGTAATTATAGGCCAGTGAGCTTGACGTCAGTGATAGTGAAATTGTTGGAAAAGATTGTCAGAGATAGGATCTATGCAAATTTGGAAGTGAATGGTCTTATTAGCGACAGACAGCATGGTTTTGTATGAGGGAGGTCATGTCTCATTAATTTAATTGAGTTTTTTGAGGTGACAAAAATGATTGACAAGGGAAGGGCTGTGGATGTTGACTACATGGACTTTAGTAAAGCATTTGATCAGGTCCCTCATGACAGGCTGGTGCAAAAGATTAAATCACATGGGGTCAGGGGTGAACTAGCTGGATGGATTCAGAACTGGCTTGGCCATAGAAGACAAAGGGTAGCAATGGAAGGGTGTTTTTCCGAATGGAGGTCTGTAACTAGCGGTGTTCTGCAGGGATCAGGACTAGGACCTCTGTTCTTTGTAACATATACAAATGACTTGGAAGAAAACATAGTGGGTCTGATTAGCAAGTTTGCGGATGATACTATGATTGCAGGAGTTGCGGATAGTGATGAAGATTGTCAGAGAATACAGCAGGATATTGATAGGCTGTAAAATTGGGCAGAGAAATGGCAGACGGAATTTAATCCGGACAAATGCAAGGTGATGCATTTTGGTGGATCCAATTCAGGTGGGAGCTATAAAATAAATGGCAGAACCATCAGGAGCATGGAGACACAGAGAGATCTGGGCATGCAGGTCCATAGATCCTTAAAAGTGGTAGCACAGGTGGAAATAGTGGTAAAGAAAGCATATGGCATGCTTGCCTTCATAGGATGGGGTATCGAGTATAAAAGCTCGAAAATTATGTTACAATTATATAGAACGTTGGTTTGACCACATTTGGAATACTGTGCCCAATTCTGGTCACCACACTGCCAGGCTTTGGAGAGAGTACAGAAAAAATCTACCAGGATGTTGCCTGGTATGGAGGGTATTAGCTATGAGGAGAGATTGAGTAAACTGGGATTGTTCTCCCTAGAGAGACGAAGGCTGAGGGGTGACCTGATAGAAGTTTATTAAATTATTAGGGTTATAGATAGGGTGAACAGTTGGAGGCTTTTTCCCAGGGCGGAATTAAAAATTACAAGGGGGCACAAGTTCAAGGTGAGGGGGGACAGGCTCAGTGGAGATGTGCGGGGACAGGTTTTCTTCTCCACAGAGGGTGGTGGTGGCCTGGAATGCACTGCCAAGTGAGGTGGTTGAGGCAGATACATAAGCGACCTTTAAGACTTATCTGGATAGGCACATGAACATACGGGGTATAGAAGGATACAGACGGTTGATCTAGATAGGACATGTGATCGCGCAGGCTTGGAGGTCCGAAGGACCTGTACCTGTGCTGTATTGTTCTTTGTTCTAGCTGCAGGACTTGACCCCCTATGACAAAATTCAGCCAGGTCCTGTCAACCTTACTCAACCCCATTTTAAACTTGCTTCAGGATGAACTCAACATTGTCCATATACAGAAAGGACCAATAAGTTTGAGTCTATCCATAATTTAACGTATCCTGAAGTAACATTTTTGATGAATTTACTTGATGTGCATTCAGAAAGATGTAAATTCTAAAATGCTTTCATGCATAAAACATTAGACAGCAGTTTGAAGATTTCAAACAGAGAGCACTTCCATTGGCTACTAGTCCAATGGAACGAAATAAGGGCCAACAATTTGCTAAATCCCCAAAACATACACAGGTGTCGCAATGTGTGATATAACCTTTGCCATTCAGAGTAATACCGGCAATGTGCAAACGGTGTGAGGTGTTCATTTTACAAGGAACACATTTTCACAAGGAACACATCGCCAACTTAACAGACTGATCAAGACCTTAGATCCAGATCTTCAGAGCACCCTACGTGCTCTCATCCCACGTATTCCCCGCATTGGAGATCTCTACTGCCTCCCGTAAATACACAAGGCCAACACACCAGGCCGTCCTATCGTTTCAGGCAATGGGCCCTGTGTGAGAACATCTCTGGCTACATCGAAGGCATCTTGAAACCCATCGTACAAGGTACGCCCAGCTTTTGTCGCGTCACGACGAACTTCCTACAGAAACTCAGCACCCATGGACCAGTTGAACCAGGAACAGTCCTCGTCACAATGGATGTCTCGGCACTCTATACCAGCATCCCCCATGACGATGGCATTGCTGCAACAGCCTCAGTACTCAACACCGACAACTGCCAATCTCCAGACGCAATTCTGCAACTCATCCGCTTCATTCTGGATCACAACGTCTTCACCTTCGACAACAAGTTCTTCATCCAGATGTACGGAACAGCCATGGGGACTACATTCGCACCCCAATACGCCAACATCTTCATGCACAAGTTTGAACAAGACCTACTCACCGCACAGGACCTTCAACCGACGTTATACATCAGAGACATTGATGACATTTTTTTCCTTTGGACCCATGGCGAAGAATCACTGAAACGACTACACGATGACATCAATAAGTTCCATCCAACCATCGGACTCACCATAGACTACTCTCCAAAATCAGTTGCATTCTTGGACACACTCGTCGCCATCAAGGACGGTCACTTCAGCACTTCGCTTTACCACAAACCCACGGATAACCTCACGATGCTCCACTTCTCTAGCTTCCACCCTAAACACATTAAAGAAGCCATCCCCTATGGACAAGCTCTCCGTATATATACACAGGATCTGCTCAGACGAGGAGGAGCGTAACAGACATCTACAGACGTTGAAAGATGCCCTCGTACGAACCAGATATGGCGCTCGACTCATCGATCGACAGTTCCAACGCGCCACAGCAAAAAAACGCACCGGCCTCCTCAGACGACAAACATGGGACACAACCGACAGAATACCCTTCGTCGTCCAGTACTTTCCTGGAGAGGAGAAACTACGACATCTTCTTCACAGCCTTCAACAGGTCATCAATGAAGATGAACATCTTGCCAAGGTCATCCCCACACCCCCACTACTTGCCTTCAAACAACCGCTCAACCTCAAACAAACCATTGTTTGCAGCAAACTACCCAGCCTTCAGAACAGTGACCACGACACCACACAACCCTGCCATGGCAATCTCTGCAAGACGTGCCAGATCATCGACATGGATGCCACCATGACACGTGAGAACACCACCCACCAGGTACGCGGTACATACTCGTGCGACTCGGCCAACGTTGTCTACCTCATACGCTGCAGGAAAGGATGTCCCGAAGCGTGGTACATTGGTGAGACCATGCAGACACTGCGACAACGAATGAACGGACATCGCGCGACAGTCACCAGGCAGGAATGTTCCCTTCCAGTCAGGGAACATTTCAGCAGTCAAGGACATTCAGCCTCTGATCTCCGGGTAAGCGTTCTCCAAGGCGGCCTTCAGGACGCGCGACAATGCAGAATCGCCGAGCAGAAACTTATAGCCAAGTTCCGCACAAATGAGTGCGGCCTCAACCGGGACCTGGGATTCATGTCGCATTACATTCATCCCCCACCATTTGGCCTGCAAAATCCTACCAACTGTCCTGGCTTGACACAATTCACACCTCTTTAACCTAGGGTTACTCCATCTCTGGATCTGTAAAGATTTAATCACCTGCTAATGCTCGTATTCCAAGCATTGTCGTGCATCCTTGAATCTGTCTATATATATGTTTCTGGAACATACCTCTTTATTCACCTGAGGAAAGAGCAGCACTCCGAAGGCTAGTGACATCAAAATAAACCTGTTGGACTTTAACCTGGTGTTGTAAGACTTCGTACTGTGCTCACCCCAGTCCAACGCCGGCATCTCCACATCATGTTCATTTTAATGATAGTGCTGCGCACTCAGCACTAAACATGTTGTTGAGTGGCTGGAGGCCCCTCAGCAGGGGGCCCAATGTGCCAGTACCATCTAAAATTAGCTGCATTATTTAAAGCCAGACTGCATCTACTCAACCGGGACCTGGGATTCATGTCCATTACATTCATCCCCCACCAAAACGCCGTCCAACGCCGATATCTCCACATAATGGCATCTATTAACAGCAAGGCGTATTCAGCTTGCAGCAGATACTAGCAGTAATTGGGGAAGAGTGTCTGGCTTATAATAGAGAAGATGACATGCAACATGGGAGAGAGGATTTCTGATATTGCACTAAATTCTCTGGTGACTAGGAGTTCTTGAGGTCCGTCAGACAGGTGTTTAGAACAGAATTTTAGTAGATGGACTAGCAGTTCAATGCAAACAGTGCTGCAAGAAGTTTAATGACTTCACACAAGTGGCCAAGGTCAGTGAATTTAGCTTCAAATATCTCAATTCACCACGCCCACTTCAATCACCTGCCAAAAATCTCTAACAAGCACTATTCACACCTCACATTCACAGCTTCAACTCACCCTCACACACTTTGCGATGTGACCATCCTGAGGTCCACGTTTCACACCTTGCAAATACTGCAAGCTTTTCAACAATGACAGACACATTAGTCAAACACATCTAATTACATTCGCTGATACATTTCCCTCTCTCTTGCAGGACAAAGTTTGCATGGCCAGATACAGCAGCAGCTATCTGGCAAGGGACTCACGTGGCTGCACATCCTCACTCTAGGAGGAGATGATGGTTGCCATAATTAGATTGGCCACAGCTGAGACCATGGCTAGAGCAGAGTTGAGACATAAAGGTGATGCCTGGTTCCAACTTAATATTCCTTCTCACATCCCACTTCCCCCTCATCCCACAATCTCTTCTGATTTACCAGCTGTAAATGGTGTCAGCATGCACTACTTTACTTTCCCCCTTTCCTCCTCTCATCGTAACCCAACTTTTGTGCCTTCTATTTTCAGATATCCAAGAACTGCCACCTGGACAAACAATGGTGGGAGATATAAAAGTCAAATGATGATGATTAAAAACCATTGCACAATCGCACATTATAACCACCAGCTCCGATGATGCCACTGCGCATAATTTTGATGGTAACATAGAGGTGGATTCTGCATGTCACTGTGCCCGATGCCAGAGCACAGGGAAATTATAGTGCAGGAGTTGGATCCCAAAGGACAAGGTCACACATGGGTTCTGCTGTGATGGTCTTTGCAAGAGGTCTGTACACACAAGCTGAGCGACACAGAAATGTTTGATCTAATGGCAGGCCTGTCACACAGCCTGTTGTCATTGTCAAGCAGCATGGAGGGTGCCATCTCCAATTTGGCACTGAGATTTTGAAGAACTTGCAGCCCATCCTTTCCAGAGTGGAAATGGTGAGCAACTTCATAAGAACACTTGTGAGCCCAATTGTGAGCCAGTGTCTGATGGCCAATGGCTCAGTTTCCATTGAAGCACAAGCTTGAATTCAGCAGTGAAAACCCAGACTGAGATCACGATATCTCAACTTGGTGTCCATGGAGGCTCAATGCTGCCATCATGGCTGTGGATCTCAATGATCAAACTGGCTTTCAGGGTCTCACAGTCCAACAATCTAAACTGCAGGAGATTACTGGGATTGCTGACGTGCCACCCCTTTATAGTGTCAGCGTTAATCTGCAGTCCTCTCTCACAAAGACACCATTCTCACCCTGCCAGTACCTCTGCTGCTGCCTGCCTGCCAATCAGCTGGACCAGACTGCTGCCATACTGAGGTGGTGCAGGCTCAAACTGAACCTCCTTCTAAGAGTGTCCGAAAGGCTATCTGCATTCTCCCTCACTGAAAGTCAGCATCCATCTGCCAACCTTATCGTAACTAGTGTGGTAGGACTTCAGGTCAGTCAAAGGCACCAACAAAACAAGCACTATAACTTCCTTAATAATATCTTCCAGCATTATCCCTATAGTAGATAGTGAACTAACTGGCCTGTAGATTCAAGGGTCTGGCCTGACTTTGAATGTTGCCAACAAAACTCAATATCAATCCACACCTGGTCAGCCAAACATTCTACCTCCCATTCAAATAGATTCCAGGATATGTTGAGCCGCCACTCTCAAAAGACTACTTTGATGAGGAGACCCAAAACTGGACCAGCTGTGCCAGATGCACCTTTGACAAACTATGGTAATGTGTTTGGTAACAAAGACCTTCACAAGTTAACAAAAGTCCCAATGTACAGAACTGTTGTCGCCACCACACTCCTGTACTGGACTGTGTATCAGCAACACATAAGCATGCTGGGGAAATTCCATCAGCAATGCCTCTGTCGCATCCTCCGGATTCAATGGGAAGACCATCAAACAAATGCTAGCGTCCTGCTTGAATCCAGCTTCATGAGCATTCAAGGAAAACTTCTGCAGGATCAGGTATGGTGGACTGGCAACATGTCCAGATGGCTGAGAAGCATCTCCTTGCCAATCCTGTTTCCTCAACTCTCAACATCGTGGGGAAGACTAAGAAAACGCTTCAAAAACAATCCAAAACTCTCCTTGAAGTGTGGCAGCTTTGACATTAATGATCGGGAGGAGCTTGCTACCAATACAGGACAAATCCTGCACTCCAGACCACAATACCCTGTGGAACGTCCTACATGTTCATGGGCGGCACGGTAGCACAGTGGTTAGCAGAGTCCCAGGTTTCATTCCCGGCTTGGGTCACTATCTGCGGAGTATGCACATTCTCCCCGAGTCTACGTGTGTTTCCTCCGGGTGCTCCGGTTTCCTACCACAAGTCCAAACAGACGTGCTGTTAAGTAATTTGACATTCTGAATTCTCCCTCCGTGTACCCGAACAGGCGCCAGAGTGTGGCGGCTAGAAGCTTTTCACCATAACTTCATTGCAGTTTTAATGTAAGCCTACTTGTGACAATAATAAAGATTATTATTATAAAGATCTGCTGGTCGTCAATCGACCTGTTCAGTCACATGAAGACCCACTGCAGAAAGTTGCACCCCAGAATAGACGTCAAGCTCAAATTGAGGGACAGCCGATGATAGGAAGTAGCGATAAGTGGATCTTTCTCAGGTTGGAGGGCAGTAACCAGTGGAGTGTCACAGGGATCAGTGCCAGGACCGCAGCTCTTCACAATATATATTAATGATTTGGAGGAAGGAACAGAGTGTAAAATTTGTAGATGATACAAAGGTGGAGGGAAGGCAGGTTATAAAGAGGATATAAATAGCTTACAGAAAGATATTGACAGGCTAAGTGAGTGGACAGAAAATTGGCAAATGGAATTCAATGTGGGAAAATATGAGATTGTTCATTTTGGAAGAAAGAATGAGAAGACGGATTATTATTTAAATGGAGAGAGATTGCAGAAAGCAGCAGAAAGGGACGTTGGATTCATGAAACCCAGAAAGCTAGTGTACAGGTGCAGAAGAAGGAGGGCAAATGGAATGCTGGCTTATATTTCAAAGGGACTGGAATATAAAAGTAAGAAGGTGTTGCTGCAACTGTACAAGGTACTACTGAGGCCCCATTTAGAATACTGTGTATCGTATTGCTTCCCTTATTTAAGGAAAAATATATTATTGGAGGCAGTACAGAGGAGGTTTACTAGGATGATCCCGAGAACGGAGGGACTGCTATATGACATGTAAACAGGTTAGGTCTGTACTCCTTGGAGTTCAGAAGAATGAGAGGTGATATGATTGAAACATATAGGGTGCGATTCTTCCAAAAAGGTTCTAAGGTTCTAAGTGTGGTTGTGAGCGGGAACATCCTCGAGTTTCCCGGCGCTGGGCCCGATGAGACTATCATGGCAATACAATGTTAATTGGTCCACTTAAGGATGCTCCACGAGCTTCATGCCGCAAATGAAGACTCACCAGTCGATTCACCGGGATCAAGCTCACCAACCCCTCGCCCACCAAGTAGAGCAGCACATGAACTGCTCTTGCACAGCCAACACCACTCAGCTCGCAGCCATGGTGCCAAGCCGGCCAGCCCCACGATTCAGGCATGCAGATCTGGGGAGGCTCCTAGAGGCGATCAAGGCCAGGAGGGATGTATTGTTACCCCGGGGATCCCAGATGGTAAGCCCCAGGGCAGCCAGTCCAACCTGGGAGGAAGTGGCAGCGGCCGACAGCTCGGACAGCATCACCCAGTGCCGCTAGAAGGTCAACGACCTTCACTGGGACACACGGGTGAGTTGGCACCGGACCCCCTGCCCCTCACAAGACTGCACCTGGTACTGCCCCTGCCCAGCACCGTACCGTGCTGCCATCTCCCCAATCCCACCCTGAAACCTTCTTAACCCCCCACCCCACGCCCCTGCCCCAAAACCTTACCCCACTGAACCTCTCATCCCCTCCCCCTTGCAGCCAACAATGCCCTCAGCAGGAGAAGTTGTCCCACAACCGTCGGGAGGAGGCCCAGACTGGTGATGGGGTGCCAGTCATCAGAATCCTCATCTCCAATATTGGATTGTTGGATTGTATCTTTGGAGAGTAACTATTTTTGACAAGGCAGTTGCCACTCAGTTCAGTTTTGTTTTTGTTTTTGTTTATATATTATTTATTTATTTGTTTAAAATTGGCCACGGTTATTTATATTGCTTTGTTGTAGTTCAAAAGAAAAACTATGTACTGTTACGTTTGGCCACAAAATTTTGAATAAAATATATATATTTTTTTTAAAAAGAATCCTCATCTCCTTCGAGGAACAGGCCCTGGATGGACAGTCCCCCTCGGACTGATCTGTTCCCTGTAAGAACACTATTCACGACGCCCTATGCTGCTCTTGCTCATGTATTTACTTTGTTTGGCCCCTTGTTCCGCACTGTAACCAATCACTGTTTTGTCGTGTACCATTTGTCAATGTTCTCTGTTGAGTGTGTCTACGATGTACGTACAGTGTACATTCCGCGGCTGCACAAAAATACTTTTCACTGTTCTTCGGTACATGTGACAATAAATCAAATCAAAATGTTGCAGGGGTGGCCAAGGACTGAGCGGTCACCAATGTAGAGGTCGGCGCACGCTGCAAAGGTGAGAATCCACCAGGCCCCACCCAGGTGGACTGTCACATGAGTTATTATTGCCAGACTGAATGGCACATCTCTCCCACTGACCACATGTCCATTCTTCCACAGGACCTGAAGCCGACGGCGCCTGCCCATCCTGGGTGGCCCAGTCTCCAGCCTCCCAGGAGAACACCTCGGAGGAGAGCTCTGGGAATGCCACCATAGATGTGTCACAGCTGTCACCCCACCCTCCCAACAGCGCAGAGACGTACACCTCGGTGGGCAACATTAGTGGTCAGGCTTCTGGGGCATATTCTAGTGAGCATCACAGTGCTGCTGATGTGTGGCTGGTGGAGGCAGGAACGCCCAGGCGAGACAGCAGTCGGAGGTCTGCTGGATCCCAGGACCCAGCTGGGTCCCACTCAGATCCTGAGCCTCTGGAACAGATGCAGACATTAGGTATGGCCGTGACATTCAGAAATGGAGGTCAGCAACACTCCAGAGGGTCCACAGCCTACTGGAGGTCCCAGAGGCTACAGGCACAGGAGGTGGCAATGCGTGGCAACTGCGATGGAGAGCCTGGTGCAATACATCAGCCGCATGTACGGAGGTGTCCTAGGTATGGTGCAGTCGGTGACGGCCATGGCTGAGGGCCTCAGTGGATTGTCCGACTCGCTGGGGGACCTCCAAATCTTTGCCCCATCTCCCCAGGCATTGGGGTCCTGCCCCCCATCCCCCACCCCTGGCAAAACTCAACAAACAGGCAGGGGTCAGACCATGGCATAGATTGAGGCGCACCAGCGCTCCATATCTCAATGGGTTATCATCATCCCCCTGCCCTCAACAGTGACCCACTGCCAGTGCCAACATAGTCCCAGCACCCTGAAGTGATGTACCACTGGGACGGTGGGAAATGGTAGCGGGTGGGGCACTGACGTTGACAGACCAGGCCACGGTCCCATGTGGAACATGGGTGTGAGGGCCTCCCTGGCCCTCTGGGCTTGCTGGGCCCTCGCCACTGCTGCCTGTCCTGTAGCCTCCCTCTGGTCCCTCCCCGGGATCGTCCTCCAGCCCCTGCTGGTCTGCTGCCGCCTCGTCATCCTCACCTTCCCCTTTACATGTGGCCACATGTTCCTCTTCTTCCACCTGCGGCACGTTGCCCCGCTGCTGTGCCAGGTTGTGGAGGACACAGCAGACCACCACGAAGCGGGCGACCCTCCGGTGCACCACTGGAGCGGTCGAGGCATCGGAGCTGCATTTTGAGCAGACCGCCGAGTGGCCACATGGGCCTTGTTGTATCGGTCTCCTCATCTGTCTCCGGCCTCTGTAAAGGCATCATTGGCCTGGTCCTCAGTGGGTATACCGTATCCCCCAAGACCAATCCGCCAGTCTGGGTTGGTCCTCAAAGAGGACAGGGATGTGTCTGACCACCCCAGGATTTAGCTGTCGTTCACACACCCTGGGAAGCGTGCATACACATACTTGATCCTACGGTGGTGATCGTATATGAGCTGGATGTTCAGGGAGTTGAACCTCTTTCAGTTGAGGTTGGGCACTCCCAGATGGCCCAATGAGCGCAAAGTAACATGAATGCAGTCTATCAGCCCCTGGACCTGGGGAATCCCGGCCAAGGCGGAGAATCCTGCTGCCCGGGCATCTTGTTGGGCTTGGTCCCTGTCAAAGTTCAAATCATTTTCTGACCAGACCTGCTTGATGCACCTGTGGGCTGCAGGCAGAGAGATGCCACACAGGTCCCCCCTCGAGCCCCAGAAGAATCTTGAGGCGTAAAGGTTCAGGAATGTGGTATTATCGATTTGGCGTCCAACGGGGGAAGAGAGCGGTCGCGGGTAGAAGAGCTCCTGAGGGGGGAACACAGTTGCGTCCCGTTCCCCGTGGAGACCTTGCACCTAAGTGCGCAAACTTGTCCGACTGGGCCCCCGCACAGCAAGAGATTGCGGAAAAAGAGGAGCGACTTGGACTCCAAAACGGAGCAAGGTCGGAGACCTGAGCGCTCAGGGGCAGAGCGAGCGACAAAGAGAGAGCTCCCCGGGGAGAATGAGAAGAGGCCGCAAGGGACTGGACCAGTAAGCTGTGGCCCGGGGGAGGAAAGGTGTACAAGAAGAGCCGGGGCCGGAGACCTGGAAGCGGCCGGAGTCACGCACCTCCGAACGGAGCCAGCCCATCGAAGCCCGTGTCTGCGAGCCGGACCGACTGAGCCACCCCCACCACCCCCTGCCCCCCGCACAGTAGAACGTGGTGGGTGGCCGAGGAGAAGCCCCCCCCCCTTCTCCCACGCGCGGCAGCAGGGCACGGGGCAACAAAACGCGGGGCAGGAGGAGTGGCGGCCCGAGCCACAGCGGGAACGAGCCAGCAACGAGGTCCGACCCTTCGCCAGAAGGGAGCCAAAGCAGAGGGAGAAAAGGCACCAAAAGCAAACAGGGCAATACGTGAGCCCGCTCAGACGAGCTAATCGGCACTCAGACGAGCTAAACTGGGCAGACAGGAGCATTTTCCCCCTGGGCGAGAGGGGAACTGGAAGGCAGCCTTTGCCGAGACGCTGAGGGAACACCAGCAGGAAAGCAAGGCAGGGACCAAAGCAGACATAGAGGCCGCAGAACAGGCAGCAATGTCCAAGGCCCTGGCGGAGGTGCAGCTCGCCCTGGGCAGAGCAGAGAAGAAACTGGAAGCCCAAGAGGAGAAGGGAAACCCAAGAGGCGATCATTAAGGAGCTGGAAAAAGCGGCGATTGACATGAGCGACCGGATCACGGCCCTGGAAAAAGAGGTGGCGAGACTGAGCACAACACAGGGGAGCCTGGAGGACAGGGTGGATGACCAGGAAACCACTCAAGAAGACAAAATGTTAGGATAGTGGGCCTACCAGAGGGGGTTGAGGGTAGAAACCCCACGGCCTACGTGGCCGAGATGCTGGGCAACTTAGTGGGGAGGAAAACTTTCCCCAACCCACCAGAAATGGACAGAGCACACCGGTCGCTGCACCCGAAGCCCAGGGCAGGGGATTACCCGAGGGCATTTATAGCTAAACATTTATAGTAGAAATCTAGTGCTAGAAAACAGATAGTTAACAGTAACTTTAAAAAATAAAATGTTTTAACTTTTAAATTTAATTTACTAATTAATTGACGCAATGTCAGTTAGAGGGGTGCAGTGCTCTGACTGTGAGATGTGGCAGGTCCGGGAGGCTTCCAGCCTCCCAGATGGCTTCATCTGCAGAAAGTGCACCCAACTGGAGCTCCTCACAGACCGCATGGTTCGGTTGGAGCAACAATTGGATGCACTTAGGCGCATGCTGGTGGCGGAAAGCGTCATAGCTAGCAGTTATATAAATGTGGTCACACCCAAGGTGCAGGCAGAGAAATGGGTGACCACCAGAAAGGGCAGGCAGTCAGTGCAGGAATCCCCTGTGGTTGTCCCACTCTCGAACAGGTATACCCCTTTGGATACTGTCGGGGGGGGTAGCCTATCAGGGGAAAACAGCAGCAGCCAGAGCAGTGGCACCACGGCTGGCTCTGATGTTCAGAAGGGAGGGTCAAAGTGCAGAAGAGCAATAGTAATAGGGGACTTTATAGTCAGAGGCACAGATAGGCACTTCTGTGGACGTGAAAGAGACTCCAGGATGGTATGTTGCCTCCCTGGTGCCAGGGTCCAGGATGTGTCCGAACGGGTAGAAGGCATCCTGAAGGGGGAGGGCAAACAGGCAGAGGTCGTTGTACATATTGGTACTAATGACATAGGCAGGAAGGGGCATGAGGTCCTGCAGCAGGAGTTCAGGCAGCTAGGCAGAAAGTTAAAAGACAGGACCTCTAGGGTTGTAATCTCGGGATTACTCCCTGTGCCACGTGCCAGTGAGGCTAGAAATAGGAAGATAGAGCAGCCAAACGCGTGGCTAAACAGCTGGTGTAGGAGGGAGGGTTTCCGTTATCTGGACCACTGGGAGCTCTTCCGGGGCAGGTGTGACCTATATAAGGAGGACGGGTTGCATCTAAACTGGAGAGGCATAAATATCCTGGCCGCGAGGTTTGCTAGTGTCACACGGGAGGGTTTAAACTAGTATGGCAGGGGGGTGGGCACGGGGGCAATAGGTCAGAAGGTGAGAGCATTGAGGGAGAACTAGGGAATAGGGACAGTGTGGCTCTGAGGCAGAGAAGACAGGGAGAAGTTGCTGAACACAGCGGGTCTGGTGGCCTGAAGTGCATATGTTTTAATGCAAGAAGTATTACGGGTAAGGCAGATGAACTTAGAGCTTGGATTAGTACTTGGAACTATGATGTTTTTGCCATTACAGAGACCTGGTTGAGGGAAGGGCAGGATTGGCAGCTAAACGTTCCAGGATTTGGATGTTTCAGGCGGGATAGAGGGGGATGTAAAAGGGGTGGAGGAGTTGCGCTACTGGTTAGGGGGAACATCACAGCTGTACAACGGAGGACACCTCAGAGGGCAGTGAGGCTATATGGGTAGAGATCAGGAATAAGAAGGGTGCAGTCACAATGTTGGGGGTTTACTACAGGCCTCCCAACAGCCAGGGGGAGATAGAGGAGCAGATAGGTAGACAGATTTTGGAAAAGAGTAAAAACAACAGGATTGTGGTGATGGGAGACTTCGACTTCCCCAATATTGACTGGGACTCACTTAGTGCCAGGGGCTTAGACGGGGCAGAGTTTGTAAGGAGCATCCAGGAGGGCTTCTTAAAACAATATGTAGACAGTCCAACTAGTACCGCCCCGGTACTGGACCTGGTATTGGGGAATGAGCCCAGCCAGGTGGTCGAAGTTTCAGTAGGGGAGCATTTCGGAAACAGTGACCACAATTCAGTAAGTTTTAAAGTGCTGGTGGACAAAAATAAGAGTGGTCCTAGGATGAATGTGCTAAATTGGTGGAAGGCTAATTATAACAATATTAGGCGGAACTGAAGAACCTAGATTGGGGGCGGATGTTTGAGGGCAAATCAACATGTGACATGTGGGAGGCTTTCAAGTGTCAGTTGAAAGGAATTCAGGACCGGCATGTTCCTGTGAGGAAGAAGGATAATCACGGCAATTTTCAGGAACCTTGGATAACGAGAAATATTGTAGGCCACGCCAAAAAGAAAAAGGAAACATTTGTCAGGGCTAAAAGGCAGAGAACAGACGAAGCCTGTGTGGAATATAAGGAAAGTAGGAAGGAACTTAAGTAAGGAGTCAGGAGGGCTAGAAGGGGTCACGAAAAGTCATGGGCAAATAGGGTTAAGGAAAATCCCAAGGCTTTTTACACGTACATAAAAAGCAAGAGGGTAGCCAGGGAAAGGGTTGGCCCACTGAAGGATAGGCAAGGGAATCTATGTGTGGAGCCAGAGGAAATGGGCGAGCTACTAAATGAATACTTTGCATCAGTATTCACCAAAGAGAAGGAATTGGTAGATGTTGGGCGCGATTCTCCGCTCTCACGCCGGTTGGGAGAATCGCCTGGGCCGCCAAAATTTGCGAGGACGCCGGTCCGACACCCTCCCGCGATTCTCCTAAGCGGCGGGAACGGCCCGGTCGAGTTTCGCGGGCCGCAGAATCGCCGGAGACACCGAAAATGGCGATTCTCCGGCACCCCCGTGATTCTGAGGCCCGGATGGGCCGAGCGGCCAGGCCAAAACGGCGGGTTCACCCGGCGCCGTCCACACCTGGTCGCTACAGTCGTGGGCGGTGCGTGAACGCTGGGGGGGCGGCCTGTGGGGGGGCGAGGGGGGATCCTGCACCAGGGGGTACCTTAAATGTGGGGTGGCCCGCGATCGGTGCCCACCGATCGTCGGGCCGTCCTCTCTGAAGGAGGACCTCCTTCCTTCCGCCACCCCGCAAGATCCGTCCCCCATCTTCTTGTGGGGCGGATTTGGACAGGATGGCAACCACGCATGCGCGGGTTGGCGCCGGCCAACCCGCGCATGCGCGGATGGCGTCCGTTATGCGGCGCCGGCCGCGTCATCTATGTGGCGCCGCTTTTACGCGGGCGACAAGGCCTGGCACGGGTAGATGACGCGGCCCCGATATTGGCCCATTGTCAGGGCCTGAATAGGTCGGGACCGGGGCCGTTCCGCGCCGTCGTGAACCTCGATGGCGTTCACGACGGCGCGGCCACTTCGGCGTGGGGTTGGAGAATCTCGCCCGTTGAGTCTGGAGAAGGGTGTATAGATAGCCTGGGTCACATTGAGATCCAAAAAGACGAGGTGTTGGGTGTCTTAAAAAATATTATGTTAGATAAGTCCCCAAGGCCTGATGGGATCTACCCCAGAATACTGAAGGAGGCTGGAGAGGAAATTGCTGAGGCCTTGACAGAAATCGTTGGATCCTCACTGTCTTCAGCTGATGTCCCGGAGGACTGGAGAATAGCCAATGTTGTTCCTCTGTTTAAGAAGGGTAGCAAGGATAATCCCGGGAACTACAGGCCGGTGAGCCTTACTTCAGTGGTAGGGAAATTACTGGAGAGAATTCTTCGAGACAGGATCTACTCCCATTTGGAAGCAAATGGACGTATTAGTGAGAGGCAGCATGGCTTTGTGAAGGGGAGGTCGTGTCTCACTAACTTGACAGAGTTTTTCGAGGAGGTCACGAAGATGATTGATGCAGGTAGGGCAGTGGATGTTGTCCATATGGACTTCAGTAAGGCCTTTGACAAGGTCCCTCATGGTAGACTAGTACAAAAGGTGAAGTCACACGGGATCAGGGGTGAGCTGGCAAGGTGGATACAGAACTGGCTAGGTCATCGAAGGCAGAGAGTAGCAATGGAAGGATGCTTTTCTAACTGGAGGGCTGTGACCATGGTGTTCCGCAGGGATCAGTGCTGGGACCTTTGCTGTTTTTAGTATATATAAATGATTTGGAGGAAAATGTAACTGGTCTGATTAGTAAGTTTGCAGACGACACATAGGTTGGTGGAATTGTGGATAGCGATGAGGACTGTCAGAGGATACAGCAGGATTTAGATTGTTTGGAGACTTGGGCGGAGACATGGCAGATGGAGTTTAATCCGGACAAATGTGAGGTAATGCATTTTGGAAGGTCTAATGCAGGTAGGGAATATACAGTGAATGGTAGAACCCTCAAGAGTATTGAAAGTCAGAGAGATCTAGGGGTACAGGTCCACAAGTCTCTGAAAGAGGCAACACAGGTGGAGAAGGTAGTCAAGAAGGCATACGGCATGCTTGCCTTCATTGGCTGGGGCATTGAGTATAAGAATTGGCAAGTCATGTTGCAGCTGTATAGAACCTTAGTTAGGCCACACTTGGAGTATAGTGTTCAATTCTGGTCGCCACACTACCAGAAGGATGTGGAGGCTTTAGAGAGGGTGCAGAAGAGATTTACCAGAATGTTGCCTGGTATGGAGGGCATTAGCTATGAGGAGCAGTTGAATAAACTCGGTTTGTTCTCACTGGAACGACGGAGGTTGAGGGGCGACCTGATAGAGGTCTACAAAATTATGAGGGGCATAGACAGAGTGGATAGTCAGAGGCTTTTCCCCAGGGTAGAGGGGTCAATTACTAGGGGGCATAGGTTTAAGGTGAGAGGGGCAAGGTTTAGAGTAGATGTACGAGGCACGTTTTTTACACAGAGGGTAGTGGGTGCCTGGAACTCGCTACGGGAGGAGGTGGTGGAAGCAGGGACGATAGTGACATTTAAGGGGCATCTTGACAAATACATGAATAGGATGGGATTAGAGGGATGCGGACCCAGGAAGTGTAGAAGATTGTAGTTTAGTCGGGCAGCATGGTCGGCACGGGCTTGGAGGGCAGAAGGACCTGTTCCTGTGCTGTACATTTCTTTGTTCTTTGTTCTTTTGTATCTGACCCCATGCTGTACCTGTCCTGGGAGTGTTTGATGGGGACAGTGTAGAGGGAGCTTTACTCTGTATCTAATCCCGTGCTGTACCTGTCCTGGGGGCCCCCGGCATGGCCGCCCGCTGTGCGACCACCACGCAGGTAGTCCCCTGCACTCTGGAGTCTCCCTTCGCCCAGAGGCCATACTGGGTGGATGCTTGCAGCGATTCCTTGTTCCGAGTCCTTGGTTGTGGCACTTTGTAGCCCTATTGCTGTTCCTTTTCTAGCCTTGTTTGTCTCTCCGTACCTGTGTTCCGCCCCCTCCCCGTTCCCTCTCTTCCTGTGCCCCCCACCCCCCCCCACCCCCGGGCCCTCCCTTTCCTCCCCCTTTCTCCCCCTCTCCCGTATATCCCTCCTTTGTCCCTCTTTCCCCTGCTCCTATCCCCATTTGCTCTCCCGCCTCTGTTGAGTGGTCCCCCCCCCCTTCTCCCCCCATCCTCTGCCTGGCGCTGTCCCCCCTGTTGAGGGCGGGCTGCGGCCCTGCTTTTTTGCATGTCCCCAGTGCTAGATTTCTTGCTAGTGCGGTGATCCCCCTCTCGGGAGTTACTGTCTCACTTCTCCCCTGCCCAGCCTCTGCGTTTTTCTGCCCGTTCTTCCCCCGTCCTACCCTGCGCTCCCCCCGTTTGCTCTCCCTTCTCCGCTACTCTCATACCCTTGTGCTGGGGCCTGGTTTCCCACCTGTGGCGGTTCGTTGGGTAGCGGTTTGCTTTTTGTTCAGGGCGCGCTCGCCATGGTGGGGGTGGGGGCAGGGGGACCTGGCGTTGCCTCACCCCTCCCGCCCCCCCCCTCCATCGGTGTGTTGTTGCCCCTTACCATGGGCCCCATATTTCTACCCTCTCTGTTGGTTTTCCAGCCCGTGTTCCTCGATAAACCTGTTTGCGTCGCCGGGGGGGCTGTAAAGAAATACTCTCTTTCTTGGTACGTGACCCAGAGTTTCGCTGGGTACAGCATAGCAAACCGCACATTGTTCTTGTGAAGGGCTGCTTTCGCTCTATTGAATTTGACCGCATGGAGAGAGCAGTGACAGCGGCCATCCTAGACGGCCCGCAAACAAGGAGGGCAGGGGCACGTCCACCAGGTGAATATGGTTAATCCCACAGGAGCGAGGGGACAGAAGCCCCCCACCAGGATAGTCACCTGGAACGTAAGAGGATTCAACGGCCCAGTGAAAAGATCCAGAGTCCTCAATTACCTAAGAAACATGAAGGCAGACATAATCTTCCTTCAAGAGACGCACCTGAATGAGCAGGACCGACTGCGGGTAAGAAAGGGCTGGGTGGGACAGACCTACCATTCCTGTTACGGGACGAGGGCCAAGGGGGGGGTAATACTGATCAGCAAATGGACGATGTTTCGGGCGACAAAGATGGTTACGGACCCAGGGGGACGGTACGTCATAGTGAGCGGGACCCTGGATGGGGCACCGGTAGTACTAGTTAACGTGTACGCGCCCAACTGGGACGACACGAGCTTCATCAAGAAGACCATGGCAGAAATCCCTGACATAGCGATGCATTGGCTAATCATGGGGGGGACTTCAACTGTGTACAGGACCCAACGACTGACAGATCAAACTCCAAGATGGGGAAAACCTCAAACATGGCAACGGAACTCGGTCACTTTATGGAACAGATGGGACGGTGGATCCCTGGAGGTTCACCCACCTAGGGGAGAAGGAGTTTTCCTTCTTCTCCCCAGTACACAACGTATACACCAGAATTGACTTCTTTGTGGTGGGGAAAACGGTGCTTCCGGGGATAGACAAGGTGGAATACTCCGCAATTGTGATATCAGACCACGCTCCACACAACATGGACGTGACGCTGGAGACGGGCAGGGCCCAACGCCCCAAATGGAGGTTGGACATTGCCCTACTGGCTGACAAGGCCTTCAACAAAAAGATATCACGGGCCATAGCAGAGTACACGGAGAGCAATCAGAACGGGGAGGTCTCATCCTCCACGTTCTGGGAAGCGCTAAAGGCCGTACTAAGGGGGGAAATCATCGCTTTCAAAGTGCAAAGAGATAGGGAAGAAAGGGTGGCTAGGCAGCAGCAGGTTGACTCCATACTGGAGGTAGACCATAAATACTCCGAGGCCCCGACCGTAGAACTCCTGGCGGAGAGGAAAGAGCTGCAAAGGAACTTTGATCTGCTCTCCACCAGGAAAGCAGTGCTTCAACTCTGCCAGGCACGTGGGACCCTATACGAACATGGAGACAAAGCCAGCAGCCTGCTGGCATACTAGCTGAGAAAGCAGGCAGCCATCAGAGAAATTGTGCAAATCAGGGATACCAGAGGCACATTAGAAACAGAGCCAGAAAAGATCAACAAAGCCTTCTACCAAGGGCTGTACACCTCAGAGCCCCCAATGGGGGAGTCCGGGATGAAACCGTTCCTTGATGGACTGGGCATACCAGTCGTGGGGGAGGGCAGAAAACAGGGCCTGGAAGCACCACTAGCACTGGGAGAGATCATGGACAGCATTAGCTCCATGCAGGCGGGGAAGGCGCCGGGACCAGACTGGTTCCCGGCGGACTTCTACAAAGAATTTGTGACAGCACTGGCCCCGCACCTGCGGGTGATGTTCACAGACTCGTTAGCGAGGGGCACACTGCCACCCACGCTAGCACAGGCCTCAATCTCGCTGATACCTAAGAAAGATAAAGACCCAACGGAATGGGGGTCATACAGACCCATTTCACTGCTGAAAGCAGATGCCAAAATACTGGCCAAGATTCTAGCCAAAAGGCTAGAAGACTGCGTGCCAGAGGTGGTCGCAGAGGACCAGACGGGCTTTGTCAAAGGTAGAGAGCTTACCTCCAACATTAGGTGCCTGCTGAACGTAACAATGACCCCATCCGGGGAGAGAACACCAGAGGTGACCGTCTCCCTAAACGCATAAAAGGCCTTCGACAGAGTCGATTGGAAATACCTCAGAGGTACTGGAGCGGTTCGGGCTTGGAACAGGATTCACCTCCTGGGTAAAACTCCTATACAACGCTCTCATGGCGAGCGTACGCACAAACAACACCAACTCCAGTCAAGGATGTCCACTGTCCCCGCTGCTGTTTGCCCGAGCGATCGAGCCACGAGCAATTGCACTCAGAGCGGCAAAAAGCTGGAGGGGGATCCGAAGGGGCGGCAGAGAGCAGAGTCTCACTCTATGCAGATGACCTGCTCCTCTACATCTCGGACCCACAAAGCAGCATGGACGGAATCATCGCGCTCCTGAAAGAGTTTGGCGCCTTCTCGGGCTACAAACTCAACATGAGCAAAAGCGAGATCTTCCCGGTACACCCACAAGTAGGTGGGGCAGCACTAACGGGACTGCCACTTAAACAAGCCCGACTCAAATTCCGCTACCTGGGGATCCAAATAGCCCACTACTGGAAAGGGATCCACAAATGGAACCTCACCAGTCTGATGGAGGAAGTAAAAAAGGACCTGCAAAGATGGAACACACTCCCACTCTCCTTCGCGGGGAGAGTCCAGACGATCAAAATGAACGTGCTGCCCAGGTACCTCTTCCTATTCAGATCCATCCCGATCTACATCCCTAAGGCCTTTTTCAAAGCATTAGACAAACTAATCATGGCGTTCGTAATGGGGGAGGGGGGGGAATGCTAGGATCCCAAAGAAGGTCTTACAAAAAACAAAATCAAGAAGAGGGCCAACCCTCCCAAACCTACAATTCTGCCAGTGGGCGGCGACGGCCGAGCGAATAAGGGGATGGATCAAGGAGCCAGAAGCCGAGTGGGTGCGCGCGGAAGAGGCCTCCTGTAAGGGGAACTCCCTCCGGGCCCTCGCCACGGCGGCACTCCCAGCCCCACTCAATAAACACTCCAGCAGCCCGGTGGTGATAGCCACCCTCCAGTCCTGGAACCAACTACGGCAGCAATTTGGCCTGGCCAAAATGTCAGACAAAGCTCCCATCTGTAACAACCATAGGTTCACACCAGCACTGACTGACGCCACCTTCAAAAGGTGGGGGCAGGACGGAGGGACACTGACAGTCAGGGACCTATACACGGATGGCAGGATTGCAACACTGGACGAACTGACGGAGAAATTCCAGCTGGACAGGGGGAACGAGCTAAGGTACCTGCAGCTCAGAAACCTCCTACGAAAGGAGACAAGGACTTACCCACAACTGCCACGACAGACATTACTGGAAGAGTTACTGGACGCAAGCATATTAGAGAAAGGAAACTGTAGCGACATGTATGACCGACTGGTAGAAGGGGCCGACACTGTACTGGACGCAACAAGAATGAAATGGGAGGAGGACCTGGGGATCGAAATAGGGTGGGGACTCTGGAGCAAAGCACTGCATAGGGTCAACTCCACCTCCACGTGCGCAAGGCTCAGCCTGACGCAACTAAAAGTTGCACATAGAGCCAACATAACAAGAACTCGTATGAGTAGGTTCTTCCCGGAGGTGGAGGATAGATGTGAGCGGTGCCAAGGAGGCCCAGCCAACCACGCCCACATGTTCTGGTCTTGTCCCAGACATGTGGAGCACTGGACAGCCTTCTTCGAGTCAATGTCGAAAGTGGTGGGGGTGAGGGTGGAGCCATGCCCGAAAGTGCCAGTCTTCGGGGTTTCAGACCAGCCAGATCTATTCCTGGGGAGGAGGGCGGACGCCCTTGCCGGTGCCTCCCTGATCGCCCGCTGTAGAATCCTGTTCGGCTGGCGGTCAGCAGCACCACCCAAAGCTGCAGACTGGCTGTCCGACCTCTCGGAATCTCTCCAAATGGAGAAAATCAAATTTGCCACCCGAGGGCCAGGCGGCAGCTTCCACAGAACGTGGGAGCCATTCACCCAATTGTTCCGGGACCTGTTTGTGGCCAACAAACAAGCAGAAGAATAGCCAGGTAGCCAAGAAACAGGGGAAAGCAGCCAAAGCATGAGAGGGAGAGATAGACCGGGAGAGGGGGACAGCTCAACCTAAGAGGAAGGAAAGGCGAACCACAGGGTGGGGGAGGCAAATATATCTTGTTCAAAAATCCAATAAAAAACATTTATAAATAAAAGGTTCAGGAATGTGGTGACTTTTACAGTCACAGTGAGTGAGTGTCCCTCCTCCATGTCGTGTCAAGTCCCGAGGACATGGCACAGGTGCCACACCATCTGTTTGTTGAGGCAGAGCCTCCAGCGGCACACGCTGTCCCTCATTTACTTGAAAAACCAGTGACGCTTATACAGCCTGGGTCATCGTGGGCCTCCCCCTCTGGGTCTCACCCTGGCCTGCTGGGCCGCTGGGTCCTCAGGGTGTGGGGCAGGGCCCTGCACATGGGCCGTCACCTCGAGTCTCTGTCAACGCTGCTGCTGCTCCCGCCGTCTCCGGCACCTGGCCTGCCAGCAGCACCACTAGGACAAGTTCCACGGGGTCCAAAATATCGGCCATACCGTTCAATATCTGTAAGGCATGGGAAAGGGTGTGCGACTGACAAACAGCGATGTCTTCCACCCCAGGACTCTTGATTCCTCCATTGATCCCCTCCCCCACAGTCAGAAAACCTGGGCCATGCACACCCGGCCCTGCTCACCAGACCCCAGTGGCTGTACCCCTGACACATAACGTTACCTGGACCGGGCTCTGGTCCCCTTCCCGTTGCACTCACCCACCCTCCAGCTGTGGACATGTCCCCATGGTTGGGGCCCATCCACAGGGTGTTTGGATGTTGGCTGTTGCATGTGAGGTGTTGCCTCCCACAGGGTCCAGGCATCGCAGGCTGATTGTACTGCTGGGCAATAACTCCCACATGCTACATGGCACGTCCACCCATGGGAATTCAATTGGGCTGCATGAAGTGTTCACTTAACTACGATTACCAATTCCCTATCAGCAATAACCTTCAGCCCCACAGCCAGATGCCTCCTCAGTCAGTGAGGGTTATGGGTGGTCATTGGGGAAGACAGACAGGGACTTGGGTAGACCCCGGAATGGATACACACGATGCAGGGATTGGCATGGTGGAACACCCCCTACCCACCCCCCGATGGCGGACCACCCAAATCGAGGGTGGACCCCTCCTCGGTTAGTTCCCCACCCTCCTCCGAAGTCCAGTGCCCTTGGGCTTATTGCCTGTGAGCGAAGGTGGCTACTCACCTCCTCGGCTCCCCGCAGCAGTCCTTCCACAGGTTTCACTCTAAAGGAGTGTTAATCGACGCCACCGTGACCACCTGTTGGAGCGGTCCCTGGATCACGGGAGGCCGTTGGATGTGGTGTGACTTGTTAATTGTATGGAAATAGGGCTTAAGTGGTGACTATTGGTTTCTCGCCACGCTACAGCGGGATCCCGATTTCGCCTATGGGAGCGGGCTGGTTGCATCGCAAACGGTTTAGCGCCTGTCATGGTGTAGCCATCGATCACACATGAGGCGAGACGTAGAGAACTTCAATCGAGGCTTTATTGATCAGACTTGTTCAGACTTGTTCCCCAGCAGCTCAGTCACAGAATGCAGCTGCGGGGAGTAAACCGGGTTCTTATACCCCGCCTATCTGGGTGGAGCCCAGTAGGCGGCAGATCCAATCCGGACCCAGCATCTGTCCTCCAATAGCTCCTCGGCATTCATGGTGTACCGTATTACCCCTAATACATACCACCACACATGGTACTCGTTTTTGGCCTCTCCCGCTATTCACCGGCCTCATTGCATCCCCTATCGAGTGCAACAAGGCCACTGAATGGCGTCAAAAAGATTCTTAGGGGGTTAGACAGGGTAAACGTTGGGATGACGTTCCCACTCATGGGAGTGTAGGACCAATAAGCATAGCCGCAGAATAAGGGATGCTCATTTAAAACGGATTTGAGGAAAAATTTCTTCTCTCAATGAATGGTGAATCTTTTGGGATTATTTTACCCTAGGAAGCTGTGGAGACCCAGTCCTTGAACATTTTCAGTACTGAGATCGATAGGTTTTTAATCAGAAGGGAAATTAAGGGTTACGGAGAGAAGGCAGGAAAGTGGACTCAACGAGTATTAGATCAGCCATGAGCTTATTAAATCATAGAATTTAAAGTGCAGAAGGAGGCCATTTGGTCCATCTCGTCTGCACGGCCTTTGGAAAGAGCACCCTACTTAAGGCCACACCTCCACCCTATCCCCGTAACCCAGTAACCCCACCTAACCTTTTTGGACACCTTAGCATGACCAATCCACCTAACCTGCACATCTTTGGACTGTGGGAGGAAACTGGAGCACCTGGACAAAACTCACGCAGACACGGGGAGAACGTGCAGACTCCGCACAGACGGTAACCCAAGTCGCGAATCAGACCTGGGGCTGTGAAGCAACAGTGCTAACCACTGTACTACCGTGCGCAGGCTCGAAGGGCTGAATCCGATTTCTTCAAGTCTTACGGAGAGTGTAAAACAGGGACGAGCAAATTGGCAGCTCTTTTTAAATCTATTATAAAATAGAAATGTAAAGGGGGAGAGATTCATTGTCGCACTGTCACATTTCGCAACGTCACACAAAGTGAGAATTGAGATTGTTGCTGGGCAGTTTTTAGTGTCAGGCAGCTCTAAAGCCAAAACGCCTAACAATAAAATGATACATCAAGTGTTTTAACTGGTTTGTTGCGGAGTTCATCTGCTCTTTGCTAGCATTTGAAGCAAATTGTGGTTTCATCCTCCCAGTAGTAACTCTAATATCTGGACAACAGGCTGCTATGGTTACCTGGCAGCTAAGGTCTGTTTAACTCTGTTCCTAAAGATCATTGGCAGAACATCTATTGTTGTAACTTTTAAATTACTACTTGCTTCATTGCTGGGCATGAATGATTTCAAAGCAGGATGTGGGAAATATTTGTGGCACAGATAGAAAAAACGTTTACGAGCTGGCCTGAAAGTTGACAAAAACAAATAGAGATGATCAAAATGGAAGCAATCAACAGGAGACAAAACCCCTTCTTGTACAGTGTGTTTTTGAATTTGTCATCAATATACAATCTTTTTAAAAATAAACTTAGAGTACCCAATTCATTTTTTCCAATTAAGGGGCAATTTAGCGGGGCCAATCCACCTAGCTTGCACATCTTTGGTTGTGGGGGCGAAACCCACGCAAACGCAGGGAGAATGTGCAAACTCCACATGGACAGTGACCCAGAGCCGGGATCAAACCTGGGACCTCAGCGCCGTGAGGCTGCAGGGCTAACCCACTGCGCCACCATGCTGCCCACTCAATATACAATCTTGTTATAGACAATTGGTCATGCAGCAGCACAAGGACCCAAAACAGCTTTACTTGAACATTTTACTTGAGTTCAGCGAAAGTATTGATGTCCACCATAATTTACAAATTCAGCTGTTGACATCAGCAAAATAATTTCAATGAATGTTAAGAAAGAAAAAGTAATAAGTTCCAATAGAGAGATTGAATTGTTGTATCATAACAAATCATTAATTTACTGATCTAGCTTTCTATATATAATATTAAAAGTCTTGATCCATATTTTGCTGCCAAAATAATGGTACTTTATTAATGTGCAAACTCCAGGGCAACTTCAGCTGAGATGTGGGGAAACAAGGAAGTCCAAATATTTCTGAACAAGTTGGGCTACTCTGCCATTAGCTATTGAAATGGATTGAATGGCGGAGTTGGCAAATTTGTATAGTAGATACGAATTAAATTTGCCGCAAAAAACTAATACCAAATCAAAGGCAAAATACTGGAGATACTGGAAATCTGAAATAAAACAGCAGTCTTAGCAGAGAGAGAAACAGAGCTAACAGATGGAAATTTGTGGAGGTGACGGGGATATTGGCCACTGGTTGGAGAGCCGATGTGACGCTTTTTGAAAAGGCCCGCCACATCGTGTCCACTCAGGCACTTAACAGGCCAGCGGTGGGCCTACCCTTGGGGTGAAAGTCCCACCTGCTGAAGGCTGTCAACCAATCAGAGGCTGGCAGTTCTTCTGTACTCAGCATCACTACCAGAGAGGTGGTGGGCTGCTGCTGGTACTACACCCACCCTTGACCATGATCAAGAAGTAGGGACCCAAGGATAGGTGAGTGATGACGGGGAAGGACCATGGCAGGGGGAGGGGGTTTCTGAACAGGCACTGAGTAACTTTCAGCAAAGAAGGTCCCCTGGGAGCCTGCAAGCAAGCAGTCCAGCGTTTGCTTGTTGTGCACCCCAAACAGTGAGCACCCCCCCCCCCCCTCATCCACCAATGGGTTAATACCAGTAGTGGTGGGATGAGACCCTTGAGTGGGCATTAATTGTTCACTTAAGCACCTCAATTGGCAGCAGGGTGGGAAGGCCACCCTCAGGCCTTCCTGCACTAGACTTAATAGGGTTGAGGCAGGAAGATGGCGGGGTCCCAGTCCATCCCTCCTGCCCGATTAAATGCCCGTAAGCCACCAAACTCACCACGGAGGAGGGAACAAGATTCCACCTAACATTTAATTTGGTGAACTTCCATCAGAACTGGAAAAATAGAGATTTGACAGGTTTTAAGCAAGTTCCTATCTACTATTAAGTGTGACTATGGTCTTGTCTCAGACAGAGTCAAGATAGAGATCTGCTATCAATTCACCCTGGCCACATACTCGAAGCTGCCACCATCATTATCAACAACACATCCCTCCATTCAGTACAGCAGTTTTGCTACCTTTGGAGTATCCTTTCTGTGATCCTCATGAGAATCATGGGGGATCGCTTATTGATCTCCCCTTGGGGCTCGTAGAGTACGAGACCCACCCAGCTCTTTAAATGCTGCTCCCAATCCTGGGTCGGGTGTTCCGACA
Source organism: Scyliorhinus torazame (assembly GCF_047496885.1). Lineage (NCBI taxonomy): Eukaryota > Metazoa > Chordata > Chondrichthyes > Carcharhiniformes > Scyliorhinidae > Scyliorhinus > Scyliorhinus torazame. The sequence goes on along the minus strand of NC_092710.1, from coordinate 214,667,277 downwards.
GTCCCAGACTGGGACACTTGTGCTGTACGCATGGTAGTGGCTTTACCTTTTGAGTTAAAATAAACCTGTTTTGCCTTCTTCTTTGTATCTCCTGGATTACTACACTCTCCAATAGGTGGCACGATGGAACAGTGGTTAGCACTGCTGCCTCACAGCGACTGGGACCTGTGTTCGATTCTGACCTGGGATGACTGTCTGCGTGGAGTTTGTACGTTCTCCCCGTGACTGCATGGGTTTCCTCTTGGTGTTCTAGTTTATTCTCCTAGTCCAAAGATGTGCAGGTTAGGTGGATTGCTAAATTGCCCCTCATGCCCAAAGGTTAGGTAGGGTTATGGGGATAGGGCAGGGGAGTGGGCCTGGGTAGCGTGCTCTTTCAGAGGGTCAGTGCAGGCTCGATGGGCCAAATGGCCTCCTGCTGTACTGTAGGGATTCTATGATAATTCTAACACTATGCTAAATGGCCATTAACACTCATCTGGAAAAAACAAGCTCAGTGTTTTGCAGGCTCAATAACAGACTTCGGAAAGAGCACGGAGTTTGTTTCAGAACAAAGATCAAAGTCCACCAGGCAGTGGTTCTTACATCACTTCTTTATCGGTGTGAGGTTTGGACAACTTACTGGCATCACATAAAGCAGTTATAAGTATTCCATCTTCACTGAAGGGAGGTGGTGCGTAGTGGTATTGTCACTGGACTAGTAAGCCAGAGACCCAGGTTAATGCTCTGAGGACCCGGGTTCAAATCCCACCACGGCAGATGGTAAAATTTGAATTCAATAAAAATCTAGAATTAAAAGTCTAATGATGACCACGAAACCATGTTTGACTGTTGTACAACCCATCTGGTTCACTAATGTCCTTGAGGGAAGGAAATCTGCCACCCTTACCTGGTCTGACCTACATGTGACTCCAGATCCACAGCAATATGGCTGACTCTTAAAATGCCACTCAGAGGGCGGCATGTGGCGCAGTGGATAGCACTGGGATTGCGGCGCTGAGGACCCGGGTTCGGATCCTGGCCCTAGGTCACTGTCCGTGTGGTGTTTGCACATTCTCCCCATGTTTGCGCGGGTTTCACCCCCACAACCCAAAGATGTGGAGGTTAGGTGGATTGGCCACACTAAATTGCCCCTTAATTGGAAAAAAAATAATTGGGTACTCTAAATTTTTTTTTTTTAAATGCCACTCAGTTCGAGGGCAATTAGGAATGGGCAACAAACGTGCCTACATATGCCCACATCCCATGAAAGAATAAAGAAAAAAAACTGTCTGAATCTTTTGGCATCAGGTGCCAGGACAAAATCCAGTACTGAGAATCTTGCAAGATACTGCATACTTAGCAGCGAGAACATGCTCATCAGAGCTCACCTCACCGGGTGGATCACGTGGTTCACATGAGGGATTCTCGCATACAAAAAGCAATATCTACAGCCAGCATATCTGCGTGGGTTTCACCCCCACAACCCAAAGATGTGCAGGTTAGATGGATTGGCCACGCTAAATTGCCCCTTAATTGGAAAAAAAAATAATTGGGTACTTAAATTTATTTTTTTAAAAATATCTACAGCAGGCTGAGCACGAGAACATGTACTGCAGGACATCCCAAATTTAGATATAAGGACAATCGGAACACCAACTTCAAATCCTGCAAGCTGGATCCTAATACATAGGAAAAAAACAAACTTGGAATATAAAATGTCATCTCACAAATTCAATATTTTAGGAGAACAGAACGAAGGTAAAGAACCGGATGTCAAACTAAGATAGAGGTGGCCTGCTATCGCTGTGGTGGGGGGGGGGAGGGGGAGGAACCACCCCCAAGATACCTGCCAGCTTGATCTTGGTTTCAGACAATGCTCGGCACAACATCAAGGGCCGAAGGGCCTATTCTGTGCTGTACTGTTCTATGTTCTATTGTTGAAAGTTTGTGTGTTTCTATTATAATCGTCAGGGCCATATTCAAGTACGTTGCCACACAAGGCAAAGTATACCTATGCAAAAAAAAAAGCAACAGCAGCAGCAGTCCGCAGCGCTGCTGAATATAGTGCAGAGGAGCTCTGAGAAGGAGCAGGTAATGCACCATTTGAATGCAGACCAGTTAAACAAGATGGCCCCAATTGAAATTATCATGAGTGTAAATGGTAAACACTTAAAAATGGAAGTCGACACTGGGGCCTCAGTGACAGTTGTGGAGGAGCAGATTTTCAAGTATATTCGCAACGGAGCTCAAACTTTTTAAGTTTGAACAGCGCTACAGCCAAGCTTTCCACTTACACTGGAGAAACATTGAAAATTCTTGGAACCACAACACATCAGTGACGTACAAAGAACAAGAGGCCCATTTATCCCTGGTTGCCGTAGAAAGGCACAAACCCAGTCTAATGGGAAAAGACTGGTTACAGCAAAATCAAATCTACTTGGTTGGAAATGTTTTAACTTTCCAATGGTGTGCTTCAAGATGTCCTAAGAAGCTACGAGGATATTTCTCACAATGAACGAGGCTGGATTAAAGGCATTAAAGCCAAAATCTATGTCCATCCGGATTACACACCCACATTTTTTATAGCCAGACCAGTTCCCTCTGCCTATCATCAGAAGGTTGAAGTTGAGTTTAAGGGATCATAAGAGTTGGACATAATCAGACCAGTTCAGTTCTCTAAGTGGGCAGCCCCATAATCTCCGTTCCCAAGCCAGATCGGTCCATAAGAATCTGTGGGGACGACAATTTTAAAAAAAATTTAGAGTACCCAATTCATTTTTTCCAATTAAGGGGCAATTTAGCGTGGCCAATCCACCTAGCTTGCACATTTTTTGTGGAGCCCCATGCAAACACGGGGACAATGTGCAAACTCCACACAGATAGTGACCCAGAGCCGGGATCGAACCTGGGACCTCGGCACTGTGAGGCCGCAGTGCTAACCCACTGCGCCACCGTGCTGCCCTTAGGGGGCTACAAATTAACCATACATCCGTCTGCCCAGCTGGATAGGTACCTGATCCGCAGGGTCGAAGGCCTCTACGCCAAGCTGGCAGGGGGCCTTACCTAATCCAGATTAGACCTCAGCAATGCATACCTACAATTAGAATCCCAGTGATTTGCAATGATAAAAACATGTAAGGGCCTATTCTAGGACACGATGTTACCATCAGCCTGCACTATTTTCCAGCGTACGACGGAAAGCCTCCTTCAAAGAGTTCCCAAGGTCTACCTTTACAACATTTTAGTTACCGGCATCATTCCTGAGGAACACAGGTCTGGCTGGGAGGAGGTGTTAAAAAGGTTTGGGACGCAAGTGTCCACCTCAAACATGAAAAATGTACATTCCAAGCCTCAGAGGTTACATATTTAAGATTCCGAATAGTCGCAACAGAGTTACATCCCCACAAGGAAAAATTCAACGCTACCCGTGAGGTTCCAGCACCCAAGATTGTAACTGAGCTCAAATCCTTCCTCACCACGGTAAATTATTATGGAAGGATCATTCCAAATTTAGCCACAACATTAGCCCTGTTACACCAACTACGAAAGAAACATCAACGTTGGAAATGGAGAGAACCTCAAGAGGAAGCTTTTCACTTAATGAAGCAGGCATTACAATCTTCAACCTTTTAGTTCACTTCGTACCTGGAAAACCGATTATTCTCACGTGGTGTGTCCCCTTACGGTATAGGTGCATTATTATCCCACAAGATGGGAGATGGTCCTGAGTGGCCCATCACCTTTGCTTTGAGGACCCTTTCATAAACGGAGCAAAACTATGCTCAAATCGAAAAAGAAGGTTTAGCAGTCATATATGGCGTGAAGAAATTTCACCAATATGTGTATAGAGGGCGATTTGTCATAATCACCAGCAACAGGCCACTATTCAGCCTCTTGAGAGAGGACAAACCAATACCACCGATAGCCTCTGCAAGGGTGCAGCACTGAGCTTTGCTAATGACGGCCCACAATTATGCCTTACAGCACAGGCTGAGCACGCAGATTGTCAACCCAGACGCATGGAGCTGACTCCCTCTGCCAAAAACCGTCCCACCCCCACCAGTACCCGAGGAGATCATTTGGCATTCAACATCTTAGACACCTTTCCAGTATCGACTAGCCACATTCGTAACTGAATCCAGAAGGATTCTATTTTATTGAAAATCAAGCGAAAGATGGAGACCGGGTGGCATTATGAGAAATCCAAGCACTTGGGACCTTATTTTACCTGCCAAGATGAACTAACCTGCGAGGATGGTGTGCTCTTTTGGGGCTGGTGCATCATCATTCTATGACCAGCCAGGGGACCCTTTTTACAGAAGCTGCATAGTGCAAACAAAGATCAAGATGCTGGAACGCAGCTTATATAGATAGTGATCCGGCATTGATAAAGCCATCAAAGAAATGGTACAACAATGTCACCCCTGCCAGTCTCAGCAGTCAATGCCTCCATCAGCAATCTCCACCCCCGGGAATGGCTGGGCCAGGAACAACCTTGACTATGTGAGCCCTTTCCTGGGCAGGATGTTTTTAGTTTTAGTGGATGGTCACTCCAAGTGGCTGTCTATACAGGAGAAGGGGACCATGACTCAGTGACCATGGTGGACACCTTCATTATACATGGATGTCAAGAGTCCATTGTATCTGACAATGGCACCTTGTACTCGGGACAACTTCCAAAATTGTGTTTGAGCTAATGGTGTATGCCACACAAGGATGGTCTTGTGCCACCCTTCGTCCAATGGCTTGACCAAGAAAGCCGTTCAGACTCTTAAAAACGCCATGAGGAAACAGTCTGACAAACTGTTGGATTGTAAATTTCCTGATGTTGTACAAATCTACCCACCACACCACTACGGGGAGTCATGCCCGGCCGAGTTACTGATGGGCCATCACATAAGAACTCGCTTAGATTTAGTGTTTCCTAACTTGGCGTGAAGGGGGAGGCATGTCAGGTCTCCCAGAAAAGTCAACAGGCTACGCAGACAGACAACAGATCTTTCCGGATGGGAACGATTTGGTTCATAACTTCACCTTCGCTAGCCAGACAGATTATGGCCCAGCGTGGACCTGTACCATATGTGGTGAATGAAAATGAATGGACCATCATAAAACACATTGACCATTTGAGGACCTAGGGCGTGACAACACCCATTTCAGAGCAGACAAGTCCTATTGGTGTCAGCACTCCTGTTAACGTTCCTGAATCGAGGGAGTTGAGAACTCCCGAACTGACGCAGCTGGCGGTACCATTAGAAACTGGTGAGGCCAGTTCCACAACCATTCCCGTGGGTCTCACCCCCACAACCCAAAGATGTCTAGGATTGGCCACGCTAAATTGCCCCTTAACTGGGAAAAAGAATTGGGTACTGCAGGTTATAAAGTCCAAGGAATGTCAGGCACATTATACGTTCTTAAGTGCAAAGAATTTTTCATTATGATCAGTGATATTCCTCGGCATAAGTAAAATCGTCCTGCTATCCTTCAGTGGAAAGCAGATCAGATACTCTTGAATGTTTAGTAGCTCAAGTGTACTCACCACAATTCACCACAGATGTGCAAAGGAAAATGAGGCATATCGGAATTCTGACCACAACTGCTAACATTGTTGGGCGCACAGGTATGTTGGCCAGTATCGATCCAAATTCCAAGTCATGCTGCTGCACTCAAACAGACTCCCAAGCTGCTGGTTTGAGAGCAGCATTTCACCGTGCAGGTTAGTATCTGTGAGATAGACAGATTTATGGAGAGAAGGAATAAAACATTTTTTGCCATCTCTGGAATATTATTTCTTGAGATGAAGAGATGATTCTGCAATCCCTCAGTCCAGTGGGGAAAGCCATGGGCTGGATTCTCCGATTCTGAGACTAAGTGCTGACACCGATGTGGGAACGGTGATGTTTTACGACCGAAAAAACGGTGTAAAACAGCCACCGATCCCCTGTCTGATGGGTAGCTAGCAGGCACGCAGCGTACAGCACCCGGTTCTAGCTGCAGATACGGCCGGAAAATTGCCGGATCCATGGCCAGGCATGCGCACGGCGGCAGCCTGCAGCAGCCGTGCCGTGCAACATGGCGCCGGCCACGTGTGGACCTGGCCTGCCAAATAGTGACCCCCCTTTGGCCAGGCTCGCCACTCCCAGACCACCCCCACCAATGCCCACAGCCCCCACCAAAACCCCCCTGCCTGCGGATCGGCTCCCCACGACTGTGGTGGCGCTGGACTTAGTCCGCAGCCGCCACTCCGAGTTCTCGAAAACAAATACCACACGCGACTGACGGCGTCAGGAACTTGGCCCATCGGGGGCGGAGCATCGGGGGGAGAGCCTCGGGTAACATCCCGACACCGTGCGGTGTACTCCTAGAGTACGCCGTTTTGGAGGGGTCGGCGCATTGCAAAAGCGGCGTCGCCCCCCCGATTTCGGCACCAACGTGGATTCTCCGGCCGATTGACGGACGCGATTATGACGTCGGAGACCGGAGAATCCAGCCCCATGTTTGCAGTGAGTGTATAAAAGTGATAGGTCTGCACCTTTGTGGTTTGATCCATAAAATGTAGCACTCCATATTGAAACATCAGAGCCAGGGATAGCAAATTCAGACCCTATCTTAAGCTTCAATAATTATAAGCAAGCAAACTTGTCTGTGATTGTCACAGAAAAATGGAAAGAGTTGGGAAACAGGATCCCTAAATGTCATTGAAAATCCTGGAATTCCATGTAATGAAAATAGAGGGCAGGATCTAACCAAGGCGTGGGATCTAACTCCCTCACCTTGGAGACCTCAGGTGAGCGCTGCTTAACATTGGTCTCCACAAATGGGGACCAGTTGGAACGGCACTCGGTGGGGTCTCCCAAGTGATTGAAGGCCCCCAGGTGCATGCCCTCTGGGCAGGGTGATACCTAGCCCTGCTAATATCACCTTGGCACTCTACCAGTGCCAGCCTAGCACTGCCAAGTAGCCCAGGTGCACTGCCAGCTAGCAGGGGCACTTCCAGGATGCCACGCTGGCACAAGCTGGGTTCTTTTGCATGGTGGTGATTGGGCTGGGGTATGCCGTGCAGGGCAGGCCCAAGTACCCCTTTATAGTGAGTTGGGGCTCGAGAGATCAGGATGGCATTTAAAAATAGCGTCCGATCTCTCGCTGCACTGAGTTCTGCCAAGCGAAGCTCCTCAGTGCAGAAAATGGGGCGAAGTGTGGCCTCATTGGGGAGTTCCCTGCTGCGGCCCCAATCTACCTGGATTGGCTTTAGATAGCGGGATGTTTCTCGGGGCTGGCAATGGGACATTCGGGTAGATTGCGCCCAGAATATCACTTATTCTGCCATCATAAACTAATCCTCTTGATTATAAAGGGTTACTTAAAAGTTCTTGGAATAAAAAGATTTTGTGACAATATAAACGATTCATATATTTTATTTTCAAGGCAGGCAGTGGGTTTGGGTCTTCCGAACCTGATGTATTACTACTGGGCGGCGAATGTGGAGAAGGTGCGGAGCTGGTTGAGAGGGGTTGATTCCCAGTGGGTCAGAATGGAGGAGAATTTGTGCAGGGGGTCGGGATTGAAAGCACTAGCAACAGCGCTGCTCCCGATAGCTCCGGGGAAGTACTCAGGGAGTCCGGTAATAGCTTCATTGAGAATTCGGGGAACCACAGATTTGAGCCAGAGAGGTGGGATGGAAATTTTCGGAAATGGGAGGAGAAGGGGATTAAGACATTAAAAGATTTGTTTCTTAGGGGTCGATTTGCAGGGCTGAAGGAGCTGGAAGCAAAGTACGGGCTGGAGCAGGGGGAAATGTTGAGACACATGCAGGTTCGAGATTTTGCCAGAAAGGAGATACAGAGCTTCCCTGTGGAGCCGACTTCCACATTGCTGGAGGAGGTGCTGACGACAGGGGGACTGGAGAAGGGGGTAGTGTCAGCGGTTTACGGAGCTATTTTGGAAGAGGAGAAGGCACCATTGGAAGGGATCAAAGCAAAGTGGGAGGAAGAGTTGGGAGAGGATATGGAGGAGGGGTTCTGGTGTGAGGTGCTCCAGAGAGTGAATGCCTCCACCTCGTGCGCGAGGGTGGGGCTGATACAGCTGAAGGTGGTGTACAGAGCACACCTCACGAGCACGAGGATGAGCCGATTCTTTGAAGGAGTAGAAGATGTGTGTGAATGTTGCAGGGAGGGGCCGCTAATCACGTTCATATGTTTTGGTCCTGTCCAAAGCTAGAGGATTACTGGAAGGAGGTTTTTAGGGTAATTTCTAAAGTGGTGCACGTGAAACTGGACCCGGGCCCCCGGGTGGCCATATTCGGGGTGTCGGACAAGCCAAGGTTGGAAACGGGTGCGGAGGCAGATGTTGCAGCCTTCGCCTCGTTGATCGCCCGAAGACGGATCCTGATGGGATGGAGGGCAACCTCTCCACCCAGTGCCCTGGCGTGGTAGGGGGGACTTGTTGGAATTCTTGACTCTTGAGAAGGTTAAGTTTGAACTGAGGAGAGGATGGAGGGGTTCTACAATTCATGGGCATTATTCAATATGCACTGTCAAGAACTGGATAACATCGAACATTATTTGGGGGGGGGTGGGTGGGAGGGTTGGAGGGAGGGGGGCGGTGTGTGTTGATGCTGACTATGGGTGATTCCTGATTCCTTTTTGTCATTTGTTTATGTGAACATGCGGGCTAATGTTTGGGGTTTGGTGGGAGGATGGGATCGTTGTTATTGATATGGGGATTGACATATTTGTTACTGATTATTGTTTGTTGTTGGTGGGTGTAAATTTGGGAGAAAATGTTAAAAAGGAGAATAAAAAATATATATTTTTAAAAATATATATTTTATTTTCGAAAACTAACCTTAACAGTTATTTTTTGGCTCAGGACCTTTCCCAGATTATGGCTCTAAACTGGGAGGCATTTGGAAAACCCATCCACCTTCTCCACTGATGGTGGAATTGCTCCATTTTCCTCCATTTTGGATAGCAGACATTAAGACTCAAAAATTTCCATAGAAGCTCTGGTTTCTGTAGAACTGAACAGGTCAGGTCTGTTGCGTCATAAGGCATGTGGAATGTTTAGTCTAATTTAGTCTAGACTACTTGTGTCAAGGGGAATCGGGGATGGGCAACAAGTGCTGGCCTTATCAGTGATGCTCCAATGGAAGATTTTTAAAACCCTCGTAGTCAACAGATCCATTAAGGTTGTATCATACAACTACAAACGTGATAACAGATTAACTAGATAGACTTTCATCTTTTTCATTTGGCAATTCCTATGTTCCCCTTTTCATCTTGGCTTTCATCCAAGGATGATGTTGTCCTCATTTCCAAGCAAACTGTTGGGATGAAGACTTTTTTCAACAATTTGTGTCTGGCGTTGTTAATACTTATATAGCGTTCTCTGTTATATGCACATTTATGCATTGATCAATCTATTTCAATCTTTTTGAGAGAGAGTTTTATTAAAAACAGCATTCACATTGCATATTTCCCCAAATGTTCATCACGGTGAATAATACTAGTGCTGAGGAATGGAAAATTTCATAGTGTCGGGTAAAGTCTCTGCTCTCTGCAACAGAATGCTCCAGTTTCCAATCTCAAAAGAGCACTCCCCGCTATATCTGTACAACTTTTTTCCATTTCTCATACTTGCCTCACTGAATGAAATTGCTAAATTAGCGCCAGTTTTATGCTCGAGGTTCAAATTAACTCAGCTAAGATTGAAGCTGAACAAACTTGTTTCACAACTGATGACCAGCACACAGTGAAGATCCATCACTCTGGACTAGATTTCACCCCTGGTTTGAGAGGTGAAAGAGCAATGTCCAAACTACTTCTAATTATTTACTTTGGAAACAGAATAATGAAACAATTTTTGTGCATTTAAGCCACCAACGTAGCTACTGGTTCAATGAACAAGGGCTTTAAATGGTTGGATTCTGGTTCACCCAGGCCAAAGGAGGCTAGTTCGTGATGAGTTGGCTGATTTTAGATCATTTTAACTGTAGTGAGAGAGCTGCAGTTGGCTCTAATGACAAAGTTATATAGAAAAAAGTCTTGCATTTCCAATCTTGATTTTGAGCTCTTGACACCTCTTCGTGTGTGTATGCATGTGTGTGTGTGTGTGGTTTGTGTATGTAATTTGTGTGTGTGGCTTGAATGTGGTTCATGTGTGCATGTGTGGGTGTGCAGCTTTTGTGTGCATGTGGTGTGTGGGTGAATGTATAGGTGTGCATGGGTGTCTGTATGTATCCATGCTTTGAACACGATCAAGGTCAATTTGGTGCTCACCTACTGGCACTCACTATCCAAGCATATATCAGGAGCAATTACTGCAGGAATGGCAGTATGTTGGAAGCTGTGCTTTAGCAGAAGGGGTATGAAGAGAAAATTGGAGGGAAAATGCCACAATGCAAAACTAGAGTAACTGTTTTGTGGTAATTGAAATGTTTCACCTTTTATAGGATCAACATTGCCTCTTCAACAAAAACAGGAGGAACATTTATTTGTTCTGTGGGATCAGAGTTTTAAAGGGAATATCAGTGCAATGACATTCCTTTGACTAATGCAGCCAGAAGTCTTGATTGGCATTTATTTTTCATGGCAGCACAGCAGCAATCAGTGTTCTGAGAGGTTTCCCACGTGAAGTGTTTGCCAGAGTGGTCAAAGTGTCAATGATCCCTCGAGTGCAGTGCCTGGCCTGTGGAAGAGGGCTGATGGTCTGACGTGATAAGTTCCAAACTGTTGTCACATCCCAGCTAAGATCGGGTTCCCTTGCTTTAGATTGTTGTACAAACACTGTAGTAGTCAAGAGTACGTGAAATAAATTTGGGCAGAACGACAGTGTGCAATCAAATCACCAAGAGTTCTTTGAATTCCTTATGATTGAGTAACAATGTGTTTTATTTAAATACTCCATTTATGTGGAACCTTTTGAACTTTATCAAGGGTCAATTTGGACACAACTATGTTGTGTAAGAAGTCATGACACTCTTAAATCATTTAATTCAAATGGAAGGAACAGCATGTCTTGTCACAATTCCACATAGACCATGTGAAACCATAAATTACCAAATGCATTACCTTTTAAAAATGCTCCAAGTTCATTCTAGCTTCTTTAAGCACAGTTAGGACCTAAAGCTCATGTTTAAAGAGCTGTCAGTGTCAGTGATTCATTCACTACTTTAATTCACTACAGCATTCTAGTGATTTATTCCAGTATTTGACCAAAATAGATACAGCAAAATGCTACTTTAAAAAACAATGATGGTTACTCTTTCCTCTTTTCAACCCGTATCATACACCTGCTAAAGCTGAGCAGGGTAACAGAGCCTAGAAATTCAGCAATCCTTTTGGCATGAGGATGGATGGGGGGAATGCATGGGGCGGTATAAGGATTTGGAGCCAGAAATGGGTATTCTAGGTTTCCTCTCTTCCTGAAATAAATCCTGTGAAATAAAGCTTGCCCACCCAAAAGCAGTGAGCCATGCAAATGATGGGATACTAAGGCTTTGACCTGTTCTCTCAGAAATTGCATCATTCAAGGTAATATCCCATCAAACTTAATGAAAACCTGAAAAGAGATGCCTGAGTTCCTTGTCTGACTTGTTAAACTACAAGATGTCTGACATTGCAAATTGTGAACATCAACATCAACAACTATTATTTAACAAAATAAAAAGTCCAAAAGCGCTTCACAGGAACACGATAAAACTAAGCATAACAACGAGCTACATAAGGAGATAAGTCGGGTGATCAAAGGCTTGGTTAGAAAGTTTGTTTGATAACTCAACTGCATAATATGACTTTTTTTTGCACAGTTCTGCAGAGAAAATACACGATACACGGCCTTCCGGTAGTTTGAAGCAAAGAAATGTACTTCCTCCTTGCCATCCATTATGGAGTCTTTACCATAAGCCATTCACTTATATATTATTATGCATAGAACAAGAGCAGGATGAAGAGGAAATTAGTGACATGTACAGGATAAGGCAACACCAAAAAGAAATAAAGTATACAAAAGCAAATTACTGCGGATGCTATAATACGAAAACAAAACAGAAAATACTGGACAATACAGCAGGTCTGACAGCATCTGTGGAGAGAGAAGGAGCTAACGTTTTGAGTCTGGATGACACTGTCAAAGAAAGTATTGTTCCATTAGATTGTGAAGACCAAACTGCACCTTTCCAGATGTATTAGAAGCGATCTCCTTAAAAAGTAAACAATTCAGTAAAAGTCATTGAAACAATCCTGTGATCTGTCACAACAAAACCCCTAACTATCATCTCAAGCTCAAAGCCAAACAAATAACTTATTTCTGAACAGTGGACTTCATATTTCAAAATGCTTTTACTACACATTTCAATATTTACAACAAATTATTCCTTTTTCACAAGTTCCTTTTGATAGGGCAGCACGGTGGCGCAGTGGTTACCACAGCTGCCTCACGGCGCCGAGGTCCCAGGTTCGATCCCGGCTAAGGGTCACTGTCCGTGTGGAGTTTGCACATTGTCCCCGTGTTTCTGTGGGTTTCACCCACACAACCCAAAGATGTGCAAAGTAGGTTGATTGGCCATGCTAAATTGCCCCTTAATTGGAAAAAATTAATTGGATATTCTAGATTTTTTTTTTAAAGTTCCTTTTGATATTTACAATAAATGTTTATTTTCTCATCGTGTTTCCATGGTGCTTTTCTATGCTGTTCCCAAGCTGATACTGTTCTATCTCATTACCGAATGGCCGTTGCTGTGGGCTGTCTTGTGACATCATGCTATAATATGAAAAAAAGCAGAAAATGGCTCTTTAAATTAAGGTGCCCCTGATCACGAGGCTTCTAATCACAGGGAGGTTCACCAGCTGTGGCCCGAGATAATTTTTGTTGAAAACCAGCCTCTGAATCCTTCCACTTCCATGAAGGGGGCTGATTGGAAAGTTCACACAAACTAACATCAGGAGCATGGACAATTTAATTGGGGCAGTCTTAGCACAGCATTTCTGCTGACTCCTGGATCTGCTTCCACTAATGGGTACACAGACAGAGCTTATCGTTACCATTAAACTACAAAAATGGGTGGCACGGTGTCACAGCGATCAGCACTGCTCCCTTATAGCGCCAGGGACCCGGGTTCGATTCAACCTTGGTTGACTGTGTGGAGTTTGTACATTCTTATCGTATCTGTGTGGGTTTCTTCCGGATGCTCCGGTTTCCTCCCACAGTTCAAAGATGTGCAGGTTAGGTGGATGGCCATGCTAAATTTACCCTTCGTGTCCAACGATTAGGTGGGGTTACAGGGATAGGGTGGGGGCATGGTAGGTCATGGAAGGTCGATACAGACTAGATGGGCCGAATGACTTCTTTCTGCACTCTAGGGATTCTATGAGTCTGAAAGCTGGCAACCGTTTTCTCATTTTGAATCCATCCCACACACTGGCAGAGAGGAAAGAATGAGATTAGACTCTAACATGATCCCTGCTACCTTTCTAATATCCTCTGAGATGATCCTTAGAGTGTCCACATAAGTGCAATGTTCTTTGAGCATTCTTCCTTTTAGTCTAGGGCCTCTGAAGCGTGAATCCTGAGATTCTAGGATCAGTAGAGTCTTAGAGGCACAAAATCATACAGCACTTCAGCCTATCACTTCTGCGCCAATCTAAAACAAGCACCTAATCATTCTAATCTAGCATTTGGCCATAGCCTTGAATGCACTGGGATTACAATTTTTTTTTTTTTTTAATGAATTTAGAGTACCCAATTCATTTTGTTTTTCCAATTAACGGGCAATTTAGCGTGGCCAATCCACCGAGCCTGCACATGTTTGGGTTGTGGGGGTGAAACCCACGCAAACACGGGGAGAATGTGCAAACTCCACACAGACAGTGACCCAGTGTTGCTAACTTTTGGTTGGCTCTTCGTAAATGTTGCTCGTTGTGTCTTTACATAATTTGCTCTGTTTTATAGCCTTTGCTCTAGAGTCGCCAGGTATCTTTATGATACCACCACGAGGTTCAAGTTCAAGTGCTGATCAATAACTCAATACACCAGTTAGTATGTTTCAAATCAAAACACATTTATTATACACAGTCAATCACTACTCATGTTTCAAACTCTACTTACTAGACTATCTCTAACACTAAGAGGCCTATACTTAGCTTTGGAACTGGCCCACCAGGTCAGCGGAACAAATGGCCTTTCGTTCGATTCTGAGTCTGCAGGCTTCAAAGCTGGTATAGACTGGTAGCTAGGAGCGCCTATCTCGTAGCGTGTGTTGACTGGAGACTTACTTGGTTGGTGCAGCTACTAGGCAGGTCACGGTCAAGGGTTGTTTCGAGCTGATGAGAGACCCTGCCAAGAAGGACAAATTGAACTTGGAGCCTCTATTTTATAGTCCCCAGGGGCTTCGCGCCATTCGGGGCGGACCCTGTATCTGGTTCCAAGTGATTGGACTAAGTTCTGATCGATTTCTCCAATACTGGAGCTGTTGCCTGATCGCTGGGCGGTTCCTAAGTGTCCGTTGGCCTTCCTTTGTCTTGGCTCCTGCTGGCGCCGAGGAGTCTGGCTTGGCCTTGTTTACCTTAACTGTTTCCAATTGTTCCCGGGGATCGCTCATCAGTATGTAGATGGTTGCTAGTTTCAGTGCTGTCTGGGTTCCTGCAAGTTCTGATATACAGGAAACTTTGCACCTGCTTGTTTTTCCTGCGTTGGTTGAATTTCCCTGCATTCTTAGCGGATCTCCATTTTAAAGTCGGGAAGTGGCCAACCCAGGTGGCTACACACCCTCCTTGTGATCCCTAACGCGAAGCATGAAGGATCTTCACTCGTCGTCTTCACTCCCTGACCCAGCGAGCACTCTTCCATGGCCTCTACACTGATCATAACTATGCAAGAAAAGTTTAACTGACAATTCTAAGTGACGCTATGTCACAACAGGGACATGCAGTACAACATATATTTTAAAAAACGGTACCTCTAACTATCTTCCATAAACTACACTCACTTAAACATCCAATTATACTAACTTCCTGACAATACAAAAATAATGGCAGCATCCACATTTTCCTCTGGCTTGGCGGTCAAGCACAGAGTTGTACAATCCCTCCGTTGCAAATGAGACATATTTCTTTATTCACAAATGACGCAAAACGAATCTCCTTTATTGTAGATCAAGGGGTTCGGAGGCCTGGTGAAAACCGAAAATAGGGGATCTTATCCTGTATACCGGGGTGCGAGAGTGGTAGGCTCTCCTTCCCCATTTTCGCATGCGGATAGTCTGCACGATGCTGCAGAATATCGTCAATGCTAAAAGGGATTCAATTACGTATCAAAGGGAGTACCACGTTATAAATCTGTCACACCATGATGGTGTGTTGTTACTTGTCACTGGGCTCTGGGTGCTATGGGGAAGTAAATCATTGATGGCCGGGGGGGTTGGGGTCAGGGGGTTCGCGTCCGCGCGTAACCAATTACAAATTATAATGATAACGAAAAACACGTATGGTGTCTTCTTCTCTTCTCTTCCATTTTATCTCTTCTCTCTTCCTGGAGCTTCTGGAATTCTGTGGATCAAGCATAGTTTCTGTTACTATCTTGTTTAATATCTTGTACGTTAGCATGTCTGTCTTTTAGTGCCAATTTCTCTTTATAATTGGTCACCATGTGTGAACCCCTCATTTTTAAAAAAACAAATATTTGGACTAGACATCTAAGAAAATACTGCCGTACTGCGAGCCGTCTTGCCGCCTGTGCGATTTACCATCCCAGTGTTTGAGGATGTAAATACCATAGGGAAGCAACCTAAGGGTTGCCAAAACCAAACAAAAGAATTTTGAACGTAACGAGCCAAAATGTGGTGCATATGGGCCGAGGCGGGTAAGATTTGGATGGAATCCCCGGGTAGGACGGTGATCAATGCCGTATGTGCTCTACCCGAGTGTAGCTGACCAGAGGGGGGTCCTCAGGCAGGGCGGGGACCAATGCTGTTTCTCCACTGCCTGAGCAACCGACAAGAACGGGTAAGAATGTGGTCGTCGTGGGGGGCTGCCTCTCGAATTAGGAGAGCAACTATGAGTCGGGTTCTGTCGACAGACTAGTTCCTCTGAACTATTGTCTGGGACAAATTGGTCCATTACCAGCCGGGGGGCGTTAAGGGAGTGGTGACGTGGGGACATGAAAACTTTCGAGTTTACACACACTTAACGATAACATTAACGAACAAACATTCAACAAACATGGTGCAGGTTCTATCAGAGTTCGGGGGTGGTGTTCAGGTCGAGTCCGTGGATGGGGTGAATGTGTTGGGGGAGGGTAGGGATACGTTGGCTGTGGGGGATACGTTGGCTGTGGGCGGGGCGTGGTTTGCTGCGTTGAGCATGACGTGGTGTGCGTGGTTAGACTGCGAGCCATATGCCTTGAGCTGGTTAATATGAAACCACGCGGTCTTCCCGTTGGGGTACTTAATCTTATAAACGGAGGGGCTTACTTTGTCCGCAACGGAGTACGGACCGTATACTTAGGTGACAGGAACGTGCTGGGGTTGTAAATGGAGAGCATAACCTGCTGTCCTACATCAAACTCAGTTGCATGCACTGTCTTGTCGAAACAGGCCTTGCTCTGTTTCTTCCTGGTGCCTAATTTTACTGCGGCTGCGAGCTGAGCCGTTTTTACATTCTCTACTAATTGTTTCACCGCGTTCTCGTGTGTGAGGGCCGTCACTTCGGGGCTGGTCAAGTCAAGTTCTAATAAAAATTCTATGCCTTTCATGGGGCGTCCGGTCATGAAAGTGTGTAGGGTATATCCTGTGGATGTCGAAACAGTGTTACGCAAAAACATTAGTGCAAAAGGGAGGACTGAATCCCAAGTGGTGCTGTTTTGTTGGACGATTTTCCTGAGGGTTGCTTTTAGGGTCCGATTCATTCACTCCATGATACCACTTGACTGGGGGTAGTATGCGATGTGGAATTTTTGGGGAATGCCAAATATCGTGAGGACGTTCTTCATGACACGTCCCGTAAAATGGGAACCTTGGTCGGATTCAATGCTGTGGGGGAGTCCCCATCTCGTAAAAATGTGGTGGGTTAAAATCTTCGCTGTAGTCTTTGCCGTGTTTGTTCTAGATGGGAATGCTTCTACCCATTTCGTAAACGTGTCTATAACAACTAACACATACTTGTGGCCATTGCTGCAAGGGGACAATGGTCCTATAAAATCAATCTGGAAGTTAGTCCAGGGGCCATTAACGGGGCGGGTGTGGCTAAGCTGAGCTTTCCTCGCATATCTGTCCGGATTGTTTTGGGCACAGATAAGGCAATTTTCAACATAGTGCGTGACGTCTTCCTTTAAATTCGGCCACCAACAGAGTTGCCTGAGGTGGGCTGTAGTGGGATCAATTCCCTGATGCCCATGACTATCATGGAACAAACAAATAAGCTGATTCCTGTCCTGTTCAGGAACCACATAAAGGGTGTATTTTAGGACTACACCGTCATGTGTGGTCAGTGCATTTTTAAACCTATCGTATGGGTCTGGAAATTTTCCTTTTAAAATCTCCCTGAGATTACTGTCTTGCTTTTGGGCCTGCACTAAATCTTCGATATTTGTCTGTGAGACCTGAACTGCATTCACTGGGGTGCTTTCGGGGGGGGGATCCAAAAATATCCATGTCTGGAACCTGCTTTAGGCCAGTGCGTCGGCTTTTACATTTCCAGGTGGGGAGGAACGGTGGTGACTTCGTACTTTAATGATACCAAATGTCCTGTCCTGTGCTTTGTCCAAAATGTGCCGGAGCAATGGGGCTGAAGGGAGGGATTTTCTGTCCGCAGAAACAAATCCTCTTGCTTGCCACAGGGGTATGAATTCTGTGAGGCTGTTGCAGACCTAGAGGTTGTCCGAGTATATGTCTGTTGGGTTGGGGAAGGAATCTGGGTGGTCTACAATGTATGCAATGGCTGCTAGTTCTGCCGCCTGCGCGCCTAAGTGTCCTGGCAGTCATAACGAGATTTCTTCTAGGCAGAGTCCCTGCGCGTCCTCAACATAGATGTCGCATCCTGTAAGGCGCTTCCCGTTTAACATAGTGGAAGAACCATCCACATATATTCTCAAGGGTGCACACGTGCCTGTGTGCTGGGGGCTCTGGGGTGAACTATATATCTTTTTGGGGGGTGTTTTCACGATAAAGGGGCCTGTGTTGTGGTGCGGTGAGATGATTTCACATTCGTGGGGGGTGCCTGGGTACTGAAGGTTGTCGGTTAGGGAAGTGTGGGTCTTGGTCCTTTTAATAGTGATGTCCCGTCCCTGCAAAAGAAGGGTCTATCTGGCTGCTCTGATCTGGCTTACTGTAACGTCCTTAAGTCGTCCGTCTAGTAAAAGTTGGGTGGGGGTGTGTTCCGTGAGGATTGTGATGGGGTTTAGTCCGGTGATATATGAAAAGTATTGAACTACCCAGAAAACTGCGAGCAGGTGCCTTTCACAGGCCGAAAATCCCTGCTCCACAAGATCTAAAACTCTGGAAGCGTAAGCCACGGGTCTTAACTGTTCGTGCCGTTCCTGGAGGAACACGGCTGAAAGGGTACGATTTGTGCTAGCTATCTCTATAGCATAGGGGGAAAGCGGGTCTGGAACCTGTAGTGCGGGGGCTGCAATGAGTGCGCACTTTAAAACATCTACAGCATCCATGTGCCGCGGAAGCCATTCCCAAGGGGCTCCTTTCTTTAGGAGTTCCGAGAGGGGTGCTGCTTTGGTGGCAAAACCATCAATATGGTTTCGGTAGTCGCCAACCAGTCCTAAAAACGACCGGAGGACGGAAACATTCTGGGGAAGGGGCAATTTGACAATCGAGTCAATTCTTTTATGCTCGATCTAGCATTTCCCATGCGTGATAATCATTCCCAAATATACCACTTTGTTTTCAAAAATTTGGGCCTTCTTGGGGTTCACTTTACATCGAATTCGCCGTAGGAGTTCCAGGAGTTCGGACAGAAGCGTGATGTGCTCTGCCTTGGTGTCTGTCTGCAGTAATAGGTCATCTACATACTGGACCAGACATTCGGGGCGAGAAAATTTTGATAAACCATTGGCCAGCTGTCGGTGGAAAATGGAGGGGGAGTTGTGGAAGGCATGTCCACGTGTACTGCTGACCTTTACAAGTGAAGGCAAATTTGTACTGGCACGCTTTTGCTAATGGAATGGACCAGAATCTGTTACTGATATCCAAAACAGTAAAATATCGTGAGTTGAGTCCCTGTTTGAGCATGGTCTCGGGACTTGTGGCTACCGTGGGGGCTGCTGCGGGGGTGATTTTGTTGAGTTCCCGGTAATCGATGGTCAGTCGCCATGATTCATCAGGCTTTCTCACTGGCCAAATCGGGTCATTATTAGCAGAGGCTACTGATCTAAGTACGCCTTGTTCTAATAAACTATCAATAACTTTTGAGATTTCTCCCTCTGCCTCTTGGTGAAATTCATATTGCTTCTGGGTCTAGGGTCAAGTCCTGTTATTTGAACCGAACCAGCCATCCTGCCGCAGTCATGTTTATGACTTGCAAATGCGGTCCTGTTTTTCTGGAGAACTGCCCTAACCTGTTTGCGCTAATCGTGGTCGGGTCAAACCAAAAATCGCCGACTGTGCTAACCTTATTAGCATACTCTCCTACTGTGAGCGTTGCGGGGGCTCTTGCTGACTTTGTCATTTTCCAGACACATTGATTTACTAGGTCAAAGGACAGGTTGTGGGAGTTCATGAAATCGATGCCCAAAATGTGTTCTGGTGTGTGGGGCAGATCGACCAAAACTATGGGGTGTTTTGTGGTTATATTGCCATTTTGAATGGTACAGGGGCTGTGATGTGTCCCTGTTGTGAGTGGCCAGTGAAGCTGCTGAGGGTGATTGTGGCTGTAGTGGGCCACGTGTCTTTTTGGAACATGGTGGAGGAATTAATTGTGGTGCGGGACCCTCCTGTGTCCCAGAGAAATTCAATGGGCTGTCCCCGTATTTTCGCTGCAACGACTGGTCAGCCGGACCTATCCCAAAGGGTGTCGCAGACCCAGGTGGGGGAGCCCGAATACCGTCAGTCAGTTCCGTTCATGTCTGTCTGGTCTGAACGGGTGCTTACACTATGTCCTGTTTCTATTCAGAGTGCCTGCCTGCTGGGCTCTCTGTGGCTTTCGTGGGGTATTGCACTCTCGTGTAAAGTGACCTAATTGTCCAAAGTTGTACCACTCCTGTGGTTTCTGTGGGGGGCTGTTCATGCCTTCGTTCACCCATGCGGGGTTCTGGTGCGCTTTAACTGCTTGAATATCTGCCTCTGTCTGCTGTTCTTTGGGTTTTCTAATCGCGGGTTTGTTGTGGACAGATTGATTCCAGGGGCGGGACAACCTTTTTAAAACCCACTTTTCTTTGTGCGTTTCTTCCGAGGGGTTATAATTAGTACAAGCTTTTTGTCCTGCCTCTGTGGCATGGGAGATAAGGGTGCGGGTCCATTTGGCCATGTTGTCTGGGGACAAATGGGCGCATTCTAAGTTTCCGAAAACGGCTGTAAAATGGATCCACAGGCATCCAGCAAACGCGGTGGGGTGTTCTGTTTTCTTCTCCCTGCACTCATTCAGGCCTTCTACTGGGTCACCTCTGTTATAACCGATCGCGTTTAGGATCGCTGTGTGCATCTCTGGAAGGGTGCCTCCTCCTACATTCAGTGGGTCGGGAAGGGCTGCTGCTACTGAAGGGTCTAAACTTAAAACTGTGAGCTTTACATGCTCTCGTTCATCCAGGCCGTACATGGTCGCCTGCTACTTCACTCTAGCAAAGAAGTGGAGGGGGTCTGAGGTGGGGAGAAACGGTGTGATCTTTTCGCATGCGTCCCATAATTGGGTCACGGTTAAGAACATAAGAACTAGGAGCAGGAGTAGGCCATCTGGCCCCTCGAGCCTGCTCCACCATTCAATGAGATCATGGCTGATCTTTTGTGGACTCAGCTCCACTTTCTGGCCCGAACACCATAACCCTTAATCCCTTTATTCTTCAAAAAACTATCTATCTTTATCTTAAAAACATTTAATGAAGGAGCCTCTACTGCTTCACAGGGCAAGGAATGCCATAGATTCACAACCCTTTGGGTGAAGAAGTTCCTCCTAAACTCAGTCCTAAATCTACTTCCCCTTATTTTGAGGCTATGCCCCCTAGTTCTGCTTTCACCCGCCAGTGGAAACAACCTGCCCACATCTATCCTATCTATTCCCTTCATAATCTTAGATGTTTCTATAAGATCCCCCCTCATCCTTCTAAATTTCAACGAGTACAGTCCCAGTCTACTCAACCCCTCCTCGTAATCCAACCCCTTCAGCTCTGGGATTAGCCTAGTGAATCTCCTCTGCACACCCTCCAGTGCCAGTACGTCCTTTCTCAAAACTGAACACTATACTCCAGGTGTGGCCTCACTAACACCTTATACAATTGCAGCATAACCTCCCTAGTCTTAAACTCCATCCCTCTAGCAATGAAGGACAAAATTCCATTTGCCTTCTTAATCACCTGTTGCACCTGTAAACCAACTTTTTGCGACTCATGCACTAGCACACCCAGGTCTCTCTGCACAGCAGCATGTTTTAATATTTTATCATTTAAATAATAATCCCTTTAAGGGATAAGGGGGTGGTGTAAAGGAATTCCGCATCTCCGTCCGATGTGACTGTGCGGTGGGTAGTTACTGGATTCATGGGTACCTGATCTATCTGCTCTGTGGGGAGTTGGCGTGCTTTTCTCCTTTGGGGCTTTTCTTGTGCACATGTTCCCTGTACATATCTATGCGCAGTTTTGTTTAGTTCTTGCCAATCAGGGCCGTCTTCTTCATCTAATTGGGATCCAAAGGTGCTTTGAAACCCATTTTGCACTGAAAGCAAAGACTGCAGTTCCGCAATCTGCTTCTGGCATTTTGCATGATCCACTGAGCTTTGTCTGTGCTCCGTGGTGGCAGCATGGAGTGCTCTTAATGCTGCTTTTAGATCGCTGCACTGCCTTTGCAATGCCTCTACCTGTTTCTCTGTCTCTTCTCTTACCAGGACTGCACGTCACGTGTCCTGATAGGCCTTATCGTATTGGGTTTGGAAGCTGCTCAGGTGCGCTCGACAAGACTGGTGTGCCCACTTGGCATCATCCACCTCTCCGTCCTTTGCTGCCAACTTCCTTCTCAATTTTACATTCTCTCTCTCGATCTCACTAACATCGACCTTGCTCATTCGATGTCTCTCTTCTTTCTCTTTTCGGAGCATCCGAACGACCTCCTCTGTGCCTCGCAATTGTGCCAGACAGGACACGATTGCTATCGGCTTGCGAGCTTTCCCTAAGCTCTTCTTATGGATTTTGCTCAGGTTCTCCCACCAA
Source organism: Scyliorhinus torazame (assembly GCF_047496885.1). Classification (NCBI taxonomy): domain Eukaryota; kingdom Metazoa; phylum Chordata; class Chondrichthyes; order Carcharhiniformes; family Scyliorhinidae; genus Scyliorhinus; species Scyliorhinus torazame. The sequence goes on along the minus strand of NC_092710.1, from coordinate 214,644,942 downwards.
GTATGTCCTATACTCCCGGGACCTGTTTCCTCATTTGAACAAAAGTCACTCCAAAGGGGCCATCCCTTCCCTTTGAGGTACCTTCTCATCTCAACTTCCCAAATGGGACACTGACCTACTCTGCTGCTGGGCGCTGCGACCACAAATTCTTGAGGGTTCATGAGGCGTTCCATTGCCTTCATTGCCATTTTTCCTATCTGAATGCTCTCTTTTAAAATTTGGAACGAGGGGTACTAAGGCGGTGCTGTAAAAACGGGTACGGCGTTCGCTATTTTCCGGAATACAAACTCCCAACAGTTGTTCGCAACAAAATCTATCAGTTTTACCTTATAGCCCTGTTAGTTACGCATGCATTAACACGCTTCCGAATTATGAGGATTGATCAGAACTGCTTGAGCACTTGTGAATGTTTCTGTTCCCAATTGGTTTCTCAATTCAAATTTTGGGTTCTCCCGGAGTGGTTAGGCCACTTCTAAGTCGGGTCCCGTCAGATGTCGCCAGCAAATGTTGCTAACTTTTGGTTGGCTCTTCGTAAATGTTGCTTGTTGTGTCTTTACTTAATTTGCTGTTTTATAACCTTTGCTCTAGAGTCGCCAGGTATCGTTATGATACCACCACGAGGTTCAAGTTCAAGTGCTGATCAATAACTCAATACACCAGTTAGTACGTTTCAAATCAAAACACATTTATTAAACACAATCAATCACTACTCATGTATAAAACTCTACTTACTAGACTATCTCTAACACTAAGAGGGCTATACTTAGCTTTGGAACTGGCCCACCACGTCCAAGGAACAAATGGCCTTTTGTTCAATTCTGAGTCTGCAAGCTTCAAAGCTGGTCTAGACTGGTAGCCAGGAGCGCCTATCTCGTAGCGTGCGTTGACTGGAGACTTACTTGGTTGGTGCAGCTACTAGGCGGGTCACGGTCAAGGGTTGTTTCGAGCTGCTGAGAGACCCTGCCAAGAAGGACGAATTGAACTTCGGGACTCTGTTTTATAGTCCCCAGGGGCTTCGCGCCATTCGGGGCGGACCCCTTATCTGGTTCCAAGTGATTGGACGAAGTTCTGATCACTTGGATCGATTTCTCCAATACTGGAGCTGTTGCCTGATCGCTGGGCGGTTCCTAAGTGTCCGTTGGCCTTCCTTTGTCTTGGCTCCTGCTGGCGCCGAGGAGTCTGGCTTGGCCTTGTTTACCTTAACTGTTTCCAATTGTTCCCGGGGATCGCTCATCCGTATGTAGATGGTTGTTAGTTTCAGTGCTGTCTGGGTTCCTGCAAGTTCTGATTACAGGAAACTTTGCACCTGCTTGTTTTTCCTGCGTTGGCTGAATTTCCCTGCATTCTTAGCGGATCTCCATTTTAAAGTCGGGAAGTAGCCAACCCAGGTGGCTACACGAGAGCCAGGATCGAACCTGGGATCTCGGCGCCGTGAGGCAACAGGGTTAACCCAATGCGCCACCGTGCTGCCCCCAAATTCATATTTAAATACTTCATAAATATTATGAGGGTATCTGCCTCCACCACTCTTTCAGGCAGCGAATTCTAGACTCTTACCACCCTCTGGGTTAAAAGGTTTTTCCTCACATACCCTCCATCTCCTGCCCCTGACCTTAAATCTATGTCCCCTGGTCACTGACCCCTCCTCCAAGTTTAGAAGGTTGTCCTGTCTATTCTATCTATGCCGCTCATAAGTTTATACATCTCAATCATGTCCCCCCTCAGTTTTCTCTGCTCCAAGGAAAACAATGCAAGTCTATCCAATCTCTCTTCACAGCTAAACCCCTCCAGTCCAGGCAACATCCTGGTAAATCTCCTCTGCACCCTTTCAAGTGCTATCACATCCCTCCTATATTGTGGATTCCAGAACTGCACACAATACTCTTGCTGTTGTCTAACTAAAGTTTTATATAATTCCAGCATAATCTCCCTGCTCTTAAACTATATGCCTCGGCTAATAAAAGCAAGCACACCATATGCCTTCTTAAACACTGTATCCATCTGCTCTGCTACTTTAAGGGATTGGTGTACACACACTAAGAACCCTCTGATCCTCGGTGCTTCCCAGGGTCCTGCCATTTATCACGTATTCCCTTGCTTTATTTCTCCTGCCCAAATGCATCACCTCACAGTTGTCCAGATTGAATTTAATTTGCCACTAATCAGCCCATCTGACCAGCCCATCTATATCCTCCTGCAATCGAAGGTTATCCCACTCACTATTTATCATGCCACCAATTTTCATATCATTCGCAAACATATTGATCAACCCTCCTACATTCATATCTAAATAATTTATATAAACCACAAACAGCAAGAGCCCTAATTCTGGCACCCCCTGGACACAAGCTTCCAGTCAGAAAAACACCTGAAGACCATCACCCTCTACTTCCTGCCACTCAGCCAATTTTGGAATCGTTGATCTCTGCAGAGGCTCCACTGAAAACTATCAAACACATCAGCCACCTCTGATTTTAAAAAAGAACATTGGACTTAGGAGCAAGATTAGGCCATTCGGCCCTTTGAGCCAGCTCCACCATTCGATAAGATCATGGCTGATCTGGTTGTGGTCGTAACTTTACTTTCTTGTCTGGCCTCGGTAACCTGTGGTCCTCTTGTCTATCAAAGGTCTGCCCAATTCAGCCTTGATTAAATTCAATAACCCTGCCTCCACTGCTTTCTGCGGAAGAGAATTCCACAGACTTATGACCCTCTGAGAGAAAGAAATTCCTCTAATCTTCATTTTAAATGTGAGATCTCTTATTCTGAAAGTGTATCCCTTAGCTCGAGTCACCTTTCCCCCCAGCACCTTTGTGCTTTGTGACACACCCAATGACAAACCCTCATCAGAATTATTCCATCATAGGGAAGCACGGTGGCGCAGTTGGTTAGCCCTGCTGCCTCATGGCGCTGAGGTCCCAGGTTCGATCCCGGCTCTGGGTCACTGTCCGTGTGGAGTTTGCACATTCTCCCCGTGTTTGCGTGGGTCTTGCCCTCACAACCCAAAGATGTGCAGGGTAGGTGGACTGGCCACACTAAAATTTATTTTTTTTAAATAATTATTCCATCATTGCACTGCAATGGATTCCTCTGGCTGGTGAGTGAGACGCAGAACATTGAATTGTAACCTAAGTGATAATAGGATTGATAGAGCAGAATCAAAAGGTGCCACCTCCATTTTCCTCTTCCACAAGATTTTGCCGTGATTTATCGGGGAGTAAAGCAAAGCAACAGATAACAGAAGAGTCCACTATTTAATGGAGTCTCAATAGCTGCATGCGAATGGTTCCAAGTGAAAAATGAATGTTGCCATATTTCACGAGGACCATAGGCTACTCTCCTCTTTTGAGAGAGAGCTGACTGATGACAATTTAACCTGAGGGTGACCAAACCTCACGCAAAGGGAAAGGTTGAGAAGGCAGGGTCATCATGGATAACCTCTGCTGGTACAGGAAATGAATCTCCTCCCACTGTTGCTACCTATCTGCATCATAAAACAGCCATTCAGCCAACTGAGCTAACCAAATTCCAAATAGAGGTGATTTGGTCCACAAACCACAATTTCGATGAACTCCTGACAGGTCTGAGATATGTGCCTATGCCACACATTCTTCCATTTCACCATTGCAACAGTGTTTTCTGATTGCTTCCCCGGGGTGTTGAACTTTCCATTGGCATCAAAGGTCTGCTTACAGCATGTGACTGGTAATTATTCTGGGCAGACTACTCCATTCATAGAATGCATTCAAATTAATTTTCTATCTCAGTATGGTTTTTTTTGTTAAATTTAGAGTACCCAATTCAATGTTTCCAATTAAGGGGTAGTTTAGCGTGGCCAATCCACCTACCCGGCACATCTTCGGGTTGTGGGGGCGAAACCTATCTCAGTATGTTGAGACACTATCTACGGAACAGGTTATTTCAGATCTAGTATTTTGCATTGAGACGTGGTTATTTGATAACCTTGCATCAAAGGCGCATCTGGGGAGGAGTGATCATAATATAATTAAGTTTTATATCGAATTAGTGATTCAGTCAATACAAAACTAGGGTCTTGAATATAAGCAAACTACATAGGTGTGAGGGGATAATTGACTTAGGTTTATTGGGAAACAGCTTAATTGAAGTGACAGTAGATAATTAATGAGGAGGTAGATGGGTTTCTGGGAGGGTTTTTCAATCTCTCCAATGCTTCAACCTCACTTCTCCATGTCCTGGACAAAGTCCCTCATATGCATTCCTAATTGAACATTCTCCATGTCGGTCAGAAACAAGCCAGTGACTCCCATGAGTTGGCCTGACCTATCCTGTCCAGCTGAGCTGATATTGAGCAATTAGTGCCTCAATGCTGGGAATGGTGCTTGGGAGAGAATGCTGCTGGTGAAATACCTTACATGCCACAGGGTTTAGGGGATCTTGCAAAGGTATCATTGGTGGTACTTCTCCATTGCTGTAAGGTGCCTGCTGAAGGCTGTTCAAGACTCTAAAGCATATGGGAGCAAAGGATCATTGCTGCTTAGTAAACCATGACCATAGTCATGGGTTTGAAATCCTGGTCCTCAAATACCTTTTTCCTCAGTCGGCTAAAGGCTGAATTGGCACATTGGAAGTTATGATGAACTTTATCATCCATGTCGCTGAGACGAGGCCCTCAAGTTATGGAAAATGGAGGAGTTGACAATGATCTGGAATTCAGTTTCTGAGTCAGTGCATGCAAATATGTCATCTGCATCACTAACTGGAGTTGTAGCGATAGTCCAAATCTGGCTAACAAGGGAAGATAAAGATAGTACGTGATTAAAAATAGAGGTTTATAATGTTGCAAAAAAGAAAATAGTGTTTTGTTTATTGCCAGTAGGGGATGCAGTGGCATAGTGGTGTTCTCACTGGACTAGTAATCCAGAGATCCAGGGTAATGATCTGGGGCCACGGGTTCCGAATCGCACCTCGTCAGGTGGTGGAATTGAAACTCAACAAATGGAATTTAAACTCAATAAAATATCCGGAATTATAAGTCAAATGATGACCATGAAACCATTGTCGATTGTCAGGTTCACTCATGTTCTTTAGGGGAGGAAGTCTGCCATCCTTACCTGGTCTGATCTACATGTGATTCCAGACCTCCTCCACCCCCAATGGCTGCTCCAACCCTTCCTGGTTCCTCCTCCTTTACCTTAGGATACACCAACCCCTCCAGAAATACCCGCCTATCCGACTCCTCCCCTGGCGGTTCTGACCTGTAGAGGTTCTTGTAAAGCACCTCAAAAGCCCCATTAACTTTATCCAGCATGAAGGCAGCACAGTGGCGCAGTGGTTAGTACTGCTGCCTCACGGTGCCGAGGTCCCAGGTTCGATCCCGGCTCTGGGTTACTGACCGTGTTTGCATGGGTTTCGCCCCCACAATCCAAAGATGTGCAGGTTAGTTGGATTGGCCACACTAAATTGCCCCTTAATTGGAAAAAAATAATTGGGTAGTCTAAATTTATTTTTTTTAAAGAATTTTTTAAAACTTTATCCAGAACCGATACAAGTCCCCCACCCGAATCCCAAATTTCGACAATTTCTCAGGAGAGTGCCTGCCACCACAACTGCCCAGCCAGGAGATGACTGGCCTTCTCCCCATATTTGTACATTACCCACCTCGAGGGCCGCAACTGGAGCACCACCTTATTTGTAGACACTCGATCAAATTGCACATGCCACTTCTTTCTACTAGTCAAAAACTCTGGGGTGGGGTCACTCAAGTACCTTCCGTCTACCTCCAAACACATCCACCAACCATTGACGCTTTCCCTCGCCTCCCTGTCCACCTGCGCCTTATGCAAGATTATCTCCTCTCTCACTCACTGCCAATCAAATATCACCTTCAGACTACCTGAAGTTAAATCTCTTCACTTATGCATTACTGCACCAAGGAACCATACAAGAGTTGGGAAATTTGATAATAGAACAAACGTAAAGGTGGTATCTGAATGCATGAACCAGTTGTAATAAAATTAATGAGTTAACAGCGCATATACAGACAAAGCGATATGATTTGGTGGTAATTACTGACACATGGTTACAAGGAGACCAGGTCTGGGAATTGAATATCCAATATCTCGGAAGGATAGACAGAAAGGAAAGGAAGGTGGTGTTGCCTTACTAGTAAAGGAAGGGATCAGTGCTGTAGTTGGAAATTATACAGTGTTATGGGCGAGGCGTTTTCAGAACCTTCAACCAACCTCTCCCTTTAATGGATTTGTTGCGTTTCCTAGCACACGGCTTTTTCCCTAGGTGTGGATTACAATTATGGACACGTGGGTTTTTAAACACAAAACACTGTTTATTCCATGAACTCAACCTAACATCTTAAATACACATTGGATCTCTTAACACCCCTTACTTCAAAGATAACTCAGAAAATATTGCAACAGTAAATAACTCCTTAAAATGTTCCTTCAAACTTCCAAGAGACTTAACACCTTTAAACAGTATCACATCAGGTTAATAGATATATATATTTTCTGTAGAATGGCAGAGATATAGTAGCTTGGGTGACTTAAGCTCCAGGACCTTGCTTTCTTCATGCAGCTCTCTGGACACACACAGACACACCCCAAGCTGCTTTCTCAAACCTGGCGTTCTCCCTTCAAGCACTCACAGCAAACCAGAACTTCTCAAGCCGCTGTCTCAAACTGGCTTTCTACTTTTAAACTGCTCACAGCAAAACAGCCAGACACTTTTAAATTACTCTCAGCAAAACAGCCAGACACTTTTAAACTGCTCTCAGCAAAACCAGCCAGGCACTTTTTAAACTGCAAAAACCAAACGGCAAAATGGCTGACCTGAACTGAGCTCCACTCATTCTATAACATCACTGTTTTCTTAAAGGTACATTGCTTAAACATTCAGTTCTTAAAGGCATTCTCGCATGACACCTCCCCCCAAGAAAAAAATATAAACCATCAACTTCAAGATGGTTTCATTTTTCACTTTTGCACCATCCACTAAGAAATGTACACAGTAAATATACCTTTTTGTTTTTAAAAAAAAACAACACATGCAAAAAGGTATAATAATATAGTCCATTTTTCTTTGTTCTTCTTCCTCCAACCGAAATCCTTCTCGATTGACAGTCTCTTTGAACAAAGTCTCTGCACGATCCATCCATTCCTCTACTCCTCGGCATTTCTCTTTAGAATCAGATAATTTAGTTCAATCTGACCACAGAGTCCCTTGCAATTCTCCAATACAGGAACATTGGTGATCACAGCTTTCAGGCAGTCAAATGCCTGTTGAAAGTCCGCTGTCCATTGAAATTTTTTACATTTCTTCAGCAGTTCCATCAGTGGAGTAATCACGCCACAAACATTTTGCACAACTGTTCGATCAAATCCACTCATGCAAAGAAATCGCATTATCTCCCTTCGTCTTGAGGGTATCGGAAACTCCGCAAGGAAAGTGATTCGGGCTTCTCCAAATTCAATCTCGGCTAGGTTCATCACCAAATCCTGAAGTCGATCGAAGAACTCCATACGATGTTTTAAATGTTCTTTCCATGTCTGGAAGTTGGAAATGAAAGCAGATTGTCCCAATTTCTCAATGCAATCCTTCAAACGTGGGATAGGATAAGAGTCCGTTCTTGTAACTGCATTAACCTTTCGATAGTCCACACACAACCGTTGGGTACCATCTGGTTTGGGTACCATCACTCCATTGGCTGCAACCCACTTCAATTATGCCATTCTTCAGCATACTCTCAATCTCTCTGTTAACCTGTGCCAATTTTAAAGGATTAAGTTTATATGGATGTTGTTTGATAGGAACAGCATTTCCCACATCTACATCATGTATAGCCATTTTAGTACTTCCCAATTTATCTCTACAAACTTGCCCATGTGATATCAATAACTCTTTCAGGTCAGTTTGTTTTTCCTCTGGAAGGTAACTTAACAATTCATCCCAATTTTTAAGAACATCCTCATTTTCCAATTTAATTTGAGGTATGTCAAATTCACAGTCATCTGGATTTGGTTTGTCACTTTGAGTTTGAATCATTAAAACCTCCTCTTTCTCTCCTTCCCTTTCAAAGTACCTTCTAAGCATATTCACATGACACACTCGGTGAGTCTTCCTTCTGTCTGGTGTTTTTACCACATAATTCACCTCACTTAATTTCCTTTCAATCTGATATGGTCCACAAAACCTAGCTTTTAAAGGCTCTCCTGCCATTGGTAACCACACTGAAACTTTATCCCCACTGGCAAAACTACGAACTTTGGATTTCTTGTCCACTACCCGTTTCATTACAGTTTGTGCAACTTTCAAATGTTGTCCAGCCAATTCACCTGCTCTATTTAATCATTCCCTAAAATTTGACACGTAATCCAATAGTGTAATTTCCGATTTTTCACCCACCAATTTTTCCTTAATCAATTTAAGTGGTCCTCTTACCTCATGACCAAAAATTAGTTCAAAAGGACTAAATTTGGTAGACTCATTAGGTGCATCCCTAATTGCAAACAATACGAATGGGATTCCTTTATCCCAATCCTCTGGATAATCCTGACAATACGCCCTCAACATTGTCTTTAATGTCTGATGCCACCTTTCTAACGCTCCCTGCGATTCTGGATGGTATGCAGTTGATTTAAATTGTTTTATTCCTGAGCTATCCATAACTTCTTTGAATAACTTTGAAGTAAAATTTGTTCCTTGATCCGATTGAATTTCTGTGGGTTGTCCATGTCTAGTGAAGAATTTAAGTAACTCCTCCACAATCCTTTTAGCTGTAATATTACAAACTGGAATGGCATCTGGAAATCTAGTAGACACATCCATTATAGTCAAAAGATATTGATTCCCACTTTTTGTTTTAGGAAGCGGTCCTACACAATCGATTAGGACCCTTATAAAAGGTTCGTCAAATGCTGGAATGGGTATTAAGGGCGCTGGTTTTATCACTGCTTGAGGTTTCCCTATCACTTGACATGTGTGACATGATTGCTAAAATTTAACTATATCTTTATGTAGTCCAGGCCAATAAAAATGTTTCTGGATTTTACCTTGAGTTTCCCTTATTCCCAAATGACCTCCCACTGGTACCTCATGTGCAACTTGCAACACCTCCTTTCGATACCCTACCGGCAATACTACTTGATGAACTTCTGCCCACTTTTCATCCGCCTGCATATGTACAGGTCTCCATTTTCTCATCAAGACATCATTTTTACGGTAATAACATTCTGGTATACTCTCAGATTCCTCTTCCGTATATGCTTTCTGATATATCTGTTTTATTTCGACATTGTTCTGTTGTAACTCTGCCAATTTTCCTGAACTAAAAATATCTGCCTCATCCTCCACCTGTTCTTGTTCTTTTTCAACCATCTGATCAAAAATCATTTCTGATAATTGCACTTCCACTTCATCTTCACTCTTTGATTTCTCCTCTTGTCTTAACCTGTGACTTTGCGACCTTGTTACTACACAATCCGGAAAAATCCCAGGATATTCGTCCTTCAACACTTCAGTTGACTGATTTTCCACTGGCTTATCAACCACAGTAGGCATCACGCCCACCTGCAATCCAGCTATATCATTACCCAAGATCAACTGTATTCCGGGACAAGACAGTTTATCTATTACTCCTACTACCACTTCACTACTCTTCCCTGGACTTTCCAACCTTACCTTATATAATGGAACGCTGCTCCTCTCACCCTGAATTCCACACATCACCACCTTTTCTGGCAACATTCTTCCCAAACTACATAATTCCTCATCTCTTACCATTAAAGATTGACTAGCCCCTGTATCTCTTAAAATTGTGACTTCTTTACCTGCTCCTCCTGATACACATGAGTAAACTTTACCCACACAAGTAATTTCTTTAAATACATCTGGCACCTTCTTAACAATTACTTCTTGAACAGGCTGTACAATCGTTTGCACCTCCTTCGCTTCCCTTGGGCTTTCCTTTACCACTCTAACAAATCCCACTGTCTTATCCCGTTTTACCACATCAGCCTTCCCAGTGCTTTTCTTCAACCACCAACACTGTGACTTTACATGGCCTAGTTTATTATAGTGAAAACATTTGAAACTTTTCATTTCCTTTCCACCCTCCTGGATTTCTTTTTTAATCTGAGGTACACTCTCTTTATTGCCTCCCATCAGATCACCTTTACCTTTACCACTTGAATATTTCTCATGTCCCCAGTTTCTATCCCTAACCGGCTGAAACTGATGTCGGAAACCAATCTTTGATTTATGAACTAATTCATAATCATCTTACATTTCCGCTGCTAATCTCGCAGTTTTTACCCTCTGGTCTTCCACATGAGTTCTCACTATATCAGGAATTGAATTTTTAAACTCCTCCAAAAGTATAATTTCTCTGAGAGCTTCATACGTTTGGTCTATTTTCAAAGCCCTTATCCACCTTTCAAAATTACTCTGATTGTGCCTTTCAAACTCCATGTATGTTTGACCAAATTCTTTCCTTAAATTTCTAAACCTTTGTCTGTAAGCTTCAGGCACTAGCTCATATGCACTTAAGATGGATTTATTCACCTCCTCATACGTTACCTCCTCCGGTAGTGATGCAAACACTTCACTAGCTCTACCTACCAGCTTTGTTGGAATCAGTAACACCCACATGTCCTGCGGCCATTTCATTTGTTTAGCTACCTTCTCAAATGAAATGAGGGCAGCACGGTAGCATTGTGGATAGCACAATTGCTTCACAGCTCCAGGGTCCCAGGTTCGATTCCGGCTTGGGTCACTATCTGTGCGGAGTCTGCACATCCTCCCCGTGTGTGCGTGGGTTTTCTCCGGGTGCTCCGGTTTCCTCCCACAGTCCAAAGATGTGCAGGTTAGGTGGATTGGCCATGATAAATTGCCCTTAGTGTTGGGTGGGGTTGCTGGGTTATGGGGTTAGGGTGGAGGTGTTGACCTTGGGTAGGGTGCTCTTTCCAAGAGCCGGTGCAGACTCGATGGGCCGAATGGTTTCCTTCTGCACTGTAAATTCTATGATTAAAAAAATTCTATGAAAAAGGCTTCCACTTCCTTCTCGACAAACCTTGGCAATGCTTGGACATATTTAAATAGATTCCCACCAAGCCTTCGACTATGACGCTCTGTCTCATTATCTTCATCCATCTCCTCCAACTGTACGTGTCCCTTTAAGTCTGCCAATTTTAACTGATTGTCATGTTTCATGGCCATTTTCTGAAGTTCAAACTCCCTCTCTTTATCTTTTTCCCTGATCTGTATCTCCCTTTCTTTTTCTTTTTGTTCTGCTAGGGCTATTCTTTCTTTTCTCCTTTCTTCTCTCTCCTTTTCTTTTTCCGCTCTCTCTTTCTCTTTCTTTTTCCTCTCTCTCACTCTCGTATGCCAGCTGCTTTAATTCTTTCTCATGTTCCATTTGTTTAATTTGCAACTGAATTTTTGCCATTTCCAATGAGTCAAACTCTATCTCAGGCAACTTTAAATGCTTAACCACCACCATAATTATCTCACCTTTTTGAATTTTGTCAGGTAATGGTAACTGCAAGGTGCTTGCCAAATCTAACAGTCTGCGTTTCGTTTCTGTCCGTAAAGTACTACGTGTGACATTCTCCACCCCAAAAAACTTCTGAGCCTCTGAAAGAGCCATTGTTCACAACACTTTCCCCACTTAAACTAAAATACCACACCGGAAAAGCAACAATCCTTCACTGTCTTTATGTTCACAAAGCCAATCCAATAGATAAGACTTTTATCCCGCTCGAGCCTCCAATTGTTATGGGCGAGGCGTTTTCAGAACCTTCAACCAACCTCTCCCTTTAATGGATTTGTTGCTTTTCCTAGCACACGGCTTTTTCCCTAGGTGTGGATTACAATTATGGACACATGGGTTTTTAAACACAAAACACTGTTTATTCCATGAACTCAGCTTAACATCGTAAATAAACATTGGGTCTCTTAACACCCCTTACTTCAAAGATAACTCAGAAAATATTGCAACAGTAAATAACTCTGTAAAATATTCCTTCAAACTTCCAAGAGACTTAACACCTTTAAACAGTATCACGTCAGGTTAAAGGATATATATATTTTCTGTAGAATGGCAGAGTTATGGTAGCTTGGGTGACTTCAGCTCCAGCGCCTTGCTTTCTCCATGCAGCTCTCTGGACACACACAGACACACCCCAAGCTGCTTTCTCAAACCTGGCTTTCTCCCTTCAAGCACTCACAGCAAACCAGAACTTCTCAAGCTGCTGTCTCAAGCTGGCTTTCTACTTTTAAACTGCTCACAGCAAAACAGCCAGACACTTTTAAACTGCTCTCAGCAAAACAGCCAGACACTTTTAAACTGCTCGCAGCAAAACCAGCCAGACACTTTTAAACTGCTCGCAGCAAAACCAGCCATGCACTTTTTAAATTGCAAAAACCAAACTGCAAAATGGCTGACCTGAACTGAGCTCCACCCACTCTATGACATCACTGTTTTCTTAAAGGTACATTGCTTAAAAATCCAGTTCTTAAAGGCATTCTTAAACTGCAAAAACCAAACGGCAAAATGGCTGACCTGAACTGAGCTCCACTCATTCTATAACATAGCGAAGCAAATAAGAAATAGCAAAGCAAAGAAGTCCCTGATGGGAGTAATCTATAGATCCCCAATGAGTAGTTTCACAGTGGGACTGTAAACCAGGAAATACTGGGGGCTTGTAAGAAAAGTACAGCAGTAATCACGAGTGATTTTAATGAGCATTTCGACTAGATTAATCAAATTGGCAAGGGTAGTCTCGAAGGGGAGTTCATTTAATGTTTTATAGATTTTGGAGCAATTTGTTGTGGAACCAACCAGGGAGCAGGCTATTCTGGATTTGGAATTGGGTAATAAGGAGGAATTAATTAATTAACTTATAGTTAAGGATCCTCTGGGGAAATGTGATCAGGAGTGTGATAGAATTTCAAATTTAGTTTGAGGGTAAGAAACTGGGGTCCAGCACTAGCGTTATGGAGTTAAACAAATGTAATTACAAAGGCATGAGGACCAATTTGGCCCTGGTGGACTGGGCAGGAAGACTAAAAGACAGGACAGTTGATGAGCAGTGGCAGTTGTTTAAGGAAATACTCAATTCCTCCCAACTAAGTGTATTCCGGAGAGGAAGAAAAATTGTAAGAGGGGAGAAGAACATCCATTGCTAAGCAATGAAGATAAAGATACCATAAAGTCAAAAAGTGAGGCATACCATATTGCAAAGGCCGGTGGCAGGCTGGAAGATTGGGAAAGATTCAAAGGTCAACAAAGAGTTACTAAAAATGTAATAACAAGAGCAAAGGAATATTATGAGAGAAACTAGCACAAAATATGAATAAGGCTAGCAAAAGCTTCTGAAAGTATATAAAAGGGAAGAGAGCAGCTAAAGTGAAGTCCCTTGGAGGATGGCACTGGGGAGTTAATAGTGGGGAACACAGAAATGACTCAGAAGCTAAATCAATATTTTGCCTCAGTTTTCACGATGAAGGACACTAGTACTATCCCAATAGTAACAGATAATGCAGAGGTAATAGAAAGGGAGGAACCTCCCGCCCAGGAAACCACCACCCATCCATTGACTCTATCTACACCTCTCGCTGCCTGGGTAAAGTAGGCATCATAATCAAAGACCCCTCCCACATGGGTTATTACCAGCAGCACGGGTTCAATTCCCATTCCAGCATCCCTGAACAGGCGCCGGAATGTGGCGACTAGGGGCTTTTCACAGTAACTTAATTGAAGCCTATGTGACAATAAACGGTTGTTATTATTATTGTTATTACTATGGACTGAACTGATCTCTTCACACATCTTCTCTACTGAGTAGTGCTACACTCCGTATGCTCATCTGATGCCTGTGTATTTACATTGTGTATTTATGTATGTCCTATGTTTTTTCATGCATGGAATCATCTGTCTGGACTGTGCGCAGAAGAATACTTTTCACTGTACCTCGGTACACAAGACAATAAATCCAATCCAATCCAATCCAACCTAGAAAAATCATGATGTGGAAATGCCGCCCTTGGACTCGGGTGAGCACAGTAAGAAGTCTTACAACATAGGGCAGCATGGTGCCTGCTGCCCTGCTGCCTCACGTCGCCGAGGTCCCAGGTTCGATCCTGGCTCTGGGTCACTGTCAGGTGGAGTTTGCACATTCTCCCCGTGTTTGCGTGGGTTTCACCCCCACAACCCAAAGATGTGTAGGGTAGATGGATTGAACATGCTAAATTGCCCCTTAATTGGAAAAAATGAATTGGGAACTCTAAATTTATTTTTAAAAACATAATCATCATCAATAGTGGAACAGTGCTAAACAAGCTATTGAGACCTGATGGCCTACATCCTACGGTCTTAAAGGATGAGGCAGCGGAGATAGCGGATTCATTTGTTATAATATTTCAAAATTCCCTCAATGCGGGAAAGGTTCCAGTGGATTGGAGAAATGCTAATTTAATGCTTATGTTCAAAATATGAGGGAGGTACAAAGTAGGAAACGATAGACCAGTTAGTTTAACATCTGTGATTGGGAAATTGTTACAATCCATTATTAAGGAAGTAATAACAGGACATCTAGAAAGTCAAAACGCAATCCTTCAGGGTCAGCGTGGCTTATGAAGGGTAAATGAAATGAAATGAAAATTGCTTATTGTCACAAGTAGGCAGTTACTGTGAAGTTACTGTGAAAAGCCCCTAGTCGCCACATTCTGGCGCCTGTCCGGGGAGGCTGTTACGGGAATTATGTTTAACTAATTTGCTAGAGCTCTTTGACGATGTAACAAGCCAAGTGGATAATGGAGATCCTGTATATGAAGTATATCTGGACTTTCAGAAGGCTTTTGACAAGGTGTGGCAGGAAAAGATTACACAAGGTAAGATCACATAAGGTTAAGGGTAATTTATTAGCTTGGATAGAGGACTGGCTAACTGACAGAAGGCAGAGAGTCGGCATAAATTGACCTTTTTTATAGTTGGCAAGATGTGACTAGTGGGGTGGTTCAGTCCTCGGGCCCTAACTATTTACAATCTATATTAATGATTTACATGAAGGGACAGGAGGTGCCAAAGCCAAATTTGCAGATGATACTGAAATAGGTGGGATAGTAAGTTGCAATGATGAAATCAGAAATTTACCAACAGATATAGATAGGTTAGGTGAGTGAGCCAACATTTTGCAGATCGAGTTAACATGGATCAGTGTGAGGTTATATATTTTGGTCGAAAAAATAGAAAGGCTACTAATTATCTAAATGGAGAGAAACTTCAGAGTACTTTGATGCAGAGGGATCTGGGTGTCCTCGCAGAAAACTAGTATGCAGGTACAGCAGGTACTGAAAAAGGCAAATGGACCTTTTGCCATTTATGGCTAAAGGAATAGAGTATAAAAGTAGGAAAGTGTTGCTGCAGCTGTACAAGGCATTGGTGAGACTGCACCTGGAGTATTGTGCACAGTTTTGAGGACAGATGTAGTTGTATTGGAGGCAGTTCAGAGAAGGTTCACTAGATTAATTCCAGAGATGAGGGGAGAGAGATTGAGCAGTTTAGGCCTATAACCTCTAAAGTTTAGAAGAATGAGAGGAGAATTAATTGAGATATATAAGATGATCAAAGATATTTACAAATAGACATTGGGCACAATTTAACAGGACAAAACAGAGTCCAGTTTTGGGCTCATTTTGCGGGGTGTCTCTCAATGCCTGCAGCACCGAGAGTGACACCACTATATAACGGGATTTTGCTTTCTTTTTGGCCTTGGCGAGGAACGCCCGGCTGAAGCTGCACTTACCTTCATTTGCCAGCACTGGAAGAGTATTCGTGGATCGAGACACCACTTTTAAATGCCGCCCCAATGTTTTCACCACCCTCAGCCACCCCACCGTGGCCTCCAGGCCTCCCTCCCCAACTTACCTCTTAAGGGATCTTTGAGGGCCCCCCCCCCCCTCACATCACCACTTAAGGACAAGGCACCCCCGGGATCGACCCCTGGTGCAGGCAATCAGATACACCGGCAACTCTGCACTTCCAGTCTGATACCCTGCAGTGCTCCTGCCAGCCTGGCAGTGTCTCCTGGGCACCCTAACAGTGCCAAGGTGGCACTGCCAGGGTGACAGATGGCAGTGCCAAGTTGCCAGAATGACACTGCCAAGATGCTTGCGTGCCAGTGGGAGTGCCAAGGTACCATCCTGCCCAGAGCCCAACTACCCGGGGGTCTCTAATGGTCTGGTAGACTCCACCCTCCCCCCCCCCCCCCCACCCCCCCCAAATTCCTGGACCCCATTTGTGCGGACCACTGCTACACGCCGTCGTGACGAGGTCTTCCAGGTGAGGCTGTTAGTTCCGGGCCCCAGAAGAATAGGGCGTAGACATATTTAAATGAGCCAAATGTGTTCACCTGGATCTCAACCAGCGAGGCCATGATCCAGATTGCGATGTCTCATGAGATCTCGTTAAATCTCACGAGGCTTTCAAGCATCGGCAATTTCACGAGAAACCTCTCGCGAGATTCAACGGCCTGGTCGCATCACCAAGTCGGGTGCAATGAGGCCATAAACTTGTGCCCGTAGAGTGGATGTGTCCTCTTGTGGGGCAATCGAGAACGAGGGGTCACAATTTTAAAATAAGGGCTAACAGATTTAAAACAGAGATGAGGAAAAATTACTTCTCAAAGGGTCATGAATCTGTTGAATTCACTACTCCACAGTGTGGTGCATGCTGGGACATTGAGTACATTTAAGGAGGCGTGTAGCCACCTGGGTTGGCCACTTCCCGACTTAAAATGGAGAATCGCAAAGGCTGAAGGGAAATTCAGCCAACACAGGCAAAGACTAGCAAGTACAGAAATCATGTGTACTGAAACCTGTAAAAAACTAGACAGCACTGAAACCGGCAGCCATCTGCATAGTAATGAGCAATTCCAAGGCACAATTGCAACAGTTAAGGTGAATAAAGCCAAGCTAGACTCCTCGGCGCCAGCAGGAGCCAAGACAAAGGAAGGCCAACGGACATTTAGGGACCGCCCAGCGATCAGGGAACAACTCCAGTATTGGAGAAATCGATCCAAATGATCGGAACGCAGTCCAATCATTTGGAACCAGGTACGGGGTCCGCCCCGAAGGGCGGGAAGCCCCTGGGGACTATAAAGTAAAGCCCCCAAGTTCAAATCGTCCTTCTTGGCAGGGTCACTCAGCAACTTGAATCAACCCATGAGAGTGAACTGTCCAGCGGCCACGCCAACCAAGTAAGTCTCAAGTCAACGCTCGCTACGAGATAGGCGCTCCTAGCTACCAGTCCATAGCAGCTTTTGAATCCTGCAGACTCAGGACCTGAACAAAAGGCAATTTGTTCCCCTGACCTGGTGGGCCAGTCCGAAGCTAGGTATAGGCCTTTTAGTGATAGGAATAGTCTAGAAAGTAGAGTTTATGCATGAGTAGTGATTAACTGTGTATAATAAATGTGTTTTGATTTGAATCTTACTAATTGGTGTGTTGAGTTATTGATCAGTCCTTGAACTTGAACCTCGTGGCGGTATCATAAAGATACCTGGCGACTCTAGAGCAAAGGTTAAACAAACAGAGCAAATTATGAATTAAGAGCCAACCAAAAGTTAGCAACAGGAAATAGACAGATTTTTAATTAGTAATGGGTTGATGGGTTATGGAGAACAGGCAGGAAAATTGAGTTGTGGCCATGAGGTCAGCAGCCATGATTGTATGGAATGACGGAGCAGGCTTGAGGGGCTGAATTGCCTAATCCTGCTCCTCGTTCTTATGTTCTTAAGACTATTCCCAGCTGTGTTAATCTCCAGTGCTCTCATTGCCTCTTCACAGCAGCAGGTTTTATATCCTTGCCGTACCATATCTCTGCTTCGTCAGGATAGTTGGAGGGGTGATTGGAAGGGGATGGGGGAATCGGTTGTGTAGTTACCCAGGTTTAGACCACATTTTAAACCGTCTAACATTTTCTGGGTAACAGCATCTTCCAAATCTGTGGCCTCTGCCACCTAGAAGGACAAGAGAAGCATATACATGGGACAACATCACGTGCAAGTTGCTCCAAGCCACACAGCAACCTGACTTGGATCTATATCATTGATCCTTCACTATTGCTGCGTCAAAATCCTGAAATAACCCCTCGGGTGCAACTACATCACAGGTATTAGTGGTTCAAGATGGCGGCTCACCACTGCCCTCTCAAGGGCAATTAGGAATGGGCAATAAAAATGCTGGCCTAGCCAGTGGCGCCGTCATCCCGTAAAAGAATAAACCAAGTCCAAGGATGTACCATGAATCTACGTCAAATTTGTGACTCGAGAGGAGAATGAGACACATCCCCGCAGTGCCCTCGGCAGCAGGGAATTGCCATCGGAAGTTTAAACTCCTGGACAACTCTCACGTTGATCCGACAATCTGGCAACAAAACAATTTGGGTGGTTGTCTTTTGCAAAGGTGACCGCGAGGGTCCAATAGATCTCTGTGTTGATTGGGGGAGAAAATAAATGTAGGTAATGAAAAAGCAAAAGGAACAGCAGGAAAATGAAAGGGTGCCCTAGAGTTACATTAGCAGCATATTCCGATGAAAGGAGTCAAAAAAATCAACCTGAGAATTGAGGATCAAGAGATAACCAATAGCATAAAGAACATAAACGACATGTCTGCTTGAACCAATAATTCTGTTTCTTTCACTGGCCAAGTATGATTTACTTTTCTGAGGCAATTTTGTGCCTTTCAAACCGCAATACTTCAAGACGCCCAGTTCTTTAGAGTCACAAGAATCCTTCAGTGGACAATTATTGGTAATATGCCAGTAATAGAATCTCCCTTTGAGTAAAACACCATTTTAGAGGGAAAGAATATTTTTTCTCAGACGGGACTATTTTCCAGAGGCTGGTGTCCAGGTGGAGCACAATAGCTGTCACGTTTGCTGTCACATGATTGGAATACATGTATAACTACTTGGAAAACAACTTTGTTTGATATGTAATTATCTTTAACCAAAATAACCACAGGGAACGGTGGATTTACATTAATTTACATTGCACTGCTTTCAACAGTGAGATTAAACGCTATACCCTGCCAATACAGCAAACAAAAGATTGCTGTTTTATTATTTAGGTTTGAATTACCGGGGCAGTATTATGAAAATGTGGTCTGCACTATGTTTTTATTTTAAAAAGCTCATATTGTGCCTCAATGTGAAATGTGTTTCAGTAAATGGGCACTCAAGTGTGGGCAAATAAAATTGGACGGAACAGTGAACGTGTGGTCTCCTCCGTCCCACACACAGCTGAAACTTAAACCACTTCCAAGTCTCCTCTCAAGTAAATAAAAGCTAGGATACAGTCACAATAAACGCCTCAGCAAAACAAGACCAAATCATGCATGGATCCAACAGCTCCACACACGATCACCGACACGTCTGAGGCATTGTGCTTCCTATTCAGGCTTCGTCTGTGAAATAAAGGACAGTCTCCCTCTGTGTAGATTGTGGCTGGATGTTGTGGAGACAGTGGTTTAACAGTGGAGCAGGCACAGGGTCACTAGCAGATCACGAACAACCATGTCAGCCTGCGGTGTTTTTTTGACTGGTATGTCTGGTGATTTTCCAGTCCTTTACCACGGAATCTTTACTCAAGTCTCATACCCATACCAAGCAGGAGGTCACAGGAAGGAAAAGGGCAACAGAAGGCCAACCGAGAGCATTTGCTTCTCATCTTTTCTTCCAGCTGCTGTATCTTACCATTTCCTGTCGTACAATATCATTCTTAACTATAATAAAATATGATATCAATAGCATTTTTTCTATTAATGATTTTTTTTCAAAGTGCAAGCAGTGTGACGGCTGTCTGTATCAAAACGGAACATGAAGTACATTAAATCCTGGAGTTAGATTTTTCAACCATGAATGTTAGAATGTCCCTTCTGTTCAATGGAAAGTTAAATTAACTTCTCACCATTCTAATTGGAATGATGAAATGAAAGAACAGTAAATGCTGGGAATATACACTGGGTCAGTCAGTAGTGTCTGGAGGAGAAAAGTCAAGTGTCTTGAGTGGACCCGTTTAGAACTCAGCCAGCTTGATAACAATTAAATTTTAGGGGAAATTATAACACAGACAAACTTAGCATCAGCAGTGAAGAAGGCAAACAAAAAACAGACACCAGCAAGGAGAACGGTAGTTGCTCCGATTTGAGAAGTGGCAATAAATCAAACAATGAAGATACAATAATCTATGATTTTGATAAGCACCTAATTATGGAAACGATTAGACTGCCTTATGTAAGCAGACCTGCTACTATTTGGATTCTTTATTGATTTCAAATTCAATTTTATTGCATCTTAGTTGATGAAGCAACAATCGAAAAATGAATTCCTGCTGGAGTGACAGCACATTGATAAAGTAACATCACAAAACACTTTCAATTGATTTTCTTGGGCTACAAAACATATGTCATAAAGTGCCCATTAAACTTATTCAATTTCAGTTGAAAGTTCCCTGGAATGTCAATTGGCATAGACCCAATTCACCTGAACTACTGGTACCATTTTCCCATACTGAGGTACCCTCAATTATGACACTTAGGGATTAAACTGTAAAGAAGGCTTTATTAGACTAATAACTATGCTAGAGCTAGAGACGAGAGCTGACTGTTACAGACCATGAGGCAGCCCTTATGTATGGCTCCCAGATGGGCGGAGCCAGAGACGGAGTCCCCAGGGTTACAAGCCCGGTCTTAAAGGGGACATCACCTTACATGATGATAAGGCAGTAACCGTTCATCACATTCACCCCCTGTTTAAAAAGGAGTCCGGCGGGGGGGAAGTGCCATCATAGGTCCATCCGTCTCGGTGGCCGGATCGTCTTCCTCGACCTCCTCAATTCGGGGCGGTGGTGAGGGCACATCCGGGAGCACAGCGTTCGGAGCTTCGGTCCGGGTCGGGGCAGGGGAACTAGGCAGGGCCGGGGGTAGCGGAGCCGGAGCCGGCGGGGTGTGTAAAGGGGGGGCGCAAGGGGCACGTAGAGGCTCACCAACGGGTGGTAGGGCCGGAAGGGGGTGTGTTGTAGGGGGCGACGGGTCCTGCAGGGGAGCGGCGCGGGAAGGGGCGTCAGTGGTGGAGGATCCAGCGGGTGCCAGATCCCGGAGGGAAACCCGTATCTTGTCTGCCGTCGGAGTACTCCACGTAGGCGTAACTGGGGTTGGCGTGGAGCAGTCGGACCTTTTCAACTAGGGGGTCCGTTTTATGGCTCCTCGCGTGCCTCCAGAGAAGAACAGGTCCCAGAGCCATCAGCCAAGGTGGAAGCGAGACCCCGGAGGTAGACTTCCTGGGGAAGAGAAACAATCGGTTGTGAGGGGTCTCATTCGTGGCAGTGCAGAGGAGTGACCTAATGGAGTGTAGGGCATCGGGTAGGACCTCCTGCCAGCGGGTGGTTGGGAGATTTCTCGAGCGCAGGGCCAGAAGGACAGCCTTCCACACTGTCGCGTTCTCCCTCTCCACCTGCCCGTTTCCCCGTGGGTTATAACTGGTCGTTCTGCTCGAGGCGATGCCTTTGCTGAGCAGATACTGACGCAGTTCATCGCTCATGAACGATGTACCCCGGTCGCTGTGGGTATAAGCGGGGAAACCGAACAGGGTGAAGATGCTGTGCAGTGCCTTAATCACTGTGGCTGAGGTCATGTCGGGGCAGGGAATGGCGAATGGGAAACGGGAGAACTCATCGATCACGGTGAGCAAATAGGCATAACGATTGGCGGATGGGAGGGGCCCCTTGAAGTCCACGCTCAGTCGCTCAAAGGGGCCCGAGGCCTTCACGAGCCGAACCTTGTCTGGCCGGTAGAAGTGCGGTTTGCACTCCGCGCGGACTTGGCAGGTCCTGACCATGGCGTTGACCTCCTTGGTTGAGTAAGGTAGGTTGCGGGACTTGATGAAATGGATGAGCCGGGTAACCCCCGGGTGGCAGAGGTCATTGTGGATGGCTTGCAGGCGGTCCTCCTGCGTGTTGGCGCATGTGCCGTGGGACAGGGTATCTGGGGGCTCATTGAGCTCCCCTGGACCATACTTGATATCGTACGAGTAGGTGGAGTGTTCGATCCTCCACCTCAAAATTTTATCGTTTTTTATCTTGCCCCGTTGCATGTTATCGAACATATAGGCGACCGACCGTTGGTCGGTGACGAGGGTAAACCTCCTACCGGCTAGGTAGTGTCTCCAGCGCCGCACAGCCTCCACAATGGCTTGTGCCTCCTTTTCGACTGTGGAGTGTCGAACCTCGGAGGCGGTGAGGGTTCGGGAGAAGAACGCTACTGGTCTGCCTGCCTGATTGAGGGTAGCAGCCAGGGCGATGTCTGATGCATCGCTCTCTACCTGGAAAGGGATGGTTTCATCCACCGCGTGCAAGGCGGCCTTGATGATGTTGGCCTTGATGCGGTTGAAGGCCAATTGAGCCTCAGCCGAGAGGGGAAAAGTGGTGGTCTTTAGGAGTGGGCGGGCTTTGTCCGCATACTTGGGGACCCACTGGGCGTAATAGGAGAAAAGCCCCAAGCACCGTTTGAGGGCCTTGAGGCTGCGGGGGGGGGGGGGGAGTTCCTTAAGGGGGTGCATGCGGTCGGGTTGGGACCTAGGACCCCGTCTTCCACGACATAGCCGAGGATGGCCAGCCGGGTGGTGTGGAAAACGCATTTGCCCTCGTTATAGGTCAGGTTAAGGGCTCGGGCGGTCTGGAGGAACTTTTTGAGGTTAGCGTCATGGTCCTGCTGATCATGGCCGCAGATGGTGACATTGTCCAAGTACGGGTATGTAGCCCGCAAACCGTACTGGTCCACCATTTGGTCCATCGCCCTTTGAAAGGCGGAGACTCCATTTGTGACACCAAAGGGGACCCTGAGGAAGTGGAAGAGCTGGCCAGCTGCTTCGAAGGCAGTATGGGGTGGTCTTTTGGTCGGATGGGGAGCTGGTGGTAGGCAGATTTGAGGTCGACCGTGGAAAAGACTCGGTATTGGGCGATCCGATTTACCATTTCTGCGATGCGAGGAAGGGGGTACGCATCAAGCTGCGTGAATCGGTTTATGGTCTGGCTATAATCCACGACCATCCATTTCTTCTCCCCGGACCGGACTACCACCACTTGCGCTCTCCAAGGGCTGTTGCTAGCCTCGATGACCCCCTCTCCCAGTAAATGCTGGACCTCTGACTTGATAAAAGCCATATCTTGGGCACTGTAGCGCCGGCTCCTGGTGGCGACGGGCTTACAGTCAGGAGTGAGGTTAGCGAATAGCGAGGGGGGTGCGACTTTCAGTATCGCAACGCAGCACACCGTGGGGGGGGGGCAAGGGTCCGCCGAACTTCAGTGTCAGTCTTCGGTGGCTGCACTGGAAATCCAGTCCGAGCAGCAGGGGGGCACAGAGGTGAGGCAGGATATAAAATTTGAAACGGGTGTATTTGGCACCCTGGATCGAGAGATCCGCAATACAGTACCCCTTGATTTGTACCGAGTGGGACCCAGATGCGAGGGCTATGGTTTGGGATGCGGGATGGGTGCGTAGGGAGCAGCGCCTTACCGTTTCAGGAAGGATAAAGCTCTCCGTGCTCCCGGAGTCGAAGAGGCATGCAGTGTCGTGCCCGTTGACCTGGACCTGCATCATGGAGTTCTGCAGGTGTTTTGGTCGAGTTTGATCGAGGGTGATCGCACCCAGTCGCGGGTAGTCGGAGTCGTCAGCCGAGTCGGACTCGTAAAATGGCCGCCGCCGCCCGCTGCGCATGTCGGGTAGAGAAGATGGCCGCCGACAAGATGGCCGCTCCCATGATTCGCACGAGGCTGATGACGCGTCAGAAGAGGGCGTGTCGGGTCGGTGCGCAGCAGCATTGCGAGGCCTGCGGGCCTGATTTTCGGGCCCGTTGTTCTTTGTTTTTCTGGCCCCTGGGTCTGGCCAGGCAGACCCTCGTAAAGTGCCCTTTCTTCCCGCAGTCGCTGCAGATCGCGGAGCGGGCTGGGCAGCGTGGGCGTGGGTGCTGGCCCTGCCCGCAGAAGTAGCATGGTGTGCCCCCATGGTGAGCGGGTCGCCGCGTGGCGCAGGCCTGTAATACGGTTGAGTCTGAGGAAGTCCGGGGGGGGCTGGCAGAGTCCGCGGGGTACGTACCCAAGTTATGTCGGGCCACCTCCAGCGAGGAGGCGAGCGTTAGCGTCTCCTGGAGGTCTTTTGCCCCGTTTTCGAGCAGCCGCTGCCGGATGTAGGTCGAGCGGATGCCTGACACGAAAGCGTCCCTGATGTGCAGGTTCATATGGACTTCCCCTGTCACGTCCTGATGGTCACAGTCCCTGGCAAGCGCGGTGAGTTTCTCAACAAACTCGTCGAGCGATTCCCCCGAGCGCTGCCGGCAGGTAGAGAGCAGATGCCGGGCGTGCACCTCATTGATGGGTTTGACAAACCGCTTGCGGAGCAACTCGATCGCTTCCTCATAAGTCATCGCCTTTTCGAGCGTGGCGAAGATTCTGTGACTCACCCGGGCGTGGAGTAGACGCAGCTTGCGTGGCCCCAGGATGGGAGACTCTGCGGAGTCCAGGTAGGCCTCAAAGCACCGCAGGCAGTATTTTAAAATTTCCTTCGCCTCCGGCGTTCGTGCTTCCAGATTGAGCTTCTCGGGTTTTAGGCCTGCGTCCATCCTGAATCTTGTTTAGTCTAATAATAGGTCTTAAAGGGGACATCACCTGACATGATGATAAGGCAGTAACCGTTCATCACACATACTCAATCCCTTCCTATCCCCATCGCCAATGATGGACACCACACTTTCATTTCAAATGGCCAAGTCATAGAATAGCAAAACTGAAATTTTGAGACATGAACTCATGCCCTTTTTGTTGGGAATTGAACAAAGTCCATTATATATCTACTTCATTCATGCTCATATTCAAACTGTATCCAGTAAATTTTGACATGATGATTAAAAACACTCTTGTGCGTTTTTTGTTGTCAAGATGGAGCCTAGAGGTTGATCTTTTGCTTTGTTTCCAAGTAGAATAGTTTGATCAGTTGTGTGAACTTAAGAGTAATTTGACACAGCAACACAGAATTTCTTGAAATGTAAAACCACCATGAGCGGGATTCTCCACAGCCTGACGCCGATATCGTAATCGGCGATCGGGCGGAGAATCCCTTTTTACGACCAAATCCCTTTTTAACGACCAAATCGGGGGCCACGCTGTTTTCGGATGATCCACCCCCTCCAAATAAGCTTCATCGGGGAGTACGCCGCACGCCATTGGGAAGGTCTCAGGGCGTCACCTGAAGGCCCTCCACCGTTGCTCGGCCCCCAATGGTCCGAGTTCAGGTTAGGTGGATTGGCCATGATAAATTGCCCTTAGTGTCCAAAATTGCCCTTAGTGTTGGGTGGAGGTGTTGACTTTGGGTAGGGTGCTCTTTCCAAGAGCCGGTGCAGACTCAATGGGCCAAATGGCCTTCTTCTGCACTGTAAATTCAATGATAATCTATGATTAATCTAGGACAAAGGTTCGGCACAACATCGTGGGCCGAAGGGCCTGTTCTGTGCTGTATTTTTCTATGTTCTATGTTCTATGTTCACGACTGCGCTGATCAGTTGTGCTCTCAATTTTCGTCATCCTCGCGTGGCGGCTGCGGACTGTGTCCAGCGCCGCCACAGTTGGGGGGAGGGGGGTGTGCCACTGGCTGGGGGCTTCGGCACGGGCTAGGGGGACTAGTGGGGGTTAGTCCGGGGGCGGTGAGGAGGTTCCAGGGAGTTACTATCTGGCAGATCAGATCCACGCCCGGCCGACACCATGTTGCATGGCGAGACCACTGCAGGTTATTACTGTGCGCATGCGCAGCCACGGACTCAGCCATTCTCTGGCCGTTTTTGGCGTGGGAGTCGAGAGTTTTACCCGGCGCTATCGCCAGTCCCTCACCGATCCCGGAATCGTTGAGGGTTCGTCGCCGATTTTGGCAATTTAAAATGCACTTAGTCGTGCAAAATCGGAGAATCCAGCCCTATATTTGGAGAAATTTGGGACGGGATTCTCCGAACCCCCGCAAGGTTAGAAAATTGCCAGGGGGCGTCGTGAATCCCACCCCCGCCGACCACCGAATTTTCCGGCACTGGAGATTCGGCGGGGGCGGGAATCACGCCGCGCCGGTCGGCGGGTTCCCCCCCCCCCCGGCGATTCTCCGGACCGTGATGGGCCGAAGTCTTGCTGCTGTAATGCCGGTCCCGCCGGTGTGAATTAAACCACCTCCCTTACCGGTGGGACCAGGCAGCGCGAGCGGGCTCCGGGGTCCTGGGAGGGGTCACGGGGCGATCTGGCCCCGGGGGGAGCCCCCACGGTGGCCTGGCCCGCGATCGGGGCCCACCGATCCGCGGGCGGGCCTGTGCCGTGGGGGCACTCTTTTACTACGTGTCGGCCGTGTAGGTCTCCGCGATGGCCGACGCGGAGGTGACCCACTCTGCGCATGCGCGGGGATGATGTCAGCAGCCGCTGACGCTCCCGCACATGCGCAGACTTCCGCCGGCCACGGAGTCCCTTCGGCCCCGGCTGGCGTGGCACCAAAGGCCTTCCACGCCAGCCGGCGGGACGGCAACCACTCCGGCGCGGGCCTAGCCCCTAAAGGTGAGGGCTTGGCCCTTTCTCCACACCTTTGGGGCGGCCCGGTGCCGGAGTGGTTCACGCCACTCCATCCCACCGGGACCCCCCGTCCCGCCGGGTAGGGGAGAATCCCGGCCCTGGGCTTTATTCAGTCAAAAAGAAAATAAATGCTGAGGCCTAATATGATGGTTGAAATAAATATTGAAAGATAATTAAAATATAAGAAATATTTCTGTTAGAATGAATATGCTTCTCTATAATATCAGGATACCTGTTGCAATCCTGGCACTGAAGCAATGAGGCTGGAGAGTGGTGAGCTATCATCTGCTGTCATGAGTTCATAAATTAAGTGAAATGAAAATCGCTTATTGTCACAAGGAGGCTTCAAATGAAGTGACTGTGAAAAGCCCCCAGTCGCCACATTCCAGCGCCTGTTTGGGGAGGCTGGTACGGGAATTGAACCATGCTGCTGGCCTGCTTTAAAAGCCAGCTATTTAGCCCTGTGCTAAACCCGCCCCATACACAGGGGGTTTCCCACCGCTGGAAATCTTAAAAGGTCTGCAATTAACATTCATTTGAGTATCACAGATAACAACTGAATTACAGGTCGCAAGTACACATCGCTAAAAGCAATGGCGCATAGCTCAGATATAATGCCAATATTCAACAATGTAACTGCACCTGCTGTTTCTAGAAGTGAGCCAAGGAAGGTTATCTGAGCTCTCTTGTCATTTTACTGCTTAATTTTAGGATCCTGTTTTGATTTTTTTGTGTGGTCTGATGTTCTGTTTTAATTATTCCTTCCCCTGGGTATTCTTATTTACTTTCAACTCTCTCATATCCTGCAGAGCTGCTTCTTTTTGTTTCTAAGCTATTCACTATTTTTACTTTAGTTCTCTCTAGTTACCTTCCTCTCTCTCATTGCTTTACCTGCTGTCCCAGAAGGCCGATGTTGGGCTTTGCAATTGCCATGTCTTTGGAGCATTTACCTTACTTGTGGGCTTCTTTTTCCTCGATGCTGACAACAATGTGATGGAATTTTCTTACCTTAATCTGCAATGACAGAAACAACTTGTATTTATATATATATTTTAAAAATTTATTTACGGGGTTGGGCGTCGCTGGTTAGGCCAGCATTTATTGCCCATCCCTAGTTGCCCTTCAGAAGGTGGTGGTGAGTTGCCTTCTTGAACAGCTGCAGTCCTTGAGGTGTAGGTGCATCCAGTGTGCTGTTAGGGAGGGAGTTCCAGGATGTTGCCTCAGCAACAGTGAAGGAATGGCAATATATTTCCAAGTCAGGGTGGTGAGTGACTTGGAGGGGAACCTCCAGGTGGTGGGTTCCCACATATCTGCTGCACTTGTCCTTCTAGCTGGTAATGTTCATGGGTTTGGAAGGTGCTGTCTAAGGAACCTTAGTGAGTTACTGCAGTGCATCTTGTAGATGATACACATGGTTGCCACTGTTCATTGGTGGAGGGTTTGAATGTTGGTGGAAGGGGGAGCAATCAAGCAGGCTGTTTTGTCTTCTTGTGTTGTTGGAGCTGCACTCATCCACGCAAGTGGAGAGTATTCCATTACTCTCCTAACTTGTGCCTTGTACATGGTGGATGGGGGGGGGGGGGGGGGTCAGGAGGTGAGTTACTTGCCGTAGGATTCCTACATGCCCTAGTAGTCACTGTATTAATATGGCTAGTCCAGTTCCGTTTCTGATCAATGGTAACGTTCACAATGTTGATTGTGGGGGATTCAGCGATGGTAATGCCATTGAATGTCAAGGGGAAGTGGTTAGATCCTCTCTTGTAGGAGATGGTCATTGCCTGGCACTTGTGTGGCGCGAATGTAACTTGTCACTATCAGCCCAAACCTGGATATTGTCCAGGTCTTGCTGCATTTGGACATGGACTGCTTCATTATCTGAGGAGTTATGAACGGTGCTGAACATTGTGCAGTCATCCGCAAACACCCTCACTTCTGACCTTATGATGGAAGTGAGGTCATTGATGAAGCAGCTGAAGATGGTTGGGTCTGGGACTCTATCCAGAGGAACTCCTGCAGTGATGTCCTGAGCTGAGATGATGGACCTGCAACCACAACAACCATCTACCTTTGGGCTGGGTATGACTCCAACCAGTGGAGAGTTTTCCCCCTGATACTCATTGACTCCAGTTTAGCTAGGGCTCCTTGATGCCATACTCGGTCAAATGCTGCCTTGATGACAAGCGCAGTCACTCTTACCTCACCTCTGGCATTCAGCTCTTTTGTCCATGTTTGAACCAAGGCTGTAATGATCTCAGGAGCTGAGTGACTCTGGCGGAACCCAAACTGAGCATCAGCAGTGAGCAGGTTATTGCTGAGGAGGTTCCACTTGATAGCACAAACCTGCTCATGGGGTTTAAGTTCCGCCAGGGTCACTCAACGTATGGCACCTTCAACATGGCAAATCATACAAAACTGCTTTATGAAAGATGTCCCTCTCTAGGTATATAATAATAATATAATCGCTTATTGTCACAAGTAGGCTTCAGTGAAGTTACTGTGAAAAGCCTCTAGTCGCCACATTCTGGCGCCTGTTCGGGGAGGCCGGTACGGGTTAGGACTAGGGTCAGGGAAATAGTAAAAGGGTAGTAAAAGGAGACTTGGGCTGATTAAATGCCAAAAGGAGATTGACACGTGGAGTCTGAGGGCACAGCTGAGTTATTAAATAAGTGCTTTGCTAGGACAGCATGTGGCAGAATGGTTAGCACTGCTCCCTAGGGTGCTGAGGACCCGGGTTCGATCCTAGCCCCGGGTCACTGTCCGTGTGGAGTTTGCACATTCTCCCCATGTCTGCATTGGTTTCACCCCACAACTCAAATATGTGCAGGTTAGGTGGATTGGCCTCGTTAAATCGCCCCCTAATTGGAAAAAAAGAATTGGGTACTCTCAATTTATATTTACAAAAATACGTGCTTTGCATCTTTCTTTGTCAAGGAAGAAGATGATGTCAAAGTCAAGATGGAACAGGAGCTGATTGAGATGTTGGATGACTATAAAATGATAAAGAGGAGGCATTACAAAGTGTTATATTTTTTTGTTGCCGC
Organism: Scyliorhinus torazame; assembly: GCF_047496885.1. Classification (NCBI taxonomy): domain Eukaryota; kingdom Metazoa; phylum Chordata; class Chondrichthyes; order Carcharhiniformes; family Scyliorhinidae; genus Scyliorhinus; species Scyliorhinus torazame. The sequence goes on along the minus strand of NC_092710.1, from coordinate 214,615,256 downwards.
AAAGGGAAAAGGTATGGAGGATTCTTGTAAAACACTAGAGGTTAATTTAGGGTATTGCTCATACAATTAAGATGGTGATCTGCTCAAAGCCCACACAAACACTCTGCTGTCGTCATTACACATCATATGATGCAGAAGCAGCAAAAAAGTATTGCCAAATACATAACACCCTTCCCTCTTTACTTCATTAGTGCAACAACAACAATGGACATTTATACAACAGATCACCGATATGTTATTTCTATACAGTTATACAATTCAATAAGACAGTCTCTGTGGTGGACATCTATTTCATTTTGGTAAACTTCAGCATTCTTGAACTCGGCTACTTGCGATCTCAGATGTGTCCTCATTCCTTTTTGTAGATGATACTTCTTGTGTACTTATTTCAGAATCTGTCACTATAGGCATTAAAAAGTCCTCAGAAACATGACTGAATGGTGGAGTGGACTCCATGGGCCGAATGGCCTTACTTCCGCTCCTATGTCTTATGGTCTTCTGGTCTTATCTGCACACTTGGCTCTACCACTCATCTTAGTGTGATGTGCAAATTTTGACACATTACACTTGGTCCCCAACTCCGGATCATCTATGTAAATTGTAAACAATTGCGGACCTAACACTGATCCCTGAAGCACACCACTAGCTGCTGATCGCCAACCAGAAAACAAACATTTATCCCCACTCTTTGCTTTCTGTCAGCTAGCCAATCCTCTGTCCATGCTAATAAATTCCCCTAACGCCTTGCGCCTTTATCTTATGCAGCAGCCTTTTGTGTGGCACCTTGTCTAATGCCACCTGGTCATTTTACCCTTTTGAAGGAATATCGACCCTTGACAGCTTTGGGGCTGTATAAAGGTATATCTTCTTTGGCAGCTAATAAATTGCAAAGGTGGTCATTGATATTGTCGGCACACACTGACAAAGTTTAGTATCGCAAGTCTGAGCAGCATGCAAACGCTGATGCTTTATCACGATTGCCCAGGAGAAAATTTTGTCAACATTTCTTTTCGCCAGAACACTGGTCCCAGCTCGGTTCAGGTGGAGACCATCCCAACGGTATAGGTCCCCCCTGTCCCAAAACTGATGCCAGTGTCTCATGAAAAGGAACCCCTCTTTCCCACACCACTCTTTCAGCCACGTGTTAACTTCCCTTATTCTTGCGTCCCTATGCCAATTTGCACATGGCTCGGGCAGTAATCCGGAGATTATGACCCTTGAGGACCTGTTTTTTAATTTGAATCCTAGCTCTTTATAATCTCTAAACAGGTCCTCTTTTCTAGACTTGCCTATGTTGTTGGTACCGACATGGACCACAACAACTGGATCCTCCCCCTCCCTCTCCAGTATCCTTTCAAGCTGGTCAGAGATGTCCCGCACCCTAGCACCGGGCAGGCAACATACCATGTGGGACTGTTTATCCTGCCCACAAAGGATACTATCTATCCCCCTGATAATAGAATCCCCTACAACTACAACTTGCCTATTTACTCCCTCCCCTTGAATGGCCTGCTGAACCATGGTGCCTTGGTCAGCTGACTCATCCTTCCTGCAACCCTGTTCGCCATCCACACAGGGAGCAAGTGCCTCATACCTGTTGGACAGGGTCAAGGGCTGAGGCTCCTGAGTTCCTGACTGCTGGTTCCCTTTCCCTGCCTGACTTGCAGTCACACCCTGCTGTCCCTGGCCACTGGCAGGATTTAAACTACTTACTCTGACAGGTGTGACTGCCTCCTGAAACACAGTGTCCTGGTAAGTCTCCCCCTCCCGGATGTGCCTCAGTGTTTGAAGCTCAGACTCCAGCTCATCAACTCTGAGCCGGAGCTCTTCGAGCAGCCAACACTTACTGCAGATGTGGTCGCTGCAGCTCGCAATGGGATCTGCCAGCTCCCACATCAAGCAGCTCAAGCATATCATCTGACCAGCCATCACTAATTAATTAATTAGTTTAATTTAAGTTTATGAGTTTAGCTGTGTTTTTTTTTTTAATTTGGGGCAGATTTGCTATCAACCAATCAGATCACAGCTTCCCTCTGATGTCACTTTTGGGGGGGAAAACTGGAAAACAGGAAGTTACCGTTAGGTTTTTATACTCACAGAGACTGCTCCTCCTCCTCCGAATGGCTCCCAAAATTAGGCCCGAAGAAAGAGAGAGAACAAAACAGTCGGGGAAAAGCACCTTCTCCCATTCTTCACCGAATTACCTCACTGCACCAAATTACCAAATTCTCACTCTGTCTGTGTCTCACTCACTCAGGCTGTGTCTCCTTGACCAGCGCAATGCTTACTAAGTGCGCTTGCTGTCTGTCTTTTATACAGACTTTAGGATGACTCACACTAAAACTTCAAAGAGAAGAATACAATGTGTACCTTTGTGCCCCTTAACAGGCCTCAGGTGACTGCCAGATAACTGCCTCTCAGCAATTAGGGTGGGGGCAGCTTCAGCCAATCAGACACAAATCTACACTGCACTTTTAACTGAAAAACAGCACAATTAGATTAACCAGTTACCTTTCCTGGTTACCTCACTGCACCAAATTACCAAATTCTCACTCTGTCTGTGTCTCACTCACTCAGGCTGTGTCTCCTTGACCAGCGCAATGTTGCAACTGTTTAGGGTGCTGCTGAGGCTACACCTGGAGTGCTGTGTACAGTTTTGGTCTCCTTACTTGAGAAAGGATGTACTGGACTGGATAGTGTGCAGAGGAGATTAACTAGATTGATTCCGGAGTATGAGAAGAGACTGAGTAGACTGGGACTATACACATTGGGATTTAGAAGAATGAGAGGGATCTTATAGAAACATATAAAATTATGAAGGGAATAGATAGGATAGAAGCAGGGAGGTTGTTCCCAATGGCGGGTGAAACTAGAACTAGGGGGCATAGCCTCAAAATAAGGGGGGCAGATTTAGGACTGAGTTGAGGAGGATCTTCTTCACTGGTTTTGTTGGGTGAACAAGATTCTGCAGGGAAGAGTGTTATACAGCCAACTGAGCTGAGAAATGCTGTGACCGTTAGGTCCTCTAGTGCCTGATTAGCTATTAAAAACAAGTGGAATCTTTCTTCATAAGAGTTCCGTGTTTCATAATCCTCACCAAACGGGTCCACAGCGTCCATTTTTCCCTCCATTTTTGAAACTCGGCTCCTCCCCTCCGGCTGTGTCAGAAGGTGTGGCACAAACAATCCCTTGAACACCGCCGCCATGTTGGTGAGGGGCCGGCGCACGTAAGAAGTTCCCCGCGCATGCGCAGGATGGCACGGCCCAACTGCGCATGCGCAGGATTGGGCTGTCCCAACTGCGCATGCGTGGGTTGGCGCGGCGCCCATTTGGCATGAACCGCTCCAGCACCATGCTGGCCCCCTATGGGGGCCAGAATATGTCGTGCCAAGGCCCTGTTCGCGCCGCGGAAAATCGCCCCCATTGTATTTGGGGTATAATTTTGTCTCATTTTGTCATGTAAAATATTAAAATGTTAACAATTTGAATAAAAATATATATTTTTAAATCCTCAGTTTTTTTCTCCTGTTGTATTTCTTTGTTGCCACAAAGAGAAAAGGTATGGAGGTGCCACCCTATGGATTCTTGTAAAAGACGCTGGGAGATGTATTGAGGGTGTTGCTCATACAATCAAGATGGCAATCTGCTGAACGCCCACACAAACACTGCTGACGTCACTACACATCACATGATGCAGAACCAGCAAGAATGTATTACCAGATACATAATAATAATATTTTTTATTGTCATATGTAGGCTTACGTTAACACCGCAATGAAGTTACTGTGAAAATCCCCTTGTCAGGGCAGCAAGGTGGTGTAGTGGTTAGCACTGCTGCCACACGACGCCGAGGTCCCAGGCTTGATCCCGGCTCTGGGTGACTGTCCGTGTGGAGTTTGCACTTCTCCTCATGTTTGTGTGGGTTTCACCTCCACAACCCAAGGATGTGCAGGGTAGGTGGATTGGCCACACTAAATTGCCCCTTAAGAAAGCCAGCACTGATTTGTTAAATGCAAACTGTGTTTAACTATCTCCATTTGAGTTTTATGATGAGATAACAGAGAGGTTGATGAGGGTAATGCAGTTGATGTAGTGCATGGACTTCCAAGGCACGTTTGATAAAGTGCTGCATGACAGGCTTGTCAGCAAAGTCAAAGCCCATGAATTGTAAGGGTAAATGGCAACATGGATACAAAATTGGCTGAGTGACAGAAAACTGAAAGTGATGGTGAATAAAAGCAAAATCCTGTGGATGCTGGAAATTCAAACTAAAAACAGACAATGTGCGATAAACCCAGCAGCTCAGGCAGCATCTGTGAAGAGTGAAACAGAGTTAACGTTTCAAGTCTAAGTGACCCTTTTATAGAACTGAAAAGGGATAGAAATATGATTAATTATATATTTGGAGAAGGGGTTGGGGCAGAATGAAAAGTCAGTGACAGGTCAGAGTTGGGGAGAGATTGACAAATCCATAGAACCACAGAGTTCCTACAGTGCAGAAGGAGACCATCAGGTTTGCACCAACCCTCCAAAAGAGCACTTTGGTGTATAGGGCACAGTTTCACAATTTGCAGATGTTACAAAGCTTGCAAGTATGGTGAACTGTGAGAAGGACAGTGGTAGACGTCAAGAGGACATTGATAGCCTGATGTAATGGGCTGGCACAGGACAGGTGAAATTTAATACAGAGAAGTATGAAATAATATATTTTGATGGAGACAATGAGGAAAGGTGATCGAAAATAAAGGGTATAATTCTAAAGTTACTGCAGAAACTGAGAGATCTGGCATTGTCTGCACAAATTATTGAAGATGGCAAGGAAGCCTGAGAAAGTGGTTTAAAAGATCCTGGACTTCCTAAATAGAGTCAAGAACAAAAACAATAAAGTTATGATGAATCTTTATAAACACTGGTTTGGCTGCAATTGGAGTATTAGGCCAAGTCCGGGCACTGCAATTTAGGAAGAATGTGAAGACTTTAGAGAGGGTGCAGTAAAGATTTACAAGAATGTTCCCAGGGATGAGAGGCGGGATTCTCCAATAATGGGGCTATGTCCCCACGCCAGCGAACAAACGCGGGCGAATCACTCTGGACTTTCCTGAAGAATTTCCTGAAGAAATGCCACGCCAAGTTCCCGACGGGTGGGACTATGAGAGAACCACGCCGTCGGGAACTCGGCCAGTTAACGTTGGAGAATCGCCTGGACCTCTTTCAATGGCTCCCAAACGGTGCCGCGAAGACCGCCCACTCGCAATTCGTGGCAATTCTCCAAGGATTGGAGAATCGCGGGAGCGGCATCGGTCCTGCTCTCGGGTTTGATGCCCATTCTCCGCCCCGCGCCGATCGCGATTTCGGCGTGGAAGCTCGGCGAATCCCGCCCGAGGGATTTCATTTACGTGGGTAGATTGGAGATGCTGCACTTCTTAGAGAAAAAAAGGTTAAAAAAGATTTCATAGAGGTATTCAAGATCATAAGGAGTCTGAACAGAACAGATTGGGAGAAACTGTTCCCATTGGTGGAGGCGTCAGGAACCAAAGACACAGGAGGAAAGGTAAAAGAGCCAATGGTGTCACAGAATCATAGCACTTCCCTGAGTCTCAGATCTTGCACAGTTTAAATCAAAATACGTTTGTTATCAGAACATAAATATTATCCGTAACCATTATGTTGATCCAAAACACCTCACAAATTTTACCAACAGCTGCAGAAATACATCATCATAAGACCATAAGACATAGGAGCAGAATTAGGCCATTCAGCCCATCGAGTCTGCTTCGCCATTCAATAATGGCTGATATATTCCTCATCCCCATTCTCTTGCATTCTCCCCATAACCCATGATCCCCTTATTAATCAGGAACCTATCTATCTCTGTCTTAAAGATGCTCAGTTATGACCTGTATGATTTCCTTTGGCCGGAAAAGATAAGATACAAATTAAGTGGTTCCGTGGAGGGGTTTGAGGCAAGTTGGGGGATGTTCATGACCGTGTTTGAGGAGTTGTTCATCACGGGAATGGGAAGGGGGGAGAGTGAAAAAGGTGAAAAATGTTTACAAACTGTATATATAACCCTTCATGAATCTAGAACTATGGGTCACTGTTTAAAAAGGTTCCATTTTTTAAAGGAGAATTTTGTTCTCTCAGAGGGTTGTGAATCTTTGAATCTCTCTTCCTTAAAAGGCAGTGGAGGCAGAATCTTTAGATATTTTTCAGGCAGAGGTAGATAGATTTATGATGAACAAGGAGGGTGGGCAAGGATGTGGAGTTGAGGTTACAATCCGATCAGCCATGATATTATTGAATGACATAGCAGGCTCAAGAGGCCGGTGGCCTACCCCTGCTCTTAAATCATATGTCCATATATATGTTCATATGTTAAGGTTGTGGTATGGATGCTAGATCAGATCCCAGATCTTGGCCAGATCTTAGTGGCTAAGCTACTGGGCCAGAACTGCAACTTAAAACATTTTTTTAAGCCTGTTTGGAAAGACCGATTCGCTCCAGGAGTGATTGCATGAGAAATAAGGCTTGGTTATTTTTAAAAACAAGACTTTATTATACCAAAAGAAAAATAATATTTAAACTTTTAAACTTCGATGTGTGCTCAAGGTGACATTCATTGGGGTGACGGAAGGATGGAATACAGCAAGGAGACAGGGAGCACTTACCCCTGCTGATCGGAGGAGGTTATTTATCTTTTTTCTGCACATACTTCATCTTCTCCCCCCTTATTGCTTTTTTAGTTGTCCAATCTGCTAACTTCCCACTAATTCTCGCCACTTTGTATGCTTTTTCTTTAGCTTTTATGCTGTGCTTGACTTCCCTCGTCAGCCATGGATGCCTTGCCCTCCCCTCAGCATGTTTCCTCCTCCTTGGGATGAATTTCTATTGTGCCTCCCGAATAACCCCCCCCAAAAAAACTCCTGCCATTGCTGTTCCACTGTCTTCCCTGCTAGGCTCCTTTTCCAATCAACTCTGGCCAGCTCCTCCCTCATGTCTTTGTAGTTACCCTTATTTAATTGTAATACAGTTACATCTGATTGCAGCTTCTCCCTCTCAAACTGCAGGGTAAATTCTATCATATTGTGGTCACTGCTCCCTCACCTTCACTTTAAGTTCCCTAATCAATTCTGCCTCATTACACATCATCAAATCCAGAATTGCCTGTTCCCTAGTAGGCTCTGTCACAAGCTGCTCCAAAAAACCGTCTCTTAGACATTCCACAAATTCCTTTTTTTGGGGTCCACTACCAACTTGATTTTCCCAGTCCCCCATGATTATTGTAATATTGCCTTTTTTACATGCCTTTTCTGGTCGCAATTCTGGTGCAATTCTGGTCGCCGCATTATAGGAAGGATGTGGAAGCATTGGAAAGGGTGCAGAGGAGATTTACCAGAATGTTGCTGGGTATGGAGGGAAGATCTTATGAGGAAAGGCTGAGGGACTTGAGGCTATTTTCGTTAGAGAGAAGAAGGTTAAGAGGTGACTTAATGAGGCATACAAGATGATCAGAGGATTGGATAGGGTGGACAGTGAGAGCCTTTTTCCTCAGATGATGATGTCTAGCACGAGGGGACATACCTTTAAATTGAGGGGCGATAGATATAAGACAGAGCTAGGTTCTTTACTCAGAGAGTAGTAAGGGCGTGGAATGCCCTGCCTGCAACAGTAGTGGACTCGCCAACACTAAGGGCATTCAAATGGTCATTGGGTAGGCATATGGACGATAAGGGAATAGTGTAGATGGGCTTTAGAGTGGTTTCACAGGTCGGCATCGAGGGCCGAAGGGCCTGTACTGCGCTGTAATGTTCTATGTTCTATGTTCTATGTTCTATCTCCTGATTTATTTTCTGATCTACATCCTGACTACTGCTCGGGGGCCTGTACATAACTCCCATCAGGGTCTTTTTACCTTTGCGATTCCTCAACTCTACCCACAGAGATTCTATGCCTTCTGATCCTATATCGTTCCTTGCTATCGATTTAACTTAATTCCTTACTAACAATGCAACCCCACCCTCTTTCCCCCTCTGCCTGTCCTATCAATAGGACACGTATCCTTGTATGTTTAGATCCCAGCCCTGATCCCCTTGCAGCACCGTCTCTGTGATGCCCACAAAATCGTACCGGCCAATTTCAATGTGCGCAACAAGCTCATTTACCGTGTTCCGTATACTGCGTGCATTCAGGTACAGCACCCTCAATCCTTCATTGACCACCTCCTTTTACACACTTATTGCCTTTTTTGCTCTGCCTGAGGGTGATGTTGTTCTTTTATTTTGGTTCTCTATTTCCCCTTCAGTCATTACATCTTCCAAGCTCACATTTTGGTTCCCACCCCCCCTGCCATACTAGGTTAAATCCTCTCGAGTGAATCTCGCAAACCTCCTAGCCAGTATATCAGTGCCCCTCCAGTTTAGATGCAACCCGTCCTTCTTGTACAGTTCCCACCTGACCCGGAAGAGATCCCAATGGTCCAAAATTCTGAAACCCTCCCTCCTACACCACCATTTTAGCCACGTGTTTAGCTGCACTATTCTCCTATTTCTCGCCTCACTGGCACGTCGCACAGAGAGTAATCCCGAGATTACAACCCTAGAGGTCCTGCTTTTTAGCTTACTGCCTAACTCCCTGAACTCCTTCTGCAGAACCTCATCACTCTTCCTGCCTATTCAATTCCCTTTGTAATAAATGATGACATTTTATTCGCTTTCCTAATTATTTTCTGTACCTGCATAGTAGCCAGAGTGACTTGACCTCCCATTTTCCTTTCCTCAATATGAAGAAACGCATATCTCTCTCTGCTTGATGTCCTCATTGAGCTTGTGTGTGGTATTATAGGTGGGGACCATATCTGAACCCTCCATCGAACATCATGCATGCAGCTTCAGCATCAATTCACTCCCAGACAGGAAGCTTTAAGAATCTGCATTAATTTCCAAGCATATAAATATTGAGCTATGTGTAATGTAATTTTTATCTTTCTTTGACAATAGTTATTTCAGAGTGCGAAAACAGTTCTTTAAATAGAATACAGCATTTATCAAAATGCAACACTAGAATAAATGTCGTAAATCTAAAAAGACCTTAATAAGTTATAAATCATTGCAAAGTATATATTTGAAACAGCCATTCAAAGGAATGGTGACTAATTTATGCTTCACTGAAAGAATTGCATTCTTTCCAGGAACTAACCACTGAACTGGTTATAGGTCAACATAAACAGGATAATTACAGTTGATGTATGTGATACTTGGAAATAAAGAGAAGGTTGCAAGTGAGTTGCCAGGCAGAATTTCAATGAGAGATTGCCATAAATCAGTCAGTTTAGAATTTCTAGGCCTGACTTTCCTTCCCAACTTCACCTTAAAGACGCCAATCCAAGTCGTGTGAAAAAATATCAGGTGGTGCGATAGGATCAGTTTGTGTTGGATTTTACTCTACAGGATGTGTTGGATCAGGAATGTTCTGAAGTTACTGGCAGTGAAAAAGGGAAGACAGGCAATTTTCTCACAGCACTTTGGATGTGAAGAAAGATGCTCCTTTCTTCTAATTCCATTGTGGGATGTGAGCATTGCTGACATTTGTTGCCCATCCTTAATTGCCTTGAGAAGGTGGGTGTGAGCTATGATTTTGAATCTGGATTAGGTACAGTCACAGTGATGTTCGGAAGAGAGTTCATGTTTTTCACCCTGAGACAGTAAAGTAACAGAGATGTAGCTCCAAGTCAGGCTTAAGTAGGACCTGCAATTGATGGTTTTCCCATGTGCCTACTGCCCTTGTCTTTATATGTGTAGATGGAACGCATTGTTGAAGGACCTTTCGCAGGTTTCTGCGTAGAATCTTGCATACGGTACACAATTGATATTGTGTGCCGGTGGTGGTGAGCGTGAACGTTTAAAACTGTGGTTGAGTTACCAATCAAGTGGTCTGCTTTGTCTTTGATGTTCTTGAGTGTTGTTGGAGCTGCATTCATTCAAGCAACTGGAGAGTATTTCATCAACTCCTGATTGTGCCTTGTTGATGGTGGACAGACTTTGGGGAGTTAGGAGGTGAATTACCAACTGCAGAAGACTTGCTTTTGATTTTGTTTATTAAAAATAATTTTTATTGAAGGTTTTCATAAAATATCAATAACAAAATGAGAAAGAAAAAAGAACCCAACAGGATTAAGTACAAAACACAATCTAAAAAAGCAACCCCCCAAACCTCTCCCTCCCTGTACATAAATAATAAATTAACATTAACACCCCGACTTAACACAACAGGTGTATACACCCCCCCTCCAGTGTAAATAACATAAACAAAAATAAAGTAACCCCCCCCCCCCCCCCCGCCCCCGAGCTGCTGCTGCCATTAACCAATGTCTACCGTTCTGCCAGAAAGTCTAAGAACGGCTGCCACCGCCTAAAAAACCCTTGTACCGACCCTCTCAAGGCGAATTTCACCCTCTCCAATTTAATGAACCCTGCCATATCGCTGATCCAGGATTCCATGCTTGGGGGCCGCGCATCTTTCCACTGAAGGAGACTCCTTCGCCGGGCTACCAGGGACGCAAAGGCCAGAATTCCGGCCTCTTTTGCCCCCTGCACTCCCGGCTCCTCTGCCACCCCAAATATTGCGAGCCCCCAGCCCGGTTTCACCCTGGATCCTACCACCCTCGACACCGTCCTCGCTACGCCGTTCCAAAATTCCTCCAGCGCTGGGCATGCCCAGAACATATGGGTGTGATTTGCTGGGCTCCCTGAGCACCTAACACACCTGTCCTCATCCCCAAAGAACCGGCTCATTCTCGTCCCGGTCATGTGTGCCCTGTGCAACACCTTAAACTGTATGAGGCTGAGCCTTGTGCACGAAGAGGAAGAGTTCACCCTCCCTAGGGCATCTGCCCACGTCCCCTCTTCGATCTCCTCTCCCAACTCCTCCTCCCACTTACCTTTCAACTCCACCACTGGGGCCTCCTCCTCCTCCTGCATCACCTGGTAAGTTTCCGAGATCTTCCACACTCCCACCCCACCCCACCCCCCCCCCCCCCCCCACCATCCCCCCCACCCCCCGAGAGCACCCTGTCCTGTACTGTGTGTGGCCTTAGCCGCGGGAATTCCACCACCTGCCCTTACCTGTAAGAACCTGAAGGTGTTCCCCGGGGGGAGCCCGTACTTCTCCTCCAGCTCACCCAAGCTCGCGAATTTCCTGTCCACAAACAAGTCCCCCGGCTTTCGTATCCCTGCCCTGTGCCACCCCGAAAACCCTCCACTTGTTCTTCCTGGGTCGAACCGGTGGTTCCCCCGTAATGGGGTCCACACCGAGGCCCCAACTTCCCCCCGATGCCGCCTCCACTGCCCCCAAATTTTGAGGGCCGCCACCACCACCGGGCTCGTGGTATACCTCCTTGGAGGGAGCGGCAGCGGCGCCATTGCCAGTGCCCCCAGACTCGGTCCCACACAGGACGCCGTCTCCAGCCTGTTCCATGCAGCCCCCTCCATCACCCACTGGCGCACCACCGTCGCATTGGCGACCCAGTAGTACCCACAGAGGTTGGGCAGCGCCAGCTCCCCCTATCTCTACTCCGCTCCAGGAACACCCTTCCCACCCTCAGAGTCCCCTCGCGCCCACACAAACCCCATTATACTCCTGTTAACCCGCCTGAAAAAAGCCTTCGGGATAAACACGGGGAGGCACTGGAACAGGAACAAAACCCTTGGGAGCACCGTCATTTTGATTGACTGCACCCTACCCGCCAAGGACAGCGGCAATGCGTCCCACCTCTTGAACTCCTCCTCCATGTGCTCCACCAGCCTTGTAAAGTTAAGCCTATGCAGGGCCCCCCCAGCTCCTGGCCACCTGGACCCCCAAATATCTGAAGCTTCTCTCCGCCCTTTTTAGTGGGAGCTCGCCAATCCCCCTCTCCTCGTTCCCTAGCTGAACTACAAACAGCTCACTCTTCCCCATATTGAGCTTGTACCCCGAAAAGTCCCCGAATTCCCTAAGGATCCTCATTACCTCCGGCATTTCCCCCCACCCGGTCCGCCACATACAGCAGCAGGTCGTCCGCATAAAGCGACACCCTATGCTCCTCCCCACCCCGCACCAACCCCCTCCAGGTCCTCGACTCTCTCAGTGCCAGAGCCAGGGGTTCAATCGCCAGTGCGAAGAGCAGGGGGGACAGGGGACACCCCTGTCTCATCCCTCGGTGCAACCGAAAGTACTCGGACCTCCTCCTATTTGTGGCCACACTCGCCATCGGGACCTCATACAACAGCCTAACCCACCTGACAAACCCCTCCCCAAACCCGAACCTCTTCAGCACCTCCCACAGGTACCCCCACTCTACCCTATCGAAGGCTTTCTCAGCGTCCATCGCCACCACTATCTCCGCCTCCCCCTCCCTCACCGGCATCATGATAACGTTCAAAAGCCTACGCACATTCGCGTTCAACTGTCTCCCCTTCACAACCCCTGTCTGGTCTTCATGGATGATGTGCGGCACACAATCCTCAATCCTCGTGGCTAAGACCTTCGCCAGCACCTTGGCATCTACATTTAGCAAGGAAATCGGTCTGTAAGACCCACATAGCAGGGGATCCTTGTCCCGCTTCAGGATCAAGGAGATCGGTGCCCGGGACATCGTCGGGGTAAAGCCCCCCCACTCCTCCCTTGCCTCATTAAAGGTCCTAACTAACAGCGGACCCAACAGGTCCATATATTGTTTATAGAACTCGACCGGGAAACCGTCCGGCCCCGGTGCCTTCCCCGCCTGCATGCTTCCTATCCCTTTGATCAGCTCCTCCAGCCCAATCGAGGCCCCCAGTCCCGCCACCAGTCCCTCTTCCACCTTGGAAACCTCAATTGGTCCAGGAAACGGCCCATCCCTCCCTCCTCCCGTGGGGGCTCGGATCAGTACAATTCCTCGTAGATGTCCCTGAAGACCCCATTGATGCCAACCCCACTCCGCACCACGCTCCCTCCCCTGTCCTTAACTCCCCCGATCTCCCTAGCAGCATCCCGCTTCCGAAGCTGGTGCGCCAGCATCCGGCTTGCCTTTTCCCCATGCTCGTAGACCGCCCCTGGGCCTTCCTCCACTGCACCTCCGCCTTCCTGGTGGTCACCAGGTCGAATTCGGCGTGGAGGTTGCGCCTCTTCCTCAACAATCCTTCCTCAGGCTCTTCCGCATACCTCCTGTCTACCCTCACCATCTCCCCCACCAGCCTCTCCCTCTCCGCCCGCTCCCTCCGCTCCTTGTGGGCCCTAATGGAGATCAGCTCTCCCCTCACCACCGCCTTCAGTGCCTCCCATACCATCCACACTCGGACCTCCCCGTTGTCGTTGGTCTCCAAGTACCTCTATCTATACTTCCTCAGACCCGCTCGCTCACCTCGTCTGCCAACAGCCCCACCTCCAAGTGCCACAGCGGGCGCTGGTCCCTCTCCTCCCCCATCTCCAAGTCCACCCAATGCGGGGCGTGGTCCGAAATGGCTATTGCCGAATACTCGGTATCCTCTACTCTCGCTATCAGCGCCCTACTCAAAATGAAAAAGTCGATTCGAGAATAAGCCTTATGGACATGTGAGAAGAATGAAAATTCCCTAGCCCCCGGCCTTGCAAATCTCCAAGGGTCCACCCCTCCCATTTGGTCCATAAATCCCCTCAGCATTCTAACCGCCGCCAGCTTCCTACCCGTCCTAGACCTGGAGCGATCCAGTGCCGGATCCAACACCGTGTTAAAGTCTCCCCCCATTATCAGGCCCCCCACTTCCAAGTCTGGGATCCGACCCAACATATGCCGCATAAAACCCCCATCGTCCCAGTTCGAAGCATACACATTGACCAGTACCACCCTCTCTCCCTGCAACTTACCACTTACCATTATGTACCTACCGCCATTATCTGTCACAATGCTCGATGCCTCGAATGACACCTTCTTTCCCACCAAGATCCCACCAATCGATTTTTGGCATCTAGCCCCGAGTGAAACACCTGACCTACCCACCCTTTCCACAGTCTTACCTGGTCTGCCACCTTCAGGTGTGTCTCCTGGAGCATAACCACATCCGCCTTCAGCCCCTTCAGGTGCGCGATCACACGGGCCCGTTTAACCGGCCTATTCAGTCCCCTTACATTCCAGGTTATCAGCCGGATCAGGGGGCTACCCGCCCCCCCTCCCCCGGCGACTAGCCATGACCCCTCCTCGGCCAGCCACACGCCCGCACCCCACACCTGGCCCGTTCCCCACAGCGGCATACCCCCGTCTCATACCACTCGCTCCACCTCCTCCTTGACCTTGGCAGCAGCAACTCGATTCCCCCCCATCACCCAACCCCCCCCCCCCCCCAACCCCCCACCCACCCCCCGGCTAGGACCCATCCTAGCTGGTTTACTACCCCCATTGCACTTCTGCAATTCAGCTGACTCCTGCTGACCCCGGCCACTCCTGCCTCCCCTTCGACTGCTCCCATTGTGTGGCACACCCTCCTCTCCCGCTCCCCATCCACAGGCTCTCCTCCTCCCCCCTCCCTTCTAAGCGCGGGAAACAATTCTCACTTCCCCGCTCTGGCCCGCCCCCCCCAGTCTTCAGCGCGGGACAAAAGCCCGCGCTCTCCATCTACCCGGCCCCGCCACCAACCAAAACAGTGCCCAATCCGCCCCATCCACCCTACCCAACCCGCAAGAGAAAAACACAGAGAAAAAGAAACCCAAAAACAATGCAAAGGCCCCCCCACCGAACCAAAAATAGGCATAACATATCCACTGCAGTCCCCAATCGCCCATCCCGACCCTCATGTGTGTCCAGCTTCTCGGCCTGAACAAAGGCCCATGCCTCCTCCGGTGACTCAAAATAATGGTGCCGGTCCTTGTAGGTGACCCACAGTCGCGCCGGCTGCCACATGCCAAACTTCACCCCCTTTCTGTGCAGCACCGCCTTCGCTCGATTGTAGCCAGCCCTCCTCTTCGCCACCTCCGCACTCCAGTCCTGGTATATTCGAACCTCTGCGTTCTCCCACCTGCTGCTCCTCTCCTTCTTGGCCCAACTGAGCACACACTCCCGGTCGACGAACCGATGAAACCGCACCAGCACCGCCCGCGGAGGCTCGTTAGCCTTGGGCCTCCTCGCCAGCACTCTACGGGCCCCTTCCAGCTCCAGGGGTCCCTGGAAGGACCCCGCTCCCATCAGCGAGTTTAACAGGGTGACCACATAGGCCCCCACGTCGGCCCCTCCAGCCCCCTCCGGGAGGACCAGAATCCGCAGATTCTTCCGCCTCAACCGATGCTCCATCTCCTCGAACCACTCCTGCCATTTCTTGTGGAGCGCCTCGTGCGCCTCCACCCTTTACCTTGAGGCCTAAGATCTCGTCCTCATTGTCAGAGATCTTTTGTCGAGCCTCTCGGATCGCCACCCCCTGGGCCGTCTGTGTCTCCAGCAGCTTATCAAAAGAAGCCTTCATCGGCTCTAGCAGGTCCGTTTTAATCTCTCTGAGGCAGCGCTGGATACCCTCCTGTTGCTCCTCCGCCCACTGCCTCCACGCTGCCTGGTCTCCGCCCGCCGCCATTTTGTCCTTCTTCCCTCCATTCTTCAGGTTCACCACCACCTTTTTTGTCGCCCCGCTCCTAGTTAAAAACCATATATTGACGGGGAGCTATTATTAACTCCTTCCCAGAACTTCCGGTTGCGGCTATGCGGAGCTAAGCCACACGATTCGGCAGCTCCCGCTATCACGGACTTTCGGGCTCTTTAGAGGAACCCCAACGGGGAATTTTTTTGATGACGATCCGTGGGGAAGGGAAGAGCAAGGTCCCCCTTTAACCTTTTATGGACCGGACCAGAAGTGAAACGGCGAAAAAAACGGCATTGGAGCAGCGGGAGAAGCGAGGGAAAAAAAGCAAAATGGCGGCGGCCGGGGACAAAGCGGAGTGCGGGCCGGAGCTGCAGGAATTCATCAAGCGCTGCTTCGAGGAGCTGCGGAAGGAGATGCTGGCGCCTATGTTGTCGGCGATTGAAGGACGAGGGATGACCCAGAAGGCCCACGAGGTAAAGATCCAGGAGGTGAAGAAAAAAGTCAATGAGAATGAGGACAAAATCTTAGGCCTGGTGGTGAGAGTGGAGGAACACGAGGCGCTGCACAAGAGGTGGCCGGGAAGATTCGAAAACCTGGAGAACAGGTCAAGGAGAAAGAACTTGCGGATCCTGGGTCTCCCTGATGGAGTGGAGGGGCCGATGCCGGGGCATATGCGAGCACGATGCTTGAAGCGATGATGGGTGCGGAGGCCCCTTCGAGGCCTCTGGAGCTGGATGGGGCACACCGGGTGCTGGCGAGGAGGCCCAAGGCTAAAGAGCCGCCAAGGGCGATTGTGGTGAGGTTTCACCGTTTCACGGACAGAGAGAGGGGTCTTGAAATGGGCCAAGAAGGAGCGGAGCAGCAGATGGGACAATGCGGAGATCCGAATATACCCGGACTGGAGCACGGAGGTAGCAAAGAGGAGAGCGGGTTTCAACCGGGCCAAGGCAGTGTTGCACCGGAAAGGAGTGAGATTCGGAATTCTGCAGCCAGCGTGATTGTGGGTCACACACAAGGATCAGCACCATTATTTGAAACGCCTGAAGAGGCGTGGACCTTTATTCAAACCGAAATGTTGGACTCAAACTGAGGGTTTGTGAGGGTGGGGGGGATGTTTGATGTTTGATGGTTGTTGTATATAGGGTGTAAAGCACGCGCAGGAAATGTTACATGGGCTGGGGGAGAGAGGGGGATTGCGATGGGGGAAAAGAGACAAGGCCGACAGGAGCTGCGCCAGAGGGGGCGGGGTAGGCTTAGGAAAGCGCAGGTTTTTTTCCCGCGCGCGGGAAGAAGGGCAGGAGGGGGAATGGAGGAGTGCACACTGATTGGGAGATTCCCACACGGGGAGGTCAATGGGACGGCGGAGGAAGCCGGGGTCAGCAGGTGTCAGCTGACTTATGGGAGTGATATGGGGGAGCAAAAAAGCT